>NC_142428.1:8032708-8675000 GCF_059516105.1 Syngnathus floridae
GACTTACCAGATTTTGCTGACAGAGCCAATAAAACTGCTGGAATTTCTGCGACATTAGCAGCTGAGCGCTCCCCACAGCACTTCGGATTTTTCCCAAGACTGTAACACAAAGTATGTGACATTGTATTTAAAACTGGTATAATTTATTATGTACAATTTTTTGTGTCACTCACTCTCTTCTGACAGATCATTTTCTTCAGCTTCTGCCTCCATCTCTTTACACCAGCCTTCTATCCTCTTGGTTTCAGTATGAAGCAACTGCATGAACCAGCTCCCGTCTCTCCTCAGAGAAGGGGAGCTACGCCCCGACTCACCAGATGTGACTGTATTCTCTTGTGGCGAGGGGGGCTCCAGCTGCCACGTGGGCTCACTTGTGGTCTCTCTGGGACTGGGGGGCTCAGCTGGGGTCCTGTAGTCCTCGCGGTAACTGAAGAGCCCTTGAGTGCGTACGGTTCGCACGGCTCCGTACTGGGTGGGCGTGCTGGGCTCTGAGTGACGCTGGAAGCCCCCGCCGAACTGCAAGCCTTTGTCCTCCATGGTGGGGAAGACCTCCAACTCCATGTCGGCTTGCACAGCTGTTGTCACGCTGTTGGAGCGCTTGAACCGGCCTTGTCTTAAGGCCAAGGAGGTAAAATTGCATTGAGAAAAGCCAAGAGGTAATTAATAAAAGTTGTTGACAGCAAAGACTCAGAAGCAGGATTTTACCCTTTCTTGTCATCCTCCACCTGGATCCCAACTGAATGGTATTCCCTGGAGCCTTTGCTTTCGGATTCCGAGTCTGTTGCAGCCTCCACCTAATGCGTAGAGCCAATACGAGGCAAGATTGCTGTCATTATGTGAGCCACCACATGTGCCTTTATTGAACTGGGACTGAGCTTAACTGTCAAAGCTAGTCCGTAAATAGCTCATGATTTATCGAGGTTTATAAGACAACACGGTTTCTTTCTTCGGCTCCTGTTTGCTTTCTTAAATGGTTATTGTCATATATGAGTTCATCTAAAAACATTGAAGCAACATCAAAACTTAACTTAATTACACAAATGCCTACCGTATTTTCCGGACTATAAGGTGCACCTAAAAACCTAAAATTTTCCCAAAAGCCGACAATGCGCCTTATAGTCCGGTGCGCCTTATATATGGACTAAATTCCTAAATTTAAACTGGCCCGAAGCATTGTGTCATGAAATCAATCATAAGTGGCCCGCTGAAGACTATGAATCATGAATCAAAAAGACTATGGATCATTATTTTGTGATTATAAAGTAATTCATTGCGTCTGAAGTTGAAATAAAAAACATAAAATGGAGAATGATTTGATTTGGATTAAAAATCTGACATGATGCATTAATGGTGGGCCCTATTAGGACAAAGTTTTAAAATGGGCCATTCATTGAAGGTGTGCCTTATAGTCTGGTGTGCCTTATAGTCCGGAAAATACGGTAATTTTCCATTTTTAAATGTCACTATGGAGATACTACTGATTTTCTCCAATCCTCTACCTGTATTGCTGTATTCATTGAAAATGTATAAATCCCCCAGAGTCATAAGGCAGCAAAATATCACAAAACAAATCTCAGCCATTCGTTAGTTCAAATAAATGAATCAAGACAAGCAGTCTGTTCAGATCAAATGGTAAAATTTGAGTCAATATTGAATTTACATTCATGAGAGGGACAGAACTACTTCCAATGTTGCAGAATGAGTGAAGCGACAACTCTCAGCCAGTCAATGACGGAGAGCTAGATAGAAAGCTAAATAGATACATAGGAATAAATATACTTGTATCTGTAGTATTCTCTAGAGTTCCATGATTGACAATGTTCCCATCTCTTTCCAGTCGGTCTCATTTTTGTGTTTACTCATTTCCTCCTTATCTAATTTTGTTGTTTTCTTTGTCGAGTGATCATAATTTCCTGTATGCTCGATGTCGCAATAACTCGGTCTGTCTGCACTCCCGGGTGCCCACTGAACATTTTGTGTCTGGAGAAGAAAGGCCTAACAAATTAAAGGTTTGGTGGCACACAGAATGTGGATATTGAGACATATGGTCACTGCTTGAAGGCAATGTTCCATTTTGTCCCTTTGCTCATTTGAAATCTATTTTTTTTCTGTAGGTTTCCTCACAGAGCAATAACAGAGCAGCACATACAAGAACTGGATGAAATTTATACATCTTCGGTTCAGTTCACTTTTATCACTACAGGGGTAAACTGCTGATGTGGAACATGACACGAATGAAACATGTTTTGGTATTTTGGCAGAAAGTCTGAAATGAAAGTTGAGTCACATGTTGGAAGCAAAACAAAAGGATGAGCAATGAGGGAAAAAATAGGTTGTATAAACGAATAGAAAATGACTTACGAATCACACGGCGTTTTATTAAGATGCACGAAAGACTTTTGGATTTATTGTTAGTCCTGGACAATCCGAAATGCTTAACCAATACTAAGTAGAAAGTCATGCTAGAGGTGAATAAAGATGACAAAAGCATTTTCAATCACTTAGTCTTGAGGGCTAAAGTGAATTAATGAGGGTTACAAATCCAAAATCTCCCAACGTACACCGCAAAAAAAAAAAAAAAATAGACAAACGGGCAATCGTTAAATAAACTGCATTTTTAGCCTTTGCTCATTCATCACAAGGTGGGCTTTGGTGTGTTTTTCCTAATTAACTGATTAAATGCAAACATAAATGAAGATGGAGTGAATGAAGCCTAGAGGGAACCATTCACTAGAACAAGCCATAGCATGAGTTGAATCCTAATTGATGGATTGTGGGATGACGACTCACAGGGCCTATTTTTAGCAGCTGAATTGACTACTATGTTTCTCTCTCGTGGTTGTATTATTAAGCAAGAGATGCGGCTTCCTTCAAGACTGACCTGGATCCCTATGGAGGACCGAGGTGTCTTCAGGTACTCCTCAGCCTTAGACACCAGGATGGCCTTGTCGCAGGTGAGTACCGAGCTGTGGCTGTCTGTGGACGGGTGTCTCTTTCCAGCCATGACCCCAGCTGCCTCCATGGCTATTGTTACAGCCTTGGCGCTATCCAGGCTGTCAACTGAGTTATAGAGGGCTCTGCCCGGGTTCAGGCCCAGGGTCAGGCCATCGGAACCCCACATCCCACCGTGGAGGTGCCTCCCTTCGTGGTAGGCGTCCTGGGTGGACTCTGTGCTGCTTTGGGCTGTGATGGAGATGAGGGGTTTGGAGGTGGTGCGGGGCGGGACGGGTGGAGGGGGCTTCTTGTAGCTTGGTGTGTAGCTGATGGCTGCAATAGAAGACAAATATAGTGCATAGAATGTACATTAAGCGATACATAAAATTACAGTTGCGCTTGGTGAAGGGCAGTGATTCCCAACTGCTGTGCTGTAAGCAATTATTGTGCTACGGGATATCATCCAACTCCTTGAATTAGACTATAAATTATCCATTTATTGTACTATGAATAATCTTTGTTCATCTATCTAGATGAGCCATGTATAGTGGCAAGCAGAACAATCTAATGTTCTTTCACCAGATGACATAAAGTACAATTACCCTGTCTACTGACATACGTACTCATCAGAATAAATAATAGTTTTGACTAAACAAGCCCAGATTTCATTTTGAGCAAATACTTTTTTCAGAAAACTGAAATAAGATCATCATTATTTGAGTATTTATACTTTTCAGGACATATTTGTTCAGTGGTGTGCTATGAGATTTTTTTGAAATGTAAAATATGTGCCCGAGCTATATAAAGGTTGGAGAACCGAGGGCATAGAATGCATTTTTCTGATTTTTTTTCTTTTTTTTAATTAACACCATTCTCTTAAATGAATTTGCTTGCATGTATTAAGTTACAGTACGATTATTCTATCAGTTGTCACCGATGCAACAGCCATGTTGACACAAGTGTGCGTGAACACTTGGTACTGATATCATTACTTAAGCATGCCGGAGAAGCTTCATCTTTAGTTTCACAGGAAAAATGTGCTGGAGTAACACACAGCCCTATTGACTTAATATTATTCATTTAAACGTGCAGAGCAAACAACATAGGACAACAAATAGTGCAACGATAAACAAAATGCAGAGACAAACAAGACCAAAAAAAACCCAATTTAACCTAAAAAAAAAGTGTCAACAAAAACAATGGTAAATCTCATTGTGCTTATTATCGAATTACCAAAACCAAGTCCAGTGAAAGCCACCAAGTTGTGATTCACTATTTGTGAACTTCTCAAATGGTGAGGTTTATTTTGGGGTGGGTGCCTAACTAAATTTGATTTCCTGAAAAACACACCTTCAAAGTATGTCAAATGAGTAACAGGAATGGTTTAACCAAAAATATCTTTTGAATCCAAACTATGAATTTTCTCTTCAGTGTGGCTCAGTTGATCATCCAGAATGTCTACAAAAGCTACTGCAAGTTGCTTTAACGTGACAACTTTCCTGCTCACAACGCCCTGAGCATTCGACAATTCTTGGGTGAGAAGAACATTCCCGTGGGTGCTAAAGCAATCTCCCCATACACCTAACCTGGCTTAGTGTGACCAGGCTTGATGGTGACCCGGCCTGATGGAGGACTCCAGTTGAGGTCCTCCAGGCAATGTTCTTGTAGGGTTGACAAAGCAGTGTGGTAAACTTCTCAAGAGGGTGCAGAAGAAAATATCTCTAAGTCAAATGTGCTAAAACTGCTAAAAAGGAAAGTAGTAATTGGTATTTTTAAAGTGTTGTTGCAAAGAACCTGACAAAAACCCCATCAAGTGTAATAAAATACAAAACTAATCCTTATAATGTACATGTTCTGTTGTTGAGATGGAATACGAAAGCTAGCAGAAGCCTCTGAGCAGGAGATACAAGAGGAAGAGCTCATGGCCACACAATTGGTGGAGCTTCGGGTTGCCTTTGGCAAAACTGCAAAGAGCTCTGTGTTTTTTTTTTTTTAAATTTGAACATCACAACTTACATAACACAGAGCAATTAATGAAGCGCTAGTGGGATCTCTTTTGGGTTATAATGAGAAGCACCCTCCACACCAGGCCCTCCCAAAGGTTGGCACCAAATTAACAGCATTTTGTCCAATTAAATTATAGCCTGAGCGACACAATTACCGAGAGAGACCGCTATCAAAAATGAAAGGAGAAAGATTTGCCAGTAAAAGCAAGCTCATCAAATGTCTCAATTCATTCTGACCTCCTTCTCACCCTTAAATTTGGTTGTGTTTATTAATAGCCAAAGAAGTCACATCCGTGAAGATTGTTCCGCTTCAGAGAATCGATGAGTCACGCAGCTGTCCATTCACAAAATGAATTTTCCAATGATGAAGAGATGCATTAGTGGTAAGAAACAGGAAAAGTGCATGTGTACATGTACAGACAAGAAAATTGCGCGCGTGCGTGTGTGTGTGTGTGTGCGCATCCTATTCAGGGGGGCATGACTCAGTAGGAAAACCAAAAATAGAATCAGTAAATTGTGCTAAGGAGGGGCTGGATGCTACCTTGGTTCATAATCCCGGCTCCTAATTTGACACAAGCACCATTAAGCAGCAGTTATTAAACCCGAAGTGAAGCTACCCAGACTCAGACATCGGTTACATGACACGGTTAAAAATAAAAAGCGGCAAAAATCATTATGGTTCTTCAGATAGTTCTTACTCCACAACAACAGGCTTTAAGTGGCAGACTGTCAAGGCCAGCAAGCTCTTATCTGCTGGCCTAGACAATATCAGAAGCACTAAACCTTCATTTATTGTAATATATTCTATATTGTAATGCTTTTTCTATGAAATTTTATTAATTTAATATCATATGGTGCTTGCATACATACTATCAGCAATGGAACACCATTTCTTTGGCTGGCCAAGTGACCTTGAAGAAACATCATTAACAGTTAGTAAAAGCCACGCCGATAATCGACAACAAGTGACGGTGATTATTTTTCTCACTCTCTCCTACAAGTGCAAACAACTAGCACGGTATTAGCGAGGCTGACAAACACAACCCCTCCATCTTTGTTAGTGCCGTTCTATCAGGACTGGCTAACATGGTGGTAAGGTGGAGAGTAGTTGAGTGACACACCATTAACAGTCTTTTTTTCCCCCCCCTAGCTGGATTTATCATTGTAAAGGCAATGCAGCACTTTGTTTAGCAAGCAGGCTATTAAGGGTATGTAAATGATAGGGAAAGCTGGAAGGACTGTAAACAAGACATTACTGGCATTGCCACTTTGTATTGCTGGGATAAGAAAAATAGCAAAAAGCTTAATACACAAAGAATATATGAGAGAGAGAGATGGGAGAAGTCAGATTACAACGACCAAATTGTATCAATACAAGAAGACTGTGACATGTTGTTATTATTATTATTATTTTATCTCCACTGCATTAAGGGTTGTTTGCAGATGAGAGCAAATGTGTAACACATAAGCACAGACCACATTACTAACATATCAAGAATGTGGATGATGCTTTTTTTTCTTTTTTTTCTAACCAGGGGGATGCTGGGGGTGGGGTGTCCAGTCAATACAACTGCAGTTAGAGGAAAGGCAGAATTGGATGCCTGGAAAGCAAGGGGTGGATATTCAGAGGTGCAGGCAAATGAGCACCTTATAAAAATAATAAGCAAATGAAGATATAACTTTTACAAAACTAACACAAACTAAAGTTATAGAGATAAATGTCCTTTCTTTTTGTTCTTTGCTAATTACTCTAATACACAGGTGTCAAACTCAAGGCCCAGGGGGCCAGATACGGCCCGGCACATCATTTTATGTGGCCCGTGAAGACAAATTGTGCATCAAATTTGTGTGCCATTACTAGAATTGCAAATTGTCTTCACTTTTAATAATATCTTTTTTTTTTAAATATTTGACCAGTTTTTACTCATCTGATTTGAAAACGAGTTGTCAGTTTGTTTTGTAGCTTTTACTGTAAATAATATGAGGTGCTTATACATTTATTTGGGTTGACAGTCATAATGGCCCTCCGAAAGAAGCTATGACTACAATGCGGCCTGCGAAAAAAAATGAGTTTGACACCCCTGCTCTAATACATGAGCGTTTGGGTTTCATTTTAGATATATTTATTTTGGTTTACTGCACAGCTGTTCACCACAAGATGGAAGGTTGGTAAAAATCCTCTGGGAATTGTGGTCCTTTTTAGAATTGTCGCCTTCAAGCAATATAATCGAGTGGCAGCCAATGAACAAGCGCCACCAGATGACACACGTTTGATGTATTTGTTATGTCTGTCCTTAATTTGTCACTTAACTCAGCCTGAACTATGCTGGGTAACAAACGCTCTCATTTTTAGTTCGTGAATAAAAAAAAGTTTTACATTTTCAGCCAAATAAGCCACAAGCACTTTTCATCTACCTTTTCTATCCATCTATTCTTCTCCCATCCAAATTGATTATGAGTGACAGGTAACTGGTGGAAGTTGGGGTGTGGGAATTTGGATTTAGTCGTGTCTTCTCAATGAAGAGGAGCACTGAGAACCAAACCCAACCAAACCAAAACAAACCAAACCAAACCAAAACGAAAAAAAACAAAACAAAACAAAACAAAACAAAACCATCTCTCAAGTATCTGTTAAGACAAAAAAAGAGTAGCCATTTGTTTTTTTAAATAATTGTGAGCATTTAGTTGACAGCAGATATTTTACAGTTTCTCATCAGAATTTTGGCTTCAGCAAAACTGACAATGACTTTCATTACATTCTGTTATTTGACACAGCTCTATTCCATTTTGTTTGATTAAAAAAAAGTAGTACAATGAGGGAGCACACGCCATAGTACATTCTGTTGGCATAGATGTTTTGAAAATGAAAAGTTGGATGTGGATGAGATGTGGCGGGAAGAAAGATGGCGCTGAAACGACAAAACGAATGCAACAATACAGCTAATTAACTTCCCATGGCCTTAAAATCTTTCTGCCTCAGCCAATTTAGCAAACTTTCATGAAGTGCACAGAAAAAAAATCTTTTTTCCGGAAGCACACTGATGCTCAGCTCAAAGGTTCCTTTTGTTCCAGTGTGCTTTATTAGAGCACAGACTTCAGTGGGCATGTGGAGCCAACTAATTGGAGACATAGGAAAGATATAGTTTGTGATTGATCGGGCTTTCAACTATTGCCTACTCTTAATAGAATTGTGCCGTCATTGGCTATGCAAGTGCTTTCTTTCAATTGCACGCATTCAAAGGTAGAAATTACAAACAGGCTCAAATGCAGATTGCGGCGAATGGAACAGTTTATATTACTGATCACCAAATGCCTATATCATCATTCAATGTCAAACGTATACTAATATCCACACAATAATTATCCAGGAATACTCTGGATTATTATGCCATTCTCCTCATTCTGTGGGATTACATTCACAGTCTTTAAATTCCTGAGCCCAATATTATTTTTACAGTAAAAATACATTCAACATTTCCTTTCATTTTAATGTTACTAATTTATTGATAATGTATTTTGTAATAGGTTTACTTCTTTTTTTAACTTTTATGTGTTTCAGTCATATGTGAATATGATTATTTATTGTGTGTGTATATAGAGCTACAGTAAATCTACAGTATATGCCATTGCAGGTTTAGTTTGGGAATATATTTTGAGCAACACTGAACTTTCATTAACAGTATTCCAGCATTTTCGATTACCATCAGTTCATATTTCATACGACTCTGTTCATCCATTAGCTCACATAGTAAACACCCTTGCAATTCATAGTTATATAATAACCGTCCATAAAATATCACTCCGTCTTAGAGTGACGATATACACACATATTCGTTCGTACAAGCAAAGAAAAGAAGTTGTTACTGCAAAACTGTTCATCTGCAGCATTTTCATAGTCCAATAGAGTTCCTCAAAATAGTTGGCATGACTTGAGTCCTTGAATGGAAGTCAGTTTTTTGTTGTAACATTTTCAGTGAATATTCTTGGATTATTATTGTTAAGTAAATATGTCCCAGCTGAAGACAGTTCTTAGAATGATAGCTCTCGCTGCTATAAATACAGTTCTTCTTTGTGGAATTTTATGAGGAAGTCCTTGCTTTGAATGCCAATGATCTTATTACATTTGGATCGGCCCATTGCTCCACATCACTGTGGCGGCTATTAACTGTGAGTTACGAATATACTTTGGGCTACATTTTGTCTGCTGAGACTGAAGTATGAGCTCACAGAGTGAGGGATACATATGTGATTTCTGCACTGTTGTATTCATATCTCCCGCTCCAAAGTTCTACACTTGCACTCCTCTGTACTGATTTTTCCTTTTGGGTCCTTTTCTGCCACCGGTACCAAAGAAAAGCTTCCTCGTACGAAGACCGATCCAGACTATCAGTGGGGTTTTCCTTCACAAGCTCCCCATGCTCTTGTGAAGACGTCGTGGACTCAAGAGACTCTTCTATTTTCTCATATGGCTTCATGCTTTCCTGGATTAATGATATTACTTCAATGTCCTCCGGATCATGTGAAGATGGATCAATATCACATATTGAAGGATCTGGTGATGGACTTGTGGGTTCAAAATCCATTTCTAATGAGGTATCCGGGGATAGTGAACTTGGGGGTGATATTGTGACAGTGATTTGTGGTAGTTGGGTTGTCTGTAAGACTGACACGCTACCAAGCCGACAAGAATTTGAGCAACACTCAGGAGCTGGTATAAAACAGACATCATCTGTTGACAATGATGAATCCAAGGGGCATATTGTGGCAGAGTCTGCAGATTCACAGCAATCTGATTGGTCGAAAGGATTGTCCAGGTCCAAAGTAGATGGAGTGTCAATACTTAGATCAAATGGCTCTGGTTCAGGGTCCATGAACACTGAATCAAGATCATCTTGGTCTAGAGAAGTCAACATGACCAGGTCAAAGTGAACCAGATCGGCATGATATATTGGAGTGCGATCAAGAGGTTCGGGGAGGGGTGGCCACTCTGAGTCTTCCATATCTGGTTCAGTGTTGGGTTGAGTTTGTGCAGAACTAGGTGGAAAATCTGAATCCAGGTGCATTTGCTCTGAGAAAGGACTTTCCGGAAGGGACACGATGGGGTCAGGATTTGGATCGCTGTCGGTTGGACTCTCTGGAGAGTCTATGTCGAAGTACTCTGTTACCACAATGGAAGGACATTGCTCTATGTTACATGATGCAGAAGTATCTTGATCAGTTGTGGGTATATCATGAATTAAAATCTGGCTTTCGTCAATCATGTCGGACTTTGATGCCATACGCAAGTCTATATCTTTTGACTCCGATTCCTTTAGGTCTGTTCCTTTTGGCTCTTCTAATTCCGTATTTGTTAGCGACACTAGAGATGGTTCTGGTTCCTCTTCAGCAAAATGATACGGGAACTCAGAATCTGATGTGATGTCGTTCTCATGATCCTCGGGCGGAGACACGGTAACTACAGGGACTGGATATGGCAGGCGGATATTTTCCCTCTCACTGAAGTCCAATTCTGTGGATTTCGATTCAACTTGATGAGATGGTTTAGGATCCAAGTCATTTGAAGGGTTGTCACTGCTTTGCTGTGGAGTAATTCCTATGGCTTGGTCAACTGTAACCAAATCTTGTAGCCTCTCACGGGACATTTCTCCAAGCTGCACCATACCATCAGAGGTGAATGCCTCTTTCGTCACAGGATCACACGAAGCCCCGGCATCCTGGTCAGGTAGATGTTCCAGATCTGCTGATAGGCCTACATTGGGCAATTCCAAAGGCCTAGTTTTGTCTGCTTTAGCAGAGAATGGTATAATTGGATCCAATGAAAGTGGTATGGCACTTTCGACATACATTGACTGCGGACGTGCAAGAATGCTTGGATCCATGGAGAGCTGCTTTGGTAGTTTTTTTCGTGCCCCTTTCTTCTTCTCCTTCTCTTCTGGGCAATTAACGGCAGCATCTGCAGTGCTTTGCCGCACCAATGCTTTGCTTCTGGCCTGAGTCCCAACAGAAACTTTAGATACATGCTTTGTTTTCTCCTTAGCTCCTCCGGTGCTTTGATTTGCTCCAGGGGTTCCAAATCCTTCAGCACCCAGTCCTGCATGGGCACCTGTCATTGCCTCTGCTGCACCCCCTTCACTCAAATCTACCCCTGCAGGCATTTTACAACTTTGGGGAGACCATGTGTTGTAATGCTTCGTGAACGTGTTGAAATTACTGTTGAAAGCACGAAGCTCTTTACAGAGGTCCCTTCTGAGTTCAGCTAACTCTACACGCATGGCAGACACCTCTTCCTTCCATTGCATGCTGATAGCTGCAGCCAATGTTGCCGATTCTTTAATACTGGCCTGAATGGCTTTTGGTGAAGGCCTTTCTGCTCCAGTAGGTCTTGGAGATCTGAAGAGGATCGGAGAGACGGGTGGTCCAGACAGAGGTTTGGCTGTAGCCACCATGTTATCTTGTTGGTAAGACCTGTCTCTTCTGATGGGGCAGCCTAGATCATCATGTGCCAAAGGGGCTTTATCTGCTGTCACATCCTCATGTGCTCTGGCTTGCTTGGGTAAACAAGAGTCTTCCTGCACATAATTTCTGTCTGCAAGACAAATGTAAATATGTATTTGTAATATGGCCACAGGTGTGAGCAACTGGAGAGAATGTGCTTTTTATTGCCACAGAGCGGTAACATCAAGTCATGCACTAAATGCCATGAGTCAAAACAAGATTACAGCATAAATCTACAGTACAAATATTGCTATTTCGACAATTTGCTCATATCTCGCCTAAATATTGCATTCATGTTTGTAATACCATGATACATTACTAAAGTGTTTCCTTAATATTGATTAAGCACTCCCATTTTGACTCATTTGATGCTTTACACTGCCTTCTCAACATTAAAAATTTAGCATGCATTCTTAGCATCTTTTCAATGCACAAAGGAGAACCTCTTAACCTTCAGAACAAAGAAAATATTCATCATAGAAGGGATGTTTAAAAAAAATGCATGCTGTTCTGCTATCGGGTAAGATCCAGAAATATGAACTTTGTGCAATGAAAAGAGGCAAAGATGAGCACAGCTTCCAAACCTTCTCCCACCAATCAGGTAGTATAGTATGAACCCTATTGAAAATGTGATGTCCACTCTGACCATTCCAAAATCTAATTGCCTCTTGTCTAAAATAAATTCCATCAATAGCCAAGTTTTGTCTATTAAAAAAAGTTTACAGAGAAAGCAGTGTAATCAAGCACCAATAGGGATGAAGTATTAATAATAAGCACATCTCCAGATGGACACACCTCTAACCCTCCCTATGTTAATCCAAATGTTGTTGCGTGGCGAGGGGGTGGAATCCATTTGGACTTCTTTCCTGGGTGCCTTCTCTTCTCTTCTTCCCCCCCCCTAGTCTTCATCTCTGCTTGGACGTATCATTTCCTTGGAGAATCCATTAATCGGGAGAAATCATGAAACCACCAGCAGCTTCCAATTTATAATCACCCCTTTGTATGAGAAATAAATGGAGGTGTCAGCTGAGTAGGTTTAGATTTATTGTAACAAGATTTGATACATAAGGGGTGATTAAACATTGTGATTGTTTCAAAATGTGTACATTCAACTGTTATTGATCTAATTTGCATAATGGTCAGATGATACTGAAGCAACCTAGGGGCAAGGAAATCCCAGAATATATCCTGTGACATTTACAGATTTCCACAGCATTGTAAACTGGGTTTACACATTCACCATACTTGTGCCCAATTTACAGTAAAAGTCAGAACATTCACCTTGCGGCATAACAGAAAAAGTCAGACATCAAATGAAGTGGAGAAAGCCTGTCGTCTGATTTTTCTCACTTGAGATTTTCAATAGGGTTCATAGCTTTACTCTCTGATGCATCCGATGGACGGGCAGATGACTCAATGCATCCAAAATACAAGAGGATGAACTTGCACAGCTCAAAAAGTTGGAAGTATGAAAGTCTTACATCCATCCAAAACAATGGAAACATTGAATAAATCATGCAAAGATTCGACACCTGATAATATCACCGTTTTATGGTCGCCATTATCCCAAGTTCATAGCAAAAAATAAGCTGTTGTGTCATATGAAAATAATATATATGAGCTTTTACCTGTGGTAGATCTGATGGTGGATGTGACAGTGGAGGCCATGGGAGGGATGCACTCATCATCTTGAGAGTAGCCGGCTTGGATGGCTCGCAGGTAGCTGTGGCTCCGTGTTCGAAAACAGCCGGGTAAGTCCAATGCATCCATGGCCTGTGATTCCACCTCGCTGAACACAGACTCACAGACGGATTCAAATTGGCCATTTATTTCAGTTTCGCTGACCTGTGAAGAGTAAAAGCCATCAGAAAGGACAAAAACACATAAGGAAGAGAAATTTGAAGGCGGACCTGGCTCACTTGGCTCACGCAGCTGGCCTGGCTGAGAGTGCTGACTGCCCGCATGTAGCTCTGGTTCCTGGAGCGAAACTTGGGGGAGTTGTAGTGTGCAGCGGGGTCCAGGGCAATGCTTGGGTGCATGGCTGTTTGCAAGTGGTAGCTCTGACTAAAGATAGAGAAAAATAGGCCACTCAGGATTTTAAAATTGAACAGCAACTTTATTGGCTGGCGGCGACAGGGGATACTAACAAGCGCAAAGCACCGGGTTTCCCCCAAAGCAACCTGAACTTGAGAAGAAAGCTGTCAATGAGCTTTCTTCCTCAAAAACCAACACACCTTTTGTGTAGCAGTGTCCTAAAGAAGGTGATTGGATTTATGTTGTGCTGACACATCAAATCAATGTGTGCAAATGAGGGGAGCTAGTTAGTGAGCAAGCACTTCAGGGACAACCCCGTTATCCACCACATCAATTAAATATGCCAACCAAGCAGAGAAGCAGAGTTCTGTTCTGGACGATGTGCCAGGGAAGGAATATTCCAAATTAATGTAAGAAAAAGAAGGTCGGTAAATAACCCTAAGTGACTTCAGGAAAACAAAACGGGAATTCCCACTGCCAGAGGTCTTTCTGGCATCCGGCATGGATGAGTTAGAACCCTTCCATGGAGATAAGTGCTTGACAATAAATGAAAAAAAAAAAAGCCGTGATACATCATGTCAGGCTGGAGAATTCCTCTACTCTATGTTGGCAAAGCCATTGAAAATAAAGGCATCAAGATATGAATGAGGCAAAAGCTCTTGAAGGAAATCTTCAAAATGCCTGATCATTTATGGATCAATTATTTTTTGTGTGTGCCCCAATTCCATTTTCAAACAAAGAGAAAACTTAATGGACCGTGTTTGACTTCAGAGGTTATTTTTTTCCCATCTGTTTAATAATCACTGCATGAGAAAGACGCCAAGTGATCTGTTATTGACCTTTCATTGATGCAAATATCGAATTGTCAGCAACGGCAGCGAGTCAGCCACCTCTGACATCTGACCACTGCAACGCGGCAGCAATGAAGAGCTAACTGGAGACACTGATCGCGTATTCACCTTAAGTCTGCAGCAAAATTGGTGATGTAGTTACGCATGTCACTGTTGATTTTATCCAGGCGATAAGAGCTGTGGGCAGAGAGGAAAACACAGTTACAGGGTCCTCACAAGTGGGAGTTGGATGGAGGTGACTCCACTGGGCATTAGCCTGCTGGAAGTGGTTCTGTACAGAAATTGGGGTGAGCTCAATGTTTGCTTGCGAGTTTTCACCAAAGTGCTGCAAACATTAGGGTGACAGAACATGACCAGCATGGATTCTGTGTGATGAATAAAAAAAGGGACAATGTTGCAGTAACATTAAATTGCCATCCAATCTAAAGGATGATGAACATACTGTAAGTGGGAAACACCAAAAAAAAATGTCCACGAGATGACAACACAGCTCACCACAAATATCTCTAGCGACAATCCTGAGTCTCCTCCCCCAAAACAGAAGTGTGGACTGTGAAAAGTAACATGATGCATAGGGCAACCAGATGGTCGATGATTAATATGTAGAAGAAAGTGTGGTCGCAGAGGAAGAAACCGAACAAGTAATTTATCTAGCTTATTGATGACTACATTGCAAACACTTTGCCTAACCACAGGCGGTGCTAGAGGGGGAGCCTCGAGGGCACTGCCCCCCGACCCCAGAAATCTGCTCTGATCAAAACGAAGTAAAACTTCTTAATGGGGATGGAAGAATCATTTATTAAAACAATAATCTAATGTTCCCTCCTGGCTGTTCTATCTGAGCAGGCCTGTTCTTTATGAGTGAAACAAACAAAGAGGCGATCCAGTCAATCACCAGGGCCTCAAAAAGAACTTGAAAGCGAAAATGATGGAAGGTGACACAACCTGACAGCTTGTTCTTGACTCACCCACATGCTTTGCGTCAGCTGTCAAATTTGAGTGTGACCTCTCTGAATGCCTCCGTAGAGCATCAAATTGTCGCAAGTGCAGGGGAAATCCAACTCAGACCATTTGTCTCGACTGCGATCTAATTCCCTCCCAACTAGTCCGCCCAGTGAACCATAAGAAATAGCTCTCATGCTCTTGCCAGGTGCGCGGGCAGTGTTTGTTGAGAATCATCTTTCTAGATTCAAAACGCATTTGCCTGTAGGAATGTAACGAGAATATTATCATCTACAGTGCTGGTTCCACTCTCAATGAAGTCATAAACACATCATTTGTAGACATTATTCCACAATGACTTTGAGTGCGCTGAAATCCCAACACACATGAACAACAGCTGCTGTATGAAGAGTCACATACTGACTCACAATACCTTTTGTGTCACATCCTCAACGCCGATGCTGCTCATTGCAACACAATGGTATACTGAATTGCTAATGCCGATACGGAGATGGCTTTGCTTATGCTCACTACTCCACTCAACTAGTTCGAAAAAAGTGATTGTATGTTTGCCGTGACGATTAAGATGATGAGAGGTATTGAAAATGAATGGACGGATTGCTTAGCCACAATACAACTATATCGAGCAGGCCTTCCTAAGTACCTTCTTAATATTTAAAGAATTGTTATGGCTTATACCTTCACAAATCCTAACAAAATTTCCTTCACATCTTTCCAGGAAATCAATCGACGACGATTACAGTGCTATCTATTACCGAGAAAGTACGTGTCCCTTTCAACAACTTGACATATATGAGGCCGCTGTGGTGAGGCATGTTTCCGCAGCTTCCAAAACTGGCCCAGACTATCCATTTTGAATGGTTGTAAACGCTATGATGAATGATTCCAAATGATTCAACAGCAGGGAGGGCGATCAGCTGCAGTTATTGCACTCCAAGGCCTCTCTGAATAATGACTGGCTCAGTGCATAGACACAGACTGTGCTGGGCTGTGCTGAAAAGAAGCTATTGACCAGCATGGATCGGGCTGTGAGGCCCGACTCGGAATCCACTGATTGCAGCTGCAGTACTATTGAGTCGAGAGGAGCAGCTTTGTTATTGAATTCATTTCAAACACCGGGAGTGGCCCCAAGGGTGTCATTACCGAGGAGTTCTTGAAGAACGCCTGTCATTTTGGGGGATTCGGTATTAATATGCTCGCTCTGTGAACTCTCTGAAATCTGTGCAGCTCTGATGATAAAGTTAAAAGTAAGATGTAGAATGGTCTGGTAATACTGTATTAGTTTTTTTTTTTTGCTTCCACTCACCATGATAGCATCACAGGATTGATAAACCACCCAGTCAATGCCGGAAAAAAGCTCATTTGAATAAAACATTTCAGTGGCACAATAAAGCTTTCATAAGTGTCTTGGGCTCACTTGCTGAACGTTTATTATTAGTATATTTTTTATGATTCAGGTACAACAGCTGGAAAAGCTCTGTCACCTTGGGTTTTATAGTGGTAGCAGGGACATGTAGACATTTTTTTGCTTAGAATACCCAAAAGACTAGTTGGCTGTGTTAGGGAAGAGAAGGTCAGCAATAAAGTGCGGTGTTTAAGCAAACAAGACCCAGAAGGACAGTGCTAGTATCTTGAAATCAATAGTTAATTTGCTGTAAAAATTTCAACTTTACAGTAATAGAGAATTGAAAGTACAGTGTACCTCCGCATAATTGCGGTTAAAATTACCGTATTTTACGGACTATAAAGTGCACCGGACGACAAGGCGCACCTTCAATGAATGGCCCATTTTAAAACTTTGTCCTTATATAAGGCGCACCGGACTATAAGGCGCAGCATTAATGCATCATGTCAGATTTTTAATCTAAATCAAATCATTCTCCATTTTATCTTTTTTATTTCAACTTCAGATGCAACAAATTACTTTATAATCACAAAACAATGATCCATCGTCTTTTTGATTCATGATTCATAGTCTTCAGCAGGCCACTTATGATTGATTTCATGACACAATGCTTCGGGCCAGTTTAAATTTAGGAATTTGGTCCATATATAAGGCGCACCGGACTATAAGGCTTTTGAGAAAATTTTAGGTTTTTAGGTGCGCCTTACAGTCCGGAAAATACGGTAGTTACATTTTTGAGGGCCTAATCATGCGTTTTGTATGCACGTAAAATCTGAAAAATTAGATACAGTACAGTATTTTAAGATTGTCATCCATGATTACCTAAAAAAATGCTCTGTAGCACCTCCTACTGAGGTTTAACGAAGTTCTTCCAATACATTTTAACTTGGGCTATGAAAACTGGGGTAATAACCTGAAACATACCAAAAAAGCTGGTGGCCATATCCTAATGATATCCCCCCCCAAAAAAGATTGGATGTCAAAATGAGGAGGCCAAATAACTGAAGCAAAGTGAAGATATTAGTGACATCATGCAAGCAGAAGTAGAGGCAAACTCTACAGGAGTTGCATGTGATGTACCTCTGAGAGTCCAACAGCTCTCTGGGTCTGATGATGGCCTTTATGAGGGCATCTGGTCGCACTGATTTCTGGGGTGATGTCTTGGGGCTTGAATCCGACTCGCCGCTCTCTTCATCCCCCATGGCTTTGACGTAGCTGCTGCTGCGCATGCGACGACAAGGGATCTCGTCATCCTTTTCGCCTCCGGGATATCCTCCCCACTCATCCTGTGGAACCTGGAGATAAGGACCAACAACATTTTTGGCATTTAATGATGGCCCTAATATGAGCAAAGCCCCCGGTCAAGTAAAGTTGATCTAAAAAGTCTGCACACCCATTTTCAAATGTCAGGTTGAGTGAAATTTAACTAAAATTTAAATGAAAAAAAACAGAGAAAGATAAATAATTTTGAAATATTTTCCATCATTATTGTGACCTATAAACTGTATAGCTCAAATCAATTATTTTCTACCCTTATTTTTTTAAGAGAGGAATTAAAAACATCTTAGATAATATGGTTTACACACTCACTTATAACTGGGAATGTACAGTAGCTGTGTTCAGAATGTCTCATAAATCCACAAGGTAAATTGCTCATGAACATAATTCTAATTTTTCTATTGTATGTTTTGAAAGCAGTTCTTTGAAAAATTTACTTCTGCTTGTTTGTTAATGAATATGTTATATGATTAAATCACACTTTTTGTTTTTCTCCCCTTACAAAAGTACGGTTGATCCATTGTTTATTCCTTAATTTAATTTATATAATGGAAAAATAGTAATGGTTTCTGTTGGGTCACCATTTGTTCAATTCTATTGCTGATTGACTATCTCAGCAAATCACTCATGCCCCCTCACAAAGATTGGGTTCTGTCATTACTTCCACCACTGGTCAAATGTGCCTGCATACTCCCGTTGCAATCAAGAGAGGGAAGCCTGGCTGATACTGACATTGCAAAAATGAAGTTGCATGGGGACAAAGGCATGTAAAACCCTCTTAAAATCAAAAAGTGAAAGTTTCACTGGAGAGAAAATCCTTATCTCGACTGAACTTGCTCCATTTCTTATCCTCACTTTAAAAGGATTTTAAGTGTTCAGCAAAAGATGCAAGTAAAAAGGGGGAACACATCACATGCAAATGTTAATAAAAAAACCAGACCTACTGTTCACAATATATGTGTCAGAATAGATATTTTCTAACGCATACTACACTTCAAAAATACTCCCACAAACGTGGACTGTGATTAAAAAAACGCCACAAATTGTCAGGGTGCTCAGTGACACTGAGTAGATTAGATTAGATTATATATTATTATTTGTGATGTGTTAATCACGCACATATTAAAAAACCCACACTGGAACACACTTTGTGATACAAGTAATTTATCTCTTTGCCCAGGACGGCAAGGGACAGGCTACAAAACTGAGTCAAAGGGTTAATGAAGTCTTGGAGGGCTTCGCTATTTTTAGATGTCTAATTAATGAACGGAACGCCAGAGGTGAGGCACAAGTTGCGGTGAAATTTTTAAAATTTGGATCGGCTGATAAACTGCAAAGATTCTCTGGTCCCTGGTGAGATAAAAAAAAAACAGGCAAGGAAGTGAATATCCTCACCCAAGATGCAAAGACACAGTTCTCACGGGACAGCATGTGAGTGTAAGCACACGCTGATGGTGTCAACAGAATGTGCAATTTAAGTCAGATGATCAATCGCTGATGATCGATGATTTTAAAAATAAAAAAAAATTCGCAGCCTTGAAGAAGTCCAGCCCCTAAAATGGCCACAAGTGCATTTTGCATTTCGGACCAAAATACTTCAAAACTCCAAATCCGGATGTTTTGTTGATGCATTTTAATAATTCCATAATGGACTTATTCTTTGAAGGAATCATATTTTGTGCAATTACAAAGCCTAATTTATTTTTCTTATTGAGGTTAAGGACACAGCCATGAAAGCAATGGCACATTATAATGACACCAAATATGAAATAATCATTAAATCCTATCAAAGTAATTTAAAAATATGAGGAGAAGACTCGGTACGTGCATTAGACTCCGGTGTATTACTTGCAATTGTTTCCTTTGAAGCCCGGAGAGAGCATGCGTGTGTATTTGTGCACGCTTATGCGTTGTATGTATAATGAAGCTTGTTAGGGATCGGCCAATGTTCCGACATCAGCAGTGCATTCCATTGATTAACCCTGCAGGCTTTACCCTTACGCATCACCTCTCTCACTAAAAAAAAAGTCACTACCATTAAATTAAAAGTAGTGGCACAGAGCGAGAGATGTAGAAATAGATGAGTACAGAGGCGAGAAAGATAAGGAGTGCTCTAAAATGGTCAGTCATTGGCAATCCCAACAATGGACTTTTATTTTCCATCGCGCAAAATTGCTAGGAGAGATTGCGTGTGTTGGAGCAGGTGCTGTGTTCCGTTTCTACTTTTAATTCTTTCTTGGATCATCATAGGGAAGCAAGAATGACAGTGACAACACCTGGTGAAGGTCTTACTCCAAATAAAGTATGCTTACGTGCACAAGGGACACCACTGTCATATAAAATCATGTAGTATAAAACTGCAAAAAAAATAAACCATCAGAGCTCTTCTTATTTATTAGTCGACGCTGACGAAAATTTTATTCATTCTTTCCTTTACATTCGTCTATGACTGACTCTTGTCACATGTCAAGTTGTCCGGGTTGCGTGACACTAATGTTAAATTAAATTACCATATTTTCTGGACTATAAGGCGCACCGGACTATAAGGCGCACCTTCAATGAATGGCCCATTTTAAAACTTTGTCCTTATATGAGGCGCACCGGACCATAAGGCGCACCATTAATGCATCATGTCAGATTTTTAATCCAAATCAAATCACTCCATTTGATCTGTTTTATTTCAACTTCAGACGCAACAAATTACTTTATAATCACAAAATAATGATCCATAGTCTTTTTGATTCATGATTCATATTCTTCAGCTGGCCACTTATGATTGATTTCATGACACAATGCTTCAGGGCAGTTTAAATTTAGAAATTTGGTACATATATAAGGCGCACCGGACTATAAGGCCCACTGTCGGCTTTTGAGAAAATTTTAGGTTTTTAGGTGTGCCTTATAGTCCGGAAAATACGGTAAATTAAATGAAATTAAAAAACATGCATTTACAAAGCTTCAGACTAATAATGCTTGTGGTAATCAGTATCCTTGACTCCCTAAAGCGTGAGCTGACATTCACTCGAAATGGCAACGGTTTTGTCAGAACTCGGCAACATGTCCTCATTAAACGAAAAGTAAAGGACCGTGTCGAATGCTTGATGGAAGGTTACCTCTCTTTTTCCATCAGGATTCATTACTGCTGATCAACCTAATGCTATGTAATTTGTTGTTTGACGGCAGTGGACGCCTACATGTTGATTTGATTTTCATTCTTCCTATTTCCCGTCAGACTAGATCTTAACTAAGAAGTGGTTGGGGACAGCTATTTTAGAATAACACAAATCGACGCAACTGTGTTAAGGGGGCGCACTGTTAATGTAGTGTTCTTTCTGTCTTTCAAGCGTAACCTTTGGCACCTCAACTTTCCACTTAATTGCGCCTTTAAATCCCTTTGAAACATCCTTTGAGCAAAAATGTCACTGTGTGATCCACTTTTGAATTTGCATAGGGAGAGAAAAATCGACTTGACTGCGAGTGCAGCGCAATATTGAGAAAATCTTTGGAACAACATCTAATGAGCAATCTTGAAATGGTTGTTTTAAAGTTAATTTTAAGACTTGTGTCAAACATCTTGTACAAAGTAAAAAAAACCAAAAAAACGTGGAAGCTGTACAAGTTGCAAAGGGGAGCCAACTATCATATTTACAAAATGTTTGCTTCTATTAACAGATTTGAGAAGATCCAAAGAGCCATGATACATCTTGGAGCATGAAATACCACCAGATGGGTCAACTGGCGGCGGCAGATTGATGTGTTTAGGCTACTCAGTGCTTTCATTAGGCACACGTGAATAAATGGAAAGTACGTGTGTGAGTGTGTGTGGGGAAAGGCTAACTGGGGCTAATTTGTGAAATGACTTGGCCACAGACAAAGAGTGATAGCGAACGTCTGGCCTGATTCTGCAACATTTGTCATTTCAGAGAAAGATCAGCCTCTATGAATCTATCATTGTCTAACCCAATGACCATTTAATCGATCTATCATACGATCCCTCAGACACACCGAGCGACTACATGCTCACCACGAGTTATTCATATATTTCTGTCCTCTCCGTAATACTTTTCGAACAATTGCAAAGTTGTTATTTCCTCTGACGTCAAGCAAGGACGCAAACAAGGTGACTCAAACATCATCAAACCATCCGGCGTGTGATGAATGCTGCACGTCCACACACTCTCTCAGTCTCACAGACAGACAATAAGGGCGGATAGTCCCCTGGACACTTTTTTGGTTGTCCCAGTGATGAAAAGTTGTGGCTGATTTTAATTCAGACCGCAGTAAAAATAAAATATCAATGTGATTCATTGTTATGTTAGTGGATACACAAAAAAATAATCATTTTGGATAGCACTATACCTTTTTATGCTGTCTTTGGCTTTTCTTACTTGTTCAAACTCGATTATAACATCGATTCATAATTTGGAAAACTTTTGGGAAAGTTTTTTATTTTTTTTATATTTTTTAAACACTAACTGGCTGTCATGATTTTAACAAGATTTTGAGTTATAGCATCCATTAGACAGGCTGCCAATGAGTTGGCTAATTCCATCTGAGCTGTCACTGGTGAGGTTTGTGAATGGGCTTGAGGACCAAAATGATTCCTTTCCTCGCACAAACTGTCTCAGGAGGCTCTTGTAATTTACTTGATTGTATCTCCTACCACCTCTCCTTCTCTTCCGTGCACTTCCATGTATCTTGGGGAACACATTGATTTTCCTGCAAGGGGGAAGACGTGTCACCCCCGTATGGATTGGATTGATAACGCGGGGCTAAATATAGCCCTGCGGCAGGATGCAGGAGAAGAAGCTATTTTTAGAGATGTTTATGGTGCTGCAAGTCAGACACTAGCTAAAGTGAGTGGACAAATAGGGGGGAAGGGGAAAGATTCACTGCAGAAAACGCCACTTGACTTGATGGAAATACTGTCTGGCTATATCCAAAACGGTCCTCAAAAGATTTTATGTTGAGACAAGCTTAAAGTGAGTGTTGTTTTGGCTCCACTGAGCAATTTGATGAGATGTATTGGCTTTCTGTTTACAACACACTCAAATCCATACAACACACTCTCTATGTCTCCCCCAATATGCTGACATCGTCATTTTATTTGGGCTGCAGGCGGAATGTACATGAAGCTGTCAGATGTCATATTGCTGTAAATTACAAAGATGTAAACTCGTATTGATTCTTCTAAAGCAGACATCACATGGTTGTAATTTTTTTTTTTTGGAGGGTGTTAGAATTTTATTATTATTGTTGACATTTTAGGAGTTCTGGTCATCCATCTGGGGCCGCTTCTCAAGGTTTCTTCTATTTTTTCCCCCATACGGGGATTTGGGTTTTTCCTTTCCAGCTTTAGATCAGGGGATGTTCATAATATTTATCAAGTGAAGCCGTTTTACTCTTTTTTTTTTTTTGGGACTAAGGGCTATACAAAATTGTCTTTTACTTGCAAACTTCCATCAAAACTTAAAGGAATGGATATTGTTAATGACAATTAAAAAACTCCAACTATCACCCTGTGATAGACGATATTAATGTGGTGTGAATAAATGACAGACTTTCTCTCTGAAGCTAAGCAGAGGTACATTTGCAAACAAATGGGAGACATTAAGTAAATTCTACAGAAAAAAGTATTTCAAAGACTGTCTAGGACAGGGGTGTCAAACTCATTTTTTCCGCGGGCCGCATTGTAGTCATAGCTTCTTTCGGAGGGCCATTATGACTGTCAACCCAAATAAATGTATGAGCACTTCATACATACAGTAAAAGCTACAAAACAAACTGACAAATAATTCATTTTCAAATCGGAAGAGTAAAAACTGGTCAAATATTTCAAGAAAAAAGTTATTGTTAAAAGTGAAGACAATTTGCAATTCCAGTAATGACACGAATTTGATGCACAATTTGTCTTCGCGGGCCACATAAAATGATGTGGCGGGACGTATCTGGGCCCCGGGCCTTGAGTTTGATACCTGTGCGCTAGGACATAAAAGGAGACGGCTCAAGAATTTGATTGCAGATATTCTGACCAGTGACACTCACCTGAAGATAGTGACACGGCCTGAGGTTGGACTTGAGGTCTGTTGGCGTCATGGGTTTCTCCAAATTAAGCGAAGACTTCCTGTAGGCCTCCTTGGCTTGGCTGACTGTTAACGTGGACCAGGAGCTCCTCTTCATGAACTTGCCTTCCGGTGTCATGCTCTCACACGCCGAGCACTTGACGTCGTTGTTACTTTTGGAAGTCTTTAGCGACAGGTCTCCGGTTAAGTGGCTGTGCATGGAATCAGGGTAGCATTGACTGATTTGGTCCACAGGGTGTCGCGACATAACACTCAGCGGTCGGTATGTGCTGTCACTGTCCAAATTGTCGTCGGAACTCCACCAACCTCCGGAACGCTGCCTCCCGCTCCCGTCACCTTTGCGATCTTTGCTCTTGCTGCGCTTGCTGTGTTTGTGGTGGCCTTGATGGTGGTGATGATGGTGCGAGCCATCCCGATGCGAATCGTTTTTGGTACCGTTCATCTTGGAGGAACCTTCCAGAGAGTGTGACTTGGTGAAAAGCTTCTGCACCGAGTGAACGAGGTGACGGATCCTCCCGGGACTTTCATTGCGCTGTTCTGTCGTCGTTGTTGTGGTGGATGTGCGTTGGTACTGCAATGTGTGGAAGCCATCTCGGTGAAGCGGCATCTGCTTCTCAAATTGGTCCAGTAGATTGGCTGGGATTCGGTTCATTTTGCCGCTGCCGCCGTACGAGGAAGAGCAACCGTCATCCCTGCCGCCGGAGGTTTTACCTCCGCTTTCCCGCGACGCGCTTCCGTAATGCATACGTGGAAAAGTGCTACATGCGACAGAGTGATCGGTGGGCGCCATGGACACTGGCATCACCATGTACTCTGAGTGAATGGAACTCCTCGGGGAGAAGCGATGGCGACCTTCAAGGGGACAGCTCTCGGTGGGGCTGAGGAGGTAGGACGGGGGCCGTGAATGATGCTCCAGGGAATGGTCAACATCTCCAAAGCCACATGTGTGGGCTGAGGTGGGAGAGGTGAGCTGGAGGTGGGCGGGACGGCCACCGGAGAGACCCTTCATGTTTTTGCGTGGAGGGGAGTAGCTTTCCTCATCGAAGTACGGCGAGGTTGACCATGAATACTGATGGTCTGAAAATGAGTGGGAGAGAAAGGATATTAAAAGAGATCAGAATTTAAACTGTGGATTAGCGTATACCACAGGTGTCAAACTCAAGGCCCGGGGGCCAGATACGGCCCGCCACATCATTTTATGTGGCCTGCGAAGACACATTGTGCATCAAATTCGTGTCATTACTAGAATTGCAAATTGTCTTCACTTTTAATATCTTTTTTTTAATATTTGACCAGTATTTACTCATCTGATTTGAAAACGAGTTATTTGTCAGTTTGTTTTGTAGCTTTTACTGTATAATATGAGGTGCTCATACATTTATTTGGGTCATAATGGCCCTCCGAAAGAAGCTATGACTACAATGCGGCCCGTGAAAAAAATGAATTTGACACCCATGGCTTATACTGATAATAAACTAAGACCCAATTATACATTTAAGAAATTGATGAGACGTACATGTCATAACTTGATCAAAAGAAGGCAAACAAACATTACTTTTCAAATGACATGACTCACAAAAGAGTTTGTCCATTTTCACCATAAAGCAATCATTCCCATTGAAGTCCCTAAAAACATTTTCCACAATGTCATCCGGAGATTTTCCCCCCTGCTTTGATGTGTTAAGGCATACGGCTAAAAAGACAATCGATGAAAAAGACAAATAAAAACAAAACAGCCGGCGACAGATTGAATGGAGCCTGCATTGTCATTTATTCAATTCAAGGTGAAATAATAGCCCATCAGTGTGCGGTTCTGCTGTGATCAATCAAAGCCCAGAAGAGAGTGTGAGAGATGTACAAAAATCCTGGCCAAACTACTCGTGAATTGAATGTGACTTGAATTTAACTCTCAAACTGGTCTGACAGTATTAGTGGAATCATTAATATTTTAGTACTATTGATATTTTTGATGGTCATACCTTGAATACATAATTTTCCTCAAAAGATTTTTTTTCTCCATTTAATAAATAATTTATAGAAGTTTGTAGATTGAATCTTGAGTCTACAAACTTCCTGTATACTAAACACGATGGGAAATAAAAGCCTAAAAATATAATTGTGTTGTCTATATTCATCACTGGCCTCATTGCATCGTGACTAAGGGTGGTTGTTGATTTTTATCTTTCAAAGTGGATCAAATTTATTCCACTCAAACTTCTTTTTAATGAGGGCTAAGATCTCAACCCCTGAGGTACAGCCGTGCTCCGCAGTTGCTGTCGTTCTCCATCTGTTGAGATGAAAACGAATTCTCGTTGTTTACTAGGCTTACAGGAGGAAATCCACTTGGCAGGCTGATGTAAAATTAATCTGGGCTACTCTATGCATGTAAGAGGGCTAGGAGGAGGGGGGGGGGTGAAACATTTTCCCTCAGGAAGTTGCTTTTGTACACGTGGCATAAAAATACTTATCAAAGATGTTCTACAGCAGCTGGGATACATCAGGTGAACCTGTTAAACTGGAGTTGACTTGCGAATAATTGCCTCTGACGGATGATGGTGGATTATTGATGGAGTTGATACTACATTCGTTTGCACCAACTTCCGTCACTGCCTTACTTTCTCTGACTGTGGACTCTTCCATATACACCAGAGAGCTGCACTGAATATATTATCTCCAGGCAGAGTTTCGGCATTTCTAAGGATTAAACCACAGATGACAGGCTAATCTGTTCCACCCTATTCTTTATTACCCAGTTTCTCTGCAGAATGTTGCAGTTTGAAAGGAAGGAAAGAGGGAGGAAAAAAGAGGATGTATTATTCACAAAATCATGCAAAACATTTTGAAAATACTACAACTCAGTTTATACAAGATTGGTCTGTCTGTGACAATAACTTTGCCAACCCTGTGACAAGTATGCGGGCAAGGAGGGAGGCTTGTTTCTTTTTATGTTAGATTGTTTTTAATCGTTATGTCAAAGACCTGAGAGAAAGAGTTTGAAATCAGTAAGAGTTGGATTCATATAACATAAATTAGAATTTGATAAATATCATATTAATGATCACCTAGTTAAAGTATATCAATGGAAACTGTGTCGTCAATAATGTGTCGAATAATCGATTGGCAACTTTAAAGCAGCATCAGAGTATGCAAAGACCCGATAAGTCATCCTGCATTTTTTAAAGAGGTGTTTGATATTTTGTCAAAAGATGAGATTGTTTAGGAATGCGAGCCTATTTCAAAAAGGCTGTCTAATTTTGGCCTGGAATGGACCGGCTGTTCGGGAGTTTGCCCAAACTTCCCAATGACCACCTGGTACACACATAAAGATTTTTCAAAACTTATTGATCTGTTATAGAGGCCTATTTTTGGGTTATATCAATCACAACAGTAACTTCTTCCCTACCAGCATTCTAGTAGCATCTCTTCCAGATGCCCGCAGTAAACTCAGACTCGTTTTTTTCTGAGCAAAGCAAATCAATAGAGAGGCTTTCTTATCAATCTCCTCAAAGGTTAAATGTTCTCTCCTCAGATTTTTGGCCTTTGTCTAGGTATCCATAGGAAAGAGAATTGTGTCTACAACCCTCAGGGCAAATCAGCAACGGCCTGAGTCATTAGATTTGAGAGGAAGCCAAGGGAAAAAAGTGTCAAAGCTGCAATCTGTCAACTGGGAAAGCCTTGTAATGGTCACCATAGCTTTTTTGATCAAAATAAGGCAGCGGCTTATGGCTTTGGCACATATCCCGCTTACTTGTCCATCGAAGTGACAGCACAGCATGATTCATGCATACATTTCAAATGTGACGACAGTGGGCTATAAATGAAGCCGCAGCACTGCAGTTGTAACCGCAAGCGTTTCATTCAGCACAATAACTGAGAGCAAGTTACTGCTGTGTGCCTCCATGGAAACTCTGTCTTCAAGATAAAAACCAGAAAAGAATTTTTTTTATTAATGAGTGTTGACACAGCATGCTTTAAATTACACCTGGTAATGGTTTGAAAGAACTGAATGAATATTATGTAAGCCGTCATCACATATGTGGGCCACTCAGTAGGCAATGTGCTATTCCTTTATAATATAAAAGTTTGTATTAACTTATTTTCTAAACCTTGATTCAATTAAACAATCAAATCATTAGAATGGTTGTTAAGATTTTATTTTATCAACCAATTTCAATTATTATTACTTAGTCTCTTAGATTGGTATTTTCAGAACCAGGGACAGAGATAAAGGGTGTCAGCATCAATGAGCCAATGCATTCACATAAACATAAAATCTGACTCTGGGAGTAATCAGACAATTTTAATAATTGGATCTGAAGCGTAAGTTAGCATGCCCAGTTTTAGCATTGCACAAGATGCAGCTGCGTTGTCTCCTCTAAGCTAAGCTAAGATATAATAATAAATAATACTGGATTTTTTATTTGGGCATGCTTTTCAAGACCCTCAGGGACAATGTATATTAAAAAAAGAATTAATTACAACTGAATGGCGTTTCAGAGCTGGGGAACAAAGTGGTTTAAGAAACCGCTGTCCATGGTGCTATCCATGGTGCTGAATTTTTATTTGGACATGCCTTTCAAGACCCTCAAGGACAATGTACATTAAAAAAAATTAATTAGAACTGAATGGCGTTAGCTGGGGAACAGAGTGGTTTAACAAACCGCTGTCCATGGTGCTGAAATGGCCAGGCGGAACGGTCAGGTGAAATGAGGAAAATGTGAAGCTTTAATCTTGCAGACAAAGTTACAAAAACCTTGACTTATTTTAACAAACAGAATGTTTTGTTTTTCTGTTAACAAAAAGATAACTACAAACAGTCCATTCTCATGAATATGCAACAATGACATCAAAGTTAGGCTACTTTCAATTTGATATTTCAACAAAAATAAGCCTTTATATTACCTTATAAATATGAAACAGTGACATCAAATATTTCCAATACAGAAATATCATTCATTATTCACTTTGTCGATGGATGTGCATCCTTTGCACGTTCCATTGTAGCCTCAGGCGCTACCCGTTTATTTTACCACACTGCATGCACCTGGGCGGGTTGTACAGATGCGAAACATGGAGGAGGACACCCTGCTCACACCTCGATACTAAACTCCCTGCTGCATGGAGGTTTGTCATGCAAGAAGAAATGGATGGATTAAGAGGCCATCCGAAATGAGGCTCAAGGTTTGTTAACAACACGTAAATACAGTATCAAGGGACAATTATCAAGGAACACATACGTGGATGGTCTCCATGGAGGATGTTGAATAACACTCATTTAATGGTTGAGCAAACTTCCATGTGCCATCCAAAGGCCAGTCGACTCTATTCTATCAGCACAGTACTATGATGGAGCTATTAGGCTGCCCTCAAAAACGTGAATGGTAATTTTTCATAACTCTAACAGTTTTACCAACAGGGTTGTGAGCCACCGCATTTACTTCAGAGAGATGATTGTGACCCGATAAGTAGAAGCTGCTGAATGCTTGAATACTTATCATCAGCCTGTTAATGATGAAGCATGTTATCGGTGCTGTGCTCAGCACTCTTCATAGCTTTCAGTCTCCCTGGCAATCAAAAATGGGAACAAAGCGGGAGATGTCAGAAAGGAATTTGATTTGTCAGGGTCTGCGTTCTTTTGTTCCTCCAGGAAAGACAACACTTGAGGTTTTTGTGCTATTTGACATTCTGGTTGCTCTTTTGTGTAATACGTTAACAAATAATTTAAAAAGTGCAAATTCTATTACATTTTGTCATATTCTTTTTTTTAATGGTGAAAACAATTGCTATATTTTTTAAATTACATCACTGTTATCCACAACTACACAACATTTGAGGCTTTTGTGCTATTTGACATTCTGGTCGCTCTTTTGTGTGATACGTTAACAAATAATTTAAAAAGTGCAAATTCTATTACATTTGATCATATTCTATTTTTTAATGGTGAAAAAAAAATGCAATTTTTTAAAAAATTACATCACTGTTATCACAACTCTGATTTGTTTTTTTTTTTATTAAAAAAAAAATCTTTGCACTACTCACAGCTTCTTCATTTTCTGCATACACATTGACATGTACGTCTTTATCACAGCAGCTACTGCAAAAAACAAAAACAAATAAAAAATCTGAACACTGAGGTGATGCAAATTATATGAGTGCAGACATTGGTGCTTCAGGTTCTCATTCAAGCAACAGCTGTGTGTGGTACGTTATGCCTCTCACCCTAAGGCTAATTTCCACTGCATGTTTACCTGCCTAATTCCAATTCAGAGCCTATATGCGTCTATTTACATGCATATCCAAATATCACCAGAGACGTTAAAACAATCCGCCCACCAAATTGCATGTAAATTACTCCACAGGCATCAGCACCAACAACACATAGGTACACAATAAGTGAGTCGCTCGCATGAATTGTTTGGCACACTTTTTACGCTCGATGCCCTTTCGGACATAACCCCCCTATTATTTCTCCTGGGCTTAGGACAGCCAGTGTTGCGTATTAAGGCACTGACAAGTAATGAAACCTGCGAAATATAGCAGCACGTACCACAACACTACCAGTGGAAGTAAACGACAATAAACCAATGATACAAATAATAAAAGTTACATACCACTGATTGACTGAGTCATTCTCATTATGCTGCCATGAAGCATATCCTCTTAGCCTGTATCAGTTGGGAAACACTCCAGCCTCTGCCATGACCTTGAAAAGGATAATTGGTATAAAAACTTACGATCACATAGAAGCAATGTTATAAAACTGTTTGAGGGACACCGCAATCTCCAACCGAATCCCCTAAAAGCTTAAAATTACAATCACAACAGCCATATAAATGTTCATAGAATTCAACAAGGCCCCTTGTGCATCGCTCATACCAAGTGAGGTACGACACCGCACATGTGCATGCTGGACTCATAAATCTATTGCAGCTGTAGTCATAAATTTAGAAACACAAGAAAACCCTGCGTGATTGTGAGAGAAGACAAGATCACGTCGTATGAAACAGCCACTACTGCATTTTTCAAACAAAATTATTTGTGGCCTCAGAACAATTTCTGGTTACCATGGCAACACACCAAGAGGTTCCCTATGCGCCAACTATGGGATTTAACAGGGATTAAATAAAAAGATAATTGAATCAATATTAAACTAACACATGACCGATGCAGTCAATCGGTCCCACAGACAAAATCATTAAAGGTCTTCAAGCACTGTTTGAATTTACTCTGTCCAGAAAAAAAACACACAAGGTATTTCCCTTCCTGATGCTCAGTTTTTCTTTGGCTACCTATTTCCACACTACGGCTGCATAAATAGAGAATTCAACCTCAGAGGCTGGAAATTCAGACCGCCATGCAAAGCCTGTTATGATCACATCTACTATTATTTTTCTGAAAGCACCCATTTGTTTGCATGGAGACACTTTCAACACGTATGTAGTGGTTTGGAGTGAGGAAAGTTGTTCCGTGTCGCTCCGGGGAGTGGAGGTGAATCTGGCCGCTTCTGATGGTAGAATGCAATTAGTTTAAGTGCCTGTCCCAGTGTTTTACTGGCCTGATTTCACAGCAGGGAAATGAATGAGGCACTATTGACAATGCCCTGGGTGTGCTCTAAACACAGCATACAATAAATATTGAGCAGTCAGTGGCAAACAGCGCATATGCCCACTCAAGTGCTTTCAGCGGCAAATATTATAATATGACTGCATTCAATTCGTGTCAACTTTATTTATACAGTATCTCATCACTATGGCAATTACCTCGGGGGCACAGTTCATATAGAGCAACTTGAACTAGTGTGTAACTACTGTTACACACCAGATTGAATGCTTTGTGAGATTACAAACCTTTCAAGATGTTGATGCTACTAAGAAGCACAGGAAATCCCGTTGTTGTTAGAAAACTGAAGGACAGTTAGCGACAGCTACAAGATATTGAGACCATCATTCCTAACCAAATATGTATTAATTTTATGGATTAGGCCACAAAAAATGGACACAGAAAGTACAAAGTGACTTTTGTGTTTTGTTTACTTTCAGAGACATATGACTGAATGATTAACCTGGAAAAATTGTGAACTGAAGAAGCAATAAGAAAAAAAACAAAAAACAAAGTTGTCTGGGGGCGTGATGGCAGCTGACACGTTCATGGGTCAAATTTAGCAACAGGATACAAAAATTACTGGCCTGTAAATACACCAACCATTTGGGAAAATTTGCCTGAAATTCCTGATGGCCACCACGCCCCTGATCAGAAATCTCGGACAGATTATGACAAACCATCCAGTGTGTTGTGCGTTAAAAGGAATTTTCCCTTCCCTGATCTACTTGGAAACGAGGATTAATTTTTTTTTTTCATAATCAGTACAATTACAAATCCTCCGTGATTGTGATGTGAAACGAAACAATAGCTAATTACCCTCTCATTTGGTCACAAGTACCCCAATTTGCCACACTAAAAAATTACTAGCAGATTTGCAACCACAATCTAAATTAGTAGCTATGGGAAATGCTCATTTTAGCTTCATTTAGTCCTTATACTGCTTTTCTTCTTTGTATTTTGTGTCAGTCTGTGTTGCCTGTGTCACTGTGCTACATCTCACAGGTTAGACTTGATACTGACATCATGTCTTGGTGTTCAGCGAGGACACTTGCGATTATCAACGGAGATATTATGTGTGTGGTATGCTGTGTTGGTCGTCTCAAATGCACAATAAGAGCGGTGAGCCAATTTTTCCCTTGCCTTGGGGTCTCTCACATTTTAAGAAATGGTTACAATCTTACAAAGCATTATGTGCCTACCCTTATTAAGATGACTACTAAGGGAAATGTAGAGGAGATAATCATGTTGATGCTGACTTGACAGTCAACATCTGTCCCAAAGCACCCTTCTGGGAGCAGGCACACGTTCATGTGCTTCCCCAGGCAGTTACTAAAAGCACATGATTCGAGTAGTAATTCAATGGAGGGAGCAGGCTGATTTAGTTTCCCTCTCAGATCCACAACACTAGGAGCTCTAATGGGATTGCCGTGAAATGCGAAAAGCATGGACGGTGGATGTTTGGAATCGCTGGATTGGATTTTAGCAGCTGTCACCCGCTGCCTCACACGATAATATATGACAGAAGGGAACAGGAAACAAACATTGACAGCAACAGTTCAGTGTATGATTGGTAACGGAGCAAACTATTGTGTCTCTCTTGTTGACAACGGGCACTGGTTAACTGCAGTCCATCGATTTCTGTAAAACTGAAGACACACCAACAATTTTAGACCATTCCTCATGAGCAAACTGGCTCTGGCTGTCTCAGTTTTGAAGGGTTCCTTCTCCAGACTGCGAAAGACTATTTTGTGTTATTTATTGCATTGGGATGAAGATTTAAACTAGCTCACTGAGTCAAAATCTTGGGGTAAAAACTAACTATCCATACCGGTCAGGGGTCAACACTGCAAGTTACCTGCTGAGCATCTAACCTCATTTTCTAATACATTAAATTGACCTCAATTTAAATACACAAAACTACAAAATGGTAACCAGCTTCAGCTCCAAATTTCAAGCATCAACCAATTCTGCTGGGTCAAAATAATTAACCCAACCTTGGGTAATAGCAACACATTTTGTGAATTTGTAAAAATACAACGATTCACCACAATAAACACCTTCCAAACTTAATTACCTCAATATTGACCTCACAGCTACAATTATGCAGAAAAACATTCCCAGCACAGAATGCCCTCTGTGTGTCACTATTTAATTGTGTGGCCATTACAAATGCACAACATGAAGGCGGTCTGAAATCAATTAAAGTGGCTGTGATATCCTTCCCCACCCTCATTTTCATATCCAACAAGATGTGACACAGAGGGGAAGCGCCTATCATCGTCATGTCTCTAAATTAGCCTCAAATGTTGGTCCCTAAATCCTGAGCTCATCATGTATGCCATCCACAGAGCCACATACAAAAAAAAGAACCCTGAAATAAACATCACCATGACCGTGGTTCTATTTTATTTAAAAATACCACCGGAGACGTGTTGATTTATTTGATAAGCTAACCACAACTGATGTGTTTTGTCCGTCTGATAAAAGCAAAAGCGGAAAAATCACCAGCTTGAGTTCATCATGTGAGCTTTTAGAGCGAGCCGAGTATCACTCACAAAGACGTAGTGGGCCACCACTGACACTTTAGTACACAATAGGATTAGGAAGGCTAAATCTGTAAACACTTGTGCCAGCCATGTTAAAGTGAGACTATAACAACTTGCTGGGTTTTCAGCCAGAATGGAAAAAAAAAACACGCTGACACCTTATCTTTTTGAATTGCCCTCATAATTTTGTAATTAGTAATGCATCATCAGTAGAATTGTATGAACCCGTCGTTTTGCACCTCATCTCATTTACAAAAACTACCGAGTACAAGGTGAACCTCATGAAATCACTGTTGCATAGTGAAATCACGACCATGCCCCTCCTTCACCACCAACACCAGCACTTCAACTCGAAGAAATGTCAGGAATGCTATGGACTCAAACGCAGCTATCGTTTAAACTTGAAGCTATGATCGAGCAGGATAAGCAGTGTAAAAAATTAATGGATGAACTGAGTTAGTATCTGGAAACATAAAATGACAAGTGTTCATAAGCCTTATGACACTTTAGCTGTAATTTCTACAATATTTTTTTAAAAAAGAAATCCATTGTTTTGTGGAGGAGAAAATGGAAGAAAGGGGGAAAAAAAGAAGACAGGCTGCTGACATGCATTTTCATTTTCCTTTTTGTGTTATATATAGTGTCCATAAGTAGCTTGTGCACCGCCTACCTTTTATTATAATAAAGCCACTGGAAAAATACATGATATTTTAGACTGTCTGATAGATTTTTCTTGGCAGACAATGAAGGAAAAACACTTCCGTGGGTGTATGCATAGTTTTGACCCACATTCGCAATTCTTCCTCTCGGTGGTCGACCATTGTTGTAAAGTGTCACAAGAGCTCAGGTTCTCCACATTCTCATTCAAAAATACTATCTGGCCATAATGTCACTAATGAACAAGTTGTAATCATATACAATGGAAAATACCAATGGAGAATGACAAGGCAAGGCAAGCATCCTTCGTCCACATCCACACACTGTGCCTCAAGTGAAAGGGCAATCAATGTGTCCCAAAGCCCACGTCACACACCTAGAGAGTCCTTGAAGAAATGAAATATGCGTGCGTGACGGTGGTGGTGGGGTCTTTCGGTTCAGGACACCGCACACACAATTAACCCATGTGATATTTTGGCAAACAGTAGGCGGTTGATTGGATGAAAAGGGTCAGCTATTGTGTCCTGAGGTTGGCTCGACAAAGGAAGTGCTTGATTGAACAGTCGCTGACCCCGAGCGTCAATGTCAGACTATTTTTTTCCAAATAAAGAGATTTTGTGGGAATAACGTGCTAATTATGAACAATTTTTAAAAGTAAGAATTGACTGAACTAGGCTAGGGGAAGGACAAAACCTCCTTTTGAAAATAGTTTTGTTTGGTTTTAAATCAACGTCTCGGGTGATATCGCATTACTTTCTGCTAAACAGGATTTTTCTGTATTTTTGTTATTTTCTTTGGGAAAAAATGTTAGCACTGGATTTGCAGAACTGATTGTTGCCGAAATCCGAATTAGAATTCAGTGGAATGAAAACAAAAGAATGACAAAAATGTTGCTTCTCCTTCAGTAGGACCACATCCCTGAGTCAATTGTGCATCATTTCCTTTATCCCTTTATCCAACACTCCATCCAATTATAAAGAGAATATGTATGAGACTTAAAGTCAGGCAGCAGAGAGCACGGGCACACCACCCCATAATGACACTGCTGAAAGTTACTGATCCAAATGACTGTGTAAAGTTTAATAATGCAGGACCCAGTTTTGTTAGCAATAATGAAGACGCTGTTTCCCCAGGATCAATTTCCCAAAGTTTCTAGGTTGCTACAAAGCCCGAGTCAGACTGGAGGCAACAGATTTTAGGGCCACTGGGAAATGTGTCTGACCCTGCAGTTGTTATTCACTGATGTGCACACAAGTTAATAACTAATAGAGCGGCAGATTTAGATGTTACATGTATTAAAGGAGCTTGTTGGGCTAGGAAACCAAGTTTGGAGCGCTGGTAATTCATAGGTCTCTGGTCAGGCCAAAGGTGGTCAACTTTTAAAGGGTTGTGCCACGGTGAATAAATTCTTGAGGACCATGCCGTAGTGATGAGGCTCACCGTTCTTGTTTCATAAGCTGCTCTTGCAGAGGAATGTCAAATGTCAACGATGTCAGCTCAGTGGGAAAAAACGAACTAAAGGAGACAACTCTACTGACAAAAATTTCTCATTTGGAACATGATGTGCAAATTCAAATACAGGTAGGTGAAAATGGAAGCTCAACGAGTTACCGAAGCTGCGGCGAGACAGCAAGCATCAGTCATCCACACTCCCAATCCACTTTGTCTATTCATAGCCACAGTGGTCGTGATCCCGAAGTGAACCAGTCTGCTATCTGCAGCAATTCCTTCTGCTTGGTTAGCCAAGCAATGAATTTTCCTGAATAAAAGTGCAGAGATAAACTTTGATTGTAATTAAAAATGATGCTAGCCTGAAATACTGTGATGTAGATCAAATCATGTGCTCCATAGCACAGTACGTATTGTGCTGAACTACTAGATCGGTTGAGAAGTTTAGTTTCTGTGGGAATATCACTTTGGGAAAATTTCCCACTCAATTGACAAATAGACTCAATAACGACAATCACAACAGGCGATACATTGCATAAAAAATATCACCATGAAAAGCATTGCCATTACAAAAACCCGCGTAAACTCAATTTCAAAGAATGAGGTAATTTTTCCTCCAGATAGCTTGGAATAAATGGAAACCAGAAGTACGTACCACGTACCAATTTATTTTCATAGGTCAGCCTTTTTCCTGGAAAAGACACCCCATTCTGTGTCAATAGCACTACAGTATATTCTTGAAAAAAAATGCGCCTTTTGTTCTTGAAGAAAATACTCTGAAAAAAAAATACAACCCTTTGTTCTCGTGAAGAAAAGGCCATTATTCCTGTAATAAAATGTCTGTATTCATGCAGGGATGATTTATGTGATATGCCACAATCACAACAGAGCTTTTAATGACCCAAAGCTGAGGTAAGGAGGAGTAATTGGTTTATTATATTTGTTTTAATGGTCAGTCCCCAGGTAGGTACTATGCACTTATCATGCCAAAATCCAGATTTTTTTAAAAATTATGATTATGATTATTATTATTTGGGCTTAGACTGACTGTTACTGTTCTGCTACTGTATATTAGTTTGCATTTCTAATAGCTGTTTTTGTAATAAGTTGTAAGTTGTAATATATTGTATTTAAAATAAGGAAAGGAGAACGAGAACGATGGAGCCAACACGCAAGCAATTAGGAATCACAAGTCCTTCATTCCAAATTATTGTCTGACCTGATCTGAAAAGCAAGTGCTCAATTAAAGGTGGCTCAAAATCTTCACCCTTGGTTGTATTTTAACAGCGTTTGAAAAATTGCTTTTATATTGGACATTACACGTCAGTCAGAGTGACTTTTCTTTTTCTTTTTTTTTTTTAAATCTGTCATGCTGGTCATTAGATTCACATTAAGATGATAGACTTCAATGGACTCATGTCCATATTTCCAATAATGGTTTGCGTTTTTTTTTTTAAAAATCCTAATTGTATGCTGAGTTCACAGACGGTCTGTTCTGAACTGGCAGGCCAGATGTTACCGAATTTCTTGCTCTAGACTGACTACAGTACCTCGAATGCAGCTGCCAAGGTAACATACTGTGTATCACGGCTTTGGGAAGCATTCTTAAAAGGTTTTTAAAACATAAGAATCATGCCATGACCAAGTGAATTATTTAAACCCAATGGTACCTACAACATAAATACTCTCTTTTGCGTAGGGCTTGTTCTTCCTCGCTGTAGTAGAGCCCACCATTTTGCTGTTTAGCGCGAAGCAATTTAGCGACGCTGACATAATAAAAGGCACCATCGTAAAAATTCCTGCTGTCTCATTTACAGACATTGATACAGCAGCATTATGAACTCCACCGCAGAGTTCTCTCTGTAATGTCCTGTTAAGCCTTTCCATAAAAACAGGTGAGGCGTAACATTACTGGATTAAAACTCCTATGTAAAGAGGGCATGTTTTTCCTCGTTTAACTTTCACAAGTGATGTATTTTTTCCACACAATACAGATCTGTCTGTATTGAGCAAAATTATTAACTGCGTTGTTATTAATCATGTGCAACTTTGCCACCAAGATGGCGGGTTTAGTGATTATCTTATGCTAATTTCCAGCCGAGCGTGAAAGAGAGTTGTTATAGTTCACCCCACCAAAGAAAAGATCCACACAGTCATCACTGTTTCTCTGCGACAACTTCTCCCTTACAGTTTCCAGCCTCATTATTTTGCCAAATATGTTTTTATCATGTCACATATCATCTTACAGGAGGTCTCCCCTTGTGGAACTGAGATTTTCAAAATGATAATGAAGGGTGCTAGTGTTAAAAATATCAAGGTGAGGAAGACAATGCAAGCTTTAGAAAGCTGAGAGAGCAACTTGCATTTCTTGGTGATGAGCTCAAAAGATTTCTTTGCCGCTGCACTTTCGCTGACCGAAAAGAAATTGCTTGCACTTTTAATTGCATGGCGTCTTACTAGGCTGCTGTAGGAAATCTTAAAATGTCAGATTTTCTTCAAACATTCTCTCCTCCCCGCTCTCTCTCTCTGAACTACAGAGTGATGAGTCGCCCACCATTTAATGACTTAATGGCTTGGCTTAAAAGCAACCAAAAAGTACATTTTGAAGCCTGTCATAATACAGGGAATCAGTACTCTCCTCACATATGACCAATCCTCCTTTGTTGGACATTGACCTTGGTCAGCAATGTCGTAACAATCCTGTTTGTCTAGCCATGACACAATGTCATTTCTTGGAATTAAAAAAATGACGTTCAGTTGAATAGAGGACAGGGCATGAGGAGAGTGTCTTAATTGTAGGTCCAAAATGTCCTCCATGGTCCAGAGGGAAAGAAAACAACCATGGACATTGGACTAAAACACACTGTACATATTTTTTTTATCCTTGGTTTGTTTCCACAAGAGGTACTCATCGTTCTTAAGCGGCACCCATTGTTTCGATCAATTCCCCTGTTGCATCTTCCCTTTTTTGTCATCTCTGTCGGTGATAAAATTTGGTTAATGATAGATATTTGTGCCTTTTGACAGAGGGTAAATTGTCCTCGCAACAACTGAAGGATGGGGCTCATATTTAGGCTCAGAACCAGTCTGCTTCGATGTGAGAAATTCAAAATGAGATGTCAGACTTTGACAGAATGTATTCCAACCCACGTGAAGGCTAATACACAAATCGTGTGTGAAGCTTTTTGATTATTTCAGGATGCCAAGGTGAATCTGGAAATTTTCCAGTGATATTTATGTTCAAATTGCCCCATTATGGTCCAGTCTGTCATTACTCATTTTTGACCAGCAAGGTTATATTCTAAATAGCACATGTATTGTCTTGACATTTCGGAGCTTTTTGATGATAGTAAAAAGTCCTCCATTGTTGTCTGATGCTGGATTTACAATATCATTGAAGAGACACATTTGCTCAGTTGGGGCGCATAAATAGAAAGAACACAAAGAATGTCCTCAGGTTTGATGATCATTTTGTCTATCAAGACAACGACTCGGGTAATTTCAATATGATAGGGCTGATTGTAATACAGAATCATATTACATGTGAGACCTCAATGAATGTGACAATTAATCTTTTCTGGACAGTCTTTCGAAACTATAACTGCATATACCGCAATTTCCAGGCTACAGTATATTTATGGATTTTTACTTACAAGCTTTGTCACCAGTGGATTTATCAATATTCTAGTCACATCTGACCAATGAAAATAACAAACACAACGAAATGTACCAATGATGCTGTTCTGGTCCGCACTCATACTGAATATTGATATTGTCATTTGCGAAATTCAGTGGGAAACATGGATGACGAAATCTTTTACCGATATACTCAGTATTGTGCTATTTGCTATGTCAGAAATCCTTGTGATATTTTCAGTTTTTGCTGTGACTTGAATAAATAGCACAACACAGGTTCTCACTCTCTAATATTTTCACTTACACATACTGTTTTTGTATTGCGCAGCTGTTCCTAATGTTATGGCGTGTGAGTGTTTGCAGTGCAGTCTTGATCCTTTTTTTTTCTTAGCGGGCAGCAGTTATTCGCAGGTAATCTGGCCTGTTCTTGGGACCAGATGTCTCTTTGCAAATACACATTTATTGCCAGCCTTGGTCTTGAACACTTAGCAACTTTCGGCTAATTGTGTTGGGTCTTTGCCATTGTTCTTTCATTAAATGCTGGAAGATGAAGTACAAAGCAAACTACTGACAGACTCAATGATTGTCCAGCAAAAAATTATACCAAAAAACTAAATAATCTGATATTGTCCCGAGAGAAACTGCTATCTGAACATCAACAGTCCATTAAATAGATTAATCTGATTGGCAAGTTGCTGAAAATATTAAGTTTGTTCTGTTCCAATGCACAGATAGATAGATAGATAGATAGATAGATAGATAGATAGATAGATAGATAGATAGATAGATAGATAGATAGATAGATAGATAGATAGATAGATGGATAGCTGGATGAATGGATGGATGGATGGATGGATGGATAGATAGATAGATAGATAGATAGATAGATAGATAGATAGATAGATAGATAGATAGATATATAGATAGATAGATAGATAGATAGATAGATAGATACGTGAATATACCGTAAGTTGATAGATATGCTCTGTGTTTTTTCTAAATAAGACTCTCCTACATGCACAAACACACACACAAGCACTTTTTCTCCCATGATCTCATAACTCCCCCTCAAGCCCTGCAGTCCCGATGTCATAGTGAAGCAACACTGAAGGGAGCTTGCTTATTCTTCCAAGGCAACACACAAACGAATGCGGTTTGAGCATTATATGGAGTCTTTCCGTCCTAGTTTCTGTCTGTCTGTTTGTCTATCCCTCTCAGGGGGAAGGTCACTGTTATCACGCTCAATTTGATTATGTCTTAATCCAATCAAGCAAAGCACAAGGCCCATTGATTTCGGAGACATAGAATAATGCTTATTGGGCGTACAGGCACATTGTTGATTCCTGGACAAGGTTAAGTCCGGGGGAAAATATCTTATCTGACACTGAGCCGTTCACTGAGCATGTTTGCTTGTTTCCTCGATTCACCTTTCTTGAAGCGAAATGCAAAGTAAGCTGTCAGCTCGTGTTGTATTCACGGGCCATTTCTGCCCACTTGTGTTTAGTGAGAATGTTACTAACAGCAGACTTCCAACCAGAATCCCACAATAGCCCCAGAAGATGAAATGCCTGATTGCACCTCACAATATAATCCATCCAAGAGGGAGCGCTTGAGATGCTGGCTGGCGAGCCAAACAGCAAAGATGCACCCAGGAATAGTTTGCATTTGGAGATGGATGACGAGGCAGCGTGAGCTGCATGAGAAGACCCCGGAATACAGAAGAAAAGTGGGATGATGGAGAGCTAAGCAGCTTTCTGTCTCTCAAATACATCTGAAGCAATGCGACGACACACCAAAGAACATGGAAGTCACATGTGCACATAAAAGTGAAATGAAGCACAGGCACATGTAGTGAGTCAGCACTCGGAAGATTTGCCCTTCAGCCGTCATGCTGCCAATCAGTCACTTAAAAGCACATTAAGATAGCGGCCTGCTTGGAATTACATTTAGATGACCTGCCTTGCCCTCGTCTGAAGCTCACAGTCTAGGACAGTTGTTGGATGTTAAATTTTCAGTGGAGCAAAATCTGGCTGACCTTTTTTTTAAGTGTCCCCACCTCTGCAATGAAAATAGAGGAGCAATGTGCCTGCAGTGTTGTGCCCCCACGCATTCCCACCCTCTCAAAGCAGCATGAGGCAAGCTGGATGATGACAAGAGCTTTTGGGGAATGGCCAGGCCCACTCACCTTCTGGTTCAGCACACAGTGTGCACAGTGATTCTAGACAAGGAGCACAGAGAAATAAAAGGGACATGGTCAGGGACAGGTAATATATAATCCAAGTTTTATTACTCTTTTTGTGAGAGAAAAAAATCATACAGCATAAGCAGCAAGGAGAGCAACTTGTAAAAACGTGCTGCTTGTAACGTCTTTTCTGAGCAACACCCGTGTGTACCACAATTGAGACCATCTTGTATACTGTGACTATCAGCGACATGCAGCTGCTTAATAGCAGATTACAATGCAATGTCAGGCACCAAACCAAAATGAAGAGACAAGACCCGGCATAATGTTCCTTCGGATAACCATTGCCCTATAAAGTAGACGTAACGTGCGCTGGCAATAAAATGAGCACATATAGTGGCATCTCAATTCAAAGCTGGTGCAACCTGCACGTTATCCTTTATTTGTAATGGCCGTGTTGTATACAGGAGCCCATAATTTACAGCTTGAAAACTGGTGTACTATTAGAGGAGATCATGTCTGCTTTCCTAAACAGATGAGAAGCAGCCATTATCCATTGTGCTTATTCACACAAATACTAGAAATATGTTATTTCTTCCAACAATTATGTCAAGCCAATTTTATTTATTTATTTATTTATTTATTTATTTATTTATTTATTCATTCTTCTATTATTTATTTATTTATTTATTTATTCATCTTAAGGCAAGAATCGCTTAAGTGCAAATGGGAGAACATGGCCCTAAATTCATAAGCATCAAGTTTAAATATATTTTAGATTCAATGAAAATGGTGCTTCACCCTAACAAAATTAACCCGTGTTGTCCTTTTTTGTGAAAAGCACTGCACACAACAGTTTGTGATTCAATGCATGAATAGGGTGAAGTTATTGGAGCAGGAAAGCGTAATTAAATGCAAATTGTGTTTTTTCTGTCGTTCGCCTTCCATTCTCAAAGCATATCAACGCAAGAGAGACCATTGTTTGATGTCCATTCAATAAACAACAGTGTGGTAAATTCCACCCTGCTCCAGCGCGCTGTTTTGAAATACTGCAAAAAAAAAACAGGGCAAAACAGTGCTGAAAAGTGGGTTGAGAATTTTGTGCCAAAAAAATGAAAACAACTGAACTGACCCCAGAAGAGTCTTATATAATTTATGAATCTGTGAGCAGCAACCAAAAGTTGCTTGGCTATTAATCGAAACTAATACCTTTTCTAAATGCCGAGATTATTACCATGCATAGTGGTGATGAAGTAATAAGCGATCATGTCCACAGGCTGTATTTGCAATCCCAAAACACCTACTTGGATCTTATGACTCACACAACTGAAGCCAGAAATGCCTGGGTTGTTTTTGATGCCAAGGCTTTTTTTCTCAGATAATTAGTGGTTTATTTAGATCATCAGAAATCTTGGTTTTCTAACAATTTATCTCTGGATGTCTTGTGATTTACATGACACCCCTTTAAGAAAAATAAACAGTATCACTAAGTAAGATAAAGGCGGATTTATATACTAAGCGTAAAGCCAACACAAATAAATATCTAAAAATAATTCAATCTAATAAATAAATAAATAATAAATAATAAAATAATTTGAAAATGTGTGTTTTGAGGTAGAATTTAGCGTTAGAAAGAGATTATTAAATAATACAAATATAAACAATAAATTAATAAATAAATGAACATAAATACATACATATAAATAAAAAAAAAAAATAAATAAAAAAAAGACAATATCTCTAAAATGAACACATCAAGTGAAACTTTTTTTGTTTGGATCTTTGACATTAAAAACTTTGCAAACTGTGGGAGCGCAGTGGCAGACATCTGAATCCGAAAGTAAATTTACTGGTTTAATTACCTTCCGTTCCCTACAGTATAATTCCAGAGCCAGAGCAATTGGTGCACTCAGCTGGTCATGCTTGTTAAAATCTAAAGCTCTCTTAAATTTCCCTGTGTAGTGCTAGTATTGATCTAGGTCACATCGCTTCTTCATTGTGGGAACTGGTCTAGTGTAAGTCTCATTGGCTTTCAACAACAGGTTTTAAAGTGACTGTCGGCTGTTAATCCTCAGATAAACTTAAAAGGTTATCGTTTTTGAGCCATTATGCGCTCATAATGGTGTAAATCTGGTTCAACTGCATCTAATCTATAAAGATCTTAAAGGCTCTGAAAATCTTCTGTATTCTCTTGATGAATAAAAAAAGAAAATCTAATGAGCAGGGAATTACCTATCCAAGTAAGAGAGATTTAAAAAACTGCGGTTATCACAAAAACATTTCAAAAGAAATGATACAATGCAATCCGCACGCAATATATTTATTAAAAATAAATACTAACAAATTCACAAGAATACAATCTACATTTACACAACACTGACAGTACTGATTTTATGGAGCTAAAAATTTCCCTCCAGGACCTTACATGCTCTTGAAACGCTGGCAGATGTTTAAAGCCATTTTAGGACAAGAACAAGAAAGGAGTATCAATCTCATTGTCAAAGGAATGGAAGCATGAAATAAAGAGCAGCGTGTGAAATGGAAATTGCAGATGAAGGACAATTAGTTCACTGATGACAGGTGATTTAAACTAAACAGCGATAAAACTTGCAGCGGCTCTTTAAACCATCGTAATTTACTATCCAAGCCTGTGTAAACAACCTTAAAGCAAATCTTGGTGCTGCTGATTGCTCGCTGGCTGAGCAGTAAACTAACACACAATTCATGAGGGTCTGCGGTGTCCCCTGACATCATAACATCTCCAAACAAAACATACAAGGGGATCAAATCTAGTGCCTTGATATTATAATGCGTTCATCCATAATTAAGGCCTTCATTTCCATATTAGCGGGACTTGGTTCCACCTTCCCTGTTATCTGAGCCCACACATCTGGAGACGAGCGAGAGGCACGGAGGCTAATGAGTAGTGTTTGGCAGTAGTTACCATATTTTGCGGACTATATGGCGCACCTAAAAACCTAAAATTTTCTCAAAAGTGCGCCTTATAGTCGGGTGCGCATTTACATGGACCAAATTCCTAAATTTAAACTGGCCTGAAGCATTGTGTTATGAAATAAATCATAAATGGCCCACTGAAGAATATGAATCATGAATCAAAAAGACTATGGATCATTATTTTGTGATTATAAAGTAATTTGTTGCGTCTGAAGTTGAAATAAAAAAGATAAAATGGAGAATGATTTGATTTGGATTAAAAATCTGACATGATGCATTAATGGTGCGCCTTATAGTCCGGTGCGCCTTATATAAGGACAAAGTTTTAAAATGGGCCATTCATTGAAGGTGCGCCTTATAGTCCGGTGCGCCTTATACTCCGGAAAATACGATACGTTGCAAGAAGTGACGTTATAGGTTTGACTATAACATTTCTCCGTAGCAACTGGCTAACATTTTAACATTATTAAACATGAACAAAAGCATCTTTAAAGGGATCCTGAACCACAACTACCCATCCTGGTGCAGAATGGTCAACCAAATATCCAAATACTTGAAACTAGGCTTGCGCCTGCATAAAAATGGCTATGCCAGCACATCTGCAAGTATCGTCTATGAAAATAGAGCCAATGTCTAGTAGAGTGGAGGCCAATACTTGAAAAATTACAAACTTTTGGACATTATTGGTGGTGGTAATAAAAGCTTTGTTTGTTGACACGGGGTTAATAAATGGAGGTACACACTCGCGATAAGTTGGTTCCACGATGAACATGAAACACACACAATCAAACATACTGCACACACAATACACACACTATATACGCTCCTTGTTTACTCAGCTTCATTCGAGCAAATCTCCAGCGAAACCATCAGACTCGCTACTCTCATCTATGTGGACAATCACCGATTTCAGTTTACCTTCCCCTTGACTGGCACAATCTATCTTCAACAAGCCCCACTGCGTCTGCGTATATCAGCGCAGGCTTGTGTGAGGGCAGCCTCCCCATGGAGCTGATTTAGCACTTCTCAAAGGAGAAGCTGTGTCGAGCGCAGGCCTAAAGGAGAGCTCATCGGGTCGGTAGTGTAAGCCTTTCCGGCCTCTTTGGGGCCTAATTACAGTGCACCGGCACACAGATTTACTCTTGCTCTCTTGCTCTCTCTCGCTCGCTATAGAATGTAGATCAGTGTCATCAATGCAAATAATTCAAAAATCTGTTGTCTTTGTGATTTTATGCTTTTCTGGTAAAATTCTGGCCTTGTTTATAGTACCGTATTTTCCGCACTATAAGGCGCACCTAAAAACCTCCAATTTTCTCAAAAACCGCTTTATAATCCAGTGTGCTTTACATATGGACCAATATTGAGCCACTACGGCAGGCGTGTCCAAATATATGGACTTATATATGGACAAAGTTTTAAAATGGGCCATTCATTGAAGGTGCGCCTTATAATCCGGAGCGCCTTATATATGGACAAAGTTTTAATATGGGCCATTCTTTGAAGGTGTGCTTTATAATCCAGTGCGCCTTATAGTGCGGAAAATATGGGAGGTGGGTTTTTGGTTGTGCACTTGTCTTTGTTTGTCTGTAATTTATCCATTTTTCACATGTTTTTGTATTCTTGCACTCTCGTACGCTGCTGTGACAAGAAAATTTCCCCACTGTGGGATAAATAAAGTTCTATCTAATCTAATCCAGCCTTAATCTCCCTTTTTTTAACATACATCTGGGAAGCTCTAGCTTGCGATGACTACATTATTGCACTTTGGAAATACCCTTGAACATATTCTGAAATCACACCATACGGCTACCCACAGTTGTAGACCAATTTACTACAGGGACACTAAAAGCTGTTACTTTTATAGACATAGGGGCTCTAAAATTTGGTACTGGGGAGTAAACGGTTTAAAAGCCTCTTAGTGAACATAGAAAAAACAGACTGGTGGTTCACTATGACGCAGCGATGTAAACAAACTCTATTGCTATTCAGTGGAGAGAATACGGTGGAACCATCACATATGCTACGCTACCTGTCCTTTGAGGAAAACATTGTGAACACGTGTGCCTACGAGGAAAGTGATCCCACATGAAGGAATATCTTACTACAAAGAGAACTTTAAAACAGGCCTCATGGGAAAATTGCAGCTGCTGAAGACTTTCTGCAGTGCTTGCAAGTTTAACCCTTCACAATTAATCTACTTGCATGCGGATAAGAATGAATAAACCATTTTGGGGTCAGTTACACCTAAGCATAGTAGTATTTATTGTCTCCAGTTACTGTGATGCCACAATAGCTAAAAATGTAATCAGAGTTTAGATAATGGGCACTGGCAACCACTGTTGGTCTCGATTTGTCTATCCAAGGAAACTGTCTATGCATTCACTAAAAATAACTATGGTGCACGCATGATTGAAACTGTGATAAATATTCTGCATTAAATAACACAGATCAACACATTTTTGCTATATATTTTAAACAACAGAGGAACTTTGTGCGCTTATTTCAAATCTGACTTTCTCTGGCACATCAGGTTTTCATAGCACAACAGCAGCCAGTGGAATTTTTTTTGTATAAATCACAATACATGGTAAAAATCCATATTATACTTAAAAACAAACCAAAAAAAAAGCGTGGAAAAAAATCTCCCAAAACATATGTGCTAGAAAGTAAAGTACATTTTTAAATCAGCATTAAAAAATACATTATTGGGGCATCTCAAATTTTAATTTCCTGTTGACCACTGTAATTAGTGTGTCACATTATCTCAAATTTGCCCCACATTACATTATTGTTACAGTGAATTAAATTATATTACAATGTATATTTAATTGTTTCCAATTTTTCGCTTGATGCATCTTGAAAAATAATTATTCCTTCATTTTTTTACCATCCTAATATTCGTCATAGGGGAGCTCGGGGAGCTCTATTGTAGCAGACTTTGGGCTGGTGCAGGGGTACAGTACATCATAAACAGACTGATTACCTGTCAATCACTGAAAGGCACGTTACGCAAGCAAGGAAGAACATGTAAACTCCACACAAAAGCATTACAGCAGAGATTCAAACCCAGAAGCTCCAAATAACCATACGACTGACTACAGTCATTAGATGTAACAGAAAACAATAAATCATTTATAATCAAAAAGCACTTGAAGGGAAAGGTAAGTGCTAGAAATAGATGAAAAATGTACAACTCTACATTTGAACATGCAATATGCATTTAAATACTTTATATAGGTAATGTATAGGAACTATATGAGGGGCATTGGTGTTTTATACATGCATAAATATTTATAGTGCACTGGCATGGTGACTGCATGACTAAAGATAAGAGGTTTTAAAAAAACAAAAGCGAGAGAGTGGGACAATTTGGATGGTTGATGGTAAAAATAGTCTAGGCGGTAACCCCAAGGTGGCTTTTCACCTCCTGGGTGATAAAAGGAGACGAAGTGGGGTTTTGCTGAATGATTTAAATTGCAAAGGAACATTTCAGATAATAACTTTATAAATCGGGACGGACGATTGAATGATTTATCTGTGACTGGATTTGAGTGATTTACTTTCAGTGAATGGAGTTGAAAAATGAGTGAAGGAGAGATAAGTTACAAGGACGAGCTGGGATGCAGAAGACAAAACGAGCGACAGGCCAAGACTTGATACGAAAAGTATATTGATGGTCTCCTTCACGCCCCAGCAGCTTGCCGTGTTTGGGCCGGTGGGTGAACATATCGGCACATCCTGACTGAGAGGGAAGTAGCCATCAATGGACCCCCTAACTGCTCCTCCTCCTAAATTCGAATGCCCTTCTTGGTCATGCCAACTGCCAATCTGTCTGTCACTTATCATTTACGAGTAACACTGTCTTTGAGTTAGACAAACGACATCGAGTAAGAGGTGTAATTGATATGCGTAATACCAAGTCAAAAAGGAAAATCACAGGCTTCAGTTAAAACATTTCTGCCGGATTCCCCATTACGAGCTTTGGCATCATGACAATATGTTGTATACTGTACCATCCAGATTTGGATTGATGTTTTTCCCAAGTGAAAATTGGCATTTAAAAAAAGGACAACAGAGAACTCCTCCTTCACTACTTCATCAAATAAAATCTTGGGGCCAGTTTTTCTCTTTGTGTTGTGTTGGTTGAGGAAATGTGTCATCAATTCTATTTAACTGCTCTTATTTCACTGATCCCCAATAACATCACATTTGCTCAAAAGATGTTTTTTTCCAATCCTGCCATCTGGGTTGTTTTTCTTCGTAGTTACTTCCCAGATGGTTTAACAAAGTTTAAAAAACATTGTGCAAGGAGGAACTTATAGATCACTGGAGTAGTTATCCAATAGTAGGGTCTTAACTATCTGCTTGGTTGAATCCCATTGCTCACAGTTGAATATATAAAGACAATAAAAAATCAGCACGTCACATGTGAAACTGGAGGGCAGTCGTCTAATCGCTAATTTTTCTATTTAATCGGATTAATCAACTTTGACTCAACTGTCAGCGTATTTTGTGTTTCATCAATCATATTCATTATACTGCTCACATTTTGACATTATGAGACCAAGACAACACTGAACAATTGATCAACAATACCTCACCATTGCGAGGGTTCAAACAGGATGTTCTCGGAGGATTTTTTGTTGTGGAGGTTCGTGTGATAAAACCTGACATTTTGATTGGCTATAAATGTTGCGGCGATTGCGACGCTTATCATTTGAGGCTGGCTAATCAAGCCAACTCCAAGCTAGGTTCAAAACAGAACAAATGATAAATGACCCAAATGACCCAGACAAGAATGCAAGGAGACCAATCAGGAGGCTGAGAGCGAGGTGTGAAATACAAGGGCAGGTTGCTAAGTGATTGGCAGGCAGGGATGTGCTGATGAAATACGAGCAAATCTAATAAAAAAAAAAGAGAAATATCAAACTACTAAAAAGCCAGAAAGCAAACTGAAACTCAGCTCCTAATTTGAGACTGCTGTTCTGAGTGTTGTTTCATCAATCTGATTTGTTTACAAATTTGTGTTCAATAATTTAATTTGTTTGTCATTTGTTGTTTTGATTGGTACCTCAAGGACACCATATTGCAGTCTTGTGAGTGTCTGAGAAAAACAGCAATGTTATCTGAGTCAACCACCTATTGTGGAAGGCAGGTTCTGCCAATGTGTCATGCAATCAAACATATTTAGTCAAACTGAAGGCCTTTGGTTCTTTCTTCAATAAAAAAGGCATTGCGCAAAGTCAACATATGTATAAAAAAGATACTCGTTAAAATTGTTATGTCAGAATGTAAACGTTCCTAATTCTCAGTAAAAAAGTATTGTGCTTTGAGCGATATCCAGGTCTGCTTCTTGATTGTATTGAAAATTAGTAATTTACTAAAACCTATATATCGCTGCTCATTTCATCTATGCCAGAGATATCAACCACATTTTTGTTGCGGGCCACATCATCATCATATTTTCCCTTAGAGGACCATTACGATTGTCAACGTCTATACAGTATAGGCTACAAAACAAACTGATAACTAGTTTTGAAATCAAACTACTAAAAACAGTAACTGTACAAATGTAATATAAATTACAAGCAATATCTCTATTTTTTTTTAAGTGAAGACAATTTGTAATTTTAGTAATGACGATACAAAATTTGTCTTCGTGGGCCACATAAAATAATGTGGCGGGCCGTAACTGGCCCCCGGGCCTTGGGTTTGTCACCCATGATCTATGCCAACAATGTTTGTAAGGGTTAGGTAAAACAGTATATCCACTGTTTTATTTGGTTTCCCCTCCAAAATGTGATTAAACATATTCAAATTAGGGTGGAACACCTTTCAATGTTATTCCCATGAATCAATTATTGTAATCAAGCCTGATCGCAGCCGCTTGCTGCCGACATGTTCTGCACAATGCTCAATAACGGTGGGCGAAGGAGCAGCGAAAGGAACTTGTCAAGCATGAACGTAATCAGCAAGGTCGGCAGCGGTGATTGCGGTGCGACTGTCTATTACTCAGACATGTTAGTTTTTGTGCAAGTAGTACAATACATCAGGGGCCTAGCAATCAATATGTCAGCATGATTGATGATTTGTATTATAAAATATGTTAAAAAAAAGACAAGATAGTCTTTTACAAGATAAATAAACAGATTGTACGGTTGATTTGGTATTCGTTTGATCCCACCGGTGCATTTTGAATCCAGTGCAAGAGAAATAAAAATGCAAAATAATACAAGCAGAGAATATGTCTGTATCCAAAAATAAAAATGATCAGATTCAGTTGACAATGTCCAACAGGTACAACTTCAACCATTAGTTAGAAATCAAAAGGGAGCATTACTATCTTTATAGTAAGTTCAAACTGCATATATCAAATTGGATATCTGCTCATAATGAATGATGTGTGGTTGCTCAGATTACTTTACAAATGCAACCGCTTTCAGAGTCCGGTGTGAATTTACTACGACCTAAAGTGACCTGCGCGAGCAGACACAGTTGTGTTCTAATAAATAAAATGCGACCTTGCCTGACTTGTACAAATCACTCCAGGCAGCAGATCGCACCCTGAACAAAGAACAGCGGCTATTATTTTAAACCTTGAATAATATTGAAATACAACACAACATGCTAACATGTGTGGGTTGTACTGGAAAATACAGATATAATACTAATGAAAATGCAAAACAAAAACAAACAAATAATGAGAATAGACATGTACAAGCTGTGCATACAGTATGTGTGTTGCTCTAATTTGCTCTTTCAATGGATGATGTCACTGGCTGGTCTGTTGGACTGAGGAAATCAACTCTCAGTTTTCCCTGTGTGGATTTACAGACCCTCTTATTTTACACTATGTCACATGGAGGGGACTGCGGGAAGGTGCAAAGAGGCAAGAAATGACTAAGAGCTGTTCCTGACAAATAACTGCTTGTCTCCTGGCTCTGTAAAGAAAGCTATTAGCAGCAACATTGGATACTAAAGTGTGTGTTTAGTTGTCCTCTTAAGTAATCACTCCAAACAGAAACACCAGTCAGTAAGAAATAATAATAATATGAGGTATAGAAATGAGATTTTTTTTCCCCAGATACAACTTTGCAATAAGATGCTACTTCTATAGGCAGATTAAAAAAAAGGCATTTTGCGCTGTTGTAGGTGTGAACACATTCGACTTGCTTTGCTGCCGATCGAAGAGGCTCCTCTCATTCCCTTAAAATTTATTTTATGAGCAACACACTGATAGTCCTTGACATGTCAGAATAAGAAACTGCTTTGCTCGTCTCTTGTGGCAGGTCAAAGCACGCAAAGTATGTTTCTAAGAAATAGTGAGCACATCCACTCTGATCGTTTGTGCTGTATGTCAAAGGAAAACGCCCTCGTTATGCCAGAACACCCACCGTGGCGCAGTACGCCCTGTCAAATTCCCAAACAGGCAAAATTAGGCAGAAAAATCAAGATGCGTCAGTTTTTATGCTCCAGTATGTCTGCACTGTACGAGTATGGAGCTCATAGTGCTAACTTATCTGACCTGTTATTATCACACTGCTGCACTGCCTGTAACACCTCCCTGCTGCTGTGACCTGTCCCTTGTGAACAGAGGAGCTTTTGTTTGTTTAAAAATCTCTGCATGATTCACACCAGGAGAACATAACAAGCTGCAAGACAAGAACAAGCTTACATTTCACAAGCGCCAATCTGACAGAGTATATCTGGATCCTTTTCAACAAAAGGAACAAACACAACATGCAACTGCAGTACAAGACAGAATTTTCACTAATGTCAGTCAGTGTGGTGACTTCCAAAGCTCCACAATGTAAAATGCGACAAATAACAACGAAGGGATCCTTCAGGGGGTTCTCCGTGTTTTTCAGTATCTTAGCAACCGAAATGCAGCTTTTTTTTTTTTGCTCTGCAGTGGTACAAGAAGGAAAACACTCCCCCCGTTGCGGCAGGTTATAACTGCAACATGCCCGAGAGCTGATGAGCAACACAGGACAGGAAGGAGTCTTAAAAACTCCCCCAAACTAAACCGAACCAAAGTGACACAATAGTCAAAAACTGCGAAAAAAGCTTAAAACCGCATCTTGGGAGACTCAGGAGGCCTTTATTATACACACGCACGCACGCACACACACACACAGAAAGCTAACACAGTTAAGTGAAAACAGAACACACGCACATGCCCACAAACCATAGCTCTCGTATGAAGATGTCCTGTTGCCATGACGATGGGCGAGGATGTGTTTGCGGAGTCTCCTTCCCCGTTGCATAGTGTTTTCCCTCTTGCTCGCCCACTCAAAGCAGATGCATGAGTATAAAGCTAATCTGCTGTCTCCACCAAGGCTGAATTAATGTGGCCCACTTCTATTCCTCATAAGGAGATGCCAGACTAGAAGATACAAATGCTATGTGCTGCCTTTTCAAACCATGAAACACTTCACAAAGGTCTCAAGTTATTCTAGGGTCGATCAACCCTGCCCTCATCTTCCAAGTAACTGTGCCCCAGTGGTTTGACAGCATCATCTGACCTGTCTCTTAGTAGATATGACTAATTGGTAGCAAGCTCTCGGTGGACCAAAGACCAAATACTTCAAATCACTGGAGTAGTCTTGAACTAAACCAAAGAGATCAGTCATAGTCTTCGCCAGATGTTTTCCGATGTGATAAATATCCCTCACTGTCTCTCCAATGATTTAAACCGTAGAGAGGTTGACAGCTGTGACCACCCCAAGGAGCATTCACATGATTGTACTTTATCAGGGAAGATCACAATTATTTTGTGATGCATTCAAATAAATGGTCTGCTTTTAAAATTAAGGTAGGGGCACATCTAACATCTTCATCTGAAAGTTGAAAAATCCATTACGCTATCGAGTGAAAAGGCATTTAATTCTTCGGTCCGTCATTTAATGATGTTGACATAGATGAACAAATTTTTATTATTTGTGGTAAAAAATATATTTTTTAACTATCGTACTTTCCGCACTATAAGGCGCACCTATCAACCTCCAATTTTCTCAAAATCAGACAGTGCGCCTTATAATCAGGTGTGCCTTATATATGGACCAATATTGAGCCACTACAGCAGGTGTGTCCAAAATCCAGCCCAAGGGCCAAATGTATATATTTTATATATGGACAAAGTTTTAAAAATGGGCCATTCATTGAAGGTGCGCCTTATAATCCGGTGCGCCTTATATATGGACAAAGTTTTAAAATGGGCCGTTCATTGAAGGTGCGCCTTATAATCCGGTGCACCTTATATATGGACAAAGTTTTAAAATGGGCCATTCATTGAAGGTACGCCTTATAATCCGGTGCGCCTTATAGTACGGAAAACACGGTAATGAATTGAAATTGGATAATAATGTGCTGCAACACAGTGGTTAGGCACCATTACATTATTGCATGAGCATATTAAAATTTCATTTTCATCCACTTTTAATAAATAAACTGATCCCCACTAAAATATTTGCGTGAAATGAAGTTTCATACATGAGATACAAAAAAGCTCCAACTGTACTTAAGTCGAATGTGAACAGGAAAGACAATCGCAGGACTTTGTAACATAACTTGCATAATAATGTTTGGAAAAAAAGGGAACTTGAATCAACATTTAACAGACGTTTGAAGCCCAGGGTTCACATTGAGTAGCTCAAAGAACCATTTCATAGTGAAAAAGAGATAAGGAATGTCGCCTTGCATCTCCATTAGTCAACTGTCTCTTTGTAGACAGCAAAAAGAGACTAATAGGATGGCACAGCAAGAGTAAACAGCGATGCGTCTTGAATTCCAAAGGAGGAACCTTGGATTAAAACCTGACCCATCAAGGTTAAATATATCTTAATAAATTTAGCATTACTGCACACAATTAATCAGATATCTGTTTCCAGGGCAACAAACACAGCAAATTTATAGGATGAAAAAAAATTGGTTCACACACTGAAATGTGTCTTTATTAGTAAGGCTCTCTACTTAGAGTACATGCTTGGATTAGATTGTGGAATTGTTTAAGAACGGTAAAACAGAACTAATTCCCCATGAGTGCATGTACCCACAGGCAAACACAAATAGTTTCTTAATTCCAGCCAATCTGATTGAAGGCAGTGCCTCAAAGCCATTATGGGGCTGATTGAAATCAGATTTTGTTGACGTGGAGTTCGATGCATGGGGCTCCCAGGCATGTTATGCACATGGGAGTTGAAATGCTTGATATTAATTAAATCACGCTCAACCGGAGAAAGGATTTTTAATTTTTCTAATGACTCATCAGCACATTATGGGGTAGTTCTCCTGACAACATTTGGAATGGCTAATTTGTCTTTTGGAGATTGCAATGTTTGCTTTCTCTCAAGCTTTGGAATGATTTAAAAACTGCACTTGTTATATTTGGTCTAAAATGTAGTAGAATTGCTGGGGTTGGTATAAATAGACATATATAGAAATGATAAATTTTTCTTTAATAGTTTGGAAGACCTTATACAACTGTTGTTATACTGCACTGTAGCTAGATTTGTCAACAGTTAGCAATAGCAAGCTACTTGGTGAAAACTGCTCACGATGAAATCATAAACTTTCACATAAACATATGATAATTACCGTATTTTCCGGACTATAAGGCGCACCTAAAAACCTACAATTTTCTCAAAAGCCGTCAGTGCGCCTTATAGTCCGGTGCGCCTTATATATGGACCAATATTGAGCCACTACAGCAGGCGTGTCCAAATATATGGACTTGTAAATGGACAAAGTTTTAAAATGGGCCAATCATTGAAGGTGCGCCTTATAATCCAGTGTGCCTTATATATGGACAAAGTTTTAAAATGGGCCATTCATTGAAGGTGCACCTTATAATCTAGTGTGCCTTATAGTGCGGAAAATACGGTAATTGAAAATAGCTTGGAATAAGGAAAAAAACATCAGCCGTCATTATTTTTATAAATTCCAAGTATTGGTACTTTTCATTTTCCAATAGTTAATTGTTAACCCCATTTTAAAAGTTGTTCAGGATAAGCTCTTGCATTAAAAGCAAGTCTGGTCCTGGGATGTTTCACTTGCCAGCTTGAATGTCATAACTGAAAGCTTTGTAGAAGCCCGTTGGACAAATGGAGAGCTCTCCTCATATGCTTGACAATGACAAAAAGAGCAGTATCCATCTGTATTGTGCATCTGCTCACTCACAGTCTGTTCAAATTGCCATTCACATGTCATGTTTACTCTCGCGTTTGGCAGCCAAGTCGAGATGTGGCCCACGAGCTGTCTTTATATTACAATTCCCAGATGACAGCAAGAGTGGACATATCAGCCGCCAGGAGGTCCATTAACCCAAAAAACATCTTGCAATTGGACACCTGGTTATTTTGAAAACTGAATTTTAACACAAACCTATGGAACAAGTCATGACATCTGGGGAAAAATGAAAAATTCAGCAACATAGCATACTTTTTGACTGCTATGTGACAAAATATAGACATTTTCGCTTTTATAGATACGAGTCAACTGTAGATGATTGTATTTTACCATCATACATATTTATATATATATATAACACACAAATTTTGTAACAGCTCAACATTACATAACCCAAAATACCAAAATGAGTATTTCATCCCAGGGGCAAAAAATATTAAACATTTTCCTCTCTGTCACTTTTAAACAATAAATAAATTGCTTATATGTAAGATTTCCATTTGCCCATTATGTTCAGTCCAATTTACTGTGACCTTTACTTACCATGCTGTTGAATGTGTAAACCATTTGTGAAAGAAAAAAGACTGGAAGAATAAATTATTAAAGGGACAGCGTGTATAATGTTTCTATCAGTGTTCATTCATTTTAAATACCACTATTAATTTCAATAATATAAAAAAATATGTTCGATCACATCAACACACTTTTTTAATGTAATCGCAAGTGTAGTAATTACAAATTTTCTTAGTTGGATTATATTATATGACTTTCTGCTAGACTCAAGCATATCAGTTTCTTCATCCGTCATGTCAAGGACTATTAGTACACCTCAGGGAATGAGAGAAGCACTTTTGATTGGCGGCGAATCAATTTAGCTATGTTCATGACCACAACAGGGCAAGCCACTCTTTTTAAAAAGTGTTAGCTTGCGCATCTCTGTGAAACTATACATGCACACATGGAAGGTCACTAATGTAGTGATTATTTGCATTGATGCTTACTTTATTTTTTTTGATGTCTGGCACTTAAAAAATAAAGTAATTCTATTTTTTTCGGCTATTCAGTATGAGGGAACATCTTAGCTGCATTTGAAAAATTAGCCTGTAACAAAAGTGACCCTCCTATTTATGTTCACATTTGCACTTTAGAGCTAGATCATTCTTTTTCTTACAGTCTGCTTTAAAAATGTTTTTGAAAACTAGAAAATGTATAGTAGGCATTATTTTATTATTTTATGTTATTATTATTATTATATTATATATATTATATACATATATATATATATATACATATATTATACATTATTATATTATATATATTATTATTATATATTATTATATATTATATTTTGTTGTAAAAATCTCATTTCATCTCGTTCTCGTGAACTCGATCTCATGAGCCATCATCTCGTGCGATTTGTGTCTCGTCCCATCTCTATTATCCTTAAAAAAACTAGCACATTGATTAATGATGCAACGCTGCTAATCTATCGTTATGTCTGTAGGTGATAATGTCAAACATGTGCTGCTCAGCGGGTATCACAGCAGCACCACCTGGCCCGATGACCCTGCTCCTTACCACTCAGCAGGATTCTGGCTTGAGCAGCCTAAGATCAGCAGTGAAAAGGGGGAGGGCAGGAGAGAGGACGTGCTTGTGTTTGTTGCATCATCACACTGATGGGGCTGTTAGGTCAGCGTCATATTCTCCCAAGGGTGTTGGATTTATACTGAGACCACACTGAGGAGCAAATGTGAAATGGGCGTGATCTAAACATCTCAAAAGCCGACCGTGCGCCTTATAATCCGGTTTGCCTTATATATGGACCAAAATGGATTCGTGGATGAGGACTAATTTATTAAAGTAAGCTTTACGTGTTTATTTTGTGTGTTGTGTGATATTAACGTTTGAGCAACGTTGAGTTATTGATATATTGTTTACACTATGTCGAGTGTTACTATATTGTGATTGCATTAACGTTTGAACAACGTTGAGTTATTTATTCTATGCGCCTCATAATCCGGTGCACCTTATATATGGACAACGTTTTAAAATGGGCCATTCATTGAAGGGGCGCCTTATAATCCGGTGCACCTTATAGTGCGGAAAATACGGTACTACTATTTCTCACATTTCTATCACATTTCTTTCACGTCAGACCACACTCATGCCAAATTCACCTGCAGTCACCTGGAAACTCGAGCCTATCCCAGCTGAATAAGGCCATAAGGAGACGCTCACTAGATTTATCACCTGGCAATCACAGTGCTGACACATGGCGACAGACATCCATTCACACTCACATTCTCAGCGAGTCGTCAGTGAAGCGGATGTATCTGTTTTTTGGGCTGTCGAACTTAAAGCCAAGTGTTCCCAAAGCTGAAACTTTTCGCCAAGAAGCAAGGTGATAACTAGTGCGCCACTATGCTGCCAAATCATTTGATTAAAATTTTGGCATGTCATGAGAATGTCACATTGATGATTTATCTGCGGCTATTAATAGTCAAGCAGTAGGGGAGTGGGTGTAATTGCATTCTAGTGGTGACTGACTGCGTCATCTGGTGAGCAATAGTAGGAGGTTCAAAGCTGTTTTCGAAGTGGCTGAAATTCCACCAAGCAGTGCTGTACTCTATTTATCGTAATACTCAAAATAATCCACAAACCCCCTTGTCACTGTATGATAATCATTATATTGAGCAGTATAAAAACTATCCATCCAAATAAGTATGAAATATAATATGCTGAATGTGTACAGAGTATAATATGCCGACTGGTATGCATATGTATGAATAAAAAGTGCATTAAAATGTGAAGGGGAATTAGAGACTTTAAAATAATTAAAGCTGTTAACTTATGTAGTAAATGTTCTCTTTACATTCTGTAGTGTAGTCCCATATTCAATGTTATTAGCATTAGTGCAAATTGAGCGTTATAATAAGCAGATAATAACAGCGTATACAGTATATAGTAGATATGCTAAATGCATATTGATTTAACATAATGCATGTAATAAGGACACTCTAACATTATTGTACAGAGTCCTAGAAGTAATTATTTCACAGAGAGTGAAGAGTTGTTATATGAATGAATGGTGGTAATTGGTATAAAGGAAGATCATGTTGCACATCAAAAAATACAGAGCCACTAAAGACAGTTAAATCATGAAAAACGTTAACCTGTGCAGCAGATTGAAATGTTACATGTTTACTTTTATGACTACCACTGAAACTAAACTGTGTACTTGTTTCATGTAAATGAGGTAATACTACATACAACGGAGCATTTGTGTAATCATAAATTCTGGCTTGCATAATTTGAATAAAGTGAAAGTCACAAAATAGAATAAAATCCACTGAACTACCTTGCTGTTAGTGCACCCTAAGAGTAAAAGAAAAAATATGGCATTTGAAAAATATTCTTGGTTATGATGGAGAAAAGTATTTGCTTATAAACCTGTAAAAATGTAAGAGTAGCTGGGGCAAAGCCAACTTGACATCTTCAAGGGCTTCAGTTCAATGCAAAACTATCCACAACCAATTTTTGCTTCCGCTGCCGCTACCGTCATCTTTCCACTTTCAGCCCCTTGACAAATTTCCTCACTGGTCTGACTTCATCATTCTCTTTGTTAATTCTCAAAGCCGCGATGACTCATATTTGCCACGGCCGAGCTTGCACCTTTTGAACCCATCTCCCATGGTATCTTGCCTGGAGGGAGCAGAGTGAGTCTTCTTCTCATTGGAGGTCACGTTCGCCCGTCGCAGGTCTCTGCATCTTCATTCACTACACGTCATAAAACTCGGTGACAGCCGTGTCTGCACTGGAATATATCTCACAGTCATGATGACCAGTTCCACTGCTTGGATCAAGATTCTACAATTTACTAGTCAAATCATTTTTTCACACAAGTGGTAATCGGTGGTTCCTCTGCTTGATGTCTGTAAAAGCAGTGTTGGGTCGGTTCCCATGCTGTGATGGTGTAAAATTTGAGCGTGAACGATTGTCTGCTTAATATTGACCAGCCACCAGTACTTAATGATACCAATCCGACAAAAATTCTAAATTTGGTCAGGCTTCAATTGGGACTTAACTACACATCTGGCATGGGGTTTCAAATTATTCAAATTATTCAAACTTCCAAGGCCAAATTCCAATAAGTGGTCGTTTTATGGGTGCAAATAAAGTATGAGATAAATACCTAGTAAAAAATGTTTAGGGTTTGATTTATGATGCACTCCACAGAATTAACGGCAAGACTCTGCAGTTTTACTCAGCTTTTTGCTTTTCTGTCAACCAGCAACTTTGCTGTTTTGCTTCACTTTCAGTGGCCTCGATGCCGTTTGTAGCAGTTCCAGCAGCTGTTTTCAGCCGAAAAAAAAATGCTGAGCATATAAAAGCAAACAGACAATTAGCAACTCACAATTGAAGACAAAAAAAAATTGGGAATGGGCTAAGAAGTAAGTAAATGTTTCTCCCCTAACTGCATGCTAAATAACCACATTTGCCTAAGTTGACAAATTAAAGTTGCTTTAACGATAACACGGTGTAATTTTCCACTGTTTTCTATGCTGTTAGTCTTTTTAAATCAATACTTTTTTTTTTAACTCTTCCAGACTAAACATTTTGTTTTGACAATGCAAGCCATCACGGCAACTCACTGTGTCAGTAAATCTTTTCCAATTTTAGCTCTTCACTGCTTCTAACATCAAGCCTATTTGGTGAATCATTGTTGCGTGCCGCATAATTAGTAGACTTATGAGGAATCTCTGAGTAAGCATTATGTTAATGCATTCCGAATCTCAGTCACTTTCGACTTTGACTCAGCTCCTGCAGGAAATAAGATTGTTGGTAAAACGAGACCATGAATACGGGAATAAAACAAGAGACAAATATGAGAGGATAACAAAACGGTTAGGTTTCTTTTTTTAGGTCACTGCAGAGAATGGTGCAAAGTAAAAATATGACAATTTTCGAATGAAGTGACCAAGTAGGTTGTAATTTATTAATACTTGTGATGCAATGTGATAGAAAAGACGGAATTGGGGTCATTATTCCCAAACATTAACTGGCCAAGCAGCAGAATATGGAGGTTGAGGGGGAAAAAAAATCCAGCCGTTTGCAACGCCAGAGCCAGTTCACGAGTCAGTCGTAAAAGAAAATAAGTCTCTCATTAAATTGCAGAACTCAGATTAAAGGGGAAAAAAAATAAACAGCACTCACGTGATATCCCCTCCATCCGTCCCCTCATCCCCAAACCTCCCAACTTGTTTTGATCTTCCTCCTTTCCGCTCCCACTCGCCCACCACTGCAAAAACATGCATATGTGCTTGTCTGTCCGCCCACGTAAACCGCTGGCATGGGTGATTTCCCAACACCAGGCAAAATTTGGATAGGTGGGGGTTTATGCAAAGACACAAAAATGACTGCAGCTCTGCTGACAAGAGGTGCTGTCTCCATGGCAACTAAGGGAGCAAGGCCCTGTGATGCGGTGTCAAACATAGGATTTGAAACCTTTCAAAAGAAAAGAGATGTGGAGTGGCGGTCTTAATGACAGGATGGGGTCAATAAAATTGAGTTGGGCCAGGGCTTGCGCTGTATCAAACACTCTATAAAGTAGATATTGCAGACCACCGGTGCCTAATATTAGCCGAGCCTCCTTTGCCACATAGCAGTATCAACATTTCTCCTCCAAGGTCTTCTTCTCATGCCGTGTTTTTTTTAAATAACCGCATCATTAAAATAATTAAACACCATTTATCGCTAAAATAATACAGCCACTAAAATAACTCAATTGACCGCACATCACATCGAATCAAAGCCAATACAGGAGCTCCAACGCAAAATCTGCTTTTAAAAAAAAGATTAAAAAAAATCTCAGATTTTAAACATCAGAGGTACTGTTTAACACTATGTGCATCATTATTGCTTTTTTATCGTTTGTAATATCTTTTTAACATTTAGTCATTAACAGAGTCCATTAAAGCACCATATAAAAAAAAGGGCCAGGAAGCGAAGCAGGGGAGAACATAGCGAAAAGATATTGAGAGTATGCTTTGAGTTTACGTACTAAAATTATTACATTGGAAGGTACAATACTTCAATAAATTATGAAGTTGGTGGTTAGTTTGCGAGAAAAATCCACATTGTTATAAACAGGGAACTAAATAATCAGTTGTCCTTAGGTTAATGAAAAAATGGTGCAGTAACCAACCATACAGCTGAAAAGTGGGATTTATGATAATAAGTTTAGTCTTATTTATTTATATTTGTAAAAGAAAAACAAACATATTCTAAAAAGAAAAAATAAAGAGGTAAAGGTAAAAATTATTTCTTTATTTACTTATGAACTCTGCTCAGGAACTTGTTCACAGGCGGAACATTTATTTCACATTTTAGTCTCGTTGACCTTTGGAATTCAACATCAAATTCCTTCTTTAAAAAAAAAGCAGAAGGCTTCAGTTATGAGAAAGCAGACACCTCCATTCTAATACTTCAAAATTTGCTACACCACATAAACATTTTTACACAGGGATCTCACCGATTATAATTTTGTGGTTTGTATCTATAAAGTTTTATTGAGTGTGGCAGTGTCTATTCTGATTCATGTTAAAATGTTAAACTCGAAACTGTGGGTGCCATATGAAGAAAAATATTACTTGGAAGCAACCACTTCACTGTCAAAAATGAGAAATACTATTTAATGAGTAATTTATGGTCATCATGATGGTGCCAGGAAACCTGACTACAATCCAAATTCTCACTCACTCATTTGATGGAAAAGTTGGTACAACAGCCATCCATTTTTATACAGAATATTATTTATCATTTAGATTCCTCGTTTGGGTCGTGGGTGAGCTATAAAATGTTCACACAGGCTCGTACTAACGGTTTTGTGTATTGATATTGTGATAATTGCCCCACCATTATAATAAACCATTTTGTGGTGTTTTAGAGATTTTCTTACGCAATTTTGGTGAGAACAGGTTGTATTAGGAGAGAACCTTGCTTTGATTCAACTTTTTAATGGCCTCCAAATGCTTGTGCGTGTGCGCTCGGGTTTTGGGAATATTTTCCAACGAGGAAAAGTCGATGCAGTCAGTTGGACACTGATTGAAGTCAAAAGCATTAACCCAACAGACAGAGCGCGGCTGACAATCGTTTGTGCTTCACACGGTCTCATGAGCGTAACTGACACATCACAAACGCTCTAAAATGACACTTTTGACACCAGCGGCTGATCACTGCCAGTGGGTGAGATGCTGCAGCCGACTGTGGCTCGACTGACCATTCAATTTTGGCAACATGCTGCGCCACCATCTGTGTTCATCTCATGTCATGCAAAGAAATGAGAACGAGTGTTACCCCTCGCAAAATGTCAGTTGTCATTCAAAACTCATTCATGTCAAAAAATTTGACAAGTCTCTGCATGTTTGGGATCGGTTATCATGGCCACCTGAGGGGCATTTCGAGACCTCCCTGTGGATCACAAGGGATTATAAACCACAAAGGCCCACATTCAACATTTATTCATGCTTTCTTTTCATCCTCATCTCATCTTTTCTTCTATTTTGTGTGCCTTGAGTTGTATTTGCGTCACTGTGCTTTATTTTAGGTGTATTCCAATGGATCAATAGCTGCCATCGCTCAGGGCCCACTAGGGGGCGCTGTTCGGGTGACTCCCTACGGAAACATGCTTTAACTGCAGCGTCAGTGCTTCGTCAGCAATCTCTTGAGGCCTTGCTCCAGCTCTGAGCCAATAGTTTGCTTGCCCTGTTGTGGCATCTCTGCACACATTAGGCTCTCTATATGATGGAATATCTTAATAAAAAAAAAAATTCAAATTACTTTGGTCTAAAATATAACATAATATTGATTATATCCTGGATTAATTCATTCCGATATGTTTACGGGGAATATAACATTCAGCAGAAGGGCAACAATTTGCCCTTGCAGTGGTTCAGCGACTTAAAGATGAGTCACCACCTATTTGAGATTTGCTTTCTTTTAAATGTGACCATGATTTTGTTGGTTACTAAATGCACATTTGCCACTACTCGCATTTGTATTCACAAGTACTTCACAACTGTTGGCTAAGCAAATTAGTCCCCTCTCCTTCCCGTCATTCCGCTCTTAAAAGCTTACGTGTTCCTCTAACAATTCAAAATCACATCACATCCAACATTCAAACTCAGGCAGAACAAATGTCAAAACCTCTTACCCACTTTGGCTAAATTGTTCCCTTTGTTGCTCTCACCGAGTCATATAAAATGATGGAAATTAAACTTTGCAATCTGCCTGTGGCAATATTTCACACATGCTTTCACAGCAAGAGCTTCATGTCAAGATGCGAAATGATGACAAGATATTTGACAGCCGCTTTAATTGTTTACTAACCTCGGGGTTCGAGTGACCATGACTGTTGGTGTCACAACAAGTCTTAAATCTTTGTATGTTTACATCCGTATTGCAGTGCAGTAGTCACTCTGGTAAACACCGACCTAAATTCCCAAAACAAATAAGGGGAAATATCGCAAGGTCACTATGTAACAAACCATGACAAACACGCTAATCGAATCAAAGCTAAGAAAAACACATTATGAAAGCCAGCTGTTGGCGCAATCAAATTCAAACGACACTCGTGAGTCATTCATCTTGTTTAAGAAGTGAATGTGACAGCATCATTCGCTGTGCTTCAACAGATGTATTCGTCCCGCTCTTGTTGCACTCTGATCCCCAATCAGGTTTTTGAAAGCATCGGAGATGATGAGACTAATTTCTATCCTGTTATTGTCAGCCAAGTTAATGGAAAGTTAATGCAATGAATGAATGAATTTGCATTTTGAAATATTTGGAAAAATTGCATTTTTGAACAATGTAATTTTGGAAAAGAAAATTCTTAACTGAGAAATACCAACCTAAAAATATCAAACGCCGTGTGCCATTAGTTCTCGTAACACCACGTAACACATTATTCATCCAGAGTTTTCCGTAATGGTCCCCATTAGCTATTCTGGCTGACTTTAGGCGAGGGGCAGGGAACTTCAATAGACAACCATTAGACAATTTAGAGTCATCAATTCCTGTTAATGAGTTTTGTGCAAAAATGCCACAAGTCTTATGCAAAAAAAAAAAAAACCTCAAAGGTTATGGCTGCAAGGGCAATCTGAGCCGACTGTTTTTGCCAGAAAGGACAAGCGGTATTGTCTTTTGATCATCAGCGGCATTGTTACTCTCATATCTTTAAACATGCAGCTTCCTAAGCTGAATTCATTTAGGATGGTGACACTGCGGAAAAGCACAAAGTTGCCACACTTGTGCAATAACAATGCATATGGGCCCGCTAATAGAACAGCCAGGGAAGTTTGTTAAACTTTGTTTAAAAGGATTATTGTGAGGAAAGAAGTGCCTGGTCTTGACAGATAAACAGGAAGGCAGTTGCAGGAGTGTGGTGAGGAGATTAGTTTTGTTTTCAGTCATTTGTTTCAAAATGTCTGTGGTGCTCCCAAGGCCTGGAAATCCTTATTTATAGAGGCTGTTAAAATGATAGTAAAGCTCTTCATAATCAAAGAGTTGCTTTGAGATAAGCACCATCAGGCATATGTCAGTTTTGGCCCTCAAGAAGTGAATGGCCTTTATATGTCGACATCAGGACACATAAAACGTCTTCAGTTTATTTATTGGACGACACAGTGTTTCATTATGTCACAAGTACTTGAGATAAAAACAGGTATTCCGATACCACACATTCATTCTTGGTGTACAATCTGTGAATTATGAATGTGAACCACAGATGGTCTTTGACTCTTTTAGTAGTGCAATAGTCATATTTTACAAATTCAAGTACGCCGCCACAAGGCCTTGCATCATGTGAGAAAGCACATAAGATGCTTTTCTGCAATGCCTCTTCTAAAAGCGTCCACATGCTGTTTTGTATATGGACTCTCACAGTCTTAATACAGGATCTAGCCTCATGGCAACATAACACACAGTCGGTGTGAAACACAGCAGCAGGAAAGTAGGAGGAGGCCCCAAGGATAGATGACAGCAAACCATTTGGTGAATCCAAACAACATTGCGGGAAATCCGATGTTCATTTCGAGTATCAAGAGACCCCTGAGTTGTCAGCAAGGCAGTCTTACAGACTTACTCATCTAAGCAATGGTAATGGCAAACTCAAAACTCCCAACCGATACGGCCACCTGCACTTCCAAATACACCATGGAGTCGACTGCTGGGAGGTACTCGGCTACAACCATCTGTTCAAATGCGACTGTGAGATAGATGAAGAGCCTCTCCAAGCCTACGCTGTCTGGATTGAAGTAAAGTAGCACGTAGCAACCTGGGCGGGAGAGAGACTGTCTGCAGTGCAGCAATGGACAAGGAGGACCCCCAAGCATCTCCTCCAACAGGGTGCTCAGTGCTGGGCTAAAAGTGGGATGACTTACACCAAAAAACTAAATACCCCCAAACCTATAACTCCACACACAAACTCATGACAGCTAATACCCGACGAAGCACTGAAGATAATTTCCTGAAAGTAACCTTGCGTTCTTGCTCTCTCGCTCTCCGCCTCAGAGCCAGTTGACATACAGTTCACACACGAAAAGAGACTAAGCATCAAATGGCACGCTTACATCCCACGCAAATGACAGTTTACATTGAATTGCGCACAACCCTCCAAGTTCAGACAGTATTTCCTCGCATGCATGCATGTAGATGGTGCAACAATGCCTCACAGCAACACACTTGCAGAATCACAGAATCAAACAAAACGTCATACCTCAGTAAATGCATTTGTATTTTGCCCTACAGATGAAAATGTGTACACATTATGAATTCTGCATACAGCAACTCTCATTTCTGCATGAGGATATCAAGTTGCTGCAGTCAAACTGAATTTATTCTCAGGGCTCGTGAGAAAATCTAAAGTGTGGTTATGTTATCATACAGGCACATATCAATAACGTCTGTTTGCCATATATGAATCCTTGAACTTCCGTCAAAATATAAAAAAACAAAAAGCACTGCAAAAACGCTCTACTACAAACCATGACATGCGGAGTAAAAGACATGATGATCAGATAACTAACTTACCTGGCCAAGTGTCTACAAGCAGGAGGCATCTAAGAGCACAAGCTGATTTGCCACCGAAGACAGGAGAAAATCACACAGTCATGCGCAAGGTACACTGAAGTATAGACTTCCTGAGCTCTCCACCTGTATGCAGTCGTCCCTATGACTTGCCCTTACATTTATTCAGACACACTGATCATAAGTAGTGACGGTAAAGCCAAGAGTGTTAGAACGGCGGTTAAATGTCAGTGAGATGCTGCGACCGCTGCCGCCGTGATGAGTTGCAAGCGCACTGTTTGGAGCATCCACTGCAGCACAGCAGAGTGGCGGTGCAGCAAGAGAGAGGAGAGGCAGACAACACACACATTTGCCGCGGCTGGTTCCCACAGCCTGGCTGGAGCTAAACTGTGGATTCTGGACTTTCACTTCAGTCTTTTTTTTTTTTTTTGAACAGATGGAGAGTTATGTGGTGAGGTGGCGTGAGACAGAGTACATAAAATGAGCAAGAAAGCGTGAGATGTCTGTTCTATTACATTTATAGCACCCAGTAGAGTAGTGTTATTCCTCATTTGTGTCGTCAGTGGCAAATTTAAATTCAGAATGTGAATTTAAAGGGTACTGAACCCCAACCAATTATTATTAGGATTATGATGCTGATTATTATTATTATGCTGATTGTCATTATTATTATCATTAATTATTATTATTATTATGCTGATTATTATTATTACTATTATTATTATGCTTATTGTCATTATTATTATCATTAATTATTATTATTATTATGCTGATTATTATTATTATTATTATTATTATTATGCTGATTGTCATTATTATTATCATTATTATTATGCTGATTATTTTTATTATGCTGATTGTTATTATTATTATTATTATTATTATTATTATTATATATTATGAGAGGGGGCTACATCTGTCAGCCAATCAGATGACGTCATGGCCCTCCTTGTCCTGCGTTCAAGAACCAGGTCAAAAAACTTGTCCTTGTCAGCGTCCAGCCTCAAAAAAGTGTTAGAAAAGTGACCACATTTTGGGTGGAACCATGCTGGTTCGGGGTAGAACCAGTACGAGAGGGCGACTACAAAACTTCATCTCCAGAAGATATGGGCAAAACATTTCATGAGGGAAAAACGATTTTGTATTGTAGTCTTTTACGAAGCATTTTTGAGCAACTGACTGAGGATGACTTCACTTTCTCTAACAAGGAAGCAGGCTTTACTTGTAGTCCCTAGGTCCAAGCAGGACTCAAGGTCGCTTGTCAGAGCTGCTTGCCCGCAGCCCGAATCCTTCAGTGATTAACAGTGGCAGACACGATGGAGTAGCTGTCAATCTAGATCTATAATGACGGCCAAGAGAGACGGCCAGCCGGCCGGGCTCCAGACATCCTCTTGTTCAACCAGGTAGAACAGAGATTTATGAGACTATTGGAAAAAATTCATTCCTCCTTCAGTGGCCACATGGATAATACTGATGCCGTTTCATGTCATCCACAGGTTAAGAAAAAGATGAGCATTTTTAACAAGACACTGAGGGCAGTCAAGCAGGAGCAACTTATTTTCATATATTATTCACATTCAAATGTCAAACCGACAAACCAACAAAGTATTGGTCAAGTATCAGAGATACAAGCAAACGCTTCTGGATATTCAGATATTCAATAATAATAATATGCCAGAGTTATTGCTCCCTTCCTCGATTCCACCAGTATTCAACATCTAAGTACCTCATATTTTTTTTATTTGTACTTCATGGTCACTGTAAGGGCCGATCAGAGACTGTGGGAGGGCCAAGTGTGGCCCGCGGGCCGTACTTTGACCAGATTTATCTGTGTAGCAATATCCATCCTAGAGTTTCATGAAATTGAAAGTTAAGTAAACCTGACTGGTGTGCTAAAGTTAACTTAGCTATTTTAGCATCACAGTTTTAAAGGCAAGCTGTCTGACAGATGAAGATAAACATTATAGATGTTGTCTCTTACCTTTGAGTTGCAAATGTTGCATGTTGCTATTGTCTTTTTCCTGATTTCATCAAAAAGATAATCCTTGAATCCAAATGTTTTCATATTTAGAGCTTCCTCCATGACATTTGCTCAATAAGGCAGCTTCTGCCCTTGTCTCATAGCCTAGTGGTGGCAACACACAAAAAAATACTTTCAAAAACAAAGGCACACTATGTCAAAAAACAAATGTTTTTCCAATGTGCAAAAAAATAACTTGTCAACCGAGTTCAAGCTAAAACCGTCTCATGAATGCCAAATCGGTAATAAAATCGGTGACTCGAGTCAACTCCAGCTCGACCCCCACCTTCGACTATCAACAGTGAAGCATCTGCAAAATATCATTTCAGTTCAAACCAGTAAGACATCAAATGTATCCAAGAGGAAATATAAGTCTAACAAACAAATCAAATTGGGAGCTAATTTAATTCTATGTCTGCGTGCTGGGAATATCTGGCTCTGTTGGCTGCAAGGTTAATGGCGCTCTTCGTTTATCTGCTTTCTCTCATCTCATCCGCTGCCACTGTTCTGTTTGCTTCTTGTGGAAATGGGATGTGTTACGTAAGCACAGGGCCCCTTAGTTAAACAGCGCCACAGTCGTCCAGGATGATGGGTTCACATCTGGGAAAACCTAGTTTGTTGAACTATTCTACGAAAAGAGCAATTCTGGTCCACCATTTGGTGAAGCAGTGCACCACCAACACAATTTATAGTGGAGATGGAGTGCTGCTGACCCAAGACACCATGAGTCTGGAAGAATACTTTGAAAACCTTCTCCTTTTGAAGAAACAGAGTTGGTGCACTTTGAATGGGGCTCCCCTATCTCTCGAGGTTATGTCAAGACGTGACCAATCATTTTCCGCCACATAAAACAGAATAGCGAAAGGGAAATGAGACACATTGGAGGGTGAAAGATCCTGAATGTCGTACTCCTGGAAATGTAGTGGTATTTGTGGAACAAGCTCTAGACTCAGCGAAAGACCGCCATGGATGAAGGATAGTGCTTTCACTGAAATCCGATATCAGTCCGTGCTCACAAGCTGAGGTGTCTGCAGATTTGCAATAAATGTGAACATTCGGAGGTCACTGGTCTGAAAAAATGATTATGTTCTTATCATTGTATAGACACTGTGTGTGTGTGTGTGTTTGTTGTTATTTCCTGTTACAAATAATCCACCCTTTGGTTTAAAGTCTTAATACCAGACAACCGGTATTAATCAACTTTCAATCCGAGTATTATGATAGGAATTATGGAGACGGATGCCAAATATCAATCATGTTATTCTTACGATACACTACGGATGTCTGATATAAAGCGGATGCATTTAGGAACCACCTGATTGGATCAAATAGATTTTTCTCATTCAGAATTTTAAAAAGGGGAATGATGCCACTAAACGCTCCAATTTGACTCCTGTAATTACTGTGAACTGTTATTATGCAGGAAAAATTCTGCCTCCACATACTCAGCCTTACATCTGGTGAATAGCAGAAAGACAAATTAGAGGTTGTATGTGACGCTCTGAGGACAATTAAAACAAAGTGCTCATACATAAAATTACGGGAGGTCTAATGAACCTGCATCTGCCCCGGAGTGAAAAAAAGATCATGCATAAACGCTCTTGAGATGGATTTTCTTTCAGTGTGTTTGTTTAGGATTAAGCTTGTGACAAGGGATATTAATGTACCAAGGGGGAAACAACTGCATGTCGTTCTGAGATGGGATTTGTATCTAACTGCAAAAAGCGCGGTCTTCACAGCAAAAAAAAAAAAAAAAAAAAGCACGTCTGTTTGCAGCCACACTACAAACCGTTGTGTTCTCGCTAATCCTACATTTTAAAGCGATTCTTTTCTGGCTTGCTAACATCAGATAATCTTGTGAATATTTGCCTACTCATGAGCTGTTCTCAAACAGCAGAAAACATGATGACATGAGGATCACGCCGGATAACATGAAACTGTGAGCAATCTGATCTGACTCTCTACCCAAAACACACACAATGCCAAAACACAGGGTGACTCATTTTTGGGTTTGACAAACAAATTACAAACCAAAACACAGTGACGCAAAGTAATTTCATTTTTTAGTAATTACACGCAGAATTTGTTCTAGGAATATTTCCTCAAATCTTTCTCACTGAACACCACTAAACAAAAATGTCACAAACGTAACAATAATGAAAGCATGATTGTTTGTCTCAAGTTACTCCCAATTTCACAGTCTTCAGTTTAGTTGAACTTCATGAGTGTTGTATGAATAGCAACCTGTTAATTGGACTTTGGCTAATTAATAGAAGAGCATTAATTTGTTCTGTGTGTCACTCTATCACTAGGATAGTTTGATGAGCAAATATGTAGTAACCACAATTCCAATGAAGGGTAAATTAAGTTGTATAAACCTTAAAAAAAATACAATAATTTGCCAATCCTTTTCAACTTTAACTGTTTTTATTCCCCGTCAAATATTTACTCATTTTGATTTTGATGCCTTTCAAACAAGCTGGGAAAGGGTCATCTTTACCTCTCCTCTTAACTGTTGTTAGGTTATGTTGCTCCAAAACCTGTATAGTTTGTCCAGAACTATTCGACAGAGAAATACAAGAACATTTAAGCTAAATAACTCAAAAAACTCGTCTTTGCAATATTCAAACTGTAATCAAACTCCCAGTTAGTTGAAATCAGGACGGGACTAGATAAGCAAAACTGCTTCAATCCGCCTTCCCTTTTTGACAAGTCATGTAAAACAAAATGTGATATGAAGTTGTAAGGAGTGTTGATTATGTACTTGATTATGTATTATGCAGAATACAAACATTTTCCTCCTAATCTCTATTGAGGCTTAATTTTAAAGCTTTTCTATATTTGCCTCTAATCTCAATAAAGTGAATCATAATGCATCATGTTAAATACTATTACTACATACTATGCTGTCTTAACCCCATCCGCATTAATCAGTGACAAGCGCATTTGCATTCCCACAACAATAAATACTACCTATGATGTTGTCTTTGACAAGAGGATAGGCTATCCAGAAAAATGACCAAAGAAATAACAGTGGATGGTAGTGGTAATAGTTAAAAACGGACAAATAACATAACAAAAGAAAATGCACACAAAACGTGATTCATGTCAGTTTATGTGTCTTTATAAGGTCAGCTCCCCGTTCCTGAGAAATTGTCATGAAAAGTCGGTTTTAGAAACGGGAACTTGGGGTTCAATCAATAATGCAGTACTTTGGCGAAGGAGCTCTAAGAACAAGAGAGACAAATCAAACTCTGACTGCTGCCTGAGTAAGACTGCAACTGTGTGCATCTTGATGAGGACTTTCTTAGTCAACAAATAGAAATCAACATGACCAAAAAAGACGTTAAAATTCGACTTTAACATGCAAATAGTAGATTTTTCAAAATAAGCTACCGTATTTTCCGCACTATAAGGCGCACCTAAAAACCTAAAATTTTCTCAAAAGCCGACAGTGCGCCTTATAATCCGGTGCGCCTTATATATGGACCAATATGGATTCGTGGATGAGGACTAATTTATTAAAGTAAGCTTTACGTGTTTATTTTGTGTGTTGTGTGATATTAACATCTGAGCAACGTTGAGTTATGGATATATTGTTATTGTTTTCACTATTTCGAGTGTTACTATATTGTGAATGCATTCACGTTTCAGCCACGTTGAGTTATTTATTCTATGCGCCTTATAATCCGGTGCGCCTTATATATGGACAAAGTTTTAATATGGGCAACTCATTGAAGGTGCGCCTTATAATCCAGTGCACCTTATAGTGCGGAAAATACTGTAATATCAATGTTGATTGGATTGTTTCTGGTAGTAAATGGAGAAAGCATAATCACATCACTATCCATCCATCCATCCATCCATCCATCCATCCATCCATCCATCCATCCATCCATCCATCCATCCATCCATCCATCCATCCATCCATCCATCTCAGTGGTTAGGAATCAAAAGGATTGACATGGAAACGACCTTCCGCTAATTTGTTAGAAAATGACTTAGGAAATAGCCTAAACTTGAGGAAGACTAAAAATGTAAGGCCACATACCTTGATTAGATGTCACTGGAAAAAAAATGTTTTAAATAAAAGCCACTCACATCAGGTCAAAGTTAGAGAGATGTTGAAGCAGCGGAAAGCACGACCACTCTGCTAGGACTTACTATAATCCTTCAATTTCATATTTTAGCTGGCTGCAATAGTCGGGCCACTTTATCTGCCACACACTGCTGGCAGTGTCAAAGAAACAATAGTCAGTCGGTCAAAAGATTACAGTCCTGCAATTAAAATCTTCCTTCAGGGCTCCAATGCAATATGTGAGATTTGGGATATAGTATGGGACGCTGCACTGTAAAAATATTTGATTTTATTTTTCTTCCCGATGTCTATATTTTAAAGCTGCCCTAAAATCAAACACAAGCGCTCCCCCAGGAGTAAAGATCTTTACATAAAAGAAAAGTAACAACTGAAGAGGCAAAAATGCATGATTGAAATTGTGGTGAACGTGAGAGGGAGAAAAAAATGCTTTCAGCGTTGAAAACACAACAGAGACACCTAAGAAAAATACGTGAAATGACTGCAGGAGATGAAGTCAGCGATAAGAGCAGAAGTGATCCTGAGGAAAAAGCAATGATTTGGAAAAAGCACATTACCGAGGTGTATCATGCTGTGAAACGTGGTGTGTTTTATCAAGTCTCCCAGTAGAAACAGATTCACACTAGCTGGACCGAGAGTTATTTTCCTGACCACAAACCTACGCAGCCAAGCTAGCAATTTTCATTCATCGTCCACCCCCCCGTTTCCCATTTTTCCATTCATTTCTTTAGGCCTGTAGCCAATATGGAAGAATGGCAGCTAGCATTCTCTTGTTCCTCTGCATGGAGCCTTGTTCCATTACAAAAACTGGCAGGAGATGATGTGTGAGAGTGTGTTCTGCTGAAAATAACTCTCCACACCTCAATCATCTCTTAAATTCCTTCACTACAGTGAATGATTTCTATTGCAAAAGGAAGCTTATGGGATTGAAATACAAGAAAAGGCATTTTTGCATCAGATAAAAGTGTCGGGAAAGACATTGACTGTCTAAAAATGTTCTGTTTATCTTTGTAATCATGGCGGTCCAGATATTGACACGTTGAAATCCACAACTTCCGTTTTTTTTTTTTAATAAGCTAGACAATGATGCTATGATAATAGCCACAATTTTGCAACAGCCTTGTAAGCACACTTTAAAAAATATTGTGTGGTCAGAATACAAATTATAAATAAGTGTTGTGTTAACCTGAATATGACTTGAACATCTTTAATTCCGTTTTTAATATGAAAATATTATTGATTGATCTATTTATTTCAGGCTTACAAACAGAAAGAGATATCAGTGAAATATAAAAGGAAAAAGAAAAGGAAAAAGAAAACAGGACAATAACAAAATGTCCCAAGCAAGTCGTAAATAACTTAAACAACAATTAGGGCAGCTCGAAAAGGAGTAGGAAGAAGTTAAAGAACTTTTATTGAATATCTCCTGTTATTTTTTTTTATTATTATCATCGATGGAACAAGGCATAACCAATTAACTAGATAGTAAGTTAAAACTGCACCATAGCAGTTTGTCAGTAATTTTAAGATACATTCAAAATACGTACTTGAAAAATGTGCCTGTTTTTGTTTATCAGAATTTCTTCCACGTTTATTCTTTACTGGTCCAAATGTTGCCATCAAATTTTTTTGTATAATCCAGCAGACAAAAACTCTGTAGGTTTAAGAGAAAAAGAAGAAAGGCAAAATAAAATAGGGCTGTCTTGAAAGTATAGGTCGGTACACTTCACCTCTCTTGCCTTGTTTTCGACATTGCTCCAAACTGTGATCGGGGAGTGTGTTTAAATTCAGCCTCCCATTCTGTGAGTATTGACCTTGTAGTGTTTGGGCAGGCGGCTAACACCTCTCTAAACAGTCCGCTAGTGTGATTGGTAGCTATAGGCACAGACAGCAGGCTGATGCATTGTGATGGCACACAGATTGAATACTTTATGGGTCCTTGGTTTGCTCCCGTGTGCCAGGACAGAACCTACCAGAAGCTTCTGAGCCAGAGAAAGTGATGTAAATCGACTGTAAAGCTGTTTACCCTGACCTGGAGATTCAACCTTTAAGTCATGCAGACGATAGTTGAACTTGCTCAGTCCACACTTCAGATACTATAAATCATATATGACATCTTGTTTGTCCCTTTAGAGTATAGCACCATCTCATGGTCCCAGTGATAAGATGTTGCATAGCCTGAGACTGCTTGATAAAATGACCCTAACACAGTTGACTGGTTCTCAGAGACAGAAAATTCAGATAGCATTCTCAAACCAACACACACAGATTCCATCCAAAAGGCTTAACTTAGGTTTATTTTAGGGCACAGGTGTCAAAGTTAAGGCCCGAGGGCCAGATAAAGCCCGACACATCATTTTAAGTGGCCCGCGAAGACAAATCGTGCATCAAATTCACATGTTAATTCCAATATTTCTAATTGTTGCCACTTTTAAAAAATAGAGATATTGTTAGCAATTTTTATTACCATTCATTTTTTTAAAATAATTCTTATTTTTAAATATATATTTAATATATATAAATATATTTGATTTCAATATTTCATTGTTAAATATTTGGACAGTTTTTATTACTCTCTGTTTTGAAAACTAGTTTGTTGTGTAGCCTATATTATATATACAATTTGAGATGTTCATACATTTATTTAGGTTGACAATTTTAATGGCCCTTTAAAGCAAACTACGACTATGATGCGACCCGTGACGAAAATACGTTTGACACCTCTGTTTTAGAGGGTAAGAGGGTCGCCATTATTTCCTGTAAATGTCCTCCAAAGCTACTTTTCAAGTTACAATGACATTTTACAGGGCTGGGTAAGAATTAAAAACTGGATCATTTTATTTTGAACCACTTAGCAATACTTCCATTATTAGGAACGTTCGTTGGTTTGCATGAAGATTCGGCTTATCGATTGCGCTCTTTGTTATTTTTAGTGACCGGGAATCAGCTACTGGTGAGGGCTGCTTAACTTGGTCTCGGGTGTGATTTGGCCAGTGCAGCAGAGGGGAAAGCAGGGAATGAGAGCAGGAGATAAGAAAAAAAAAAGAAGAGAAGTAGCACTGTGACCAGGACTGGAGCCGCCTGCGTGGTCGCTTATGCGTCTCGTTCCTGGGTGAGATTTGGCCAACATAGCAAAGGGGAAAGAAGAAACCGGGAGGAGGACTTATAAAAAATAAAAAATAAAAAGATTGCAGTAACCAGGGCTCAGCCGCTTAAATCGACTTGGCCTTATATCACGCTGAGTGACGGAAAAGGAGAACAAAAATTTTAAGTGTTACGAACTGGAGGCCAATAATTATATTATTCCATTTCTTTCTTAATGAGAACAGGATACTGGAATAAGGGCATTAATAAGGTGACTTGGGACTTGATTAAGGCTTGAAGGTTTTGCGCAGAAAAGCAGGAGTGATTGCACAATTATTTCAGAGACTGAAGCAGAAAACACTTGAAGACAATTGCCTCCACATTTAAAAAACCCAAAGTATTTCATATCTTAAATTAAGCCTTAAACATAATAAGACTTCATTCCACAACAATGGATGGTACCTAGCTCTAGTTTAATGAGCAACTGTTGTGACCCCTCCTCCCTCGGTTTAAATAAAATAGGGCTGCAAACTTTATTTTATTTCACATCGAGTTCAAACTCTCATAGTCGAGGCTTGCATAATCTCCATGATGCAGACTGAAGAGGGAGATAAGATGTCACCTTGAATGAAAGCAGGCTCCAGTTAAACTAATAGGGAAATGAATGGGTTGCTGGTGCAGAAAATTAAATAGGCCATGCATTACCTTCATGAATAGAGAGTAATGCATGGCCCGCAGTAAAAGAATATTTATGCAAAATCTGAAGGGAAAACTAATAATGAAATAACACTATATTATAGATCAGGGTTACTCAAATCCAAATTTTAGAGAGGGCACAAAGACTATATTTCTTATTTTAAATTGCAATAATATATCTTATGCCATCCTCGACTGAAATTGATGTTGAAGTAAGCTCGGGCTCGCATTGCAAATGCCATGGCGCTTCTTTTTTTGGGAGGTTTGGTCATGTGTTGTTTGCAATGAGGGCACATTGATGTCAGTTGGCACGAGTGGGTGGTAAAAGACAAAATGGCCGTGCCCTGATAAAAAAAAAGTCTGATGGATTAATCCAGTTAATTATTCCATGAATGCAATATTGATTAGAATACTAATCGTTTAGACAAGTAAGGGCACATAGAACATATTTTGTCATGAAAATGTTTGCCTCTTTAAGTCAGTACTATTTTGTTCTCCATATTTCCACATTTCCACTTACATGTTTAATGTATTAAAAACAAATAACAAAACCAACACTACAGGGTCTTTTATCTCCATTTGATGCCGCTTCAATGTGCCTGAAGAGAAAAATCTGCTCCTCACCTACGCCCCCAGAGATTTGCAGAAAATTGATACACCTAATATTTCCTTTTGACTCGAAATAAATACTGCATTTTTTTTAAGTATGTTAGAGAATAAAAACAGATGACTCAGAATTGAATTCAAAGACTAACTAGGGTTGACGGCCTCATTTTCTGTGTCCTTGAAAGAAAGAATACATCCATTCACGCTGCTTATTGGTGACCTATTGCGACACGCCAAAGGAATGCTAAATTGTGTCAGGGAGGGTTTTTGTGTTAATTATATTGAAGGCTGATTGTTGGTCATGTTTGGCTGATCCCTCGAGGTGTGAACAGATCATTTATATTCAGTACACGATAGCAGCGTTGACTGGAGTTGTAAAAATATGTGACAGCCAGTGTCCTGATGCACAAAAGAAAATGGTGAGTGAGATGAGAGAGGCAGCATGGAGCATATGGCGTCGGCCTCACAGTCTCGATTCAAACCATTTATGTGAATATGAGTTGGAATGGTTGTCTAATTGTCCCCTGCACTTGACTGGTAGGTGATAAGACCCAACCTCTCGCACGAGACAGCATGGAGAGATTCCAGCTAACCTATGACCTTGAACGGGATAAAATGGATGCTTTGATAGAGATCAGGGAGGCAAGTGACGGAAGCGACAGTGCTCCATATTTTCAACCAGTCAAAATTCACATCCAGACTGTGCAACAGCTTTTCCCTCCAAGCTGTTAGGTTGTCAAGGACTTGCCTTCCCATGGCACAGACAATCACTATATCATCACTGTTCCAGACTGCAACAGCATGCATCCTGTCTGATTACTTGCTGCTGATGTTCACCCCATTTGCCACAGCGCCGTCTGCCACTTTTGCACATTCCAATGTTCATAAAACAGTGCAGATATCCTTGAAAATGGCTTTTATTATGCTATTATTATATCATATCATATTATGCCACATTATCCGTCTCTCTCGTTCTCTCTCCCTCCACATCTGTGTTTGTCCATGTGATGTGTTTTCACAAAATCAGGCTTATATTGCGCTAACTCAAAGGCTTTAAATGGCAATTCAAAAATAGGTGACTCGAAAATAGAAAATCAAATCAAGTATTTGGATAATTATGTCCAAATATAAATTTTCTTTTTTTTTCCTGTATGTCTAGACAGTTTTCAAATACCGTACTGGCACGAAAATAAGACGACCCTGATTATAAGACGACCCCCTTTTTTTCAAGACTCAATTTTGAAAAAAGACTTTTTGAACACCAACTTTTTATACAGAAAATAATTACAGTACATCTGAAACAAATGATTATAACAATATATTCGAGAGAAAAAGCATGTTATTTTGCCTCATTCAAATCATGCAAAAACTGTCGATCACATCTGAACATTAAATATGTAATCTAAAGTGCAATCACATTTGTAAATGAATGGCTTCTGGTTTTTGAAATATAAATAAACCTACTGTTTCTCCATTTTCTGTTATCTCTTCTCTTCTTCTCTTTTCTTTCTTACCGCTATTTTTTATTTTTCTTCTTCGCGCTACCGCTATTTTTATTTTTCGTGACAGGGGTTCGCTTTGGCCTGGGGAGTTAAGTTCAGCATTCACTTTAAAGATATCTGGCACCATCTAGCGTTGTGAATGAGTATAATGTCTAGACCCCGAATGTAAGACGACACCCACTTTTTCAGTATTATTTCAATGCAAAAAAAATACCGTCTTATATTCGGGCCAATACGGTAATAGTAATTAGTGGCAATAGGGGATACATTTTTGCCCTCCTGGAACATAATGGGACAGGCACTTGTTTTAATAGTTAATTTATTAATTCTAATAGTCAGAAAAAGTAAAAAAAAAAAAAAATCTAAAGTGAAATGCATGGAGCAGGTTTACTTTAAAATGTGACGAGTCTTAATAATGACAGGAGTCCCATGAAATCCACATAGATATTACTATATCAAAATCTTTAAATTCATTCTTCAAAGTCAAGCCAAGCCGCTCATTCTAGGGTAGTGGGACAGAATAGCAAAAAGCAGATTTAGTATGCTCATGTTCAGCTGGCTGCAAAATTGAGGATCATTTTCTCTGGTGATCTGATGTTATGGCTTCTGGGGTGACATTTCAATAAGCTACAGCGCACTGCGGCAGTTTGGCCAGCAAAGATCTTGCAATAAAAATAAACTTATGGCTTATCCTTCTTTGACATCGTCAAGACCAATGAACCATTTCATATGACTTACAATCATGTGTATGGCTGTTTGCTCTGCTTATAAATCCCAAGGCGACCATAGAGCAAACATTGATTATTCTGCAGTATTCTAAACCTTAGGAAATGATGCTTTAGGTAAATAATGATTACAAGTATGAAAAGAAAAGGTCAACGAGCAGTAGAGGATTTGTATTTTGTTTTTTTAGAATCGAAGCAAATGTTACTAATTATGTCAGCCTGGAATTTTAAGCATGCTACCAATATTAATTTAGAGGCATTCTTTAATTAAATAGATAAAATTATTTGAGTACATCCTCTCAACAGTTAATATTCTCTGATTTTTGAAGTGCTTCATGAAAGCTGATTAATTATGTTTTGGTAATCAAAACAAGTCATTCGCAAATTTTTAACATCGCTCGACAATTTTCTCACTTTTCTGACATGTTATGAATTTAAGGAAAAAAATATATTCATTTAGTTTATTATGAAAATGATCGCTATTTGCAACCATAGTATGAATAACCTGAAATGAAGACGTTGAAGTGACCTTTGAAATTTCACTCTTTTAGGTTTTACTTTCCGTGAGCTGGCAGTGGACTTTTCTGGCTGCCTCTATAGCTGCACAGAGAGAAAATCTGGTTCCAATGTGATGAAATCTCAGCATACGACGTTCCTTTTCAATTCAATTGGCAAATTGTCTGTCTACTAGTACGATTCCGCTCTACTTTATAATTTGCAGTTCTAATGCTGAACTTATCTATGGTCATTAATGAGACCGTGTTCGAGTAGTGACAGTTAGAATGGCTGTCGTTTGTCCCCTGTCTTTTGGTTGGGACTTCAGGACAAATTGGGACTTCCTTTTAACACAGGAGGCTTCTCTTTTCCCAATTCCTTTTGTTGATCAAGCTGGATTCTTACAATAGATAGTGGATAATAGGATTTGGGAGATATTAGATACAGTCAAGGGGCAAACGCTGCAGCTAGGTGGTGGCTTTTTCTAGAGCAGACTAACATCACTCCGAAAAGTCCCAAGTTGCCAACAGATCACCTTAAATTGTGCAAAAATTAGATGAATGGATATTTTGTCAAATTCACCCTTAATATTATAATGAAAAAAAAATCAAACAATACCAGTTGATAGTGTGAGTCAAAACAAAAATTATTTATGGATTGATTTGTAAAGGAATCATTTTTAATACAGCTCTTGTATTGGATAGATTGTGGTAGCACACAATAGTTAAAAATGAACTTAAAATGACAAGAGGACTGGAAGAAATGGGTGCTCATCTTAAGTGAGCAAAATGTGTGCTCACAAAAGAAGGTTGAACATACTGAGGGATAAAAGGGACCATTAATTACAGCTGCTAATAGAGAGGCTGCCGATTCAATCTCGTGTCGGTGAAATTTACTGAGTGGGATGAGCAAACACAGACAAAACATGCAATGCATTGATAAGGATGGCCTCAGACTCAAGACAAAAGCTGGGAGAGGAGCCACTAGATTGATGCAGTTTATATGTTTTTGTCATGAGGTTAGGAGATTTTAAGTGACATGAGTTTTATCTTGTGAATCCAGATCTCATACACAAGCTTCCCCAATCAGGTCTATGTTATATCTTCATTATTTAATGATGATAGCAAAGATTCAAAGATACTCCAGAAAATCAAAATTTCCATCTTTGCAATTGGAAAAAGCAGTAAGGCATAATGGAAGAAATGACTATTCATGTGAGAAGTACTGTAGTCTATTTAGGTCACTCGTGGAAGGTGTGTTAAGCAAGGTTATGAATGCAAAACAAAAAAAATCCCAAAAATGCAAATGTCGAAAAATTACAAGAGCTTTCCGCAGGAATTAATTAGTTATTCATTTATTCATAGCAAAATGGTGGGGTATTATAAAACACGGTTAAGTACTTTACATCCCTAATATTTAATAAAATGCAAAAAGCAAAAAAAAAGTATAGTCAAGGACGATGCCGGATATTCAGCACGGACAAGTGGCGAGAGGATGATGAAATACTAAGGCAGTAATTAATGTCTAGAAGAAGGAACATTCTGAATTGTCTGCATAGAAATGCTGAGTGCTCACCAGAACAGAGGATCATTTTTATATTAGAAATGAAGGGGCACACTGATAATAGAGAGTGTACCATGATGATAAGCCTAATAACCACAATTTCTTTGCACATACTTGAAAAAAAAAACAAAAAAAACCATGAAAATTAGAGATGGCAAACAAATGCAGGAGATTCTTTTCCTCTTAGTCAAGTCTTTAGAAAGCACTCAGAGATGCCCAGGAGAGGGCGCGCTTTATTCACTTGAGTCTTACAAAGGACGTTCGCGCACACGCGCACACGCGCTCACTTAATGTAGAGACTTAATCAAATAACCCATCTGCAATACCAATCTTTTTGCAGGAATGTCATTTTAAGTCTCCTCTCATCTTGGTCTTTTTTATTTTTAAATTCCTTTTATTGCCCTCCACTATACGTTTTCCAATGTTTGTCATTTATTGAGGACCTGAATCTAACTCAACCCCAAATCCATGAATTGTTCCTCAAACTGTATTCATGATGCAAAAAAATGACCATCATGGTATTTTTTGATCTGAGGATTACTCACTTGCAAGGTCCGTTGTCATATAAAATGGAATCCAGATTAATCGTAGAAGCAAGATAACGTGACAATATCAAACGAATAAATGATAGCCTTCTTTTGATTGCCATTATTTGATAAAAAGTCAAGCTTTCAAACTGTAGGACGGAATACATTTAACATTTTAAATGTAACATTTAAAAACCTCAATTTCCCTCAGTAAGGTTGCTGCACCCTTGATGTCACATCAGAGAATGTCAAGTGCATTTTACCAAAGCTCCAAGGTAGTACACATTAGTTCAGAAATTCTGTCATGCACCAGAACGGCAGCGGAAGACTCCTTGCAGGGGCAGATGTTGATACGATGATAATACAGCCCAAATTCAAATAAATGAGCAAACCAATGCATAGACAAATTGTATCGCATCTCAGCAGCAATCGAGAGATTTTATTTACAGGATGGAAGCTGCATGCAATCGCACCTGAATATTTCTCTCTTTTCTTTACTTTCATCCACGATCAATCCAAGGCTTGCGATAACTCGTCGCATCATAGCGGGCTCTCTCAAACTGTCCTCAAAAAAATTCCCATGAATGCCATTTAGCAAATAACGACAGGAGGTCATCAGCGCAAGGACTCATCCATTCACCCACTAATAGGGCTGGACGAATATAGAAAAAAATGAGAGCCTCAATTATTTTGATTGACATTGAAATCATGATGAATAAAAATGATTATTCATTCCTTAGTATTTATTCAACTACTCAAAGCACCCAACATACCATTATGCTTATTTATATTGATTTTTTTCCCCGAAAATATCAGGTTTTTTTGTCATGAACAAAATGACCATGTAAATATGTGAAATTCAAGCCGCTTGCATTTTCATTTTGCTCTATCCACATCAAGTCAGTAAATCATTCCTAAAAATTTTACAATAAAAGTGAAACTTGCAAACACACCAAATTATAATGGAAGGAAAATGATGAATGCTTTTGAGTTCGTGAGAAGCCAAATTATTATGACTGACTGCCCAGCCCCACCGACTACAACACCTTCCTTTTATCGCATCACCGCAATTTTGATGTGCTGCTTTTATTTTTCTTACCCGCATTCCTGTTTGGGAAGATACAGCAATGCTTCTGAAAAATGCCTGGCAACAACACCTGTGAGGAAACATGAAAATAATTTGTCAGTATCAGCAACTAAAGGCAGAAGGGAAAAATGAAGAAAGATATGTAATTAATTTGGTTATATCATATATTATATTATAGATCTAAAAACATGTTTTAAATTAAACCTCCAAATTCCGGGTGGCAGCACCGCTCAGCCATTTAACACTAATGCGATACAGCAAGCGAACATATTTCTATTCTATAATTACGGCAGCGTAAAAATTGCCTCCATGAGGTTTCATAGGTCAAGTCGGCCACAAATTTTGCTTCAGTAGTCAAGTGTGAAACAAGTGGTGGCTACTGTCGAGAAGCCTCGCATCTTCTACGCAGGAGTTGCTTTGTGGTGATTAAAGCGATTCTAATCGATGCTGGTTGGCTGCTATGTATTGGAGGAATGGGGAGAACAAACTGTCAGTGCCTCATGTGTGTCTCAGATACACATGAGCTGTTGCTTGCCTTGTTAAAAGGATTACAGACAAGCCATCTAATTTTACATACATCAGTGCCTCGGGCGTCAGTGTTTTGTCTGTTCAAGCGGGGAGGCTTAATGACAGAGACAATCACAAAGCACACATAATTGGGACGTTTATATTTAGGGACTCTGAAATGCAATTTGTTTCCTCACAGTAATCGGCTATTTGAAAAGATGGATCGCTTAAATCGCATTTGATGAATAGGCTCGTTTTACATTCAGCGCATGCTTATGTCGAAACTGCTCAAATCACAACTGATCTGAACCAACTAGTCTACCTAAGGATGATCAGTGATTCTAAAAGGTATTTATAATTGACCAATAAAGATTGTATTTTCATATTTGTACTTATTGCTATGCATATACACATGCTATGAAAACAAAAAGCCTAGAATGGGATAATATTATTGAGCAGAAGAAAAAAATTGTGAAAATCCAATTTAAAGTTTTGTTATGGTTTGCTTTTTGGTACAGGGACAAGAAACTATAGATGTATTATCAAAAGTATTTCAGTTTTTATTTTTCATCCAGCGTGACCCATCTTGTATTGGAATTGAAATAAAAGTCTAATCCAGATCACTGAAATAGTAAATTCGACATTTCCTTCATTTCAGTAACGTTAAGGTCAAATCAGTTTCAGACATACATTTAGTTCACTAAGGTAAGACTTGATCTCATTATCCCGTATCATTAACCAAAATCCCTGCTGTTTTCTGTGAAACTATCTTACTTTAAAATTTAACACTGCTTTCTTCAAAAAAAAAAAAATAGAACTACCGAGCTCGCTAAATCCCTGGAACAATAGTGGATACAGAAATAGCTTACAAAGTAATATAAAGACGATTTGGGGAAACTAACTATTCTCAAATAGTCCCTCATTTGTTTTTAATGATCATGTGTTACCTCAGGGGTACATGTGATTGTGAGCGATATACAAATGATTAATTAGTTTCATAAAAAGGTGAATAGCCGTTTAAAGGGAGGAACGTAAAAATAACTGGACATAGCGACAGTTTGTTCCAACCAAGGGTAAACTCAGGGGCCATATAAAGCACAGTTCTTTGATAAATGACAATTTTCTCGAGTCATTCAAAGCTACTACAGGGCAATTTCACTGCTGAATTGCCATGGTAGGCCCACTTTATGGCCTTGTGAACTACTTGCAAAGTGAGGCATCACAGCGGTGAGTGGCCAATAAGAGGTTATGTTAGCAATTGAACATCAAGGTAGACAAAATAACAACAAACTCTTTCATTTCAAAATGATATAACCTTTTGACAATGATGTATATTTTCATGAGAATCTTTGAAGATGGACTCCAAGTCATACAATTTCCAAGATCTTTCTGTCTACTTCACTCTTATCCAGACAGGCTGTGTACAGACTGAACTGAGGTCACCGCAAGCACAGTCAACCTTGTAAAAGCTACGGGAGACCCTGACACAAGTTGACAACTCACAAAACATTATATGACAGAATGCAGTAATGCTGCACGCAGTATTCAAAGATGGTTCAAATGTCCCTTGGCCACACATCAAACAAAGGGGAGATGGTAGAGGAACGACAATTTGCAATCTTATTTATTTAATTTAAAATGTGCAATGTGTTTTATGAAGTGCTGTTCATCTTTCCTTCCCACACATCATTTTATCATTCACAATGTGAATTTACTCTTCAACTAACTCAGGGGTGTCAAACTCCTTTTTTTCGCGGGCCGCATTGTAGTCATAGCTTCTTTCGGAGGGCCATTATGACTGGCAACCCAAATAAATGTATGAGCACCCATATTATAGACAGTAAAAGCTACAAAACAAACTGACAAATAACTCGTTTTCAAATCAGATGAGTAAAAACCGGTCAAATATTTAAAAAAAAAGATATTAAAAGTGAAGACAATTTGCAATTCTAGTAATGACACGAATTTGATGCACAATTTGTCTTTGCGGGCCACATAAAATGATGTGGTGGGCCGTATCTGGCCCCCGGCCTTGAGTTTGACACCTGTGAACTAACTAATAAACGAGATTTCCTGCCATTCCTTCGTCTTGTCAAAACTAGTGTTGATGACTGGGCGATTGGACAAAAAGAACAGCTACTGTAAGCCAATTTGACGTAAAAAATATAAATATCATAAAGGGTGAAGTTGTGCAAACTGTGTAGTCGCAGTAGCAAGCTGATCCCAAAACTTTAAATACACACACATGGTCTGTTAAGCACAAACACATGCTAACACAGACTTTCATATTGATAAAATGTCCAACTCATTAATACATTGATACATTTATTTTGTCAGTTCCAGATGCAGGCATTCAATTGTGATCAAATGATTTGATTATAAGATAAAAGAACCTTTTAAAATAACAAATATGTAGAGTATAATAGGACATGTGGTGTAACAGCAGAAACACATTTGTGCAGGGTAGAGAGGCTGAGAAAAGAGCTTACTAAATGTTTCAGGACTAGCTCCTCTCCACTCTAGATCAAAATGGCATTGTTACTCTTATTCATGCGGACTCCAGCTTTGCATTGCATCTTGGAACAGATTGTGAGAGCCTTATCTTGTCATTGTCAAACAGGCAAGGTCTATGCAAGCCTCGGACTGACAATTTTGAAAAAGCGAGGGTGATGAGGCTTGTTTTGTGTGTGCATGTGTGTGTGCGCGTGCACACCCTCACTTCCAAAGTGCTTACTTAGCTCAGTAAAGGAGTGTCAGTGCCCTATTTTTGTCATCTGTTCATTGAACGTCTATGTTTTTAATTAAGTCTTGCGCCTTTTATGTAATGTAAAAGCCTTGTAGGATTGATTTAGCCTTAGTATAAAAAATACATTTCCATCACGGAATGGGAAAGGTAGAAGTCGGTCGGGCTGCATGGTGATGTGTTACACTAAACAAAGGGAGATTATTTTGAAGGGTAAGACATTGTTGGGTTTAAACTACAACCTAAAATGTTTCGAACACATCTCGTACAACTGTCCCCACTCCCCAAAAATGTCGTACTGAAGCAACGTAATAATGAAGGTCTGTGTGAATCAATTTTGTCACAATTGTTTCAAGACACAACAAATAAACATTCAATTCTATGCACACAAAAAACCTCAATTTTCAGGCCCATCATTCTTCCAAATGTACCTCAAAAACACATTGGAACCTCTAAAATTAACTGCCCTTTAAAACTAAACATTATTGCATTTTATAGTGGAGTATTTCTTGTTACGATGTAGGCAGATAAGAATGTTAAAGGTAACCTCACTAAAGCTAAAAGTGTCCTGACATAAAACAGTATTGCAATAAAATGTCGTCCTATTTTTAGCACATCAGCACCTTATGCCAGGTGATGTGAAGATAGCAAGTCACCCCTTGCGTTGTGTATGGTGTATTTTTGCGGTGCTGAAACTAGCAGTTTCGAGCTTGCGTCTCAGAAAATCTATTGGAGCTCACACAAACCATAAACGTACAAGAACAAAATTTGAACATGTCAAACTGCTACTGACGAGTGAAAGTGGGCAAATACTTGCTTTATCAGTATGCAAGTGGGAATTCCATGTTGCAAGCTACAATGCAACCTACTAAATGTAAAAGTGCGGAGGTGCCGAATCATCAATTCATTCAAAGCTTTTTTTTTGTGACACTCTCTTATTCAGTCCTGGCAAGGACTTGCAGTCATTGAAGCACACCCACACTCAGCAACTACAGTGTGCACGGCAAATATATATAGTACATAATGAAGAAGTTAACCTTGGACTTAGCAGGCTTCTTTCAGTCTCAGGTTTTCCTCACCCACACCTCCTCATGAATTGATGTGCAGAAAAGTGAGAGTTGGTAATGCATGCCCATACAATTTCAAACTTAACACCTGATTTTTGCACTGGGATCAAAATGATTGACATGAGAGATTCTCTCACGGTTAAATCATGTAGAAGTGACAATTTAGATCACTAAACACACATGCACGTAACCAATTTTAATTCTATTTATGTGTATCTGATATAGTGCTAAAAAAACTTCAGGCAGATAATATGTATACATTTTTGTAGCATTATCAGTACAAGGATTATATTTAAGGGTGAGGGAATTACCTTCTTAAAAGCTGGCATTCTAGGTGGTTCCTCCTTCTGCAGAGTCCGTCACATGTTGAAATCCCAAAGCAAGTTCGAAAGGCACGTCAAAGCCAACTCAGCTTCAAGATGATGCCGAGACATGAGGTGCACTCGAGTTTTCTCCTCAGTCTCCCCTTCCTCACTACCGCCCTGCAGCTGGATCGACTAATGTTATTACAACATTCAAACACCAGTGGGGCTGTGGTGCATCATGATCCAGTGCTGTCATTCAAATGCAATTTACTGTGCAGTGATTTACATACACCAAACAAATTTGACTCGCCCCATGTATTTTGGCGAGAGACACCTGTTTAGTGGTTAGGATCACATGTTCTACTGAGTTGCCTCACAAACATGCAATTATTGGCATCTTGTAATATGTATGCACTCGATTTACACTCCGAATCATAGAAAGTATGTGGCAGAAACGACTGCTGCAAGGATCTGTGGTAAGGAGTGAGCGGAGATTTGCAATATGAATGCCACCATTTAAATGCTAGAATGTTGACCGGAGTTCCGGTGGTGGCTCAGCTTCCTGTCACTTAGTCCTTCTGCGAGTTGTGACGCCAGCTAGAGTGAGAGGAGGGGACGATCTACATGTTTCGCCGATCTGTTTTTATTTTCACAATCTAGTGTTTTGGTTGCTTGACTATAAAGCATGGTGTGTTTTTTTCATTTGCAAGTGTGTCAAAACGAGAGTAATGTGCAAAGGCTATTGCTGATCGTTATAAATCTGACCGAGAACTAGCTAAGTTAGCTAGCAATGTTCTCGACACCACTTTGCAAAAACAAACAATTTAGTGTCTTCGCCTCCAGTCAGTCCAGCTGACATGACACACAGGAAAGAAGGTATGTTTTGCATATGTCGTCATGATTAATTACACGCATTGAGAGTATAACTCGTTTGTATGAAGTGGCTAGCTAACGTTGCTAGCTTGCCATGTTTGTAGCTTCAAGTTGTAAACAAATGCACGTGTTCCTCTGTCTCAAGCATATTTCCAAAATTGGAAAAGTATCGACAGATGGGTTCCGATTTTGAGTCAATCACTGCAGGAAATTTAAGTGAAAGGGACACGCACAAATAACTATAATTGCTAATTTTGACAATTTCTGCCCTAAGGCAGGTAGGTAAACAAGAAGTGTGTATCACCATCAGCAGTTCACCATTGTCGCACTATTGTACCAGTGCAACTTATTTTGTTTATGTTTTGCTAAAAATGTCAATCAACTGCAGATTAACAATTTACCATATAGCCTACAATGATGTGTGTGCATTCCATATAGTATTCCAGTCCAAGGTGCTCCAGAAGCTTTACCCTTCAGCCCCTAAATTGGAGAAGGAACCCTCCCCATCATGCATACCAGTGGATGTGAAAAGAACCTCTAATCGAGATATTACGCCTAGTAAGATTAATTATATTTTCTGACTTTTTATCAATTAATATACACTAATGCATCCTGTGTATGCATGTTATTTTAACTTTTAGGTAATTCAGCGGTGGTTCCAAGTAGACGTATATATACAGTTCTACCTCCTCCTGAAGACTATGATGCCAATTCAGTGAAATGTGTGACGCTACAACAGCTTGAGACCATAAATAGTGAGGAGGTTCCATCTGGTAAGGCAATGATAATCTTCTATTATTGTGAATTTGTAATTTGCATCATAAAGATAAATTGGATTTGAAATTGACCTTCAGGTGATCTTGGTTGTAGAATTTCCCAGAATTATTTCACTCTGTAAAACTGACAAACAGCATCGTAAACGCAGCGTATATGGTCTTTTAAGCCTGCTGATTAGAGTTTTGGTAGAAGAAATTAAACAAATGAAGCCCTATTTCATCAAATGTGATGTTTTTGTCGCATGCTGGGTTTTTTTTTGGTCTCTGCCTGCACAAATTGTTAGAATGATCACATTTTAATTACAGTGTTGTTGGCTCATTTCACAGCTCGCTGTACTTATCATCCCGCTTAATGTTGAGCCCCACCTGACGTTATTTGTTTTATCTCAGTGAACAGGATAAAATTGGCCGGCAGGAGAGCAGCTGTCGGCTCATTTTAGATTATTTTGTGTGATTTCACTGGCCACCACATGAAGTACACTTGTACGATGAGATGAAAAGACGATGTCAATCAATGTAATTCAAAGTAATTTTGAGATAAGCGCTCCTGTGATGCTTTTTGATCCAACAATTAAACAATTTGCTCCCTATGTGGCTATGCCCTGCAGAACAAGGCATACAGGAATGCAGTGAAGAGCTTGACCAAGATGAAGAAGCAAATGAACCGAAAAGACGAAGGAAAAGAAGAAAAAGGAGACTAAACCTTCATGGAGATAAAGATGGAACTGCTCCAACTATGGTGACGAGTGTCGTTCAGAATGGGACGCTGATAGATGAAGAAGGAGTGCGCATTAGCCGGAACAAGAAAAGGAAACTGAAGAAGAAACGGCACAAAGAGAAGATGCTCTCAATGGGTTTGATGCCTCGGGCTTCTGCTCTGGAATTCATATTCCAAAGAAAAAATGAGGAAGAAGAAGAAGAGGATGGGATAAGAGCTGCTGAGGTGGTAGACTTCCTCCGGACCACACTGGAAATTTATAAATCAGATTGTGAGTGCTGATCTGTGTGGATCAAATTATTAATGTTTATCAAATGTGTTTGACACCAATTAAGTGTGAATTAAATAGTACGAGATAAATTAATGGAGTGTCCTACGGTTCTTCAGCGTTGTTGCGTGCAGAGAAGCTTCCTCGCATGCCTGGTGTGTTGGAGGATCTTTTGAGCAGCATCGCCAATGGAAGCAGGCCTGCCTCTCTTTTGAAGCATCTTCATAATCTTAAGCTATGTACTCAACACAAGGACACAAAGCGATTAGAAAAGGAACTGCAGGACCTCTCCAACAACACCCTGATACCCCCAGGTTAGTGGTTGGTGTCAAAATCAAGGTCTGTGGGCCAGATCTAGCACGCCACATCATTTTACATGGCTCTCAAAAGCGTTCTACAAATTTTCCTTGACTTCAATTTAAAACTAGCTACACAAATAATTATAACCAAATGCAGGCGCTGTATTGTGATATCCAAAAATATATACTGAATGTAACCATGCATCTCACACATTTCAACCAGTTAACCTAGCTTTAACGTTTCGTCAACAGGCAAAACCTGCAGGCACATTTTCATCCATCCGTGTGATTGGGCAAATGGTTTCATAATAGGGACTTGTTAGGGGATCGGCTTTTTTGTGTGTGTCTCTAACAAGGAGATTCTGAAAGTAGTACATCTGTCCATACATATGGGCAAAATGCGGCTTTTTAAAATCCATTCTGTTGCCAAGCTTGCTGTATTTTTTTCCCTCTCACTGTGCACCAGCTCCACAACTGCATGAAAGGCGCTCAAACATGCCCACGGTCTTCACGACGCATGAGTCATTCTTATGTCAGTGTTTCATAATGCAACTCTCCCTGCAGATTTGATCAAAGAAGCAGCGTATGAATCAAACACAGAAAAATAAATTCTGAATTTTATTTATTTATTTTTTTTGCTTGTGAAAGTTTTTTTTTCTATTGACTCATCGAAACAAATAAAGAATCTTTATAGGGAATGCTTTGGACTTCACATGACATTTATGAGTTTGGATATTCTGAACATAACCTTTTTTAACTCAGTCCACTTCAACCCAATAATCCATGTTTCTGCAGAGACGTGCTCTGATAGCAAATCCCAAGCAGCTTTCCACTTCAGCGTATTTCTCTACGCTGTGTAGTTCCTCCGATAAACTACTTGACTGGTCCTATAATGTTGGCTTTGGATTCTTGCTGACAGTTTAATGTTGCCATGCAAATACTTAATATCTGCTTTGAGATTTATTATGTTCAAGTACCACACTTTGTTGTTTTTATGTTTCAGAGGAAACCTCTGCGGTGGCCCAATTGTTCCAATACTGGATAACAGACATTCTTCCCATGAAGGGAGTTAATGAGACAAAAGTCTCCGAGAGGTTAAGTCATGCTGCGACACCATATAAGGAAGAAATTTGTTAGATCCATAGCGAAATGTTCAGACATTAAATTTGTGTCTGAGTCGCTCTATGACACTGTCTGTAAATATTTTTTCTATGTTTGCTTTTCTGGATTTTTCCATTCTACAAGAATAAAATAAAGCATTTTGTTCACTCCAATTAGAAAACTGTAGTTGTAGCGATCTGTTTTTTTTTTTTTTACCTCATGTGGGGTTTTTTTTGTATTCTCTTCAAATTAATGGAAATTGGTAACACTTGCCTGTCTTGTCTCACCCCCAATTACCAGCAAGGCAAATGTCAGCACTACAGGAAGTCAGCTTTTGTTTACTGTCATGACATTTAAAAAGGAGCCAAATAACCAAATAGCTTCTGAAATAAACCAACATTCTGCAACAGACTGTTGTAATTTAAAATTGTGTGATTTTTCAGCTTCAAATTGGATCTCCTTATTGTGAATTATACACATTACTTTTCAAATGACAGTCTTTTTTGATACAGTGTCACTCAAAGAATAATTGAGAGCAAAAAAACAACTTCCACAAACACTTGTTGCTATTGTCTAACTTTATACTAATATAGAAACAGCTTGTTGATTGCATGTTGGACTTAAGAGCACCATCGCCCCCCTGGGGTGCCTGACGCTAGTTGTTTTCTATTTTGGTGCCTTTACCCAAAGCTTGTTGCCAGGGGAGGAGTTCATGAAAAGGACAGCATTATCATGTCCCGGGAAGTGTCATGTTGAGTAAAAGTTGTTGTCTTTTTCGGAATTGAACGAGTTGCAGTGCACCGATATGTCTATTCATGTCTATACTGCAATTATTTGATCACCTATTGATTTTGTGGGTTTACTCACAAAATAATTAACCTTCATGGTTGACTATTAATAATTAACAGACAAAGTAAATCCAAAATAACATTTTTAAAACTCTTAATATAAAATTTGATCACTTAACTAGAATTTTGGCTCTCACAAATGAACTGGTACTCATGTGGCACACAGATGGCCTCAAACAGCCTCGTACAAATATTTCTGATGTTAACTCATCACTTGTGCTCAGGAATCAATTTCCATAACAGCATGCATGAGAACGGCAGAAGCAATGTGAAAAATGTTTGGTAAGACTGTAGACTTGCCCAAGGCTGGAATGGTTTGCAAAACCATTAACAAAAGACTTGGTGAACAGGTTCGGACTAATGGTGGTGTCACTAATTGGTCTTGATTAGAGCGCTATGGTAGATCTTGCCCTGTGGAATGAATAAAACAAACATCAAACAGAAGGGATCCGCCTGTAAGTACACGGGAGGGACTTCTTAATGGTTTCAAAGTTGGGAGGTCATTTGGTAAGGTACTGCTAATGGACAGAAATTCTGAAGTGCCCCCAAAATAGGAGGACTGGCTCCAGGATTTTTACTTCCCTGGAGCTAAAGCAGCTTTAGGCCAATAAATAGGTTTTGTGGTCAAAATATGTAATACATTAAATTATAAATCTGAGTATCAGTAGATTACACATGTTGGATTAGGACTGGTTGATACGAGTATGGGTGATTTAATTTGGGCACTCTGGAATATTTTGTGTTAAATTCAGACCAGTAAAATTTTTTCAAATATTTAAAAAAAAGAATAGTAATAAAATGGTTATTTTTTAAAATGATTTATACAGTAGACTCCTGTCTGAAGTCTTGCGGCAGGTCGTATAGATTGAGTCAAGTACAAGCCTCGGCTAAACAAATTTCAACAGAACTTTGTAAAACATTTAGAAGATATCCCCAACTTCAAAAGATAGCACCTGCTGTATGCCTGCAGCAGAAAACATCTTGGTTCTGTTTACTTACATGTCCCTCGTATACCAAATCTTGTAATCCAATTAGCAACACCAACTGTTAAAGCCTGTTATAAATGGAGACATTATCAGAGCAGACAAATCTGCTTGAAGCCACATAGCAGAACACAGGCTGATCGTGACCCTCTGTCAGTGGGTTTCCCCTCCTGGGAGTCCAGGAAGGGGGACTACAGAGACCCAGGTTTTTGTGCAATCATCAACAGCTCTGGCAAAAATGTTTTTCAGATTCCCAAGACTGACTCCGGGCTACATCAGATTACTGCAGGTAAGATTTAATTGATCAAAATGAAAGATCACGCCTACTATATATGATGTATTTAAATATGCTGTTGTTCATCGTTCCCTTTGATTTAGAACCATGTTAACAAAAGTGAGAAAATCCCCTCCCACATATTAAAACTGTATCCCATAGTTGCATAATACTTGTTCGCTCTATAATAATCCTCAGCGGTGTTGTTCTAAAAGACTAATGTAATCGCTGCTTTCAAGGTAGTGATTTTATAGACACATACAGAATATACATCAAGTTTAGTTCACTAAACTTTACGCTGCTGCCATCAGGTTCATCTGCCTGGTGACTCAACTGGTTCAACTGCAAATAGAATGAAATGCACACATGGAGTCATTGGATGCTACAGTTCCGTCATTATAGGACATATTTTGTTTTAGCTCACGTCACATAATTACCTTCCTGGTGACACAAATAATGAAGAAATGTAAGCCTGTGACAGCCCATTGAGTTGTAAATGGAAATGAGAATTGGTTGAGTGAGCTTCAGGAATGGCTTTTTAACTGCCTGTGACACAAGTGTTTTAGAAAATGAGGTTTCTATTGTTTGCTCTGCTTTATTATTGTAAATGGTCTGCACAGGAAGTTGCAAAATAGAGAGTCATATAGGTTCCTATTCTCACAGGCATTGTGGGAGAACTAGACTGAGGTGAGACTCATACAATGGAAAAAAAAAAGGCAAATATACTGATACTGGATGAGGATGTCATGCTGAATTTTTCATGACGCATTAAAGCTGTCACAATCCAACCAAGTGATTTGTCTTCTTCTGTCAGACCCAGGCCTACCACAATGTGTGTGTGGTACGTCCACCCGAGAAGACCATGCCTGGCATGGCTATGCTTCTAGGAGCCGTGGGGATCGGAATGTGCGGGTACAGCTCCAGGCAGTTGGCTCTCTACCACCGACCTTCCAAACGTGTGCTTCAGAGCGTTGGCTCGCACACTGATGCCAGCATGATGGGTGCGGTGGTCTTCAGGGCGCCCTTGATGGATGCTACTCGCAGGGCTGGAGCCTACCAGGAGATCCCACCTCCCTCCTTTGTGGGTCAAAAGTTTGTTTAAAAGAAGCATATTGGTCGGTGGGCCAACATAGGATGTCTTTCGATAATCACACTGTTGCATGTCGAAGATTGTAGCTATGCTGGCCCATTGTGTCAATGAGGCCCATGTGCTCTCTGATGACATGCAAGTGGAGTTATCGGAACGATTCAACCTGTGTTGGCAGAACGTTAGATATAACATGAGTCTGTAGTTCCGATAATTCGTCTTTATCTCAAAACAGCAGTGTAATAGTCAAATACCGTGTCAGCACTAAGCAGTTTAAGTATACTGATATCAGAACGATCAAATGTAGTGTTTAATTTAGATCCCCTTGTGTCTGTTCCTATATAAAAAAGAAATGAGGTATAGCAGCGGTCCTTCATACACAGACAGCATCCAAAACCTTCCCGTCTCATGATAAATGTGAGGAGAGCAAGTTCTGTCCTTGAACAAAGCCCCAAACTAAAACGATCAATTAAAGACAATGTGGAGGTCAGAGGTTGGCTTTGTGACTCAATTAATAGCCCTCTAAGAATCGGCCACTAATTGAGTAGCAAAGCTTGGTCAGGGTGATGAAGTAGCAGCACCTTGTTGTTGCTATGAGATTATGCGATGGTGGCACGCAAGGTGGGTAGCAGATTTATAAATGAGCTCATATGTATGAGGTGTTTAGTTTGCATCTACTACTCCTACCCATCATATATAGAAAGTCCCTGTGCCCTCAAACTGTACCTTTCTCCCTGCAATGTCCACCATTAGTCTCTCTATGCATGGGTGTAACAGTGGTGTCCTTGTTCACGCCCTTAAAAAATGCAGTTAAAAAGAGAGATGGATGTAAATTGGCGAGGCATTGAGAGTGGTTGAGAACGTGTGCCGTGCCTTAAGGAGAGCACAGGGTCGATCTCGGAGATTGTTCGAAACTTTCTCCCATGAGCGTGATCATAGACTGAAAGTGGCGTATGATTAGACAATGATTCATTTTGGGCATTATTTAATTGCTGAAGAGCAGGTCTTTCCTGTTTGACTTATTTATGACAGCTTGAGAGTTCATTCAGAAAGGCAATCACTGACCTCCTGAAATTCATCCTAATAGGACATTCCAAAGAAAAAAATTTAATGAGGGGAATCTGTACTACATGCACGTAGATTTTGTCCTCCTTGTCAAACTGGATGCAGAGTCACATTCATGTTCTCTCTAGGGTGGGTAATCAATATGGGGTGTGTTTCACACTTTTTTTTGGTCAGCAGAGATTAAAAAGAATCTATCATTAGAGTCGCGGGGAGGCGGATAAGGAGACACCTTTATGCACTAACCGCTGTTTGACTTGCCACTCCTCTGTTTAGGACGGATTACTGCCAGACATGTACACTGAAAGGCAGGAATAAAAATTATTGGCAATTTCTGCATCCACTCATGTCTGTTAAATTAACCGGATTTAATGTCTGTACAACAGGGATGACCTGTGTTCCCTTTAGATGACAGTTCTGCTTTGTTAGTGGTACAAGTGAAATGTAATAAAAACAACTCAAGTAAAATAAAGGATAATTTGGCAAAATCCATGTTATGTTGCTTTTAGGTCGCATTAATTTTCTTTCTTTTAATTTATAGTATCTGCGTGTTTGTGAAAGTCTGTACTTAGCCTTCAAACAATACAAACCAGATTTCTTTAAAAAAAAAATTCTTTCAATATTTTCTGTGGCCTTTTTTTTGTCAAATTAGTGTTACTTCTTTAGAGTTTTTTTTTTTTTTCAATACTTTTGTCAACTTTGATTAGAGATATGTCATTTAAAACATGCAAAGTGACATTTTTTCATTTTGGCGGCTGGTGTGGTCTTGTAAAAGTTCATTGCGGAGGCGTCAGCCAGCGAATTAGAAGATGACTCAAAGCAACACGTTGTTTTTTTGTTTTTTAACAGTGGCAACTCAACTCCGCTCTCTGGTGGACACATCCAGCGGAAATCCTCCTAGGCATTCTTGGGTTTGCCGTCGTTCTAGCTCGTTGACTCGCTCTAGGAGGTCTAACCCGCATGTTAGGATTATTTCTAAAAACGTAAGAGGAATTAAATGTGTTTGGATCCGATGCGGTAACTTTAAGAAGACTCTGCGAGCCAGTGCGCCTGGTCGAGACGGTTTTAAGAAAGCAAAGTGAGGAAGGTACCAGCAGAACGGATTAGTTTGTCCGCGTTCAAGGGTTTGTATTCATTTATTATCTCTTGTTGCATGCTATTTTTTCTCAAGTAAAATGTTTAAGTGTTACTTTTCAACACTTTTTTCCCAGACAGAAGTCTTGTTAATTGATATAATGCGTAAATAAACTAGTGCGCTTTATGGGTGTCCACGCATGTTCTAGTTTTGGCACATTGATTGTTCAAAGTCCGACTAGGGGTACATTTGTGACCTGTTTCCCCCCCTTTCCAACCTTAGAATAATAAAGTTGACGTTTTTTTGTCGTCAAACTTAAAAGAAAAATATCACATTAAGATATTGAAATTGACAGTTAGTCAAAATTAGTTTCATTTTAAATTGCCTAGAGATAAAACTTTTTTTTAATTACAATGTAGTCACGCTAAAACTAATAACTTTAACATACTAGTAACTTTTTGGTTGGTCACTCAACAATAGCAATAAGATGAGATTTAGACAGTATTCCCCCTCTTTAAATATGCTTTACTGTTAATAGCATATTAAAGCGACCCCTGTCTTCCTTTTTTTTTTTCCATGCCCTCTGGAAAATGTTTGGACATCGCTGCCCTAAACATTCAACAGTTGCTCTGATCTCATCCTAGATGATGTGATAATGCGATGCAATGAGAAGCACGAGTCATATCGGACTGTCACTCTAGTGGTGGGAAAGTACCCAGTTTAGAAATATTTTAAAGAAATTTGCAGTCACCGCTTTATTTTTCAGTTTGCATACCGCACCAAAGAGGTAGGACCTCATCCATCATCTGGCCCGGATGTGCCCCCAAGTGCCACTTTGATCTGTGCTGGGCAGAAGAGCAGACCAGACTGACGGCAAGATGGGTAGCTTTTCCAGCAAGGAGAGCCACGGACACACAGGTAAGTCACTGCCATGTTTTAAACTTGTGCAAAAGTTCGAGAGAAGGATACATGAGAGCCAATCAGGAAGAGAGGCTGTTTAAAAAAAAGGAAGTGCATGCGGAGGCAGGAATCTTGGCAGCCTTCCTGTGCGTTGCTCAGCGAGTGGTCATTCCCCTGGCGTCACCATGTGATCCATTCAGGCCCAGCTGTGATGAATCGGCAGAATTCCCCGGCTCAGCACAAGGGCAGCGGATTAATCATAGAGGCTTAAATGCTATCTGACATCCACGCTCACTCACACACAAACCTCAATACACATACACACATTCATTCAGTCAATCTGCCACCCATGTGCATGGGTGGACGAGCACAGTAAGGTCTGGAATGAAGAAATAAAAAGGGAAGGGACACTTGAGGAAGTTATTAAACAATCCTCCCATTCTTTCCCAATGACTTGGTGCATAGTTGCTGCTTTCACATCATTAGAGAAGAAATCTTTTTTTCTTTTGTAATAAGCCTTTTTGTCAAACGAATGAAAGGAAATGAAGATGTTATGCTCGGTGCTTATCGAGATATCTTTTTGATTTGGAGCATGTTGTGAGAATTTTTCAGTGAATCTACAGGCTCCATACAGTCTTTATTGTTAAGTTTTAAAATTCTCGCTCCTGTCGTCGGTGTGTCTGTCCCAAAATGATGTGGTGAGTTAATGTTGCAACAATGTCGACGTGCAATCTCTGTTCAAGAATTCCCACTGGCATGGACAGCTCATTGAATGGTGTTTTCAGTGACAACATGCCATAGGCGTGACCACTGTAGAGTTTTTGTCCCATCATTCCTCCATGACATCATTATCCGATGATGCAGACGCTCACTCGGCCTTTGTCATCTAATTTTGTTTGTTGAATTCCACTCAAATTCTTTTCACACTCCCTCACTTAAAAGTATATATGTTTCATCAGGATGTGTTTTGTGAGAGCACGGGATTAGTGTGGAGGCAAAAGAAATTTCCAATGGCTCGCCAAGTCAAATGAAGTAATTGATTGAGGACTCCGATGTTGGATTATCCACCACATCATGTTTTGGTTACCAGTCGCTGCCCTGCCCTTGTGATGTTGCCATTAGAGCGCTGAGTGGTGTCGAGATAACATCGCAGTAATTTATTCTGATGCTTTGAAGCTTTGTTTGGACTAACAGTTTAACTAAGTGACAGAACATTTTCCATTAACTGGTCTTTGATAACAAATTTGACACTTGTGCTAGATTTTGGAACTTTCAGACTACCCTGGTGACTATATTTTAAAAGAAGTTTCTTTTGAATTTTCACTGGAAACAACTTGAAAAATGGCTCGAATAATAAAATACATCTTCCTCCCCCAAAATCGAAATTAAGAAATCCTGCTTCTCTGCAACAATTATAGTACCGTATTTTCCGCACTATAAGGCGCACCTAAAACCCTCAAATTTTCTCAAAAGTCGAGTCGTTATAATCAGATGCGCCTTATATATGGACCAATATTGAGCCACTACAGCAGGCGTATCCAAAGTCCGGCCCGCGGGCCAAATGTATATATCTTATATATGGACAAAGTTTTAAAATGGGCCATTCATTGAAGGTGCGCCTTATAATCCGGTCCGCCTTATATATGGACAAAGTTTTAAAATGGGCCATTCATTGAAGGTGGGCCTTATAATCCGGTGCGCCTTACGGTGCGGAAAATACGGTACATGTTTTAAGACAAATTGCTAAATTTGTGAATGTTTCCTCCAGGAAATCAACTGGATAGTTTCCACACACCTCCTGCTTCCCCACAAAGTGACAAACCTGGATTTGAACCTGATGCCCCCCGAATCCCCCACCCCATATCACCAAAATCTCCCAGCGCAGTTTCATCTTCACCTCCCGCCTCGGTGCTCACATCCTCCAGCGTTAAGCGATCACAGCCAAGTTCTGCCGTTCCACCACCTGAGTGGAGACCTCCTCCGCCACGGCTCAACTCAAACAGCTCTGCAAATGTTTCAGCAGTCAGTCCAGTGTCAACCAAGCCTGAAAGTACATTAGCAGTGAAAGGAAATGTTACAGGCAGAAATGGAACTCCTTCTACGGTCCGGATTGTGGTTGCACAGGGCAAGTGCATGCCCGTCAGCCCTGCAACGATCCCAACCTCGACGTGTAGTTCCTCACTGCCTGTGTCCAACTCTTCTGGACCAAAATGGAAAGAAAGGGACAGCAGTGTGAGTCAAACTTTGTTGCCAAGTCCAGAGGTCAAAGACGTCCAGTCCAAAGAATTAGAAAGTCTATTGGACGAGTGTCGGACAACATTAGGGACCTCTGATAGTCAAGATGGGCCCACAAATGCCATAGGTAAGACTCGCAAAGCATTTGTGTGGCTATTACAACGTTTTGTTCGATCATAGGCTCATTATTTTCTTGTAATGGGAAGGGCAAAAGTTTTCTTTGACCTTTTTATTTAGTTTTGTATTCATGTGACATTATCCGACATTTCTCCTCCATCAGAAATGCTGAAACGTCTCCAGACAGAAGTGAAGAATTTGAAGACTGCAATGCAGGTGAGATGATATTATTATATATTATTCCTGTAGAATATTAATATCATTACGATATTTTCTATAGCAAATGTATCGAGCCTTAGTTTAAAATAAAAGTGTCAAACTTAAGGCCTGGGGGCCTGATACGGCCCGCCATATCATTTTTTGTGGCCCGCAAAGACAAATTTTGCATGGACTTTGTGTCATTACTAAAATTACAAATTGTATTCACTTAAAAAAAAAAAGGGATATTGCTTGCAATTTTTATTACCATTCGTTGTTTTAAGAAATCTGAAGAGTTTTTACTAGTCTCTGATTTCAAAACTACTTTTTCATCAGGTTTTTTTGTAGCCTATCCATCGTGATGGTTGGACTGGAATGATAAACATTTCCAAACCCTTTTCTGATCTACTTTGCATTTAAAGCAAGTAGCCAAAACGACACAGCTTTCAATTTCCCGTGACAGTTTGGTCAGTCAGTGTTTGCTCATCTTGGAAATGACACCAAAACACACCCTGTTACGCTATCAAAACAGGCTGTGCAATTGGCTCTGCTTTCCGTCCACGAAGGGAAAAGATGAACATCTCAAGGCAATTTTTTTTTTTATCTGGCACATTTCATATACAAGGAAAACTCACTGTGCTTCACACTTTTCACAACATCTAAAAAGCATTAACAAACAAACAGCGAACGCAATCAAAGTCAAAGCAAAGAGAACAAAAATATCCTATGAAGAATTACCAAAATTACATAGTTCGTACATTGACAATGACAACAAATAAGGCATTTCCACAAAGATTCCTCAGTTTACTTCGATGTTTCCCGCCGGCTCCTCTGAAGATGATGTAATCTGCAGTGATTTCCTGTTTCCAATTCTGACCACTCCCTTAGGATAGCAGCTTGAGGCTCACAGCTTCCTTCAGGTTACAGATGACACAAAGTGCCCCTCTCCCTTCTTTGCTTTTTCATTTGCATTTGCTATCTTTTATATAATATCAAAAGTCATACATTTAAAATTGTACCTCACATGTTTAGAATAAAACCCAAATAGAAACAGTATCTACTCCTATGTGGAGTATCCTTTGATAATTGTGACACGTGTGCGTTTGCTGCTTTTTTTGACCCAATGAATTAAAATTAAATAAATTCAGAGGTCATCTTGCATCTTGGAAAAGATTGAATAGCATATATGTGATGCACATTGACCCATTCAGTGCTTTAAAATCCCACTCCACTTGCTTATTCGCTCTCTTGGAAATCTCCCCTTTATTATTTATCTTTTTCTCTTTTCCACTTTCCCACCCCCCCGAAGAGGCTTGCAAATGTAATCCCCGCATGGGCCAGCACAGACATGGAGAGGTAGCCGTGTATTAGAAATTGAGGCAATCCAACAGTGTGTTTACATGGGCTCTTGCTTGGCCAGTAGAAGTTGCAAAGCCTGACTTTATGAACCCGCTCAGTCTGCTCTGCTGTCCTGGGAGCCTTTTCGGGAGGAGGCGGTGGAAGGAGGAGGGGGTAGGGGTAGCAATGCGGAGGTGGGGGTTCACAATCGGCTTTTCAGGAGACAAAACTTGTTTTGTTTTGTTCACTGGGGTGAGGAAGAGGAGGGGGTGAGGGTTGATGCGCTTGATCACACTGGCCATTTGTTTTTTATGTCTATTGCACACGTGAGACAGAGCAGAAGCACAATTACAGACACGGAAATGCACCGAATGATTTCTACTTTGTGAACTGACTTCTCCCCTTATTGTGCCTCATTTTTTTTCAATTCTACAATTCTGCTTTTTCTTGTGCACATTATTTAAAAAATAAAAAATTGAAGCAACCGCTTTGTCCAAGACGCAGGGTAAGCAGAGCTGCAGATGTGGGAGTGGTGTCGACATGAAGGGGTCACACACAGGGTCAAGCAATCGTCACGGCGCCCAGTATGGGACCACACAATCTGATCTCGGGCAGCAGTTGTTCAACACATTTGTTCTCAGGAAGAGTTCCGCATTTATAACAATTGACTCTCAAGATTGCGAAACAAGTTTGTTATTTAATAGATTTTGCAATTGAGTCACAGGTCTTTATGGGAACACTTGGATGTTTTCAAAGCTTTGTCTTAGGTTGGATGAGCTTGCGTGGGAGAATCCCATCAAACACTTTTGGGATGAACTACAGCTGTGATTGCAAAGCACACTCTGCAACACTGGTCACAACTGGCCTCACATTTTTTCTGGATCAATGGACAAACATCCCCACTCTTCAAAATCTTTCGAAAGTGAAGGTTGTTATAGCTGAGAAGAAAAGGCCCCAATTTCCCTTTTTTTTTTTTTTGCACTTCTTGTAATGGGTATGTTTCTCAATATTTTTTCTCCATATCATGCAAGTATAAACAAACTCCCTTTCTGTATTTTTACTGCTGTGATATTCCACATGTTGAAAAATAATATTTTCCTGATCCTGATCTACTGAGCACTGGAAGAAATTCGAGCAAGCAGTTATTTTGTTGTTTGCTTCAAACCCTTTGTTGTTGAGTTAGCATAATGGATCTTTCATACACACATTCAAAATGTATGATCAAAAAAGAAACATATTCTATTAAGAGCATGTATTTGAAAAAATATGGCCATCTACCCATCCCTGAAGGATCTCATCTGATGCACCATCTGTCTGTGCTTATCCGCACCATCACTTTTCAATTGTCCTAACCAACAAAAAAAGAAAATTCTCCATTTATGCTTGCGCACTCATATTTGTTTCCCTTCTGGATATTTTTCAAAACACAGCTTTGGAATCAGTTCCAGGTGACCGCTGTTAGACATTCCCAGCAATTCCCCCTTTGTCCTCTTTTCCCTAAACTGAAGTTTATGTTGAGGTTACAAAGGTTGTGTGGAATGAAAAAATATTTAGTTTGTCTAGACTGTGAGGAGGCAGCAGTGATGTTGAACACTTTGATGTTCATGTGCACTCAGTGTAGCTTATTTCCCCTCCTGGGTTCTTTTTGGGTGCAAAGAATATGGTTAGCTCAGATGGTATTCCATCATTTGGCGGTGCATATTACAGACATGAAAGCATGGAGCGAGAAGCAGTTTAGATGTTTCTCCAAGTATGTGTCAAAAAAGAGAGTGGCTGGGTGGTGAAGACAACTCGAGACAGATGGAAATAACTCTTTTTGGGAATCACCAGAAATTCTAGGTGCAGGTTTGTGTGAATGTGCATCACATCTGGTCTTGCTGTGGAGCACGGGTCAGCTCTTCCGGGACTGTTTGTGTCTATGTGTTCATCCTGACAACCCACGCCCTTATCTCAGTGTGAACTGAGGAGCACCCCTTCCTGTTTCCTCAAACAGACTTGGAGTGCTTAGATAACCAAATCGACATGAAGGCAAGATCCTTCAACCCCCAGTGTGCCTTTTTTAGTTGTTATTGTAATACTTAATATAGACTGAGTCTTAATCAGGCTGTTTGACATGTTTCCTGGATGGTGGGCCAAATTCTACAAAACTGAAAAGTCAGATAAGCTGGTGGTGAGGCAGACGAATAAGGAATGTGTGTGGGGGGAGAGAAAAGAAATATGAGATGAGTGCGTACAGTATAATGGGGTCCAGCTGTGGTCCTGAGTCACTGGTCAGACTCGGGAGCGTCGACTTGGCTCCGTTATTACTTCCTCCTCCACATCTCCGGCTCTTCATCTAATTACTCACCTTTCCAACCTTTGCTCCTTCACCTAACTTCAGAACCATCCAGCTGATATTGCTTCCCAGTCCTTCTGCTGTCTCCATTAAATATGTACCTTCTCTTTTTGTATTTATCATTTCAGCTCTGATTTTATATTGGTGACTTTTTTTTTTTTGTCCCCATGATATTTTTTATTTTTTTTTTCCGTCTATGAGTGCCTGAGGGGATAGCACGTTTATAATCACACGGAAACTATTTTGGCATGATTGTTATCAAAACCAATGGGAACACCTCAAAGAGGAAAACCCCTATTCAGATGAGAGTAGACTAAAAGTATTCATGACACGTCCCGTAACATTACCCTTTGTCGCAATTGTGTGTTAAATCTTTTTTATTATGTGGTTTGACAGACATATTTTTTTCATAGTTGGTTTCGTATGTCAGAAAGATACACCTCCCCTTTTTGCTAGTCAAGGCTTGCTGCACTGAATTCACAATGATCTTTAATAATTGCACCCAACTATTAAGCCAAACAATAATCCCAATTATTGGTAAATTCCTCTCTCTTTGTTCTTGTACATGACAGCACTGATACAGAAATTATTCAAATCATTTTATCGTCATGTTCCTATTGGCTCAGCGAAGACATTTGTGAAAGTGACTTGTCCTGATTAATGGCAGTTCATTTAAAACAGGGGTGTCAAACTCATTTTTTTTGCAGGCCGCATTGTAGTCATAGATTCTTTCGGAGGGCCATTATGACTGTCAACCCAAATAAATGTATGAGCATCTCATATTATATACAGTGAAAGTTACAAAACAAACTGACAAATAACTCGTTTTCAAATCAGACGAGTAAAAACTGGTCAAATATAAAAAAAAAAAGATATTATTAAAAGTGAAGACGATTTGCAATTCAAACACATGAATTTGATGCACAATTTGTCTTCGCGGGCCACGTAAAATGATGTGGCGGGCCGTATCTGGCCCCCGGACCTTGAGTTTGACACCTGCCATCTAAAAGCACCTGTTTGTTCTTTTAGACTGAGCGGACAGAATGGCTGCAATTTCAAGCTGACCTTCAGGTGGCGGTGTCAGTGGCTGACCGTCTGAGAGCCGAGGCCGAAGAGGACCTGAGTGCACTCCGGACGGCTCATAAAGATGTGGAGAGGGAACTGGCTGCAGCCCTGCAGAGACAGAAGGAGGCTGACATGCAGCTTGTCACTTTGAGAAGGGAGCTGGAGGAGAGCAGGCAGAGGCTAGAGACACTGAGTCAGACTCCAGACAAAACTAATACCCAAGAAGAAGAGAAGATCCAACCTCTGAAGAACTCTGACAGCAGTGAGGGGGGGCAGAGGGGGAAGGAGAGGGGGGTGTACCGGCTGGCGGGGTGTCTGAATGACACCGTGAAAAGTGCTGTCAGAGAGGACTGTGTAGCTGTTACTAAACGATACCTGAGAAATGTAACCAATGAGGAAAGGAGGAGGGAGGAGATGCGATCTGGTGAACTGCGAAGAACACCAACCACTGAGAGGTCAAGGTGAGACGAACAATTTATAGTCAAGTAAACACATTTACACCTTACTTCCTGGATCACGTATGATGAAGTGTACAAAAAGTATGGCTAGTGTGGTTATTTTTGTACGATTATTTATTTATTTTATTTTATTTTATTTAAATAATTCTGAGGAAAGTTAGGTCACTGCATCCAGACTCCCCACTAATTCCCATATCCAGACCTTATTGTGAGCCAAACAAGATTTATCTTTAGGCCGAGCGACTGGTGCTAAAAAAACAAACGTGTGGATGGGAATGTAATTCTGAAGCGGGTATAAAATCCCACGGTGAGCTAAAAAGCCCCCCAAAAAATAAAATTATCATTATTTATTATTATTATTCACTGCTAAAATAGGGTTCATCTGATCAGACATTTCTTCTAATGTGTCATAATACTGCAGGAGCTTGTCGAGATTACCAGCACACTCTGACTCCCCTACAATACAGAATGGAACATCCCAGTCAACTGTTTCCACAACACCTGAATCAACAAATAAAGTGAGACCATTTCATATCATATGTATATATAGCAATTTTTTTTCTTTTATAAATAATGTGTCATTTATATTTTTTTAACAGAATTTAGTCCAATTTAGAGGAAGAAGTCTGGACCAACAAGAGAGCAAGTCAAACACTGATACAGGTTTGTGTATGGTTATTTTGTCGATATACATATATTCAGAAGTAGATGTATGCGTGTGTGTGTTTCTGTGTGTATTTCACATGAGTACTTTTTCATTGCAGGAAAACGTGAAGAAACTCTAAACAAGTACAATTCAACTCTCTCCGAGCTGCCGCCAACCAGGTGAATGGACTACACAAGCAACACTCGCCTTTTTTTTTTACATGAAGTGATGTAAAAAGATGTAACGAGAAGGTCTAAAACTCTTATCGTGTTCAGGTCCCAGGATGGCTTCAACCTGCTGCTGCGTCGCCATGGAGGCTCAAAAAGGAATTCACTGTTACGTTGGTGTCAGGGCCAAACCCAAGGCTACAAAGTAAACCTTGATTCTTGTCTTAGAATATTAGTCGATGGAGGGTTAGTTGATATTTTATTTTGTTAAATTCATGGGCTGAACTAACATTGTTGCTAATTTCTTTTTAGTACATGACATATTTTCATATTCACTATATGAAATGAACATATTTTTTTTTTCTAAATTGAGCATTTATGCCTTTTTCAGAGCTCACTCTTTTCAGACTTCTGATTGGCTAAAACGTGCTCATGTGTTGGGCATATAGGCCTCCTGCCTCACAGGTTAACCTTCGTTTTTATGACTGATTAAAAAAAACCATGCAGACATGAAGTTCATAAATATATTTAATGCTAGGTCTTACATTTCAGGGTCATGATGTTTTTTTTTCCTCCTTGCTACCATATGTTGTTGTATGCCAATTGGGTTCTAATTATTTTTATTCTCTTTTCTGTAGAATATTGACATTACCAATTTTAGTAGCAGCTGGGTGGATGGCCTCGCATTTTGTGCCGTGTACCACAGCTACCTCCCCTCACATATTCCTTATAGCAGCCTCAGTCCAGACAACAAGGTAAGCTTGGTCCTGATGGATATTATTGATGGTCTTGTTATTCATAATTTAGCTACTTCGCATACAACTTGAATAACTCACACTTTGTTCCTAGTTTGTGCCTAGTTTTCGATTACAAGATTCATCTTTTTTTTTAGATGGTAAACTCGAGGAAATTATACATTTTGGTTGAATCAGCTCATTAATCCGCGAAACTAAATGAACCAGTGAATCAATCAATCTACACCCAACCCCTAACCAGTCCTAAATGTTAAATAGATGGAATTAATTTATTTTACACCCTAATGGTTCATAGATTCTCATATCATTTCTTTGCAGAGGGAGAATCTCAGTCTCGCATTCAAAACAGGAGAGACTGTTGGGATTGTCCAATCTTTGGTGAGACACTGAACCAAAATAGGCTAATCCTGTTTTCTTTATAGGATCAATTAAACAATTCCACTTCTGTAGACACAGAGCTGCTTTGAGACTAATTACCTGTTTAAAATTCTATTTAACAGAGTATTGAGGACATGCTGCGTGCAGGTGGTCCTGACTGGCAAATGGTCCTGAGCTATGTGGAGAGCATGTATCGTCACTTTGAGATGTGATTAATGGAGGTACTTAAAGTCACTCCTGTCTCTTTAATTTGAATTGTAATCCAAGGGTAACCGCTAAGACACACAAAATAAATCACGTTTATAACTGGATTTATTTGCTTGCAGGAACAGTGAACTATTCAAGTATCCAGGCCTGGATGTGAAAGTGGGCTTCATTGAAAGTGTGACGGCGTTACAAGCGGCCATAAACACGTCCATCGTACTAATACTGACGCACCAAATGCCTTCTTCGACTTGTGGAAAGTGGACTTTGTACTGGCCGTTATCCTATGCACATGCCAAATATTTGCCAAAGCTTCCTTGTAAACTGTCAATATGTAACTAGTGTTAATACCAAAGAATAAAATGTTGAAATGTTGTGGTTTATCTGATTTTTACGTTTGGTGAAAGCGCTTACACTTTAGAAAGGGCCAAAGGTCAAGGAAGAGATGAATGGATAATGAATATTAGGATTTGCTGGGAAGGCTGGACGTCGCTCTGGCTTGATGATAGATTAGCATGGACTCTACTATCACCTTGTGGTAAATTGATGTCACTACAGCTTGGTTGTAGTTTCTCATGTTTGTTTGGTGTTAGCCAATTTGTGATAAGATTTTAGGATACAAACAAAACAAAGTACAATTTTTTTTCCTTGCTTGGCAAAACTGGAATTATACAGTTTACTAATTACTTAGATATTAACTTTGTAATATGCATTTTTTGTAAAAAAATAAAGTATGATTAAATTATTTTAATAATATTTCTAAAAATGATCAAATATGTTTTTTTCAGCAAAGGGATGGAAAATTTGGGTCCACACAAATCAGAAACGAACAATCACATTCAACCTTGTTTAAATAGTACAATGCGTAAGTGCACACCTGCCCCCATTGCCTCTGATTAGCCCTAAATAAAGTTCTGATGTTCTAGTAGGCTTTTTTAAAATTATCTTTATATGGGGCAACACTGAAGAAATGCCACTTTCAGCTTTCAGCTTGTGTATCAGTGTAAATTTACTACCTCCTAAAAACAATTCAACACACAACCATTAATGTCTAAATTAAAAGTAAATCTGGCCATCATTATTTTTCAGCACAGCATTGACTCTCTTGGGCATGGAGTTCACCAGTTCATCCTTTGCTCCTCCACTGGATGCCTCACAGACGTTTCGTAAAATTCAGACCTGGACACCAGTCTGTCGCCTGTTTTTAGCAAGGCATCATCTGGGAGATGTGTTTGGGGTTATTATCACATTAATTGAAGTACCTTTGGGACACCTAATACCATCTGAACTATTCAAGTTAATTCTGGTCTCATTAGACCACAGAACACGTTTCCAAGCAAAATGTAACAATATGCATATTTATATGGAATTTTTTCACCCTGTCGTCCCACTCCAAAATGTATCTCTGAGAAATGACCAAAGTGACAGATGAGATGAGTCCCTGTGGGCAAAGGTGTTAGCTCAGATCCATTGTGTGACAGACGATATGATATGTTCATACGGTACTTTTGTGCAGAACTGCACGAGTGCCTCTCCGGGGAATAAGGGGTGCCCTTTTGTCTTATGCGTGCTTAGGTCAGTTGAGCTTGTTTGTGGTATTCACTTTCACTTGGGAGTCAAGCAGAGACCTCCAAGATGCGTGTGCTAGCAGGCAGTGTCAATATGGATTTAATTTGGGCACTTGTGTGTTTGGGAGTTTGTTCCGCTGCAACCGGCTCCACTCAAGCGTAAGTAAGATGAAAACGACGATTCATCCATAGCGTGTCAATGCAAATGAAATTTTAATACTGTTTATTGTCTCGCTCCACTGAGCAATAACTGTGTGCTATGTTCCAGGACATTATTTGTGATGACAGGACCTGAGGTGCTGCCTGCTGGGATGCCCTCACTGCTGGCTGTAACAGTCTTCTATGAGTTTCCTATCAGGATTGAAGCTGAAGTTTCACATCACGGCACAAAAGTCACCAAAACTGCTGACTTCCAAGGAGGTGTCTCACTCAATACTTAAAAACATTGAATTTAGTTAATGTTCAGGATTTGTGAATCCTTCATACTTAATAAAACATTTTTAAAATTTCTCTTTTTCAGGTGTGACTCAGCTGCTTACTTTGCCTGCAGTGAGTATTTTTTCTCTTCTTGTACTGTTTGTATGAATTGAAATCACCATAATTTTATTGAGATTTCTGTTTTCGTTGACTGTTACAGTTCCCCACTTTTCTAACCCAAAGTTCCCGCTTGAATTTGACATTAACGGGCTACCATGATGGAAGAGTTGTCTTCTCCAACATCACCAACCTCACTTTTGATGTCAGGAACATCTCATGCTACGTTCAAACTGACCAATTGCATTATCGCCCGGGGGATACTGTCAAAGTCCGAGCTGTTTGTGTTCAGTTGGATAATCTCCCGTACAAAGGGGGAGTGGATCTCTCAGTCCAGGTAGTTGTATTAAGTTTTCTACAACTAGCCTAAGGAGATGAACGGGTCTCTGCTCAGGCTTTGTGTGTTCATGAGAAGTGTCACTGATGCTCTTAAAGGATTCCAGTGAGGATGTCGTGAAAAGGTGGCAGTCCACAGCGAATCATGGGATTGTGTTTCACGAATTTACTTTATCCCAGACTCCTCCTCTGGGAACATGGACAGTCATCATCACAATGCATGTAAGTTTGAAAAGTGTCAGGTGAGCTCAGACTATTGAAAACTTTGACTCTAATTACGTCAATAATAAAAAAAGTATTTTGTTTTCCTCCCGTACAGGGTGTGACTGATAAGAAAACATTCATTGTGGAGCACGAGGGTAAGAGCTCAATGACGACATTACCATATATTTGAAATGAAATAATATTGAAGTTATACTGTATTAATCACTACTCTGATAGGGAGATATTGTTGATAGTGATTTTAACAGGGAAGCAGGAACGTTTAAACTAAAAAATTGGAGAATCAAAATTAAGATACAAAATATGGCTTAAAATATGACAGACTTGCCAAAGGTTCTCCAACATCATAGTTGTTTTCACGCCAACTTGTGCACTGGCTCTTGTTGCAGAGCCTCCTCAATTTGATGTTCTGGTCAGGACGCCGCCAAGAGTTCTTGTTGAAGAAGATATATCTGGATCAGTGAGAGCCATGTGGGTCCAGAAATCCCATGAATATCAATAATGTAGTGAATAAGCAAGTACCATCATACTTTTGGCTCTCTCCTGCAGTTATCCCAATGGACAACCTGTGCAGGGAACCCTCAATATCTCACTCACTCAACCGACTGCTGTGGAGGACTTAACACAAACCAAAGAGGTGAAGTTTTAGATAAATAAGTCTAAGAAACAACCACAGTGATGGCGATGATGCGTTATTAAGAAATCAGCTCCTTTTTTCCAAGTAAATAATCACTAGTTACTCAAAGTCACAGAACGTTACTATGTAGCATTTATTTAATTTAAAGGATTAAAAGAGTGTACATCTTTTCACCACTAAAGCCAGTGACTACTAACTGCCTCCAGGTTGTAGCAGTGAGAAAGAATTGAAAACACACTTTTCAACCACGGTCATCCTTAACACACATATTTTGCATGCAACAACACAACTAAAAGTTAAAGAATAACATAGAAGACACCTTCGTACACACAAAAGGCAGTATCCCATTTCTGTTAAGGGATTTTTTTCTCTATTTCTTCCAGATCTATGGATCAGCTCAGTTTTTCTTCAGCAATGCTCAACTTCAGAGCCTCCATATAACATCAAAAATGGAGGATGCCGTACTTATTAAAGTGTGCGTTACTGACAAGTCAACAGGTAGGCTGTCTATACAATTGGTAGTGTATATTTTGTGATCTTCTCATATACTTATGACATTATGTGTCATCACACAAGGAATTAAAGTCAGCAAGACAGTTAAAGTCCACCTGATGAGGAACACATTCCAGCTTAAATTCTGTGATTACCCCCAGTCGCTGAAGCCATCTTTGAACTTCTTTGCAAAAGTGAGAGAATTGCTCAACAGCTATGTTTTTTTCAAGCTGATATTGGTAAGTTTAATAAACACCTTTCTTCACAGCTTAGCATCTCCCGGTACGACAAAAAGCCCCTGAACACCGATAATCGAAAGTACTCTGCTGTGGTTGACGTCACTCAGTGGTCATCTATGATGAGCGAAAGTACCACGATGACTCTTCCAGTGCCGATAGATGGGAATGTCCACATTAAGTTTAAATTACAGTATGACGTGCAGATGATTTTAATTCAAGTAAGTATTCCAAAAGTTGAAAGTTTGGTTCGCTGCGGAAAGAATTTAAGATTATTTGATTTATAGAGTCTAAGCGGTGGATGGACAGATGGATGGATGGACCATGCATATGTTTTATTATTATTTATATTTTATATACAGGCCAGGTACCAATCAACTGTTGAGACACTGAAGCTCTACAGAAACTACTCATCTCCAAGTGACTCATATCTTCAGATTTCCCCCGGAGTGCCTGCAACGGTAATAAAAGTAACAAATTTTGTCTGTGACCAGTTCCGTTATACTTTGTTGTTTTTCTTTTATGGATTACGGATTGTCTATGTTCACCTTCCAGATCGGATCGCCCTATCAAATAGAGACAGAAAGCACAATTCCACTATCCAAAATTCATTATGTGGTAACTTTGAATAATATATATATATATATATATATTTAACAATCTCTTTCCTCATAGCACTGTGTTTGCTTTGAATAATGCATAAATACAAATAAATAATTAAGATGGTAATTTCTTGATGTTACAAACATCCACTATTCCTTGTTGTACTTCCAGGTGAGTTCAAGAGGTCAAGTGGTGACAGCGGGGTCAAACACGTCTTCCTCCTTTTCCCTGGTGCCAACATTGTCCTGGTCCCCTGAGGCCTGTATCACAGTCTATTCTATCCTCCCTGATGGAGAGATCATTAGTGACACAGCACGGATAACTGTTGCTCAGCAAGCATATGTATGGCCCAGCTCTTGTACTCCATTAAACTGGTCCAGTATACATTGATAATCAGTGTGACTCTTCCATGACAGGTTTCTCTACATTGGAGCGATGAAAGAGCCCGTCCAGGAGAACGAGTAACGCTCACCGTGACGGCCCTTACTCCAAATTCCCGTGTCGGAATTTTGGTGATGGGAATGCATGATGAGGATCCACAGGCTGACTCTGATTTAGAAGCAGGGCAGGTACAGCTCCTTTATTTGCTTGTGCGGTGTTTTTATGTTAAACGCAACTTGATAGAGGCCACGAATGAAGTCATGTAAAATCACAGCATTTGTATCATACATGATCAAACCAGTTTGTCTGGATATAACAGACCGACCTGCTTTCTTAGGTTATTTCCAAAAGTCTGTAACTCTAGTATGGCTGCCTGGTTCTTAACCTGAGGCCTGTTGACAAATGCACAACGAAGAAAAGTATAGTGCAACGCATTTGACTGTGGGAATATGAACTAGCTTTTCAAAAGACGCCTCAATAGCTTTTATTTATGTACGTCTTACATCACCAAATTGGCAATGTCCCTGCTTGGCTGTCACAGTAATGTAAAGAGTCATGTAGTGCAGGTAAATGGTTGTATAAGTGCTTTTGTCACCATAGAGCACAGGTGTCAAACTCAAGGCCCAGGGGCCAGATACGGCCCGCCACATCATTTTATGTGGCCCGCGAAGACAAATTGTGCATCAAATTCGTGTGTCATTACTAGAATTGCAAATTGTCTTCACTTTTCACAATATCTTTTTTAAAATATTTGACCAGGTTTTACTCGTCTGATTTGAAAACGAGTTATTTGTCAGTTTGTTTTGTAGCTTTTACTGTATATAATATGAGGTGCTCATACATTTATTTGGGTTGACAGTCATAATGGCCCTCCGAAAGAAGTTATGACTACAATGCTGCCCGCGAAAAAAATGCCATAGAGTGTACTGATTATCATCTTGTGCTTTGTCATCGTAGGGATGCAATATGAAGATTTTCTCCAATGTTCCACTGCATATGAATGAACTCTTGGTGGATAGATCAGAAAATTGTATGTTAATGATAACACAATGCATTGACAAAATGTTTTTTTTCTACTCACTACCCTCTCTTGTGATCTTCATTCACATTTTCAGTTGGTAATGTCCACTTAGTGGAGAAATACTGGAAACACTGGGTGGATAGAAGTGAGGACCAAATGTGGTTTGATGCTACACTCAGGTGAGCTATTAGGTTTTTATGGTACAAAGAAAAAAATGAATACATGTAGAGGACAATATGTCACACAGATGCCGTGCATTGTCCTTCTGTTTTCTCTCTAGTTATAAAACATGGACAAGTGAGGCAATAACAGTTCCAGATGGTGTTACGTCGCTGGTAGCTGCTGCACTGATAATGTCAGATGACTTGGGTTTGGGATTCACTCCTGTGCCACAAAAGGTACACTATGGAGTCTATTTTTGTAGATGACGCAGTTGCGCTAGAAAGTAAAAAATATATATCGTATTTTCCGGACTATAAGACGCACCGGACTATAAGGCACACCTTCAATGAATGGCCCATTGTAAAACTTTGTCCTCATATAAGGCGCACCGGACTATAAGGCGCACCATTAATGCATCATGTCAGATTTTTAATCCAAATCAAATCATTCTCCATTTTATCGTTTTTATTTCAACTTCAGATGCAACAAATTACTTCACAATCACAAAATAATGATCCATAGTCTTTTTGAGTCATGATTCATAGTCTTCAGCGGGCCACTTATGATTCATTTCATGACACAATGCTTCGGGCCAGTTTAAATTTAGGAATTTGGTCCATATAGTATAAGGCGCACCGGACTATAAGGCGCACTGTCGGGTTTTGAGAAAATTTTACGTTTTTAGGTGCGCCTTATAGTTTGGAAAATACGGTATACACAGACTGTAACAGTTCAAACTAAAATTAATTGAAATTCCTTGGTCCATTCCAATATATATTTTCAAACCCCCCAAATGTAGTTCAATGTAGAAATTGAACAAACAACACATTTGAAAGCCCACATTTTTTATTTTCTATTAAAGGTTTAAATTGTTTCTTACTTTCTTTTCATTTACAGCTGAATGTGGCCAAAGATTTCTCCTTGTCTCTTAATGTTCCACACTACATCATTAGAAGAGAGGAGCTTGTACTGGAGGTGAACATCATCAACCACTTAGCGCGGGACTTAAAGGTATGGAGTGAAGAAACTACTCTGACAAAGTCATATTATATTAATATGTTTTCCTCCCACAACAGGTGATTTTGGTTTTATCCAAAAGCAAGGCCTTTGAGTTTATTTTGGCAAAGCATGGTGACATCCCCTTGGTTAATGCTCAAATGCTCATCTTAGAAGGGTATGGCTCAGCCACAGCCTTGTTCCCCATCAGGCCTATGGTTATTGGGGAACTGCAAATATCTGTGAACGCCATAGCAGCAGACTGCTCAGAGAGCCTCGTCTGGAACGTTCTTGTGAAGGTACAGAATCTGTCGCAGACATCTCAAATTAACATTGATTTGGTTGACTTGTACTGAAGGCAGAATATCTACTCTCTAAAGTTCTACACTCAATCATAAAAATCAAAATATGGTAGCGTGAACCCAGTATTAATTCTCTACGAATCCCATTTTCCTGAAGCCCGAAGGAGTTGAACAATCTTTCTCAGAGACACTTTTTCTGGAACTGGAACCACTGACCCACAACTACTCCCAGTCTATCTCCATCTCTTTGCCTCTGCATGTGGTGGAAGACAGCCAGAGAGCCAATGTGGTATTAGTGGGTATGTGTGCACTTGTCTTCAATTAAATTGTCACTGCAGCTTCTTTAGTGTTACAAATTAGGTAGGTGGAATATGCACAAGGTTAAAATGCTATCTTCTGTTACACCATTTGTCAGCACTTCAACATTTATTGATTTTTTTTAAAAATTGCATTTATTTATTGAACTGCAGCTAGGATATGATTAATTTTGTCACAAATCTGAATGGGAGACCCCGAGTGCAGGAAAGCAAGTATTTGGGGCTGTGGCTCAGTCAAGAAATATTTAACTTAAATGAAACAAAAAAACAAACAAGGCACCTCTGGTCAAGGAAAAGCTGAAGAAACAGGCAATCAAAAACCAGCAATAAACTAACAAATAAACACTAACAAAATAGACTTAGACGTGGCTTGGGGAGCATACAAAAACAAAGCACACAGCACGTGGGACAGACGACAATGCCCCAACAACCAAGAGAAAGGAGGGAACTAAATACAAACAAACTGACGAGACAACGAGGAACACCCGGACAAGACACAAGAGGCTGAGGGAGCTGATTGGAAGACACAATGGGCGGGGCTAACGAGAACAGTGGGAACAATGATCAACAAGGTACCGTATATTCCTGACTATAAGGCACACACATACAGACATACAAAGAACACCAGGAACAAACAAAAGGGACAAAATCACACCAAAGCCCAAATCAAAAAAACAAACAAACAAAAAACATGACAAATACACTTTATATCTTCATACAAAATGATCTTGTTTAAACATCGTCAGTGTCTGCAGGTTGTTTTGTTGCTGTGTTTTATTTTCTAGAGATTGCAGTACAATAAAATTATTACTGAATATGGTCCCCCTACCTCAATTGTGTCACTATTTGCAGGTGATGTGTTGGCCTTGTCCATCCAACACTTAAATTCACTGGTTCAATTGCCAATTGGTTGTGGAGAGCAGAACATGATCAACTTTGCTCCAAATATTTATGTGCTCCAGTACCTGGACAGGTCCAACCAGGAAAATAGAGAGATGAGGAACACAGCTTTGGGCTATATGTTTGAAGGTATGCAACAGTCAAGTTTGTTTGTTTGTTTGTTTGTTTGTTTGTTTATTTATGTATTTATTTATTTATTGTTCTGAATTCAAAATATCAACATTACATTATTAAAAAGATGAAGTCATTTTTTGACTCATTAAATTGGCCAATATTTATTTAGAAAAAAACAAAAACAAATCTGGACTAACCTGACTAATCTGAACTGGATATTTATTTATTTATTTATCTTTTTTCAAATTAATTAATTAATTAATTATTTTTTATTTATTTATTTACTTACCGCTTTAAAATGTCAATCTCTCCATCCTGTTTATTCAGGCTATCAAAGACAGCTATCCTACCAAAAAGATGATGGATCCTTCAGTGCTTTTGGTGCTCAAGATCCTGCTGGTAGCACATGGTAGGTTGTTCTTATATGCCACTGAAATACGCTGGCTTTATCGTTATCCGTTTATGTAAAAGAGTGATTTTCTTTCCACACCAAATTTATTTAAAAACCTCAGTGGATCAAAAGTTATTCTGCCTGAAAATATTTTTGTCGAACGTTTGAAGCAGCAAATCACATAAGTGACGTGCCATAACTTTATCTTCCGTGAGATGATTTGTATACATTGCAGGCTGACAGCCTTCGTCTTGAGGTGCTTCCTCCAGGCTCAACCCTACATGCACATTGACGAGACAGTCATAAATAGAGCCAGAACTTGGCTCATGGGCCTCCAGGGCCCCCAAGGAGAATTCTCTGAGGTGGGGCGCTTGATGCACACTGAGATGCAAGAAGGACTGGACAACGGCCCTGTGGCCCTCACTGCTTTTGTCATGATGGCCCTACTGGAGAACAAAACTTACGTGGTAAATTGATTCAATCTCAATTTACATAAAATGTTTACTTACTGCATGAACTCTCATGGTAGCTTGACACTACTTCCTTGTATTTTTGTGAAGGACAAGCACTATGACAAAGTGTCCCTGACCATAACGTACCTGGAGAGAAGCGTAACCAGTGAAGCTCTCAGCAACTACACATTGTGTTTAGCAGCGTACGCGTTAGCTCTGGCCAACAGTTCTGTGGCTGGCACAGCGCTGGAGGAACTGAGCACCAGAGCTGACTACAGAGGTAGTTTACAAAAAAAATTGCTATTTGAGAATGAACAGAATCACATTCCGACACTACAGTGCTGCCAGATGACGTCCAATTGAATTATTTAGAGATGTTAGATTACAATTTCAACACAGTCTTAAGGCTGGCTATGTATTTTTTTAAGTAGGAGTAGTAGATGTGGCAGTGTCGCGTAATTTCTTATTGCATTTTACAATTCCCTAGATGGCATCATGATGTGGGCATCCTCTGCTGGCCCGGACGTACCTGAGGGCCAACCACACTCATCTCAGGTAGAAATGGCCTCCTATGTAATGCTGACACATATTCAGCGTGGAAGCTATGTGGAGGGCATCCCGTTTCTCAAGTGGTTAATCAAGCAAAGGAACTTCTTGGGTGGCTACAGGAGCACACAGGTAAACTGTGATGAAATTTCTTTGTATGTACCGTATTTTACGGACTATAAAGCGCACCTAAAAACCTAAAATTTTCTCGAAAGCCGACAGTGCGCCTTATAGTCCGGTGCGCCTTATATATGTACCAAATTCCTAAATTTAAACTGGCCCGAAGCATTGTGTCATGAAATCAATCATAAGTGGCCTGCTGAAGACTATGAATCATGAATCAAAAAGACTATGGATCATTATTTTGTGATTATAAAGTAATTTGTTGCATCTGAAGTTGAAATAAAAACGATAAAATGGAGAATGATTTGATTTGGATTAAACATGCATCTGACATGATGCATTAATTGTGCGCCTTGTAGTCCAGCGCCCCTTATATAAGGACAAAGTTTTAAAATGGGTTATTCATTGAAGGTGCGCCTTATAGTCCGGTGCGCCTTATATTCCGGAAAATACGGTAACCTAAAGATTGTTAGAACACCAGCAAAGTGCAGAAAAACTAACTGGTTGACTAAGTTGACAAGACTGGAACTCCAGTCTAACGCATTCTGCTGCATTCAATGGCATCCAGAGTAAATTCTGGATATTGTCGATTCTATGAGTTCTATTTTTGGCCTCCCTTAGGACACAATAGTTGCCCTCCAGGCTGTGGCCTACTATGCTGCATTTAGTGGCTCCAGCTCCATCAACCTCCGTCTCCTTGTATCTTCCTCGAATTCTTCTTTTACCTTTCCCATCAACTCCACCAGCTATTTGGCATACCAGCAGCACGAGGTAGCGACATGTTGTGCACTATTTTGATGCATGGAATATTTTATATTTTGGTGGGATTTGTTCAACTTGACATGTTCCTTTTCAGATCAATGCTAACCAGGACATACATCTAAATATATACATAGAAGGAAGAGGATTTGCCGTTTTCCAGGTGCAATCATACTGCTTCTCTTTGTCCTTGCTTGCAATAATTAGTTCATAATTACAAAACTGTTTACAATTTGCAGCTTCAAATGAATCCTGCCACATCTCCCCCCCCCCAAAAGTTCCTCTCTAATTATGGAAATGTTTCCAACTTATCCAACTCCACATAAATGATCATTTGATTGCCAGAGCATGACCAGAGTTAACTGAAAATTGCAGCTGTGCATGAGACAATAAATTACATTGTTAATGCCAAAGCAAAAAAAAAAAAAAAATGGCTAAATGCAAATGTAGCATGATGGCCTCCCGCCGATTAACATCTGGAACACATATTGTAGTTGAGAGTTTTGTTTGCGTTAGTGTCTCCACATGATTCCACTCAAAAGACTTTGGCTAAAGCTTAATCTTTTCATTCTGTCCAAATTAGAAGCATTACCCCTCCATCTCAGAGTTCTTCCACCTGTTTTACTGTCTGTAATTCATTACGATGGACTTTACATCTGTGATTGCATTGCAGTAACTTTTCCAAAACGTGATATAGTTTCTGTAGTGTGTTTGTGTCCTGCATAATCGTTGGCACAGCCGGTACATGTATGTAAGCGTATCATCATAAAATCAAGGAGAAAAAAAATTGTCTTAAATGTCGCATAAATTCTTCCAGATGAATGTTTTTTACAACCTGGAGAGCAAAGCATTTTTACAGAACCAAGTTTTGCATGCCGGAAACCAGGAGGCTTTTGATTTAAAAGTGGACGTGACGGAAGAGGAAAACCACGATTACTTGTTCTTATCTGTGTGTGTCAGGTAAGCTGATTTTTATAAGAAGCATAATTGACCGTTCATGTATGCATGTTCTCCTCGGAATTATTTGGGTTTTCTCCGAGTATTCTAGCTTCCTCCAAAAAACACATGTTAGATTAATTAAAGACTCTTTGGCTAAATGATACCACAAATTAAAAACAACTGACCAATCCCAATGCAGCACAGAAAATGTCATGTCATGACAACCACATTGAGTTTTAATTTTTCTTTGTGTTTGGAAACCCTCAATTTACTTATTGTGTTACTAACTTTATAGTGGCTTTTTTGTCATTTTTTTTTTTTTTTTTTATGACTATGATGGATCACTGGTCTCCATTTTTACGCAAGTCCTTGACATTGACATTTTGAGTTCTCGTGTTTTTATATCTCTTTATTTCTCATCATGCAAGTGTAACTTTTTCTTGTCTCCTCAATGGTGACGTCTTGTTCGTAGGCTGAAGAGCAATCAAGTGATTCCTCACACAGGCATGGTTATCCTGGATGTCGGCCTGCTCAGTGGTTTTGCTCTCGCCGCTGGCGCTGCTGCCTCAATACAATCAATAAGAAAGGTGGAAACATTCCCTCAGAAAATCACCCTCTACCTGGATTCAGTAAGGATCTCATCAGTCATTTAAATAGTGGGATGGTGTCATAAATATTTGTCTCCAAAATGTAGAGACAGATTCTGGTTAAGACAAATGACGGAAATTAAAACTAACAATATTCTCTGTGTTTGCTAAGAGAAGCAGTTTAGCTTCCATTATTTTTATTTTGGAAATTATATGCACCACACCAATTTCTAATAAGCACAAGAGCTACGATAGCTAGTATAATAACAATAATAATAATAATAATAATAATAATAATACATTTTATTTATAAATGTTAACCCTGAGCGTGTATTTTATTTATTTATTTATTTATTTATTTATTTATTTATTTATTTATACAAACGGTGACCCACACCACGGTTAATGTTAATTACGTTACACTCTGTGCCTCTAACATTATTTTTCTATTCTCTACCTTTTGTGTACAGCTCAACGAGTCAGAACTTTGCATCCCACTTCCATTGGTCCGAGTTTTTAAAGTGGCCCGAATTCAAGATGCACTGGTGCAGGTTTATGACTACTATGAGCCTAGTGAGTAAATTGTGATTAAATATGACTAAATGCGACCAACGATTATCATGACGAACCAGATAACTGAGAATGTTTCATTGCCCTCAAGATACATCATTTATTTACAAATTACACATACGCGCATGCTAATCATGATGTCATCCTCCTAAAAAAATAATTTTCTTGCCTCACAGCGAGACGAGCAGCGACAACATATAATTCAGAAATTCTTCGCCTCATGGACGCTTGTGACTTCTGTGGTGAAGACTTGCATCTGTGTCTGCTGAGAAATCCCATCATGGTGTCCTCATCAGTGCCCTCAATACATAGCACCACGTGTAGCCTTTGTTGCTTATTACTTGGAATAACTTTGCTTTATTGCAGTCTAATTTGATTGGAATGTTTGCACTGGTGGTCAGCAGGTCTACCTTGGAGGCAATGTGATGAAGAAAGATGAAGGAACCCAATTGTATAAAGCAGTAAAATTGGAGGACAACTTAAAAAAAATGCTTATTAATGACCCTTTGGTCAAATTTGATCTAGATCCATGTTAAACCTGATACGTCTTTTGCTCGTTCACTGGAAATGCATTTTTGATTGATGAGCTGTATGTTTTATAAGGGTTTCTTGGACTTTAAAGCAAAGGTTTCTTTTTAAATCAGACATGGAGTGAAGTAAATTTAGGGGTATCAGTTTTCCCACAAAAAATAGAATAATGCATGAACAGTATATCATTCACCCTTCGATGTTTCTTTTTGGCTAACTATCAAGGGGTGATTTTTCAGTAGCTTTTTCTAAAGTTCCTCTCCAGTCTGTGCACTGCAGCACTGTGAACCTTCAAAGTGAAAAACACTAGATGGCAGGCTTGTCATCGGAATAGTGATTCTTGTATATTACTGTATTCAAGTATAGGGAGGAGAATTTTGTCTGTTCAAAAAAAGACATATGTATAGCTGAATAAAGTAATGAAAATATCATTTATGCACCTCAACCATAATAATAATAAAGATTGTAGCTAAATATAACTGAGTAGCTAATCTGTCTTGGGTTTAAAAGAAAATTCACAGAAATGTTCACATTACAAAAATTTCTTGTTGGAAGGGTTTTCAACTAGTTTTGTTCAAGGGACCATCATTGTAACCAAGAAGCAACTTAGGGACTACTGCTTTGGCAGAATATCATTTTATTTTTTCATCGAAGGAGGATAGACCTATACAGCCTATTTATTTGCATTTGTATGTCTATTTGGGGAATCTCAGCTACATTTGACATCATTTGGATTGGTAAATGATTCACAAAATCTAGCTGGAAAATAAATCAAGTCTAAATTGACTTGAGGATTGAACCCACCACCTTCAAAGTTCAAGTCTATCACTATAACCGAGCCACGCCCCTCGTAAATTTGCTTGGGGAGGGGGGAACTCATTCAAATTTGCTACACTTGGTGAAACCCCAAAGAAGACAGAGTCAGTTGATGTATAGGGTTCACCATTTTAAAATGGGAGGGGGGGGGGTACTTATTTTCATGGGTTAACTTATTCTAATAGGGCTTCTGTTAGAATTAGTACCCCCCGTGTAACTTTGCTTGGGGAGGAGGGACCCTGTTCAAATTTGCTAACCCCAAGAAGAAACAAAATTAGCTGGAAAATACATCAATTTTATTTTTAAATGTGTTACAATTATTTTCCATTTTCAATTTTGCGGGCCATCTGCAATATCACCACGGACCACTGGAGGCCCGCGGACCACCTGTTGACAATCTCTGTCATATTGGTGTTGGGAGGCTGGAATCGATAAATGGCCTTTCTGTTTATTTCAATCGAGAAAGATAATATTGCGATATGAGTTTTGAGCATGGTCATGGAACAAATTAAATTTTATGGCACCACTGTGTATCTTTGCAGCCATATTGTGGTATCTCGGAGCAAAGGTTTGTGGATGGGTGTCAATTACTCACAGGTTTTTGCTATTAATGCCAGGTCTCACCTTCAACACTGCATTCCATTCAGAAAATGAAATTACATTTTAAAATTACACCGTACTATATTACACATATGTACCTAATATTGTGGCTGGTAAAGTGTGCTGCTCCGTGAATGTGAACATTTGTGATAACAACACACACATCAGGGTCAAGTCAAATAAACCTCACACTCCACAAGCCTTGTTTGTAGGTCATGTTCTAAAAACAGTTAATCAATCACGACAGGCATGATGTCACGCGTTCACTATGTCACAGGAAATGTCGGTCCTCCCCAATGTGGCGCCCTAAGCGAGATTTTTTTTTAGGGTACCCCCTGTAATTGACTCTATTTATACACTTACAAAATGGCTACGGTTACAAGTTATTTTAAGAGGAATGTACTGAGTGCCTTTAAATGAATCTGAAAAAAAAGGCCTCCATGTAACAAAAGCGAGAGCATCTTTCAGCGGCACCATCTGCTAAATGGTAAAGCTTCTGGATTCAACACAGGTTTCGTGTCAGTAAATCAAACCCCAGCGCCATTGAGAACATTTCATTCCCATTAGTGCGGCTGAGGAGGAGTAAGGTCAACACGTTATCTGTCCTCATGGCAATTGAGGGAGAGGAATTTATTCCTCGTTGTTTCCTGTTCTGATGAGATAAACAGACAATATTGACGTTGGATTTCTTGTGACAGGCTGCAAAATAAAGTGTTTGTTCACATAAAGCGACAGACTGACAGCAGGTTTTTCAAGATGGATTCTCTCTTTGGGATTTATTGCGTAACCAGGGTGACGAATAGCTGGACTCCAAAAGGAAAGTCGATATACGTCGTTTGTGTTTCTGATATGATATATTCTGGTAATATAATGATTTATTTTGAATGTAGCAAATGCTAAACCAAAAGAATTCAGGATGCGCTAATGTGGTCAGGAGTTCCTGCCAAGTTTGATGCTTTAATTCCGATATAGATCAGCAATTACCATCAACAAATGAGCAGATCAATCAAAAGTTGTTGATTGCGTGACAGAATCCGCAGGTGATGTCGGCAACAACAAAGATGAATCATTTGGGAAAACCTCAAACTCCCCGCTGAGGCTCCCTACGTTGGCCGTGGGGAGCAGGATGATGCAGTTGTTTGGCAAGACGTACTTCACCAGGGGCGAGTCATAGGAAAATCTGTTTGAGCTTGCATCCCACCCAGCGTGAGTGTGTATTTGCACAACCCCCACCTGACCCCACATAAACCGGCCCACTACGTCCTATTCAGACAAATCCATCCCGAAAAGGAAACTCCAGAGAAACAAAGCAGGCCGGATGGTCCCTTATATCATCTTCACTGAGGGGGAGCGGTACTTTGCGCTAATCAAGGGAGCGAGCACAGGTGGCTGACAGCCTCCAGTGAGTCATTGTGGTGTGTCAGTATTTATGTCTGCTCGACTACATGAGTAGCCTATCGGTATTCTCCGGATGAGACATGATATTGACAATCCCTCGGTGCACCTGGTATCAATGCAGCTTTCATGATGCAAAATATTTTTTTTTACCAAAGATTCTTTTAGTGCAGGGGTGTCAAAATCATTTTTTTCCAAGCCGCATTGTAGTCATAGCTTCTTTCGGAGGGCCATTATGACTGTCAAGACAAATAAATGTATGAGCACCTCATATTATATACAGTAAAAGCTACGAAACAAACTGACAAATAACTCGTTTTCAAATCAGACGAGTAAAAACTGGTCAAATATTTAAAAAAGATATTAAAAGTGAAGACAATTTGTAATTCTAGTAATGACACACGAATTTGATGCACAATTTGTCACATAAAATGATGTGGCGGGCCGTATCTGGCCCCCGGGCCTTGAGTTTGACACCTGTGTTTTAGAGTTTGCATACAAAGCTGTTGTCATTTATTCTTGGCTGCTGTCTTGCATGTTTTAGATGTTTACCTCCTCCAACAGACTTGATTCATCAGAATGCTCCAAAGGAGCCTTAATGATCGATCTGAATCCGGTCTGTTGGAGGAGGGAGACATCTACGACATGTAGAATAGCGGCCATCACCCCCTGTCCTAAGGCATCTATCCCTCGGCTGGTCTTCAAAATTCTCTCCATAAACTTAATGAACAAAACTAGTGACGAAAGGCAGCCGTGCTCCGATGGCACGATTTTCTTCGGAGAGCTGATGAAAACCAGAATTTTCACAACGAGTTTTGTAAACATGAATCCACCTCCAATACGAAAGCTTTTTTGGCTTCCTAACTGTTTATTCCCACATGTGGTGAAAAATAAGCTCATGCAGGTGTACTTGAATAAAAAGGAGAATCTATTCATCTTCCAATAAAATTGATTTAAACCATCCCTGTCTTTGCTCTGAACTAAATCACTCCATGTTTTGAGCATGGAGTGTGCACACACTGGAAACTTAACACAATAAAACCTCTGTGAAGCCTTGATTTGTGCGTATCCTGTTGAAGTGCGGTATTCTTCCACACTGATGATAAAAGGGGAGGGGGGGGGGAGTTGTGAGAGGAAAACTCTCGATTCTTGGAAATGGTTAAAAATCGAGGCCGAGGGTCGGAGCAGAATTTAGAGGAAGCACAGGAAAGTCGAAACCGGTTGGTGGCCAATGACAAGGAGTGTTAAAAAAAATTCGAGGTTACCATCATTAACTTTCATTGCTTAAGTCTCACAAACTCTGACTGTGATGGCTTCCTGCCTTTTAATGACGCATTTCTTTGGCTCAACCCATCAAGACTAGTGCCTTAAGACACTTTGGAATCCTCCCATAAAGCGTACTTTGAACGCATCAAAGTGTCCACATTCCACAGTAAAATATGGCCTTTCGTATCTTTCAACTCTCCAACATGTTTCATCTCTCCTCTTTACACATTTCACCACGACTATTTGTATATTTATCTTTCCGGCCTATTGATCTGCACTGCAGCAGAATGAAGTTGTTTTCATCATGCTGAAAGCGCATCAGTGGGAAGATGACTCCAACAACACGAGCTCTCAGAGTGTGACCGATTGGTTCTGTCTGGCTCCGGATGGCTCTCTTTTGACCTGCCTCACACTCATCGAAATGTCTAGGTGAGACGTACTTGCTAAAAATATGTGTGAGAATGAATAATTTCACAGTAGGAATCAGGCTAGACTAAACTAGTGTTGTGCACATGCACACCAGGAGCAAAGCGGGCCCTCGCCTCATTTTCCACTCATTTCTCGCCAGGGTCATGTTTTTTTTTTTTTGCTTGCGATTCAGCTGTCATACATTTCCCAAACCTCACTAACCAATTACAGTAACCGAAAACAGGTGGAAGTGGGCTTGTGCCTGTGCTCCTGTATGTGTGAGGGTGTTTGCACTGTATGTGGATCTAAGAGCAAACCAGTCAGCATGAAAAAGAAAAAAAAATGAAAGCAAAGATCGCAGTAAGATTATTGTGTGTACAAAAGACTGCAAGGAGAGACTTGTGAAACACTTATGTTTGAACAGGCCCACATCTGACTGACAGGGGATTATTATGTGTCTCAACCGCACAACGAGTGGGAGTTCCTGCAATTCTGATTAGGACTCAAATACAAGTTTTCAGACGTCTGGAGTTGTGTCATCAGCCACTCTGATTGCTTTCGATGGGAAATGCACAGATCCATGTTTCCTTGCCCTTAAATACATGTGACATGAGAGGTTATGTAGTAGCAGGGATCACAGGTTTGATGAATGGAGGGACAAAGGCAAATAAATGCGCCTGCTCCGTTTTTCCACTGACGTATAGGTGGAGAATAGTAAGTAAGCACTTAAAGGCTGAGTCACAGTTGAGATGGAGTTTACAACAGTGCTACTTTCTTCACTATATAATAAGCACACTAGTTAGCACGTTAGTTGTGGCCCTGGTCTTCCTATGTAGAGTTTGCATGTTCTCCCCGTGCCTGCGGGTTTCCTCCGAGTGCTCCGTTTTCTTTGGTAGGCCGATTGACCACTCCAAATCGTCCGTTGGTGTGAGTTTGGGTGTGATTGTTTGTTTAAGTGTGCCCTGCAATTGGTTGGCGAAAAGTTCAGGGTATACCACGTCTACCGCCCTAAGACAGCGGGATAGGTTCCACCTCGCCCACGACCTTTGTGGGGATTCAGGAAATGGATGTTACATGACCACGAAAGGGCGTACCCTGCCTCTTGCCCAATGACAACGTTTTTCGTAGAGTCTTAGAAAGTCTGTAGTACTCATTATGCTGGATTTTTAAGCGCGGGTCTTAGAAAAGGGAAATAAAAACATGCCTTCACCAATGGGGGATCTAGTATTTTGGCTTCTATCTCAGGAAAATGTTAGCCTCTGTTTTACTATCGCATGCCCTTCTTGTTTAGATGAGTCTCCGATGGAATTCGTTTTGATCCCAGATTGCCTTAGCATCTGCTCTTCTCATGCTAACAGCAAAATTAAGTCCACGGTTAAAACTTAAAAAGGCGCAGCAAAGATCTAGCGTGCGTTTTGTACTCTTTGAAGGGAATTTTATTGCATCCGCCTCAATGTGATATAATAATATAGCAATGGACTGCTGTTCGGCAGCCTTGCTCTTCTTCATCAAACCTCTGCCGCCTCGTCACATCTGTCCTGTGACTTCGGCAGGCTTGACCTTGTATAAATATTTCCTGTCACAGATTAAGGAGTTTAACAGGAGTGTAAATCATATAAAACTCAGAGGCGTACTTCCTTTTAGCTACTAGGTCTCATGATACAATCAGAGTCGGAGTTATCTGGAGGTAAGATCGCGGCAGCCAGCTCTTCAAAATGTAAACTTCTACAATCTAATTATCAGCAAGGTCAGCAGGTCATAAATTCAAAATTTTCAAGATATTTTGCCAAATAAAAGGACACACATTGTTAAGGATCTTTCTGCTGATGAAAATCATGGAAGAGTCCAATGTCAACAGGACATTGAAAGAAAACGTGTACTGTCTGACCAAAGCGAGAAACTGGGTTAATTCAGATAAAACCGTATTAAGCAAAGTTTCTGCCAGACATTGTATGAGAGGAGCTGCTGTTAAAAAAAACACTGCTGCAGGACCCTCTAAGGACTTGCATTCATGCAAAAACCTGTATATCAGTTTCCTCTATCCAATCTCACAAAGACAAGAAAAACATGCAGACTGATTTTTATTCACTGATGAATGCCGTGCTCCTTGGACCAGATGGATGTCCAGATGGATGGAGTTCTCGGTGGAATGTTAGGCCTCATTAGGTTGACTGCAGGTGTAAAAATAACCTTTTTTCGATCACATGGAGTAAATAACTGATCATTTTATGCTATGGTATGAAAGAAATATTACTCCTTCTACAGTAAAATAAGTCTCATGCAAGACAACACACCATTTAGGGCTACAAAACGTACTGTACCATGAAAGATTTAGCTAATATGGGTATAAAAAAATAACCTATATGTACGTATGTATATATTATATGTGTTTGTATGTGTGTATGTATGTATGTATGTATGTATGTGTATGTACGCGTGTGTGTTTACATGTATGTGTACATATATGTTTACTTATATGTATATGTATACATACACTGCCAGGACAATCGAGGGCACCTCCAGCAGCTCTTCGCTTTGACTTGGACATCCACTTTTTCATTGATTTTTATATTACATATTTTATGTGCCCTCTCTGCATCCATTGCAGCCTGGTGATCCTGAAAGGGGAATCCTTCCATCTGTGGCCCCTTGTCAAGGTTTCTCATTTTTCCCCTAGTAGGGTTTTTTTGAGTTTTTCCTTGCCCTTTTGGGAGCTTAAGATCAGGGGATGCTTTGAGAATAATTGTCAATTTGTTTGTCTATGGGAAGCCCTTTGAGACTGCTTGTGATTTAGGGCTATACAAATAAACTTGACTTGACTTGATATACTTATATGTATGTATATGTATGTGTACGTGTACCTGTACGTACCTCTACGTATATGTGTACCTCTACGTATATGTACATGTACCTGTACATGTACTTGTATCTGTACGTATAAGTGTACCTCTACGTATACGTGTACCTCTATGTATATGTACATGTACCGGTACCTATATGCATATGTACCTGTACGTATACATGCACGTATGCGTGTACCTGTACGTATACATGTACCTGTACGTACGTATATGTAGTATATATAATGGAACCTATAACATCTATATTCTGACTGTCTGCTGTATGCACAATTGCTCCATTTCAACCATGTTGCATTTATTTATTTATTTATTTATTATTTATTCATTGCTCTTATTATTCATTGTATGTGCCTTCTTGTTTTTACTTTTTGTATTGTTTACTTGAATGTTTTGTTGTCCGTGGACCTATATACTATATATATATATATATATATATATATATATATATATATATATATCTTTGTGTGTCTTGACATGTGAAGAAATTGACAATAAAGCAGACTGACTTTGATCTATAATGTATGCTGTGCTGGCACTTTACAGTGAAGGTCACAAAAGTTCATAAAGGAGTCACCTACCGTCTCTGGTTTCGAACCATTATGTTGCTTTGACGCTGTGCATGTCTGCTGTGTTTGTAGAGATAGTCTGTCAGACGTGATTTGTGCATACATGCACGGTCCCAATGAAGAAACAAGTACTCCACCCCATGTCGAGGCTGCTGACACATCAAACACCTGAAGGAAACACACCCAGTCTGTCTTTGAGTTCCACGGAAAATCCTCTAACTGACATACTGAACACAACGTTTGCTATAACAACACAACTAAGTGCCAGGGAACCAAGCTGTGACCTGCATACCCAAAAACTTTAAATCTCTTTGAGTTGTATATTGTTGTATGACATACCTTAAGTGGGAATGAATAGTTGCTCTATACGATGTAAGACAAGTGTTAGTGTGGATTTTCAGCTAATTGTAGTCCTTGAAATGACATGACATTTGGCCTTGGTGCACGTGGATTCAATGGAGGAACATTCTTCAAACATTCAGAGATTGTTCTGCACTACTATCACATAAAGTGTTAAAAGGAACCCCAACTTAATAGCTGAAATTTTATTTGAATATATATTTATCGCAATGCATTCTGGGTAGTGACTTTCATGGGTCAGGCTTCCTCTGAGATTCAGCCCACTGATGGAATGTTCTTTTTCTGAATGCTAGCTTCAGACATCTGAAGGCCACATGAGGAAATTTGGTCCACTGCTGCCATAGATGTTTTCCATCAGTGTTTTTTTGGTACCTGGAAATATGCCTGTGTACCTGGAACCATGTCCAGTCTTGCACAGCCCAGGAGACACTTTTGATTCACTGCATAATGTCCAGTCTCACTTGAAACATTGCGCTCTTCAGAAGATCTATGTTGGTAATTCATACAGGCCTGTAGGCCACTGTTTGGGCTCAGTAGTAAAATGACAGTGGTTGACGATCAAGTTGAAAGTTAGCAAAAAGTTTTACTTTTTTTAATTAAAAAATCTCTGTTGCAGGACAATCATGCAAAAACAGTTATGCTATAGTTGCGCTATCCTTAAAAAAAATAATAATTTGGCTTTCCCCAACATGATTTAGTACAACACCTTTCCATGTAGGCGATTTCAACCTTTACATGAAACTTGAGCCAGTTTTTTACGCAAAGCACAAATGTGTGTAACTGTCAAGAAGATGGAACTTCATAACAACATGCACAGAAGATGCCAAACCCCTTCACCTGTTTTCATTTTCTTAACAGCTATGTATCATTGTTTAAGTATCCTCCTTTTATCTGATAAACCATGTAGGGTACCATCGAAAAAGCTCTGAAACATATTAGAGATAAATGGAGTCAAGACACCGAACCCCTTAAACTGCTGAGACAAGGAACAACCGTTAGTGTTCTGACCTAAATAGATTTTACAGCCTCTGTTGCCGCTCTGGGGGAGCCTCCATATGCAGAAAACATCAAGCAGAGTTGAGCATTGGCAGACATGATCTTCCTTTTTTTACAGTCTGGAATGAAATAAAGCCGAGTTCAGCTCAATGCCATTCAGTCTGTAGCCAGCAGAACAGGTATGAGATGATGGAGGTGGTGTCCAACTTTACATAACACCGTCAGTAAATATGCCCAGAGGTGGTTGATTCAGGTGAGATGCGTATTTTTGTTTGGTCCATACATGTTCATTCCTAGCTGGCCAATGGGCGTAATATAATAAGTGTTCCTACTAGAGTACAAAGATGGTTGACATTATATCATATTGAAGAAAAGGATCAGCATCAGTGCCATTTTTTTTTCTAAACCTGTGAGGATCATTTGCACAATCCAATGGAACTTGGAGTTGAAGTACAGATCACAACGGACTACAGTCAGTATAAGAACAGGACAGAAGTTATAGATTTTTTTTTTCCGATGCACCACACGCATATTGCGTAATATGCACTGATTAAATTACATGATTTACCTGTATTAAATTTATTAAAAAGTGAATCACTGGCATCAATCAGTATACCGTCCGAATATATGTCAATTTCACATTTAGAGTGTTACATAATTCCCGAATGCATCGCTATGGAATTCACATCTCAGGAAAACTCCAGAATATAAGACTTGCTGGAATCTGCAGAATTCAATGGGGTCACACCTCCTCGGTGGTTGTGGATTTAGTCTGAGGGAGAGAGAACCTGAAAGTGCGCAACAATGGCACATAACTAATTGACTGAAGAGCAAGAGAACAAATACAATAAATAATAAATATTGTATTGCTGCTTCAAATGTAATCACCTTCTATAATTATAACATGGCAGTTTGATGATATTCCTCTCTTTCCTAACAGGTAATTAGTAACTATATCAGACTGCCTTTTTAAAGTAACCCACCCAACTGTGACTGAGGTTGATCTGTATCAGAAACCACCATTTCCTTGTCTCAGGACCACTTCCCGAAGACGCCATGGAGACGGACACCAGATGAAGTCATGGAAAGTATGGGCCCCAAAGCTTGTAATTGCTTAATTGGATCACCTCACTCCCTCAAATATTTCTTCTAGTCCTTCTTCCCCTATCTTGATCCATACGTTGAGCCAGCGGGCTATGCATGTGTGGCTGCACGTGTATCCAAGCGACAGTTGGACCCAGCTTGACCGACTGTGATTTGCGGTTCTCTTTTTTTTTTTTTCCAGCTTCCGACCTCAAAGCTCACATGCGCGCGAGCCGGCCGTGGCGGATTTTAAAGAGGATGGAGAGTCGGGGGCTGCAGTTGAGTGTTCCATCTTTGTCAGACCGCCAGCTTGTCCACCCATTAACAAGCGGTAAACATGAATTGGTGGATTAATGACATCAAGTAAAGATATTTTTCCAACCTCAGTGGTAGTGGCTAGACATAAAACACACGAACATTTGATATTATGATTATAGTGGTCAAAATGATATGTGATTAAAATATATTTTGCACAAATAAAAGTCCAGACAATATGCGAGTGCACTTTTTCTTCTCTTATTGGTCGGAAGAATTTAAAGTTTCTTTACAGATGAGTGAACAAAGCACAAATATCCACCAAATGCAGCATAATCCTGATTGCTGACTATTGACATCTACTTTAATCAGAAAGGCAAAATTCAGTGTTACATTCTAAAACTCTATGTAATATGTTTGAAATTTTATTACAGCGTATTGCTGAACTGTTTTATCTCTGCTACTGCCAAGAATCTAAATTTAATTAAGCAAATAAACTCCACATATCATCACCAATGTGATTATTTTATGCTACCAAAACCATATGTGTAAGTTGTTTAAGATTTGAATCACCCTCGATTTGCTTTTACAGACTCACAGAGCGAACTTTATATACCTTGCACAATAGAAAAAAAAGATATTTACAGCTCATGCTTGGTTTTATTGTGGAAAACCTGTTCATCCGTTGGGTGGCTCAACTCAGCTCTGAAGCGCTATATAGTCAACAGAGCAACGGACCTCCAGGACTGAAATGGGGGTCGCCCCAGAACAGAACGTGATCGCCTACTATAGAAGGATTTTTTTTCAAGGGGGAGGTCTCATGTTGCGTAACAGTTCAAACGCAAATAAAAAACCCAACAACTCTGCTGCATGTGCTACTGATGTGCTTTTATGACACCATAAAATTAATATCGATCTGCTGTGACTATGCTGGATCCATCTTGAATTGTCCCATAAGAATATTAGAAGATCTTGGCTTGCAGATACAAAAGCCACACACTCCTACATCCGCTGAGTTGAGCTACCGAACAGATGCAGATGCACCGGATTTCCTTTTTGCCCTAAATCTCTGCTATCCTTGTCAGCATGTTGGAGATTTATTTGTTACTTAATTGCAATTCCTGATGCAAACTTAAGCATGTATGGCTTCATTTCATGGTAAAATATAGTGAAGATGGGATTTCCCTTTTCTTTTTGGCGCAGTACTGAGTACAGAAATTTGGAAACATATTTTACAAAATGTGCTTTTAAATTAATGGAGGGATAGGAATGTGAGAGGTTTATTCATTTAAGTGCTAATGTTGGCTTCAACAGAAAGAGCAGATTTTAAGGCCTCGTTTTGCCGATTGTAAATACATTTTTTTTTTGGGGGGGGGACACATTAAAGCTCAGACAATATTATTCTTGGTATAAATGTGTCAAAATCCACTGCCAAACCTCAAGTGTTTGAGGTCAGAGCTATTTTCATCTATTCTACAAAATAAGGGAACCAAAGTGGTTTGAATCCACCGAGATGAAATCAGAAAAATCAATACAATTGTGTGGTTTCGGGCCAGCTTGGAGAACCATAACAAACCAGAAACAACTTTGCAACAGAAGAAAAACAGGATGCGACGTGGGCTTAAAAATATCTACTGGATGGAAACTTTGGAGGGTGGACTAATAAATAAACTGAACCATTTTACTTGTTTGTGTAATCCCCAGCACGTACTGCTTGCATTGACATCATATACTGCGAGTGGTCCCCAAAAAAATATTGAACTGAAATTTAGGGGATTTTGCACAATATGTCAGTCAGCGCTGATCATCTTTGAACTTCAGGCAGATCTTTTACAGATTATGGGGCTCTCCAGTCCCCGACCTGGCAATATTGGAACAGAACCACAAGCCTGTCACTCTGACATCTGTGGTCCTGAAGTCCTTTGAATGGGCTCATGTTAGACCACCTAAAGTAAGAACATCATCAAGCCCCTGAGTAAAAAGGTCAGTAGATGATACTTGCATCATTAGCGTAGCTTGTTTGGTGCTACCGCCCGAATGGTATCTTTCGTCTATGAGGTAACTTCTTTTTCTGATCCATGTAGGCCTGCTTGAATGATGGGGTGTGGAGGAGTTTGACTCCTCAAACACCTTTGGGATGAACTGGAACAGATAAGCACTACATGTAGTCAGTGACACGTGGTTTTATGGATAAACAGATTGCACAATAACTGACGCAATGGAGTCCTTTTTATTCTCTTTTTTTTTTTATTTCAAAATCTGCCATCACCTTGTTAAGTCACACCCAGTTAATTTAGTTCCGTGCATGAAAATTCCACGATACTTGACCTTACTGAAACCATTCTCCCCGTGAAATCATACTTACTTAAAAAAAAAAAAAAAAAAAAGCAGACTGGGCTTGTTAGTGGATCTAATTTGCTTTGAGTTATAGCTCCTGCTTATCGCCAAATGTGGTCAAACGACGCTAATGTGATAATGAGATTAACAGCCAGTCATTCTGCTGTTTTCTTGACAAAAAGTAGCAGGAAAAGAAGTTATGACATCATTCTAACTCAACGCCGTCTCCCTAATTAACAATCTTTGCTTCTGATAAAATGAGTCTGCCTATGACATCATTGTAAAACAACACCAAGTTTACAATGCCCTGGAAATGGAGGGTAAATGTGCCGATGCAACAATTGCGCAAATGAAAGTTAGGACTTTAAATGATGTCATGCAACTATTTCCTTCTCCATGCACGTGTGAAAACTTTGTGTTGACAGAAGTAAATCGTGCATCTTTGACTTTCTTCCAGTTCTACGGCATGCCGCTCCCGTCTTGAATTTCCACAGCCTACTGGGATTCATGATTAGTTTCCAAGCCCTGCATGCAAATTCAGCTCTCGAGCCTCCATTTTCCACTCATTAAATAGAGGCCCCGAAAGCCTGGTCCAGAACGACAAATCTCTTCGCTCATCATATTTCTCCTCTAAAAACAATACATCAGACTGTCGACTCAGCACTTCCTGGCTTCTCTTACGTTTATGGTGGGAGTGTGTCTCCATGGCTGCTGAGCGGTTTTATTGACACTTACTGAGAAGATATGCATGCTGTGAGTGCTCAAGTATGCCCAAGAACACGCTGACATAGATTAGAATTTGTGAGAGAAATTAGCCTTTAGGAAAACCTTTTCCTCCAACTTCAGCTCGTCTAGGTCTTCTGTCTGGCAATAAAAACTGAGTCATTCTCCTGGACGTTTTGCGAATAGAACATTAGTGTGAAACACGTGTAGTCGTACGCATGTGTAAAAATCATCACCGTACAGCAGGAAATAGTGTTGCCTCTAATCAGGATTTAAAAAGTATGACCTCATTTGGTTTTGGTCAGTCGACTAAATCATTCTCAAGAGCCTCATAAAATCTCTTCTTGTAGGTTATTGGTGATGGCTAATGTTGGCTGATACACGTTTGTCTATCATGAAATGACCTACTTGGAATGGAATTAGGTCAGTCCAATACTGATATCTGGAGAATTTTTTAATTTTTCTGGTATGGGGTTGAAGCAGATGAAATCTGGTAGTAGATCAAGCAGCCCATTATCTTAATCACACCATCCGTCCGTGATCTGAAAAATCACTTGGTCTTCTACTTAGGTCAGACATGATGACATCATCATCAGTTCATTTCGAAAATATGTCCGCTCACCATCGGTGTGGGGGATTACCACTAAACTGTGACCCTTGACTATGAGTACTCGCCTCCTTGCAGAGACTACTGAGGCTTCTGAGGCCTTCTCTCAAAGGCAGGATGTCAATAAATTCACCAAGATGTTTGGTCAAGCCAGACAGAAGAATTGCTCGGAGGCATTTTTATGGAGGCACACAGATGTTGAGTGCAAGAAATGTTTTCCATTTTATTTTAAAAGCCTATTTTTGTCTTTTACACATAGGCTCAATGTGTTTTTAGATATAAAGCATAACCTGACAGGTATTTTCAGAGTATGGTGGAAAGTTCTTCAGTCATTTATATTCTTAATAACCCATATAGGGTCAAAATACGATCCAGACAAAAGGGCAGTACCTCCATCTGACCGTGTCCCATATGTGGCTTCACACTAATGCCGAGAAGCAGGGCAGAGTGCCAGAGCAAGCCATGCACAACTTGACAGGTCTTTTATTTGTTATTCTTTGCTTCCTTAAACCTTTAAAAAGGTCAGGCGTTGAGGTGAGTGCTTGAGGAGAGAGCTGATGGCAGATTATTAAGTCAACATGGCAGACGTATCAGCTGAGCGCACAGAAATCGAGACATGACAGATACTTCGGGGGGAGCTGAAGAGGCTTAGGATCTGATAATGGGATCCAGAGAGGTGAGGGATGACGTCATGGAGAAAATGGGGGGGGAGATGGCCAGTCAGTGTGTGGATTGATATATGGAGCAATAAAAATCATTCATCAGTTCTGAGAAGTGTTTTCTTTAGTCATTCCTTGTTGCCCCGAATATTGCGCCACCTCAGTTTATAGGCGAAAAAGTTAATTGAAATTGCACTTTTGAAAAATATAGCAGATGTGAATTTCAGACATTGATAACCTTTGTCACTAAAGTTGCTTAGCAAACCAGTAGGTGTCACTGTCCAACTGTACCATTGGCAAATAGAAACAGATGCTTCTTATCAGATTCAATATGCAGACTAAAAATGAGTCAGAAACGCTACTTTAGATGCTTTAACTCTGTAGTCATTTATTCCGTACAATGCCATGTAATTTCTGGAAATGCTTGTAAACACTTGAGTGTGATTTGAGTCTTCCCACCATTGAGGTAGTTATGTCATCGAGTCTCATAAATTGGACTAGAACACTTGAGTTTAATGCATGCAGTAAAAAATGAAGTAGTTAAGACTCATTTTCATACTGTTAGTTTGCCCCGCATCTCTTAAACATTATGGTCACACTAAATTTTTGTAGGTTTACATAGACACATGCAATATGTGAACGTTAACTATGGGTGTTAATTTCACAACAGTTCGTTTCGAATGAAAATGTCTAGGATTGCAACACAAAGGGTTTTATTTTTGTGAATGGCGTAAATCCTGTGAGGCATAAGTCGAAAGCTGATTTACAAACTTATGTGAATAAAGTAGCAATGCAACGTATTCGCCAACGCTGTCACGAGAAGTGAAGCCACAAGCGGCCATCTTAAGTTGCGCCTAGCTAAACTCACCTAGCTTGAATACATTGATTTCTCTGCCGTGTTTTTACGTTATTTCCTGTCGCTACCATTAAAATTCCACACTGTGTGATGTGTGGCTGCACTAGTAGGCCTGGAAGAAATGCTACATGCGCAATACATTGATAGAAATGTTCTCTTATAAGCTATATCGCAAAGTGCAAGTCAACGATTGCTCAGCATCAAGTCGTCAGAAGTTCGAACCATCAATAACAAAAACAAATATGACTACCATATTTCCCACACTATAAGGCGTACCGGATTATAAGGTGCACCTTCAATGAATGGCCCATTTTAACACCTTGTCCATATACAAGGCACACCGGATTATAAGGCGCACCTTCAATGAATGGCCCATTTTTAAATTTTGTCCATATATAAGATATATACATTTGGCCGACAGGCCGGACTTTGGACACCCCTGCTGTAGTGACTCAATATTGGTCCTTATATAATGCGCACCTGATTATAAGGCGCACTCTTGGCTTTTGAGAAAATTGGAGGTTTTTAGGTGCGCCTTATAGTGCGGAAAATACGGTACTTATTGTGGCTTTTCACACACTGGTCATATGTGCACATTATTTTACAATATTGAGACAACAAATGATGACTTTCGGACAATACTAAAATCACTAAAACATTTCGGACCACCTTAAAGGCGAAAAGGCTCTGATTTATGTATGTGTTTAAAATTCCTTATTCTCATGTCTCCAGGGGCTAAAAGGCAGAAATGTATGACTCTCCCATCTTTATCTTTATAGACTCAAACCACAGGCCACATGAAGGTCACATCTGCTGCGTTTGGGTATCGCAGTATATATTCATAGCATGCTTTAGTCACCATTACATACTGTATGCTTTTGAACATACACACAACCACAGAGTCGTTAAATGTTAATTATTAGGGACAGCTTAAAAGCAAAAGTACTTTCCCCCCTCGCTAAAAAAACACTCCAACTATCAGCTTTGGGATGCTTCGTACTGTAAGGTGCAATCGTGCTACATCAGATTCTGCACATACCTACAAGTGCATCGTTCTCAACGTCTGGATAAAACCCATAAATGCGGGGCGATCAGTTTAAAGACCTCTGATAGCTCTTAATTAGCAGGTCTTTTGAGGAGCTGCATGCCAGAGGCCTGACCAACACATCAACAAGCTTCAGAGCACACACGTTTGAACATGAATGGCAGCAGATGAGTTAGATAATGATTGAACACAACCCAAGTTACTTCACAATCTTGCCATGTGTTTCAAATCTGTTCTCTGTTCTAGAAGACTAAAAAAAGAGTTGAACGGGTTTGATTAAGCTCTCGAAAACGCACGCTAAAAAGCAATTGAAATATAATTAAGCAATGACATAATTTTCCCAGAAGTCTGATGTGGGAAAAAGTCACACTTTGACTATTAGTAAGTTTTCAATTGAAATTGAACAATAGTATTTATACAACACTATTTAAGCATTCAGTTTAATATTGCATTTATCAAACTCTTTAATGACAGCCTAAAGTACAGCCCAATCTCACATAGTTTATGTTTACAGCTTTCTATATGGGAGAAACATCAATGCATTCAAATATCTGCACAAAAAATGCATCTGTGGTCTTCTGAATGTCAGTTGTGGCAAAGCAGAAGGATATATTTCCAAATATATATTTATTTGATGGGTAGGGCTAGAGGAATATTTGCACAATGGATGGTGGACTGTTTTTGTCGGCCAAGCAGTCATAAATGTTGCAGATGACGATGGAGGGTGGTGGACCAGATGTCTCTCCGATGTAAAATAAAATACTTTTGCTGTTTCAATGGGTGGCTTATATATATTGCATTGTAGTTTATTTTACCGCAGTTGTGATATTAGAATTGTAAAGTTAATATATGTGGGCCTTGTGCACCTCACAGTTCCGAGTTTGGAATTCTGTGACAAACCTACAATAGCAATTGCAGCCAATAATTATTTTAGTGTTGCCGTTACTTTGTTCTGCATTCAAGCAGAAGGTCCTCCAGTTTGCTGTTGGGACAAACAAAATACAAAGCAACAATGCAATTACACTTGCCATTAATCTACGTAGTTAATTATTATAAAAGATGATTCTAATCAACCCCATGTTTGGAGCTGATCAAATATCCTGATTCAACCTTTTTAGAAGAGCAAAGAGCCTTTTATCTATGGGGACATGGCAACAAGCAAGCACAGATGCCCTGCAAAAAACTAAGAGCTAATAATAAATCTCCTGACTTGTAAATAAACGTCGAGGGGGTAAAAGTAAGTAATTCCATCCTGATGCCTTCTGCAAGAGGACGACAGATGTGAAGAGCACGCAAACCAATCGTTTGATTAGTGACTACGAGGGATCATTGTCAAATTGATCATCTTTGTTGACAAAAAGTCTTCAAAATGGAATTTCTGGACATTTGACTTCATTCCTTCAAGTTTGAGGCCCAACTGAACATTTAGTGGCTCTTGTTGAAAATGATGAGCATGTCAATGCAAAACCAGAAGAGACAGCAAATTGAAACTATTGAGTTGCAGTCATGAAATGGCCACAGCTTCCACCACAAGATCTTTATGGAACAACTCCTTTTGTGGAAAGTTGTGTGACCTCTTATGGATGGCTACATAAATCACTGCCTGCTTTAATTGCTCTTTTGGGACAACAATCTATCCCACAAAAAAATAAGAAAATAAAGCTTATATAATATGTACATTTCACCACAATTATTAAATTTTTGCTACCACATTTTATCTGAAGAACAGTCAACAGATTTAATTTTCACCACAAATGGGGAAAGAAAACAATGGCACCATGAGGAACATCATGCCAGACCTCCAACCTGTCATGCGATCAATGCATCAGTGTTCTATGCTGGCAGACAATGCAACATTGCTGTCAGCAAATGCGGGATGGGATAACTAGGAGATGGAAAACATGGTTCCACTTTAGTCACGTTGGTGGGCTATGATATCACCCCCTTCCCATGCACTTCCTTTGGTAGCGCAGACCTCAAGAGGTTTAATTCAACCAACGTGACTTGCACAGCATGCGATCCATGCGCTGCTAAAATGACATGTGCGCTCTTGTTACTGAGAAGGAAAAAAGACTTTGCTCCTCAATCTCCCTACTTTGCACATCTGTCTGTCAGTCTGCAGTCACCAGTGGTGAGAATCCATGTCTTTGTTTGCGCGTAGCAAAACAACCAACTGGCAAACAAAGAAAACAAATGGACTCAAGCTGTGTGAGTGTGGCGCAATGATAAGAACAATTTATGCATTTGCAAATAATGGCACAATGGCTTTATTTCTTACACACCTGCTCATGACAATATTAGATGTCTATACTGTATATGCAATTTCAAGCCAACAAACATGAATACCCTAAAATGTTTTTGTTGTTGTTGATTTGTTAGTTATTTTCCTTTTGTATGAATCTGTTTGCCCATTCACTGAATTAGAGCAATTCTACTGTTGCTGCTAGATGTTTGTTTGAACTCTTCTTTGACACTTGACACTTTTTCTCCCCCCTGTCTGTGTTCACCCACTGCGTCACCCCTTTGACCTTCCGGTCCCACTGTTTAAATTATATTCTGCCAAGGGCAGAGTTGCGTGCTACTTCCTTGCTTCCTGGGAAAGTATCATTTATTTAATTCTACCAAAATTATACATTCCAAAGCCATATCCTAATCAATGAATGAGATTCAAGATATGTTTTATTAGTTTTATAAATGTGGGCAGAAATGTTTGGTTACAACAGACTTTGGCAAGGAAAACTTGAAAAATTACCCAACCGTGAATTCATTTATCTTGCAGAAGAGGGAGACATTATGTTTCAGGGTCTCCCACAGGCCAGAGGGTCCCTGGAATCCTTGGATGGCAGAGGTCAGCCAGAAAGGCTCACCTGGCTGGCTGGTTTATGTTGATAAATGTTGAAAATAACCATTGCAGGCAGAATTTAGAGCGCTGCCTCAGCAGGAGGGTCCACCTGGAACATTACAGCATCTCCATGGCTGACTACATTTGGTACAACCTCAACTTGATGGCCATGCAGGGACCAGGGAGGAGGCTACTGGGTGGTAACTCTTGCCTTAAGGTTTCGTGGAACTCAGTATACTGTTTGCTGAAAGTCAACACCCAAAGTAACTAACGGGTTAAAATAATACCCAAGAATATGAATATGACGTTTTCTGCAGCTGGATGCTTTTTGGGTCACATGAATCCCAGACGGTCGTCCCATTGGAACATGATTAAAGTTAGTGATGATCATATTGCCCCCGTAATGCCAAGAATCATAATAAAAACTCTCACGAGAACTACCAAAATTGGTGTAAACAATCCTTGGGATTTTTACGTCATTTATTTATTCTAAGATCAACTGCTTAGATGTTGGTATGATTTATTCAAGACCCGTACCCAAGCCACATGCATGGGAAAGGGCATCATTTAAAACTCGAGTCAAGCTCTAGGAGGTAATTGGGATTGTAGAATTGATACTACGGTGCATTTCAGATGGGTGTTTATTGTCACGCTATCACAAGGGAGAAAAACAAACATGAACTTTGGATATTATGGACCCGATGCAGACAAGCTGCACAGTGTCTATTCTGCTAGTCATTTTGCCTTCACCATCTTATGTGAACTTTTTCTGGCTAATCATGGGTGACCCTGCCAGGTTTATAAAACGTAGCTCTTGTGCTCACTGGAACACACAAACCTCTCCAACACGAGGTGGTGGCGGCTCAAGGAGGGGTAATGACATCATTGTGTTAATTCAACGTTCACCCAGTTGTTCCCAATAAAATAGGAAGTCATTAAGTACTCTATATGAAGCATATCAGTTACTCTTTTACATTGTAAGTCAGTAAGCGGCTGGCTCGGCTACAACTAAAAGCAAGGATCAGTGGGTCCAATAGTAGAAGAACAGGAACAAGTGAGCTACGTAAGAGGTTTCGAAAACTTGGACCCATCCAGAAATTTGGAGCGGTTTTCTTCATTCTGTTACATAACCAGTGGAAGTATTCCTAACCATACTGGGCCTATGGTTTGATTACACTGCCATTCGCAGTTATTTATGACAGTTTATATTGGACTCATATTATTGATATGATGCCAGACTTGTGTGGCTAAGGAAAGTAGTGACCTTGTCATAGGGGGGAAATATTTTTTTGTTCTTCAGAAAGAATCTGGGCTCCCATGGCTACTTTTTAACCTTAGCTCAGTCTGGAGGATAGATTCCGAGGACAGTACAACTGTGTATGCCTAGTAACTAGTTTGGTAAGTAGTGTACGTATTATAGTTGAAGGCACAGTGAGAGAAAAAATCCCAAATTTGTTCTCCTTTAGGGTTAAATCTGAATACATACTGCTAAATTTAGAAAATGTTTCCTGTCAGGATAAAGATAAGGGAACCAAACAAGGAAGTGTTCACTCCTGTCTCTCATTTCCCCTCTTTTTTGTAGATTCACTTATCGGCTGTTACATAAACTCAGTGTAATTTAGCAAATTCTGTACTGTCTCATTACAGTGATAAAATCACAATACAGCCATGAGGAGGCACTTAATAATGTTGAATTTGTAAAACTTGGCCCTTGTGCACACAACCCCCCCTTAAAAAAATGAGCCCAATGAAAAAATGAAGTGAGAAGTTCAGCAGCCAATATAAAATTAAAAAACAAAGGAAATTGTACAAATGAAATTGAAAACTGGGCTATAAAATGGAGTGTAGCAGCAATAATATTACTATCATAATTTTATTGAAACTTTTACAATGTATCATGATACCGTTAGCCCACTCATTAATCTAAGTATTAAAATCTTTCCATGTCAGGGTTGTGTAACATGACAAAAACCAAAGTGCTCTTGGTTTCTAGTTAACTCTATTTCTCTGTAGTTTGACAAGAAAATAAAGTTATGAAAGCTAAAACGAGGTCCGATTCAAATCTGCTGAATTCACGTTATTATTTCCTTTTATTACCATTGAAGCTCTGAGTTTAGGAAAGAAAAACAGAGTTTAAAAACAGAGAAGTTGGGCTACACATGTAAAACATTTTGAGAGTACCGCACGCTGTAATTAAACATCAGTAATCAGTTTTCAAGTCGACTCCCAGCTCCTTTTTCTGATGCGTCTCAGCTGCAGAAGCAGAGTTCAACCTTTGTTGTGGTAGCTCTTCAGCCCCAATCTGGACGAACCCTTAAAAGTCTACCCCCTAAAAAAAATTGACAGCTAGCAATCAGAGAAAGCCAGGGGTGCCCCTTTTGCTGTGAGTGATACCAAAAATACTATCACATCTGAAACTGCAAACAAACTGGATTATTTTTCGTCTTTTTTCGGAAGGTCGACCACCCTTTATGTTTCCTAAAATAAAAATGAAAGCACCCAATAATTACATTTGAACTTGACTCAAATAGTGTTTACTTACACAAGCTAACACCCTTTGCACCTGTCAGACAGCTGACTTGCACCACCGCAGTGCCCACAAATATGTTTGCACACGATAAGCAAAAAAAAATAAAATTAATATTATATAACATAAAGTAGGCTGTGACTAAGCTAATAATGTGCTATGTCACTGAAAACATTTAAACTGTAGCCTGTAACGGAGATTGCACCATGGGTCATAACAAAAAAATAAAAAACGTAACTTTTCCTCTCAAGGTGAATGAACAGATTTATGTATATTTTACATCTAGATACTTTGGCATAGCTTTTATGCCTTTCCTAGTGGTCACTTTAGATTAATTATAAAATAATATAAAACTGCATTCACTCCAAAGTATATGTACGGTGTGGGAAAAATAAATTCAACTTCAAAAGTTGATCAACACTCACTTTGCAGACTCAACTGTATTCGTATCTTCAACCCACAAATTCCAACCTCATGGTGGCACCACGGGAGCGTCTGGAAAATAAAAGTGAGGAACTTTTTGGTGGCTGGCAGTGGAACAAAAAAACAAAACAAAAAAAAAAACCAAGGAAAACTAAAAAGACCCCCCCTCCCCACACACACACACATATATGAAATCACTTGATGGTGTGATCCAAAACGTTGCCAACATGTTACAACCATGTTAATTCAGTTTACCCTTATCAAATATCTAATTAGGTCAATGACCTGAAGATATGAGATGAATACGTAACGTCTGAATGTGAACGGAAATGCGACAATTTCAACGTCATTTCTCATTATCCAACCAGGTCATCGCACATTCCAGCTGCAATAACACACACACACACACACACACAAACATGCACACAAAGACTTAACTCAAAAACTAGAACATCTGCTTGAAACATCATTTCAAACTTTTATTTTTTCTTCCAAACAGTGACTCTACTTCTTTGAAACAATTAATTCAAACTGACAGAATTGTTTGAAAACATCTTTTCACCGTTTATTGGTGTTTGGGATGGTGAAATCACAGAGGTTTTCACTCTCTACTTTGATTTCCTTTACTAAAGACGACTGGCTGCCGCTGCCACTCACAGAATCACGGCAGCAGTGAGCCAAGTGGATATCGTGGTTTCCGCAGGACACGCAGCTTTGTCAGCGTCTGCATAGCTGCACCGAGTGCGTGATCTCAGCCTGCATGAAAATGTGCAAAAACGGTCAAGGGACTCATGTGCGAACTCTTCTTTCAACTAAAGTTAAACTATTGGCTGAACGGGATATAGGCGTGTGGGATGCTTTGATAGGAAGTGGCATGATGCCCAATGTCAACAGCAGATTATATGTCTTGAACATCTGGAGAAATTCTTAAGGGGTCCCACGCACGGGACATTTTGGAGATCCCAAAGCGTCCCCGAGCACTGACGCCAAATACTCATCCCCTCGCTGCGTGTAACATAAGCACATCAGCAGACTGTTGAATATTATGTAAAAGTGAAGCTCAATGCCACTGCCAAGCCATACAAATACAATAAAAACTGACGACAACAGTACCTAATCATATTTACAATTTCAAAAGTACACAAAACGTGGTAAAGATGTACGCAAGCGGTACATACTGTACCAAGTGCATTCAAGTGAATGAGAGGGATGGAGCCCAGAAAATTTTCTCCTTATTCTCATCTAGTCCCACGTCCAGTTTTGAAGGAGTCTGCATCTTCCTCGACTGACATACTATCTTTTATGGTTTAAAAAATTGATACGGTACAACATACTGGATGTGGATTGTGGAGCTTCCAAAATCCAAAAGAGGTATGTGCGGTTCATGTCACAGGCCGTCCACTCAATGCGTGGGGGCAAGTTGCAGCTCAATCTTTCTTTTTTTTTTTTTCTTTCTTAATAGTCCAATACAAATTATCTTTCAGACACATCACACAATGTGCCTTCGTCAAAACATTTACCGTTGAGTGAAAAAATGTTGCATGATAGTGAATGTTTGACTGGTATGATTTAAAAAAAGAAAAGAAAATTCAATCAAATTGGAGGCTTGCCAGCATCCTTTATTTGATGTGAAACGTAGGATTGAATTACCGTATTTTCCGCACTATAAGGTGCACCTAAAAAGCTGACAGTGCGCCTTATATTCCGGTGCGCCTTATATATGGACCAATATGAATTCGTGGATGAGGACTAACTTATTGAAGTAAGCTTTACGTGTTTATTTTGTGTGTTGTGTGATATTAACTTTTGAGCAACGTTGAGTTATTGATATATTGTTATAGTTTTCACTATTTTGAATGTTACTATATTGTGATTGCATTAACGTTTGAGCAACGATGAGTTATTTATTCTATGCGCCTTATAATCCGGTGCGCCTTATATATGGACAAAGTTTTAAAATGGGCTATTCATTGAAGGTGCACCTTATAATCCGGTGCGCTTTATAGTGCGGAAAATACGGTACTTTTGTTTGCTGACATCTTGCAGTAAAAACAAATTTACAACTTGTACTGTATCCTTTGCAACATTTGAACTTTAACTAAGCATAAATTCTCTTCAACATGCTGTCCAAAAGGAAGATTCAGTCATAATAACCTCGTGCGGCAGTATTGCAGAAACAAAATGGAAAACACAGAGTGCCAAACCAAAAAACAGGCGCCTTGAGCATGAGGTAGAACACAAAGTGCAGACATGCAATGAAGCCCAGGAGTTTGAAAAGGTGCTTATTTGTGAAAGTAATCCCTTGTTTATCCTTGAGGTCCAACTTCCAGTTCAAATGTTGCATAATTGTCCTTATTTTCAATAACCTATTCATCTAATCGACGTCAAACCTGTCAACGCTGTACTCAAATGAACTTGAGAAATCCATTATTTTGTCCTTTGACTTTATATAAATGCTGACTGGATGATGCGGGACTGAACATCTCATCATCTTCTGTGTTCTAAGAGGTAAACATAGACGCTTTAGTATGCCAACAATGCATCACCCTTTCTTTGCTTCTACTGGATCTCATAGCACATCCCTCCAAAGAACTACCTGGAAAAATCATTAAAACTTTGTGTTTATTTTGGAGGACTCAGAGGTGCTCGTTCCTACCGACTGGCAGGATGAACAGGGATTGCCATTGCAGCAGTCCAGAATGTTTATAGTGGCATTAGGGTTGAAATTAAGATATGGTCAATAAATAACAGCAGACTATAAACAAACGAGGGCGGTAATGGCACAGGAAAGGTTTTGTTATCAAAGTCATTTAAAAGCTTGTGGCATAAGTGAACCTAGAACAGACTAAATGTTCTGCTTACCATTTCAGAGCGATGATTAAAAACTTCAGTAGTTCAGATGTGCTGTTTTTACTAATATGAGTAAAATGTGTGGCAACATTATCCTAATGGATATTCTTTGTTTCTCCTCAACATAATAACTTTCCTTTAACAGCTGCATTCAACTTTCTGCTGATTCTGTGCATCAGTCTCTGATTAAGTTAATTTCAAATCCAGTTGAGGTGCGTTTGGTGTTTGTTCCAAGCCTCAAACACATCTCCTGGAAATACAAGCTTTCTGAAAAACCACGGGTTAGGAAAAAGGAGGAAAATGTTCCAGCATGACATATGGAGGAGTTTAGGCAGTATTGGGTGACAGTGCCACAAACCACCACACAACAAAAGTATATATTATTGTGAACTACTGTTTGCGTGTGCGTGTCAGACGCCGTAATGAGTCTGTTTGTGATGCAATTTCTGGAATGTGTTTAAAACCGTAAGTTTGTAAGGGACACCCATGTCGTGGCCTATTATTTGTGCAATTAAAGTTGTATTTTTTCAGTTTAAGAAGAGAAAAACCTGTCAGCAATTATTTTTTGGTGAAGCCATTATTTGCCTGCTACACGCAACAAATAAATTTTAATCTTGTATTTGGTGTAATCCTAATGTGTATTGTATTTAGATGATAAAATCAGCATTGCCCCTTTTGGCAGTTGGACTCTCCAGCATGTTTCATGTCGTCATAGTTGATCAAATGTCAACTTTTCTTTGTTGCGGTTATTGAATCGTGAAAGCTTGAACATTTTTAAATCAATTTTTAAAGTTTTTAGCACCACAAACATTTTGTTACCAGATGCACGCTGTGTGAGGGCAAGCATGAGGTAATCACTAGCAGTAAATAATTTTACACACTCAAATAAATATTACTGTAAATGTGTTATACAGGCTGGTTAACAACATTTTGAACAATTGGGAGCCCAGTAAAAACTAAAAGCCTGATATGTTCAATTGGCGCAGTTCTTGATATGAAGAAAACGATTTGCTGATGTGTGCGTATATGAAACTGAAAATAAATTCCCAGCATGACGCAGAGATGAACCAAATTCCCAAACAAGCCTATTGAGGTTTGCGTTGGAACAAAATTCAGGCAATGCCGTTTTTTACACCTGAGTACAGCTGTGCTGTCTTGGAATTTATGAATATGGAGCCAAGAATGTAAAAAACACTTCTAGATTAAATAAATAAAAAAAAAGATAAGGGCCCCCCATAGGACAATTGCTGCATTGCACTGAATGGCTTTTTATTTGTTCACCATGTTTGAGTGATATCCTGTGGTATCCATAGAACATGTGCTGCGGTTTGGGAAAAGCTACCGGGGTCAGCGGCCAAGAAAACAAGAGATAGCTGAATCGACTTAAAAATAGACTATAATTCATTTTAACGTTCATCAGCAAGGAAGGTGGCTTCATTCCAACAATTTTAATGCTTCAACCTAGATGGCTTGGTCTGCTTTCAGCAGAAGCTGACAGGCAGTACATCATGCTGCATGATGACCAGGGTACATCTTTTAGCTCACACTTAACAATAATCGGTGACATAATACAGACGGAAAAAAAAAAAAATCTGCGGATTCATCACTTAGCTGACACATTATATTGGAATTGATCGTTTTCATGTTGACGTTGCGTTTATGTAAAGGTAGCTTCCGATATCAGCAATAGAAAAGTTACGATTTAATATAAAACACTCCTCCAAAAAAGCAGTACACATGTTCCCTATGTGGGAGGTTTTAGCAAATGACAAATATTGGAGGCTGGACATGCTTGAGACCCACTTGGCCACATAAGCCATTTCCCCAGGATGCTTCACATTTGCTGGAGTTTTAAGAAATGTTTAGTCTCCACATTAATGAAGAAAGAATAAATGCAGTAGCTGTCTCTTCAGCTTGCAGGCTTCCGCTGCTGGGCACTCCAAAATACATGTGTTGTGAATTAGGCTGACGGTTATAGTCTTAATGTGGAGCCTTCATTGAATGGATGCAGCCCTGGCAGACTTGGGCTCATCCCCCGTTGAAAGAGTGGACTGGAAAATCTGCATCCAGTTAAATGCAAAGACAGTCAAAATTTGAGACGTGATCAGAGAGAAGATCAGTAGCAATTTGGGCCCAAGACATTTTCCCCCAACAAAAACAATGCTATTAAGGAGGAATTGACAGATACACTTTGAAGGACATGTTTTCTACTGGATGACACAATATTTTGACTAATCTAATTATATTGAGGTTTTTATCACATTGAGCAATATTATTCAGTTCCATTGTTTAGTCCCTGACCTATCCGAAAGAATCGGTCCGGACAGATCCATCTGTATTGCATGAGTCTCCATTTGGATCAAAAATCTAAAGTGACAAAGTGCCTGATGTCACAGAAAGGTCAGTAAAACCTTTGTGACCACCGAGCATGCACAAAAAAGAAAAGGAATTCAAAAAAACGTCAATGCTCAAGTGCAAGTCTTGTTGCTGACTCAGTAGATTCAGAATCAAGGTTATCCATTGATTAGGAAACAAAGATTTGATATTTGTGATAAAATTACAATATTGGGTATGCCATTGGTCGCACCCAGTGACTAAAATTATGTATATCGTGGCCACTATTTGAGTTTTGTCATCTACTGTGGTTTGAAAATGTGACTTATTTGTACCCTGGATAGAAATTTACTTCACTTTTTATCTTAATTATTGTGACAATAATAATAATAATAATAACAATAACAACAAAAACGATAATAATAATAATAATAATAATAATAATAATAATAATAATAATAATAATGGTAAGATAATGCATCTAAGGTACAGTAAGTGCCAAACTAAAGTTGTTCCCAATATATATTAAAATAATTCCATCTATAAGTCAATACAAACTGCTATGCAAATATGATCCGTGCTCGTCTTGAAATTTCCTTTCACGTGATGGCTGGTCAACGTCTACGTCGACATCTGGCAACACTTTGAAATTGTTTTCCCATCGGTGCGAGGATCTGTTGTGCCTTTTTTTTTTTTTTTTCTTCACTTGATGAGCTTCAAGGCCCCAGGGTTTTCCAAACACTATGGAAATGTAAACCAGTGATGTGTTTACAACAGTATTTACCATCGAGCTGCATCGTGTCATTGAAATCTGCAGCCCAGCAACCCAACAATATCTTCAGACAGTTCGGTGAAAGCTCAAAGGTCAAACTTTTAGACAATGTTCTTTGTCTAATTGTCTTTTAATTTACCAACACAGTTGGTCCAATCTTAAAGATTCTAGTACAGATGCTGAGCAGCCCAGGACTGAAATCTGATTTGACAAAAACCTACATTGTTCCCAAACAAAAACAATAGTCTGGCAATTCTTTTGATGTACTTTTGACAAAAAAGATATTCAAGCAACCTCAAAGTCCATTTTGCAGAAGATGTCCCCAATGAAAACTTCAGAGATTTCTGCATCTGGATCGGATACACAATTTAGAAGATCGCTTCTTTTGGTTGAACCCACCGTTTTTTCATTAGAGCAAAATTGCTGGAACTTGTTAAGCTGAGCGTTGATGAAATACATCAGAGCAATTGCCAAACATTGGCCAATACAACTATTGGGCAATTAAACCATTGGCGTTCCAAGTAATAGATGAACCAAGGCAAACAACTGTCACTGACAGCAGAACATTTTGAGAGCTGAAAAGAGAGCTCCTTGAACATATTGGTGTTTTATATCACATCCAAATGTAATAAAAGCCAAAATGTGTCTTGTATTACATTCTTCTTTTGACGTCAAATGTGAATGGGGCGTACAGCAATTATAAAAAAAACATTAGCCTCAGTTGCCCAATACTTTTGGAGGGAGCATGTAAATAAACCACATATGAACAACATTATTTCCAACTGCTATAATGCCTTGACGCACATTACAACACATAAACTTGTATATATTCAATATTTTTTTCTTTCGGTAACAACGATCTAATCAACTTTGACAAATGCTTCTGTTCCCCTTCCCACTAGTTTCACATCCACTCCCTCTTTCTAGGCCTTTACAATGAAACCCCAACAGAAATAAAATGACTGCGGTTGTGCTTGTTGGCGTCACATTCAGACCTACAACTACAAACGTACACATTTTGTATGAATTTTAAACCTGCATACAGTATAGGCTTGCAGGTTGTACGGTGACTTATTAGCTTGGATGTGAACGTTTATAGAGGAAATCACTGCAGTGGACGTTCTGAGTCACAGAATACAGACCAACCAAAACTCCTTCCTCTCTTCAGGTAGTGGGCCCCAGTCATGGCAGATCCGCAGGTTTGGACCATCACCATGGAAAGTATGGTTCCTGCGGTCCATTTGTAAGGACAACTGCACAAGACCAACAAAGGCGCCTTTCATTTTGCTGAAGGTTTGATCGCAGAAGCCTTTCCTGGGGATATTATCCTGTAGCCAGCTTGTTACTTGTTTATGTTTAAACATTTCATCAATCTAAGTGTAATCCATCATTTTGACAAGGTATGCAGTGATTCACATTTATATAACAAATACTGCAGACAGCATTGGGATGAGAATACAATGGGTTATACTACTGACATGAACAAATTTAATTTATGTTTTACTGTTCTTTTTCGCTAATTCAGGGGTGTTTTTTTTTTAACGAGCCACAAAATAGTGCTAATGGTGTCCCTTCATATGATTCTGAGCCCATATGATCACAACAAATTGACAGATAATTTATTTTGAAATCAGAAGAGAATAAATGATTGTTTGCTCAACTATTTTTCAATCTGTTTTAAAGCATTGGTGGGTAACAAAACCAAGTTTTCAATATCTTATATCTCACTGGTGTTAAAAGTGAAGACAAACGTGATTTGCCTTTGCGTGCAAGATCTGGGCTTTGAATTCAACACCTGTGATTTAAATAATCTATGTAAAATATTTATGACGGTGAATCGGTGATTATGGTCATGGTTACCATTACAGGCACCTGGGAACACAGAAAAATACACGTTTTTTTATTGTGGCTTGATTAAGCCATTTCCATCTATAAAACCAAGTTCCAGGAAACTTAAACTTTATTTGAAGTTAATAAAACACATTATGAGATCAAAGCTGTGCACCATATTGTGGAAAGTCAACGTAAGGAGTGTGCACCACGATGAGCAACTGACATGAAGTAATGCTGACTTGAGTAATGCTACACTGTGATAAAATATGGAAATCGCCTCAACAGATAAATTCCATTTTCCCTAACACATAATCCTTAATTTAGGGGTTTGATGATGTTGGTAAAACATCCTGCTGTCTGAATTATTATTATTATTATTATTATTATTATTATTATTATTACTATTATTATTATTGTTATTATTGTTATTGTTATTATTATTATTTTTATTTTAAAAAAATCAAGAAAAAAGTCATGACAGCACAAACATTTTCGTCCACTGAGGTCATTTTTGTTGAACCTTTAATTGCATGGTTGCAATGCACGTCTTTTAAAGAAAGATCAGATGTCAACTAAATAGCATGTAAGTCTGTCTTCCATCCAAGTATCACTTTTATTACATATCAAGTGTTTGGAAAAATTCTTTCGAGAAATCTATTGGGATTTTTTAATCTGATGACCTGAAGTGACAAGGATGATTGTAGCAACAGGTCAACTAAGAACAAATTTCAGACCACCAATGGTTGTCTATGTTAGCTTGGTTTGCGGTTGCCATTAAACCTTAAATATAAACTTGCTGTGGGGCTCAGATCACGCTGAGTGGCACTTTTAAGACCCTGCTTGAAGGGCAGGCAGGGGAAAAGGGAGTAGATTGCTCACAATTCTGAAACCAATACTCGCTAGTGTCATTGTCATACTTTTATGTGCTAACGAGCTGTTAATACATCCTTACAACCTCGTTAAGGCAGCTACTATACTTTCAGCATAGTAGTGCTATTGGCCCTCGTGTCATGAAATACAAAGACGAATCCTTAAAGTATTTCTGGGTGTGTGGGTACCTCAGTTCTTACTTGCCCCCCCGCAAATGTCCACACGTGCTTCTTTATGTTTTGCTTTGGTTTCATCACCCACCAGAAAGTTTGGGACTGCGAGCTGCCAGGCCTCCGAAGTGCAACATTAATCACCTGCACCACTTGTCATATGGCATGAAGAAGACAAATATACGTACTCGACAGTTAGACCAAACTGCTTTTTCGCTAATCTTTCAGCAAGTGCTTGTCTCATTTGTCTATAGTTATTAAAAGTATGTGGATACAGATATTATTTTAGTACAAATTTTGTCGATGGTTGATCCTACTATCCTACTAACCTTGTAACAGGGAAATTCCAAAGCCCAAATAAAAAATGAGTTGTTTCAAGATTGTGAAATGAGAATTCAAAAGCTATACAAGAGTGAGTTGGAGAGAAAGTTAAAAATAAATATTAATATTTTCAATTCCTTCTAATAGACTGAGGTATGAAGGTGCTATGAGGTATACAAACAGGAGTATGGTATCCTTATATCTGAAAAATCTTTTGGCCTCTTTCCCTTAAACACAAATGATAGGGTAAAAGAAAGAACGTCTTGCATGTTGGAACTTAAAACTTCCAGAGCAGATGGAAAATTTGAGGGAACGAAGAGCAAAGAGTGGAATTTTTTCCAGCTATGGGTTGAAGATTTCTAATTCAAGCTGACAGTGCCTGAATGCACAGACACGGATTTAATTGCCGGTACACATGTACCTTCCCAACGGGGATGGAACAGCATGGATAAATAAATCACTGTCAACTTAAAGGTGTAAAAAGTCTATCCCTGGAGCAAAATATTTGCTAAATACTTCACATCCACTTTATGTAATTGACAGATACTAGCTCTTACAATAGCTTGATGGGTCACAGACAAAACTGATTTATTCTTGGGTAGTGGTCCCTAATCTTTTTTCCACTGGGCGATGGTAGTCCAGGTTTTCCGCAGATTGGTGGTGGTGAGCTGTTTGCTGATGTAAAATCTCAATCGAGATTCATATGCCATGCTACAAAAATGGGGGGAAAATAGTCTTGGGGTTGGGAACCACTGCTCTAAAGTAATTTCCAATCAGTGGTGCAAACTTTGAAGTCATTTGAATTGATTTTTGTTTTATTCTGCTTGATGAATGATGACAAGCATTGATAGAAAAAAACTCAATAAAGTCACAAATGTTACGTATGAATTACCGTATTTTCTGCACTATAAGGCGCACGGGATTATAAGGCGCACCTTCAATGAATAGCCCATTTTAAAATTTTGTCCATATATAAGGCACACCAGATTATAAGGCGCATAGAATAAATAACTCAGCGTTGCTCAAACGTTGATGCAATCACAATATAGTAACACTCGAAATAGTGAAAACAATAACAATATATCAATAACTCAGCGTTGCTCAAACGTTAATATCCCACAGCACACAAAATAAACACGTAAAGCTTACTTTAATAAATTAGTCCTCATCCACGAATCCATATTGGTCCATATATAAGGCGCACCGAATTATAAGGCGCACTGTCGGCTTTTGAGAAAATTGGAGGTTTTTAGGTGCGCCTTATAGTGCGGAAAGTACGGTACATATATTTTGATATTACATAGATTCATTTTGCCAATACCTTTGTTTTAGGCTCTCCCCATCCTAAATTTATTAAAAAGAGCCTTTACAAACATGACAAAGCCTTCAGACTACAAAAAACATCACCATCACCTTGCTTCTGTCATACCATGTAACATCGTCTAAATTACTTAACCAGCACACCACATACTTAAAAGATATGTCCACTGACAAGTTTGAGTCTCCTCGCACAAACCAGATGTCTCTCATAGTACCAAGAATTAGAAATAGCATGGTGCCATGGAAAAGACCAAGAACAAAAATGTGTGCTTTTTTTATCTTATCTGGTGGTTACAAGCTCTTGTTGTTGTCATTATTATCATGACTGAGGACATGTGAGACATGTGTCATATGTCAACACATACTTATATGTCAACACATACTCAACACATCAACTTGCTCCTCAACAGTATTTTTGTCCAGCAACGCCACAAGATTCAAGTGGCTTTCTAATTGGTTATTGTTCTGTTTTAAATAAGATAATTTACCACAATTCAAAAAAGGAATAAGGGCAGGATGGGATGCTGCTAAGATAAATAGGCCCACTTTTATGTTTGGTATGCTTTTTTTTAATGATGTTTATCTTGAACAAAGTGTTCCGTAACCCGACAAACATATTTTCATAATGACAAACTTTTGATCTTCAAGCAGAAAAAATGAAATCATCTTGTCCTGAAGCATGATCCCTATGCAGGTGTTCTTGTAAAATAATATCAGGGGTGTTACCCGAAAGGAATCCCTGCAGGATTAGTTTGGAACCAACTTCAGGTCACGCGAGAGCCTGTTGTTGACATGCTTTGTCAGTCTTGGAGAAAGGCGATTATTGTGTACAAACCTGAAAGAAGCCAGAAAGGCTTGGTTTATAGACACGCTGCACACTATCACCGCACGCTTTCCGATCACATCCAGTTTGCTGTTCATGGTAAATCTACGTGAGGGAAGGATGGAACAAAGAAAGTAAACCAAAGACATCTGCTAAAACCTGGCTCGACCTTCCCCTCACATCACTGACACACTGCAACTTTTCATTTGGTAATAGGCAACACATGGGGAGTGTTTTGGTAGATTTCCGATGTAAATATGAAATGGAGTTTCTTGCCATGTATTTAGCCATTGTCTCCTCTTCAACCACCTGAGATTTACGTTTCTGAAAGAGACATGTAACTCATTTACTTCTATAAATGGACCCTTTGTTGTTTATAGCATGTGTATATTGCTAACTGGGATTGTAACTTGATGAAAACAATAGTGATAATACAACACCACAAGTAAACAATTTACTTATTCCCTTAACCTCAGTAACGAGTCTAAATAGACATCATTAGAATTATTTTTCCTCTTTATGATGCTGTTTATGAATATTTAATACATGGATCTAAGAACTCCTGGAAAAAACAGAACAATAAAGTTCAAGGCTGCAAATATGATTTGATTGACCACACATTTTGCAAATGTCACCAATTACAGACTTCGAAACCCGCAAGGCAAGATTAGCAGAGGAAAAACAAGATCCACCAGGTTGACGATCTGCAGAACAAGAAGTAAGGCAATGGGAAAATCCTGGCGTGTTTGCAAGAAAGAGTGAAGCACCACATGGCGATAGATACAGTTGATGATGGCTCAAACTCCCTCCCATATTCCATGTAACTTGTACTATGTTAGTTAATTGATTACTAATTAATATTAGCAACGTTTGGCTTCATTGTACCCCTCAACCATTTCCACGACGATAGAATTAAAAATAATCACACACATTTGTATGTATGTATTTGTCATGTTCTTAGTTTGGTCTTGATTTGGGCTTTGGTGTGATTTTCTTGTCCCTTTTCTCAGTGATACGTTTTCCAGGTGTTCTTTGTACCGTATTTTCCGGACTATAAGGGGCACCTACAAACCCAAAAATTTTCTCAAAAGCCAACAGTGTGCCTTATAGTCCGGTGCGCCTTATATATGGACCAAATTCCTAAATTCAAACTGGCCCGAAGCCTTGTGTCATGAAATCAATCATAAGTGGCCCGCTGAAGACTATGAATCATGAATCTAAAAGAGTATGGATCATTATTTTTTGATTATAAAGTAATTTGTTGCGTCTGAAATAAAAAAGATAAAATGGAGAATGATTTGATTTGGATTAAAAAATCTGACATGATGCATTAATGGTGCGCCTTATAGTCCGGTGCGCCTTATATAAGGACAAAGTTTTAAAATGGGCCATTCATTGAAGGTGTGCCTTATAGTCGGGTGTGCCTTATAGTCCGGAATATACGGTATATATTTTTTACTTTCTAGCGCAACTGCGTCATCTACAAAAATAGACCCCATAGTGTACCTTGTTGATCATTGTTCCCACCTGTTCTCATTAGCCCCGCCCCTTGTGTCTTCCAATCAGCTCCCTCAGCCACTTGTGTCTTGTTCGCGTGTTCCTCGTCTCGTCTGTTTGTATTTCGTTCCCTCCTTTCTCTTCAGTGGTTGTTGGGTCATTGTCACCAGTCCCATGTGTCGCATGTTTTGTTTTTGTATCCTCCCCAAGTCATGTCTAAGTCTGTTTTCTTAATGTTTATTTGTTACTTTGGTGCCTGTTTTTCATTTCCTGTTTCTTCAGCTTTTCCTTGACCAGAAGTGCCTTGTTTGCAATTTTTGCTTCATTAATGTTTCGACTTAGCCACAGCCCCTCATACTTGCACTTCCCTAATACGTGACAGTATAACCCTAAATAGAAACACACAACAGTGTTTGTATACAGTAATAATGAGTGTAATGTTTAGTGTCTTGTGAAGTTGTGCTTCATGACGCAGTATATAAACTGAAATATTCCATATATTTGTTGAATGCCAAGTTGAGAAGATGTTCTCCAGCCAGCTGCTGATTAGTTTATCTTATATGAACACAAAGTCTGGAAGCAGAGTGCAGGAATTTTTACTTTATGTGTTCATAGATGTTTTCACTTTGGTTTTCCACTGATCGTTCTGGCTTGAGTTTCATGTCGATGGCTTAAGGACACGGAAGCAACTCTGATGGTCTCCAAGTCCCAGTTGAAACGTTCATCTAGCTCATTGCGGAGATGACTATTCAATGGCACTTTGAGTTGACATCTACTATCCATGTAATTTTGAATCGAAGTTGTTGTGCCACTTACCGTCTTTCACAACTTAGTTTCCTTTATTCTAGGATTCCCCCTGAAATTTAATGTAAGACTTGTCAAATGTTTTCCATGTGGACTTTTGAGCTCTTTGCAGACGAATCACATTCTCTTTTCAACTCCTATTATGAATCGAAACTGGCCTCTGAGTGACTCCTTTGCCCTGTGCCTACTGGAACCAAAACGGCAGCTCAAATCAAATAATTTAAACATTTATGAGCTTCTCTGGAAAATTATTTAGCTTATGACAACAACAACCTCTCAAAAAAGCCTTGACCCAGTGAAAATAAGATTTGCAGCACACATTTTCTGGACTAAAAGCAGTGGATTTACAGAATGTTGTGAGGCAGTAAAACAGTTTCCCTTGAGCCAACTGGAATCAGGATGAGTGCCAGGCTGATGTCACTACATCTGTCCACTTTTGTATTGCTGTTCCTGTCAACTCCAAATTCTTATCTGTCATCTGCAGTCCCCCCCAGTCACCAGGTGGGGTGCTGTTGAAGCGGCCGTAATCATCAAGTCTCCAGAGTCCGTGAAACAGCCTTCCCTGGCATCCGCCTGTTTCTCATCCGTATTTTCTGACTGACGTGTTCTCCCCTGCCCCCGCTGGGCCTCCCATTTGAGCCCACCATCTCAATTTATTTCATGGACTCATTCAATCCCCTGTGAATATTTCATGGAATGTTGTCTACTGAATTCAGTTTTTTTCCGAGATTGTTTGCCTTCCCCCGCCAAATAATCACTGTATCAATTACAAAAGCTATGGAAGCTTTATTTCTCTGGAACTTTGTCGAACTATTTGCCAAGCGTCATGTTTCCCATTGCTCTGTGTTCCAAGCTCAGATGTGAAAAACCTTTCATTTGACAATTTTCCCTGGCTCATGGGGAGATTCCGACATTCGTGTCAAGGTCCCCGGTTGGTGATAGATGCTTTTATACCTTTTTAACATTTATCACTGTTAATGTTGCGCTTTAATGTGAAATTTGTAACCCACATGCTTGGCAGCTATTCAATAAAAAAACAAAATCGCTAAATTCAAAATTCCAAAACTATTGTATTGACACATGGCACTTAGAAGTACAGCTCAGTGCCGAATGTCAGATATTTTGATATTATTGAATGTTCAATTATCTCTTTCTCTTTTCCGCTTCATCATTATGCCAACAGCTAATAAGTATTAATCATACATCATTTTTTCTTTAGTTGAGGGTTTTATAAATGTGTACACATGAATAAACACCCAAACGTGCTTTTTCCCAACATGTCAAATTATTCTATCTATGATACGCATCAGGGGTTTAATTAGGTGCCAGGAAAATTAAACCTGATCTCTTCAAGCTCGGTGATTACTTTTCTTGCCTTTGGCTACTTTGGCTACGCGTTCGAGTGTGAAAGCAATAGATGAAATAATGCTGTATTCAAAGAGCAGATAAATAAACTGACAGAATTACAAAATAAGCTGTGGCAAAGTAAGAAGGTCAAGGCTATGAACTGAATTCAGACTCTTGCTGTGACTGGATATGAATATATTTCTGCAACAACAATCAGTGGTTCCATTTTTTCCATTTTTTTTTTTTTTAAATACATGATCATGACTGGGAAAGTCAGAAGAGCAAAAGATGAATGATCGACAGAAAATTAATACACCAAAGGCCCAAAGACGATTTTACACCTTAACCCCCAAAGTAGTTGCCAATGCCAATTCTGATTACTACAAATCGTTTTCAGTGGTTATATAATGTAACATATTCCGAGAAAAAACAACAATCGTGCATATGTATAGCCAAAGGAAGTGTTAAACACACAAGTTAAACAAATGGAAAATGGAACATTTGCAGAAAAGTAAATAGTGTGTCCCCTGGCTGCGATGAAAGATCTCGGTATGGGATCCACAATTTCGACATAAAATTTGGACTCGACTCAGACATGTACACAGGGCCAAAGATACTGTGTGGTTTTGACGTTAAAGCCATTATAGACATCGTGCGAAAATACCATTTATCCTCTGATCATTTGGAAATGGCCAGGCACTGATTCTAGACAATGGCTGCTTAAATCTTCCTGGATGTGGCCACAGTAGGAAAACTGACAAGTTCAAGAAAAAGAAATACGAATGGTAAAATAAGAGCCCAGAACAACCTCAAAAAAATATTCAAAGTGAACTCCAAGGTCAAGGTGCAGTACATCAATGTCAGGTTGTACCCTCCATCATTGTTCGAGCATAAAGGGACTTCATGGGAGATGACCAATGAAGACACCACTGTTGAGATTAAATCGTGTTTCTGGGAAATAGATGCGACTAACCTAAGAGCACATAACTTATGTATTTGAAATATAAAAGTGCCGAAGCAAGTTAAGCAGAGGCGAGGCGAGTCATGTCCTGTTCAGCAGTAGTCGGGAATACTTCGTGGAGGAGGGTCACAACTCGGCGATCAATGTGATTTATTTTACATCATAATTCTACTTACAACCCCTAGGAGGCATATTTGCATTGTATTTAGCAATTGTTGCATGCTAGTGATGTTTCAATTAAGTTCTTTTTGACAACAGCATCTTTCAACGTTCACACGCAACTCTTTGGAAATTTGTAGTTGGTTGTAATTATATCCATATTTGTAGATGATAGGCACTAGACTGGTGGCTTTGAATCTGGCCTGTGTTTCTGTGTCTGACCTAAACTGTAAATCAAGAAGTAGAAAGAGGCCCTTGTTCTTCACAAGATTTATGACTCCATTACGTGTCAGCCCTAATTGCACTCTTTGCAGTGAATTACAAGGATGTTATTACGGACTGCTCTGGAATTGGGGTTCGAACACGTGAATGCGATTGGTAATTTGACGGATGTGTCAATTTTCACGTTACTATTCATCCCAACATGTCGGTCCTACTCGCTCTCTCTCTTCGCTTTACATTTGTCAGTGGTTCAAATTGGAAACAGAAGAGCTTCCCCCTGCATGTTATTTGATGACGGATGGATGTTTGCGTCTTGGAGGGGAGATGAGGGCGGGAGTCGGAAGACCGCAACACCTAAGGCCGTCATCCGGTTTCCCTCAAACGAAGCAGAGTCCTAAGTGATGGTCTGGGAAAGCCATCAGTGATAGGAACGACATCAGAAAAGTTCCGCTTGGAATTTTCCTCCCACACCAAAGAACATCAGCCTTTAATACTTCATGTATAAAACTCCGACTCACAGTCTGAGGGAGGAATTACTCATCATGCACAAGGAGGAACGTGAATGGTTTACAATATACCTCAGCTGTTGTTGTGTCTGGATGTGCACGTACAGACACCGTTATCATTTTTAGCCACGCACTTCATCAGCAATTTGAAGTACGAGAATGGAAACTCTGAGTCACCCTCGTGAGAATGTGTGTGTGTTTGTGCGTGTGTTTGTATGCATGTGTGTGTAAGGACAGGGAGTTTCTGTGGAGCGGCCAGAGTGACAAAGCGTCTTGACGGGTAGCCACAAGCTTTTAATTCTGCAGGCTCATAACCACCTCTGAAACTGAGTCGTCATAGTTTACCATAAAATCCACCATCAAGGATTTATAAAATTATATTCACACAGTATCAAAATTTTCTCATAGATATGGTGCGGCCGGAGAGTGACCAACCCTGGCCACCACACAAGTGTGTGTGTGTGTTTGTGTGCGTCATGATGGACGATGTGTTTTGTAACCTTCAGTTGACATGTTCCATGGACGCTCTCAGAAATGACTTCAGTGTAAATGACCAACCTGGGTCATAGTGAATGACTGCTGCTCCTTTTAAACATCTGGCTTGTACTTACTTGTTAACTGCAACAGGATGGGTGGAATTAGGAGGCAGTCTTCTTGAATTGTTGATCCCATCTTCTAATTTAGCAAACATGCTACTAATATTGAGGGTTTTTTGTCTCTTTTTTATCACTTACACATGACACGTTCAAACGTTATTGATAAAAAAAATTGTCACTACGGTCTTTTAGGGACATACAAAGCAACTTGTATATATATTTTTTGAGTTCACTTCATACTGAGGGTAATATTTGAATATTATATTGAATTTCACATCAATCAATGCTGACTTTTTCTTATTATGATGACTCCTGAGATTTCCAAATGCTTCGTCAAGCACTGTGAACAGGTTCCAGCAAGCTTACAAAGCGTTTGAAAAAATTGATTTAAGTTGCACACACAAATCATCTCTCTTGTCGTTCCCAGAACTGGAGGCTTTTCCTGTCCTCTTACAAACATTCACAGACGCTACTGGGATTTGAGTCACAGTCTTTCGGGAGGGGTGGGGGTCAGAGGTCAGAATGATGGCTGCTCTGACAGTTGTTGAGGCCTTGGGGGAGGATGAAACTCCAGTGGGTTTTCTTCACGTCACCATGCAAGGAAGGAGTGACTCAGCGCAATGTGGAACCCTCATAAGCATTTTTTCCTCACCGGCCTCTTGAGGAGCAAAGTGCTGACTGTCCATGGCCCACACACAGCACCACTCGTGCAAATATGTCATTGGAAACCAACGTGGAAGCTCTGCTCTTCATCTCGTCTCGTTATTTTCTCATTCAATTTGTTGATTGGAAATGTTCCATTTTGGATCGAAGTACTGTCTGGTCAAAAGCCTCAGATGATCCAAAGGCAATCCTGATAACTGACAGTAATCTCTGCATTAACTCCTAAATTAAAAATAATTATTAGATTAAAAATTGAGCTCTCATAAATCTGTCTAAAATATGTCAAGAGGAGGAGATTTATTTCCAATTTATGTTAAAGATGATCTCAAAGCATTTGGAAGATGGAGCTGGTCACACATGCATTGAAGAGAACCACATGAGCAAGCATTTTGGCAAGAGAGGGAAGGAAAATTGGAAGTCTTCAGGAAGAAACCTTGAGAATAACCACGACAGAAAATGTCAACATTCAAGCCAATATCTGGAGACTTTTACAATTTTACAAAAAGACAACTTGAAGAGAGATGAGAAAGATCACTTGACATATGTTCCTATCTGATATGTTTGGTGAAAATAAGCCAACTAAAGGCTGTCTGGCACAACACAAATCTTAAATTCAGGACACTGGAAAAAGTGATGAAATAATTGACTTCTAATAAAACCAAATGAACTATTTTAAAAGCTGGAAATGATTGTTTCAAGTAAGCGTTGTGGTGCACTCTTGGGAAAAAAATATGCTCGTAAATTGGTTAGATGACTAACACAAATGATGTCTAATGTTTGAGTTCGCTACAAGAGAAAAGGCACAAAGACAAAAGGGATGATGACATAACTTCATATTTCATTGCCTGCCCATAATGTTCACCCACTGTTACATGTTTACGTGGGCGTCGCCCCCATGAAACCTAACAAACAAAGCGTCTGAGACCACCCTCATCTCACAATAAATAGACCCTCTCAGCTGACGCCCTAAAGAGGTCAAACATTTTGCAAACTCTGCACTGTTGCGGGCTCGGTCGAGCAAACACTTGTTGGCCCTCGAGCAACCAACTCCACAGCTGTGTTCTTTGTGATACTTCCTGTCACAGAGGGCAGAGCTGTGAAGCAACCGGGATTCCACTGAGAGTTTAAAGGATATCCGACCCGAGATGTAGAGATGAAGTTAAGGTTAAAGGTCGGGCGGGGAAAGGCTGAAGATTGTCAGCTCTCTGCTGGATGCAACTTTTGACTGATCTTCAAACCTTTAGGGCAGGGGTGTCAAACTCATTTTTTTCACGGGCCGCATTGAAGTCATGGCTTCTTTCGGAGGGCCATTATGACTGTCAACCCAAATAAATGTATGAGCACCTCATATTATATACAGTAAACGCTAAAAAAACAAATTGACAAATAACTCTTTTCAAATCAGATGAGTAAAAACTAGTCAAATATTCAAAAAATATATTTTAAAAGTGAAGACAATTTGCAATTCTAGTCATGACACACGAATTTGATGCACAATTTGTCTTCGCGGGCGACATAAAATGATGTGGCGGGCCGTATCTAGCCCCCGGGCCTTGAGTTTGACACCTGTGCTTTAGGGTACAAAGCAAGAAAACATTGGTTTCATTATTTTATTCACTATGTCAAAGCTGGAATCTTCTGTAGCCTACATAAATTCGATCCAAAGAAGTCAAGGTCCACGCTATTTTTTTGAGCATTGGCAACTTTCAGAAGTATGTTCCCAGGACTTGTAGCACATGTGCAGTCGAGGAATCAACACCTAAGGGTGTGTTGTTTGATTCATTCAAAACAAACTTTGGAGTCATTGCTTTGACAGCACGCTTTGTTTTCTCAAGTGTGAACACTATTAAATGATGTCATCCTGGTATGCGCCATACAAGCGGACCAGGACCACCTTTTTCTCTTCAAACGTTCTTAAAGGAACTCTGCTGCAGATCAAATCACTTCCGCTCAAGTGTGAATGCTGCAAGGACCCATGAAAGGCACGGGGGGGTCAAATTGACAGCAGAAAGGTTTCGTCACATAAACCATCCAGACTGTGACTTCCTGCAAATTCGTTTTACTGGGTAATATTTGAACTATGATGATTCAGGGGTTCCCGCAGTCAAACCTTCTTGGCTCTCTTCCCTCCATTGTGAAGGAAATAAAAATGCCTCTGAAATTAGGACCACTTTTGTCATTTTATTTTTTGGGTCGTAAAAGTCATCAAATTTAGTGAAGTTGGCAACACTTCAGACACAAGTAGCTCTTGTTTGCTACCTCACTTATACGAGCATCCAGAGTGTGCTCATAAAACAAAACCACAACTTTCAAAATGAAAATGTTGCATATTTAAAGTTTTACTTTATGATCAATATGAGGGCCGATCAGTCATGTGATGTGCCAGATGTGGCGCACATCTGCTTTAAGGGGACAGCCAGGGCAAATTTTCTTCACGTAGCAAAAAGACCTGCTGCTAAGATATACCCCCCCCCCCCCCCCCATATATCAGGCTAACCAAACATGACATTTTTAATAAGACTCATCTTCATTGTGACATCACTGGAACGCACTGTGGTTTTGGGATTAGCAAATCAGTTGAATCTCAGTTCATCATCACATCATTATTGATACCGCTGACTGTAGAAATTGGATGGATGGAAATTGCGTCAATAGTAAGTAGTTTGGGGTGAAGTTGAGGCTCAAAGTCAAATTGATCATCAGAACACACCAGAGTATATTCTGCTTTGTGTGAACACAACTTGATGAACAATGAAATACATTCTAGAATATGAACTTTTGTACACACGTACATTCACAGACATAGCAAAGCCAGCTTGTGAATGGGAATGTGTTAAACATCAATAAAATAGTACAAAAAGTGGATTACGATTGCTGACTGCCCATTTTTCACAAAGAGAAAATTCACACCCACTAGTAGTTTTTTTTTTTTATGAGGTCAGTCAGAGTTGTTGGCTCTCCTTCTGACACATTCAAAGGGGAGTCCTGCTCTGCTGTTGTATTTGGCAACGCATAGGATGGAAACCTACTGTATTGTCTGCATTCATCTTGAACACTTGCCCATTGGCGAGTCCACTCCCCTTCGTGTTCAAAAGGGCATTCCTTCTCTGGTTTTGATTGGAATTAATCAGATTTAATACGTTGTTACTTGAGGCAAGTCAAATCCTATACAATCATACTGTTTACTTGATGATCATCACCCATTGTAAATCGTGTACTCGGGTATTATACTGGCCTTATACAGATTGTCCCAAATGCTGCATTTCATTGTCTAATTGCAGGTTTAGAGTAATAAAAACATGTCCACCGCACTGCCCCATTGAAAATACATGAACTATATACACTGTACAGTATATCAGCCAAGGACACAAATTTGGAATTAATTTTAAAATATGAATACATAGCAAAATGCAGTCTCCGTCGGGATGTAATACCTCACCTAATTTAAGTCTGGCGTGACAGAACGTGTGATAGGTAGTTCGCAATATTGGCATTGTATTCCATCAGCCTCAAATGGTGCATATGAATTGACACTAAATCTTCATTATATGCTTGCAGTTTAACAGTGAGACAAAATCAAACTTCCCGCAGTGTCTTAACTTTGTTACAACACAGCTCGACAGTCAATCAAATTTTTGTAGCTATTTTTAAATACTCAGATGTGTCCTGTCATAGAGATATGAATCTACTACAAACTGAAACATTGTGTAAGAATCCTTCATAACTGTGCAAGCCAAACACTAAAAGTACAAGAAATCAATGTATCATTGCACTACTCCAGGTGTATCTTATGTAACTTTTATACATCAGAAATATTTTTGTGGATCGGCCTTTATATAAATAAATAATACATTTACGTATATAAATAAAATTACATTTAAAATATATAAATACGATGAAATAAAATGAGTCGACTGGCATAAAAACAAGTATGAGCAATATAAAAATAAAACTCACTATTACGTTGAATTGGACCAAGGATGCTTGGTGTCCATGTGCGGAAGCAGTTTTGAAGGCTTCTGTCACGGAATTGGATGGAGCAGGGCGACCAAGTGCAGCTTGGTCCAGGTTTAATTGAAGCAAACTCAAAAGACTCCGTGAAAGCCGTGAAACAAAAAGACATTAGACAACAGGAACCAAAAAGACAACAACACACAATGATTCCACCAAGGTGTGAGGGGCAGACAGGACTTATATACACGACAGGTAACAAGAGGCAGGTGAGAATAATCAAACTAATCATGGGCACACAGGAGGGGAGGGGCGAGCACACAGACAGAAACCATGACAACAGACACGTAGTGGAATGGCTGGGGACGAGACATGAACTTGTCACGTGACCGGGACGAGCATCTTGACGTGAATTAATTAATTGAAAAAAAATAAATTTAAAAAAAAACTTTTTTTTTTCTGTGCAGCTTGGCGGCCCGGTACCAAGTGACCCGCGGACCGGTACCGGTCCGCGGCCCGTTGAATGGGGACCCCTGATGTACAGCACTCACATTCACTTTTATTCATTTTAAAGGGGTCACCTGACTGTGTAAAAAAATAAACAAATATATTCTTCTTTCCCAGCATGGTAACAAAGAATGCTTTGCATGGAAGAAACAAACAACACCCCAATTTTTCAGTGGATGTTCTCAATTGACCCAATTCCAGCCAATTTGGAGCAAAATTAGCTGAGTTTGCCGCACCAATTTTGGCTGGTGCCAAAACTAACCAAGCCTTGTCGCATAAACTGATGAAACATTTGAGAGTCGAAATGTCTTCTAAGACAAACTGAACAGTCTGGTCCCAATCCATTCCATGCCATGCGAGAGCATCCAGCCGTCCAACCTCTGGAAGCTTCAAGCTGAGCACTGCATTGAAAAGACGCTAATAAGATTTGAATTTCCCCACAAGCTGTTTCTTTCAACTATGAATTATTTCTTAGAACTAAACAGACACGGATGCAGAGGAAGCGACATGTGGTCTGCTGTATGTGAATGAACAATTCAAGACAAAACAGGGAGTTCCAACCACAGACTCCGAAGACACCCGATAGAATCCTTCTGCCACAAAGTGATCGCAGATGCATGCTGGATTGTCAACAAAGGAAAAATAAAGCACCATGAAAATAACTTTCGAGGGAAACACAATAGAATTACGATGGAAAAAGGAGACAATGGCATTTTCGTATATTTCCTAACAGTGACATAATCAGCATCTTTTAACATCACTTCCAACAACTTGTCTCGTATGGATTTAAAGTGGAAACCCCAACAGCAAACAGAATCCAACTCATCTAATTACTTTTACGCAAACGTGAAAGAAAGGTTGTCTGTATTTAGATCTGCCCTGTGACTCACCAGTCACTCGACCGTGCTTGTTCGGCTCCCTGCAACACTGCACAAGTGGAACAGAAAATGGATAGATTCGGTTAGATGATTCTTGAGATTTGTTGAAATCTACAATCGACTGAATTGGCTGCACTGGAGGTGGACTGTGAAGTCACGACCGAATTCGGATAAACAGTTGAAAATGGATGGAGGAAATATAATTGTCACCACATGTGTTGGTGATGATCGGGTACCATGAATAGGTCTCCATTAAAGATCTTAGCTGGATCGTACCTTCGCCGTCAACATCGTACTTTGTACAACCTTATGTCCATATGGCATTGTACTCTCTCATCTCCAATTTGTCGTCGCTGACTCCTGTATGTATTTAGAAAGTGATAGCTTGCCTCGGAGGCCTGTTTGGGTGACGTGACTGTTGATTTAAGATACTGTACTGATATCAAACTACAGACCTACGGCAGTCAGTTTTTCTTAACTGTTATTTTCATGTCAGGATCTTCCTTGCACGGCAAATGCTTTGACAGGTTTTCTCCCTCCTGTGTTATGTCTAACATGAACCAGCTGTGCACACTCCTACTGTACTATACCTACAAGTGATACTGGAATAATAGTCCTTTCACAAAGATCTACCTAAAAGGTTCCCAACCAGGAATGGAGATAATATTTCGGAGCGAAAATTTGGGTTTGGCTGTTTTCTAATGAATGATCTCTAATTTCTTTAATTCAGCATTGTTTTAATTAAGCATGAAAAAGAAACATGAAGTCAAATGTTTTCACACAGTAGCATGTTAGTGGTGGCACTGACTGTCATGAAGAGCTATTTAAAATGTCGATGAGTTCCCTACACATCTAAGCAGGGAACCTGTGGGATTTATTTTGTTCGTGTGCAAGAAAAGGCAAGAGCCAGAATAACTTGTGGCTTATCACAATGCTCTGAGCATCTGACAGTTCCTTACTGAGAAGATTACCGTTCTAGAGCCAACTTCTCTAGACAGTCAGAATGACTGGGTGATTTTTTTTCTTCTTTCCCAAGCTCAAGGGGGTCACCAAGGTGACCTGTTGTGAAGATATTGACGACAGCAAGTTGGCCTTAACGACAGAGTGTCAGAGGATACTGGAAGCAATTTTCCAGGGTTGCGTGATGGCATAGTAGAGCCGGCTGGGAAAGTGTGTTGGGCTCTAGAGGGATTCCTTCGAAGGGAACAACTTGTAGTTTGGATTTGAAAAATATGATGTAGATATCCTGGAACAGTTTTTGATACATCTCATTTAAATCCATTAATTCCTGATGAAAGAAATCATTTAAAAATGGGGGAAGGTTTTTGCTCCATCGTGCTGCGCTCATCACAAATTAATGCAAGTAATTATGACTCAGAGCTTTGGGTGGCGACCCTATTTATTATTGCAATCATATCTCAGGCTTTTTGTTCTTTAATCTGAATAGGAACTGCATAAATTGTTCCTTCCCTTGTGTATCTCATATTCCCTCCATTAAGCCCAAATGATTCGAGAAAATGTTTTTCCAGGTTCGGCATCAGCTCCAGCTAATTTCTGCGGTGTCCTCATGTGAGTCTGAGCTTATTAGCTCAAAAGACTGAAAGCTACTCTGACAACTGTGAAGCAAATCAGGATAGTTCTGGAATATTTATTTTCACACTCCTGCTTCTCTTTTCCTGTTGCACTGACATGACCTGACATTTGAGGTGGCTGAACATGTCTGACTATAAAAATAAGGCATATTTCTTAAGGCTTGAATGAACTTATGTCACTCAAAATGAAAAATCTGAACCATTAAACCCAAATGAGAGAACTCCCACTTGAGGAATTTGTTTTACCATTTTTTGGGCAGAAATGAAAAGTCAGCTGACACAAAAGCAACATTTTCAGTAGTTTTATTGAAAAATGCCTCTTCTGTTTTTTTTTTTTGAGAAATAAATAAGAAAATAAGGCTGTGGGGAATTCACAACATATGTGCAGTTAAAACATGAGAACAGCAATTCTATGACCCATAGTCTTGCATCCAAATCTAACTGCATTGATAGAACACAACTATATTCTGACTTACAAATTCTCAGTAAATTATACAACACAAACATGCAAATTACACATCTGGTAGCAGAAAAAAAAAACATTGGATGAAAAAGTTTTGCTGCATTACAAGTCAGACTGTTATTTGGTTTTATAGGCCAAATAAGATGCAGAAACCTTTACGGGATAGAATTATGAGACATTTTTAATCTCATGGAATTCCTACAACAGCTTTACACTGAATTAAAAGACCATCTGGTGGAAGACTTTCTGCATTTTTTTACAGGATAAATGCATTCAACATTGGAATCAGATAAAAAAAAAAAAAGGAGCACTAAGCGTGATGAGTGACCTTGTATTGCTAAGTTCTCATGTCAAAACAATATACGTTCAATATAACTATGGGTATCAAACCCATATACATATGTTCTGAATAGCATTTTCTCCTCACATAAATGGATCATCAACGTTAGGTAAATACTACACTCTAAGGACTCCACTTGGTAGCTATGATGCTAGTGTCTCTGTATCGCCTTTTGGAAGCGATCGCTTTCTTCGCTGGTTTCGCGTGTAACCTGATGATTGTACTGTCTCAATTGCTCCAGCCGGCTCCACGGATAAAGACGCTACCTCTGGTTCAGGCTGGTAGGTGTTGGCTATAGAAAATACGCGGCCAAATTAAAAATCAAATGGTATTGCACATAGTTTTGTTGTAAACTGCCCTGTGATCACTTTTACACAAAGGAGTATTAGCCTCAGAAAAGAAAAGAGTATATATACTGAGAATAAAATAAAAATATTACAAGAAAAAAAATGGAATATGTGTGAGAATGCATTAAAAGTCATTTTTGGCAGGAATAAAGTTGTAAAATGGCAACCAAAATTTAATTGTTGAGGATAATGTCATTGAGAATGAAATAGTCAATGTTTGGAAAATCAACACCAGTAAATAAATTAAAAACATCTAATTGGGGGTAATTAATCAACAAATATTTAATTATTTGATGCAATTAATCTCAAGAGGCCGCTGGCCCTTCTAGAAACTTTTGGGTTTATGTAACTTTCACTCAATATTACAACTTTATTCCTATAAGAAAACCACTTTTAATCATTTTCCCTTTTTCCTTCTCCTCCTATGATGACTATTCCTAGCTCATGTTCTTGCACAATAAAGCTTTTAAAAAAACAACAACAACTGCGCTACACTAAACCGGCAAGAGAGCAACACTGAGCACCAATTTGTCCAACATACACACAAAATCAAAATATAATGGTTAAAAGTACAAACGGAACATGCTTCAGTCTGGTCACTTTGTAAACAGAGGTTATTGCTGGTGTAAGTAAGTTAGCCAGGAGGGTTATAAGGCATAAGCTCAGTACAGACGTTAACTTGGATTTAGTGAAGTGTCCGGTGGGATCATAAATCATTTACATAGCACAACATTAGTTTTATTTACAGTCTCACCTCTACACGTACACAATTATGAAATCCTCTTTGTTAGTAGTTGTGTTGGGTGGTGTTTGTACATGCTCCTTCCTTGGTAGGAATGCTCTGTCTCTGTTTTTGTGTTCCCAGCGGTTTTTGCGGTTCAAGATGCAAACAGGCCAGCAGGTTGCCATCACGGTAGCTTATAGCTGTGAGATGATGTTAGTGCCAGTCCACTTCCATTCTGGGTTTTGGCGGGTTTTTTTTGTAATTGTTTGTTTTAATGTTCATTAGTCATGTCCATGTGCACCTTTAGTAAAGCCCTGGAACAAATAGGCAAAGGTCTCAGAAACAGGACTTGAAACTTTAAAGGAGCATAGTCGATTCTGAGAATTTACTATGCCCAACCTGCAAATATTCAGATGGGGTGAGTTAGTTTTTGGAAAAACCGTTACTTTATTCTATGCAGAGAATCATACACTGCTAGCTAGAGTGATTTACATGCATGTTTTAAATAGAACATCAAACGAATGCAGGTGATGGAGAGCGGTGAGTTCCAACTGACCGATTACTAAACACTTCCCAATGGGGATCGTCCAACCCAGTTTTGGATTTAAATCTTGCACATGAGGCTTGAGTAAGAGCGAAATGAAGGATTCCAAGTTGGCAATCATAAAGATACAGTGAATTTAGTTTCCATGTGAGGAAGTCGATGTTTTTCTACCTTCATCCAAAATCATTGAATGGACCCATTGTTCATACAACCATGAGACCTCAAAAGTCAAATGCCCCTGAAGTTGTACAGTTTGGAATTTGACCAACATTTAAAAAAAAATGCGATGATAATCGTACTGTAGAACACAGCGTTATGCTTGAATTTAATATTAAAAATGTCACCTACAGTTGAATCTGAAATTGAGCTCATTTGGGGAGTTTAGTAAATGGTCAGTTTTCTCGCATTAATATTTTGTATTCACTATCACACATGCGTGTTCCTAAATGTTATCATAGAAAGTAGTGCGTGTAATTAGTGTGCTATGTCATGTAGTAGCATGCAGCAGTTCGACATTTTCGAGCTTTACCTGGATATCCTTGTCCGTTGTAAGGGATGCCAACACACTGAGAGGAGTCGCAGTATCCTTGGGGTCCTGGTGGTCCCCTCACCCCGGGATTACCATTACGACCTGGAGGGCCACGAGGGCCTGAAGAGCCAGTGGGACCCGGGGGACCCGTTCTGGACTCTCCTTGTGGTCCTGAAAACAGAAGAAAGAGCGCAAGAGTGCTTAGAAGGGGTACAAACTCAAAGCCCTTATGACCTCAATCATAAATATTAAGTGGAAACGGTTAACAGGCCTGTAATTTCACAATTCCAGTTACTCAATTATACAGCCCCCCACTCGCAAAAAAAAAAAAAAAAAAAAGAGTTATGTAGAACTTTGTGGAGGTACTGGTTCTAACCAACCCCCCTCCCCAAGCTCCATGTGTCTAGACAGTGAGAACGCAGCATGGAATTTTCCCCCTCGTGCTCTCTGCCTTAAGTGAACCCATGTGTTGTCAACCAAGTCACCAAAGAACGCTCATTGTGCAACATTCTGATTCTCTCTTCTTTACGCACACATACACACGTACACTCATATTGGACTGAGTCATTAGAGTGGACTTCCTCCCACAGGTCTTTAGTTGTATCTCACATCAGTCAGCATTTGGTCGAGTGAGGTCGGATTGAACGGAACACATGGTTTACAAATGTCCTCCTCTGAGCAAAAGAAAATCTTAAGAAGTGATGAGCTATTTTTAAAATTCATGTTGGGATTACATTATTATATCGACATTGTAACTCTACGTGCAAGTCATCTAGAACTGTACAGAGACCATGACTGACATCTGGAACTGGTCAAAATGTATAGACAAGTAAAAATGTTAAATTTAAACGCAAGTTACGGAAAGTAATATTTCAATGTTTTGGAGAAGCACATATGTACATAAATCCTATAGAAGCGTTCAGGAATATCCTTTGTGGTTTTCCAAGATCATCCATTTTATGGTCAAAAATGTTAACTCTTCTGTGAATCCATTTTCATTTCACCAGTTCTTGTGTTCAAAAGCTCCATGAAAAGAAGAATGGAGCCACTGTGCGAGTGGGATTTTATGTAAACATAAAGTCGCACGACTAGTTGACTGGCAGTCTGAGATGATAAACAGAGAACCTACATGCTTATGTTCCTTGCCTCATAGGGCGGAGGATTTAACAATGAAGTCTATTGTCAGACTAAAGAGGGAGGCAGGAAGGAGAGTCTTACCTGGTGGTCCAGTTGCACCTCTTTGTCCTCTGACACCTGTGCCTGGAGATCCTCTCTCTCCCTTCTCACCTGGCGCACCTACACACATAAGCAATAAGAATCAGTTTTTAGAAAAACACATCCTGAAATGATCTGGAATTAAAAGCACACATGGAAAATAGTTAAGTTGAACCATGTGCAGACTACACCAGGTTGTTACGTAATTCTCATGATTAGCATGACCTTAAACTCAACTTTTACAAAGCAAAAAAAAAAACTCAAGTACCTCTTTCTCCTGGACTTCCAGGTAACCCGGGACCTCCTGGGAAGCCAGGTCGTCCGCCTTGTCCTGGGTCTCCACGGGTTCCCGGTTCGCCGGCCGGGCCAGGTGGACCCGGTGGCCCTGGATTGTTGCTACGGTAGCCAGAAGGAATCTGGTTGAGCATCTGGTCAATTCGACTCATTTGACCTGGAACAAATAACAACATATGTTTGAGTAGGATGATCAAAGTGAAAAACAATATGATGAAGAAATGTTTTGCTCACTGTTCACAAGCTGTTCGCAAACTTGTCTGGCAATGGAACGCATCATGTTTTGGGATGCAAAGTCTCCCTGGAAACACATGTTGGATTAAATCAACGTGACTGTGATGATAGGAAATGACTGACACATTGAAAGCGTACATACCCGCTCGCCCTTTTCTCCTTTAATGCCAGCGGGTCCCTGTTAAAGCAACATCACATTAATAAATACATGCATTAAATAGCTATCCTTTGGTGTGATGTGCCATGTCCAATGATTGGTATTACGTACTGGGCGTCCTGAGTCTCCTGATTTTCCTGGTTTCCCGGTAACTCCTGGTGCACCTGGAGTTCCAGGATTTCCCTGAAGAATGGACAAAAAAATGGTGATACATAATTAATAAAAGTTCATCTTTAATCGGAGCAGTATGAAACAGAGGTGGAGGACTAAAGTCATGACTTGTCTCGAGTCAGACTTGAATCGCCACATTTTATGGCTTGCGACTTGATTGGCTTAAACTTAACAAAACTTTGATGACCTACATTTTGACTTGAATTACATTATAGGGACGTAACGGTTCATCGAGAATCTATTTAAAGTCAATTTAAACTGCTTTAAAATATGCATCAATGTAAAATAAGTAAAAGAATAAATTCATTGTTAAGATTAAAGTGTAGTTAAATAATAAAAAATATTCGTTCATTTACAAGGTTTATTTTTTAAAGTTAGAAAAGTTTGCAAGAAGGCCTTTTGAGTTAAAAAATAGATTTTAAAGAATCTAATCAAATTGAAATCAGGAACTGTAAATTGAAAATCGAATCGGGGCTTGTGTAAAAAAACAAGTTTAGATCACACATTTTACTCCCACCTCCGGCATTAAATCCATTTCCCGTTAACTGTTGCATGAATTAATTTGAATTGGGATCCACTGTAACAAATCCATTAAAGGCCACATGTTGCCAAGGGTCTAAGCGGAGATGGAAACAATCCCATGTCAAAACATCCTCTGCAAATAGCACTCTTGAGGTAAACTGCATATGTATACGTATTTATTTATTGTATATTGGCATGAAGCCTGTCCTCAGCGGTGCTCGATTAATTACATTCAGACATCGCCTTAACCACAGCGGAAAAAAATGTGAGCACCATCATTGTGGCAGCAGAAGCATGAAGAGACAACAAAGCTTGTGCGCCGATTGGGATTTCAAGCACATTTAATGCAACACAAACTTACCATTGGCCCTGGCGGGCCTCTGGGTCCAGATCCTCCGTCCTTTCCTGGTGGCCCCTGCATGGAAACAACATACAATGCATCAGTTTCATGACTGTATATTGCTTTAAGTTTGTCTTATTGAATTAGCACCTAATATTATTGCTGATAAAAGTTAGGTAAAATGCTGTATAGTAGTTGAATGTTACATCCATTTGAAAGCACACTAAGCGGATTTGGAGGTATGCCTTACCCGCGCTCCGCTTGGCCCAACAGGACCCAGAGGACCACGTGGTCCAGGAGAACCCTTGAAGAAGAAAGGAGACACAGTCAATCAATGTGCAATGATCAGGAACAACCTCTTCATGCAGTTACCAAAATAACTCTGCTTAAATGGACGATAACGCTCTAAAATCTTACATTTTTTCAGTTATTACGCCAGAGTCAACATACTAACTTCAGACTCAATGCAGTTGATACTTGATGTGCATAATAACATGCACAATATTGATTGCACATATATACTGCAATTACTTTTTTGACACACACTTTTTACAAAGTCAGTATTTTCAGTTTTACGGCTGGGAAAAGAACATGTTCCATTTCAGTTATTCTCATTTGGGTAACTTGAGTCCACAGTTAATAATTTAACTCCGGTCTACCGTTTGTCAATCATTGCGCCTCTTTCAGAATGTGGGTGTCCCTGAGGATGGAGGGTAATCCACCTACTCCTGAGTGTGGTTTCCCTGATTGCAATGTTAACTGAATCCAGGCTACAGAAGCAGATATACTCTGTTACGTCCTGTTCGTAAACCACAAGAAGGGAGTGGGGGGGCTTACTTGCAGGCCACCTAGACCCTGGTCTCCACGATCTCCCTTTGGTCCAGGGCGACCCTGAATATGGAAGAGAAAAATACATATTTTTACTTTGCTATGGCAAACAGTAATGGTTGTAGATTTCCACCTATTCAAGAATGTCCACATATGTTTCTCATTGCTGTATTCACTGATAATAAAGGTTCTATAACTTGGTGGTGTTCATAAACTTACAGGTGATCCAGGTAGAGACAGTCCGTTAGGACCTTGAGGACCTGGGGGTCCCAATGGGCCGACAGGTCCTGCGTCACCACGTGGTCCCACTGGACCCTGCCGAGACATAGAACACAACACAATAGCTTTAAAAAAGACAACTTTGATCAGATGTTTAATTTGAAAATAGAAAATAGACGTCATCAGTTTGTGGTTGAAAAGTTAAGATCCTCTAATGGTAAAAAATAAGGAAATTCAGATGTTGCTCCTTTTGTTGGTGTGATTAACGATATTGGAGCACACGAGTCACTGCTTCTGGAAAACCACAGCAATGAGATTTGGTGTTTCAAAATCTGGGAGTTATCATTGGCGTTTGTCGAATTGAAAACAAAACGTTACAAGATGTTAAAAAGGAACCAAGGTTTCACTCACAGGTTTGCCTGGGTCGCCTCGATCTCCTCGTGGTCCCTTAGTTCCCGGGCCGCCCTAGAGAGGTAAGCAATCGAAAGACAGAGCGTGAGTGCAACAACAGGAGCAAATTCCAACAACCCTAAAATGCACAGTGATACAAAAAAAAAAAAATTCCTCGCACGAGATGAGTGGGGGTTACGGGCAGTCGTTTTTCCAACAGGCATTTGTCTTTTGACGCTACCCTCGAAACCCACATTTCATTGCATGTGACTGGCTTCATTGCTCAGCTGCTCAGAGGAAAAGAAAATATCTCCTGAGGCGAGGGACATCCTCAGACTTCTGGAGATCAAACTGTATTGCAGGCTTATGTCAAGCTGCTCTTTATAGTCGCACCATCATAAGAATCTATGGCATTGTCATCATTGTCATAACATGTTTGACATATGAGAAAAGTATTTTATCAGCATTAGAGATGAAGACAGGTCGGAGGAAAAACGGGATGTGCAGTAGCTTTACCGAAGGACCGGGTGGACCCTGGGGACCGATGCTATCTTGCGTGCATGTGCAGGAGTGGGGGAGGGCCGGGCATTTGGCCTCATCTCGCTGGAATCAAAACAGAAAAAGGATTAAATGAGCGAAACTACATGTGTAGATAAGACCAGCAATTAGCGGTAAAAAAAATTACAAAGAAGGCCATCAAGATTAATTAGAGAGCTTGTGCTTCAAAAACCTCACAATCAATGGAAATTAGGCAATTATAATTGGAAAAACGTGTATGTATTCGCAAAGTGAATGCATGTGCCAATTCTGATTGCAGAACAATCATTTCATATTGGTGTCAGATTTTCTTTTTATTCCATCAGAACTACAGTCCAATCCATGAAGAGGCCTTTGGTCCTCCACTTCAGAGTTCCAACCACTGAATGATTGCTGTTATTGAACACCCCTGTTTTTTTAAATGAAACCTACCGTGGCTGGCAGATCGCAGCATTTGTCTCGGCTGATCCAACTCAAGCTGCAGATAATATCGAACATCTGGAGCTGGAACTAAACAGAGGTAGACAAAAACATTGAAGGGTGTTAAAAATGACTTCCATACATGATGACAATGCACAGTGTTAAAAACTGCACATTGAGCTCTTTTTTTTTTTTTTTTATATCGTGCATAGCCACACATGGAATTCTTTCAAAGAATTCCTTTTTATTCGTTGTTCACTGAAGTTGTGAAAAGAAATGAGATGCTCTTGCACATGTGTTTTCTGGAAGTCTTGTTTCACTTACCGTTGCAGACTGCCTCCTTCCCGAGCGGACCATCTTGCCAAGCACTTCGGTTCCCTCCAATGTGATGTTGCTGGCCTCCTTGATGGGCTTCTCCGCCACCTCTTGGCAGTCCAAATTGAGCTTGACTTTCTCTGGGGAGACGGTGATGTGGAGCTGTAGGACGAAGATGATGGACAGGTGGCACGGTTATTCAAAATATTATTGTCCTCTTTTCTACCTTTGCAGCTGCCAAACGTGAAGCTATGCTATTATTCGATAATGCGTAGGGCTTTCGAAAATATGGCTTTGACATTTACTTTTGGATTTGTCTGGGGTCTGACCGACCTTTTAAGCTCGAAGGAAATGAGGAATTAAGGAAAAGTGCAGCCTTACGGATAAGAACAACCTCAATGAACCCTTTTTTTGTATTCAGCTTTTAAAGATTTTTTCAAAGCTTTGCCTTTGCTCATACTTCAGTACACACAACTGTTTCTTTCGGGAAACTGGAATTTCCAAAACTGCTCTTATTACCCACTCCGATATTACCATCCAGTGGTTTCTGATTCCGAACGTAATTCCTGTTTGATGCCTTTGCTGATCATAATATACAACAGTTGACAGCAGCCTGCAGTGGTAAAACTGCAGACAGAGTTTTGTATAACAATACAGAATGACTCAAATGTCAGACTGTGTTCGGAGAGCTCTGCTTGGCGTTATGAAACTATATCATTTGTGGCATACCGAGCTTTCATTTCACCAGAGCGCATTTTCCCCTGCTCAGCGGTCTCTTTATTTTACAATAAGCATGTCACTATTCCTTTATACAAAATCTTAACAACCACAGACTTGACCAAAGTTCTTGGAAACTAATATCTCATTAATTGCTGGGTCTTAGGTAGACTATACTATGGCAGTTTTATCTTGAGGATGATCTTGTCCGAGCCAAAATACAAGTAAATCTGTTCTTCTAGCTATACCACTGACATGTACACTGACTTTTTCTTAATTTTTCTTTTTTTTTCATCTGTATGACATGTATTAGGATGCATATTTCTCTATCCATTGAAATTTTAGCTTAAATGTATTCATATTTCTGGAGAATACCACTTCGCAAGCCCCTGGAGGTTTTTTTAAGACATTCTCCATCACATTTATTTAATCTATGTACATTTTAAATGTTTTTGTATGTGAAAATAAACAAACAAAACAAAATATAGTGACAGGAAGAACAATTAAATGCTCTTCCATTAGAGGGCAGAAGATACAATAAACCAATGTACCGCCAGAAAAAGTCACGACTTCCTGTAAGTAGCTATGTAGAATTAAACATTTCATACTACGCTTGTACATTCGTCAGTGAAGTCAGACAGAAGCAACATTATTTCAGTACTCATACATTTTTGCTTGGTGGTGTGCCATTGGCTTGTTAGGAAACAATGCTCTATAGAATGACAACTGCAGTAAAAAAAAAAAAAAAATGGTTTTACTCCAGTGAAATATTACCAAAGGCAAATTTCAAGCTAATCTTCTACTGTTTTGCAGTGAGATGAAGTGAAAAGAGTAATCTTGGGTCAACAAGACCATCTCCTACCCCTTAAAAGTGGGAGTCAGGAAGTTCCCAAGAGGGGTAGTGTGTCTCTCATATGAAAAATTCATCTTTGAGAGCTTTCCCACATGCTCAGCTCGCGGTACACCACGACCTCTCAAGCCCGGGTTGCTCTTTATTTACAAGTTTGAAGACGAAAACCAAATGCAAGCACTTTATGACCAAGTGCTGTGGACTTGAACCACGTAGAATGACTCTTCGTACATTACAAAAAGGGTTGGGTGTAAGGGGAAAAAGGGAGTATTGTGCTCCTTACCAAAATAAAATTCTGACTCGATTCTTGGTATCTTTCCTTTTCCTATGGCAGTACTTCAAAGCTCTAGTTTTTTTTTTTTTTTTTTTTTTACAGAATGACTGCCCTACCTGCATACTGTAACAGTGTTTTTTGTACTTCTTAAAAAAAAAGAATCTATGAAACCTAATCCTGTTATGTGGTTGCTGGATTCAAACAATGTTTTAGTTATGTTATTTTTAAATTTATTACCGCGATTAGTAATGTTTATACTTTCCATTACTGGGAAAGTTCTATTATTGTGAGAGTTAAAGTTAGATTTATAGTATTGGTTCAAAGTGAACTTCAGAGAAAGTGAACTTCAGATCTAAAGTTTCATTGGCAAAAGCAGAAGTTTGTGGTCAGCATTCAGCCATGATGGTGATTTTTTTTTTTTTTTTTCTTTTATAAATGTCAAAAAATAATGTCTGAGACCTGATGGATTATTTTGGGGTTGGAACATTTGAACAGTCCCTACATTTATGAAGCTATCACCACTTGAGCTACAATCTTGAAGCAGAAGAAAGAGACCATGAGTGAAGGGGAAATATGTTTGACAAAAATGGCAGTCCCTGCTATGTGTTGTGATGTTGCTGGGAAAATAATACTGTAGGGAAAGTGATTGTCAAGTGGAGCTATAATTGATCAATAATAAATCTTGGGGGAAAAAAAATGAGAAATTGACCGAATTTTGCCGGAGAATGTTTCAGCCTGACAGCCTGATTCTGTAACTATAGTGGACAAAGTGACAGGGAACCACATCAACATAGTCTGCCAAAGCATGAAGCAACAGCACCCAGTCAGTACTCCAGTAAATAAGAGGCTAGGTTGACCGCTGTCCCACAAGCTAGCCACCCAGTGTACATTCGGAACACAGTCACGCTCTGAGGGCTCACACATATAAATTATGCTGTCGAACAAGAGCCACGGTGATGTCATGAAATCATCATCAAACATTTTCCAGGATCTCATTCATTCATGAAATCCCCCCAAATTAGTTTTGCGGTTCCTAGATAAAACCATTGAGATTCCAATTTTATGAGTATTCATATTTGTTAGGATGAAAACGAAATACAATGCACCATTGGAACATTTCCGCAGTCTAAAAACTTGGGCTCAAATAATACTTTCAAGGAAAATTTGTTTTGTTTGGCTTATTTGGGTATGAGTATGCTTTCATTATGCTATCAATGATTGGAAGTCAAAACACTGAACAGAAAGTATGACGATATGAAGAAAAAAAAATCTGTTATCACCAAAATTCATCAAAGTAGCTCGTCACACATTATTTTTTCTTTTTGCGCTTATTTAACAACACAACTTGCCAAAATATTTAATAACTCAAACCATGTCCTCAGAGTATTATCAAGACTTATTCTGTTTCCATTATTTTTTGAAGGAAAGATTGATTCAAAATCTGATTGTGTTACAAGGGTCCACTCAATTGAGATTATTCAGGCATGATTGAATGTTACCATTGGATAGGTACTTTATTTAATCAGTCTTCTTCGGGGACTTACATATTAGTCTTTGGAGAAAAAAAAGTAAAAGCAAGTGGCCTTGAAACGACTATTTTTCCCTGCTGTGTGGGATAAGTCATCAGTAAGAAAATATACTATGTTTCGTTGTTGTGATCCTAACAGCCTGCTGAGTTAAAACAAAACAGTGGATGTTTTACATTCGCTGCTGCTTTGACTTGGATTTGATACAATCTGATTTCAGTCATCCCAAGAGACGACACACAAGCAAGTGGGCCTCATGTAGTGGCAAATGTTCTGAAGACAAAGGTTTCGTAAAAGGAAACTAATGGCTCCGTTGGCGGTTAGTTCAAGCGATGTCTTGTTTTGACAGATTGTTAGATGACAAACTTCTCTTAATGACTCCTCTAATAAGCAAAGTTTAACTGTTAGTAGAATGACCTAGAAGATGACGACATCAAGCCAGCTGCAATCATTTTAAATTGAAATAGTAGTGTGGAGAGCTTTGTTTATCAAGTACCTACATGCACCATGACTAATTCACATTCAATCCAAATCAAATAGAAAACAAAGCAATCCAGCCTCCCGTGTGCAGCGTTGATTGGTTTGGAAATCATTCAACAACTTGCAGAATAGCTGGTCTTCATGTGGTTATTGGATTGATGAAGTTGAAGAATTTCTTTTGTATTTATAAACGTCAAAGCTCATTCATCAAGTAAGTAATTGAATGCTAAAATACCATTTGGACATAATACCTCAGTTGTATGAATGATTGGAAATAGTTTTTTGGGGGGAAAGGCAGGAGCTTGGCTGGTGCGCTTTCCTAACTAAACAATAGATCCGAAAGTTGAGCTAAAATATTTTTGATGATTTAAATTATAACACAATGAAGACTGATATTCAATAAGGACCACGACAGCTTTTCCCAACGAGCATGGAACGGTGTGTTTACCTTGTGGAAACTGCCATGGAAAATGCGCTTCACTTGTTCCTCATTAAATATGGCTCTCTGGATCTCTCCTCGGGTGTCCTTGTTATAGAACGTGATTGTTTTGCTTGAAGCTGGAAAGAGAAGAAGCTTTGATGAAGCGACACGGAAATCACAGACTGTTCTATAGGGAACACATGGGGGTAGACGGACGGATGAGGGGGATAACAAGAAGGTTAAGGGGGATTTAGTCCATGCTCCTAATCATATGCATGCACTTACCACATGTGCAGTTGAAAAATAAGGAAGGAAACCCCATCCTAAATTACCGTAGAAGACTACCGACAATTCTGCACATTTCCAATTACCGGTTTCCACCCATAATTAATTAGCTATGTCCGCGTTTGCTATGCTATAGCGTATGACAAGAGGAGACTTACGATTGACGGTGACGCCGACCTCCGGATTGTTGTTTTTGTCGGAAATCTGCCAAATATCAAAAGGATCCGAAGGCGTGTCGGGTAGAAGTCGGAAGAGGAGGACGATGGTGTAGGATGGGGGAAGACCATCTGGATGGATCTCCCTGTTGGTGTAAACAAATTGTATCATTATTAACCCAAAGTAGACACAGTCAAGCAATCGAACAAATGTTGTCAACTTGCAAAAGAGTGAACTAACCAGAATGTTATAGTCTGTCACAAAGCCATTAAAAGCTAAATTATTACCAGTTACCCCTCTGGGTGTGCAAAAATGACTCACATGTTGAAAGTATTTTCCATCCTCTCTTCCTGACTATATTGTCAACTGTTTCCATTCTACTCACTACTTGAGAAGTTCAGTAGTTGCAAGCACACCACTTGCGGATGCATAAAAGGGCAAAACTTTGCGCCCAGGGGTGAGTTGTGTCATTAAAACAGAAAAGAACAGGACAGGAAGAAAATCTCCTCCAGGTGATATCACTTGGGCTTCTATTCTCAACTTATTGCTGATGGTTCACTTGAGGAGTCTCTTTGACGACGGGGGAAATTAAGTATCATTATCAATAATAACAGGGGGGTTGGACATGAAATTACTTTGTTGATTTTACATGCACCCAGAGCTTTGCACCAGTTCTTACTTGGTTGGCTGGTTTATGTAGGCATCCTTATGCAGCCTGTAGGCAATGTAGCTGTTGAATGAGCCCGGCTCCATGGACACACCATTCATTCCAGCGAACGTGCGGTCGGTGATGTTAAAAGCCTCAAGCATCCTGAATCCTGAAAATTGGCCAAGGACAATCATGTCAAGGAGTAAAAACCACTACAAGATATGCTAGTCATGTTAGCAAGGTGTGTAGGGATCAGTTAGTGTGCATGATGCTTACCAGGTGTGGTGTATCCATTCATGTAGATCAGAGGGCAAGCTAAAGCAAAAACAGAAAAGCAAAGGATTCAAACATACTTTTAGGGTTGAAATAATGCTTCTCATGTGTTCAGAAATTAGGTTTAAAGAGATTGAAAGGACATAATATCTTCTCTGTCTTACTGGAGGTAGCAGTTTCACAAATGAAGGTGATCAGGTTGTCCTGGATCTTGTCGAAGGCATCGTAGTCATCGACCACAAACACGTGTCTTTCGCTGGGCTTGCTGCCAATGTTTCTCAACTCTGCCATGTCCACATCGGCTACGCCAACCACAAACACGCTGTAGCCTGCGGAGGGAACAACACAAAACAATTCAATTGTCAAGGAAATTAGAGTTCAACAGCTAAAAGCCATAATGCCGAACTGAACTGGTACCAAAAGTAGAAAAAAAAGTGAATTGTTTGTTTGTTGGCAGAATATTTCTTGGTTTCGAAAGATGACATGAGATTTGACAAATAGACAGCTGCGGTGGACTGTAACATTAACAAAAATGAAAACAAATGACTCCTCTATTATTCCTTGCTCCATCTGCCCTTGCTCCATAATATAATACAGAACTTTGAGTTCAGCATAATTCTACAAACAAACTAATCAAACTACAAATGTGGTGAATTTGTAACATTTTTCTCTGAGGTAAAAAAAAAAAAAATCAAATCTGTAAACATTTATGAGGGGAAATTTCAATAACTCAAATTTGTGTTTGTGAGCTATATTGATGCAAATTCATTTAGGCATACCAGCTTGTTGCAGCTGTAGAGCGTTCTTCTTGACATCATCCTGGGAGCGTCCATCGGTGACAACCACTAGAACTTTAGGAACATTCCTCCTCATTCCACTGTCAGAGGTGAACACCTTGTCGTAAACATGCTTCAGCGCAATGCCTGGACAAAGAAGCAAAAAATCAACACCATTCGTTCATTTCATTGTGCAGACGCACACTTGTAAGAAGAGTACCTGTCTTGGTGTTTCCTCCTCTGTAGCGAACATTCTTCAAAGCCGAAACGACGACACCCTTGTCATGGTATGTGTTGAGCTTGAACTCAGTCTTAGCATCATCGCTGTACTGCGCAAATGCAACCTGAGGGAAAATGTGAAATGGAAATCTTACTCTACATTCTATGTAGACCGACGATTAAAATATTCTGATTCAACAGACACCAAAGAATTTCTTCTAACCTGCATGCCACTTGGACTGATAACATCAAAAGCACCGGTCATGCTTATGACAAACTGGATGACCTTGTGGAAACTATCATCTCCGATACTCCAAGAGCCATCAATGAGGAAGACCACATCGGCCTTAGCACCTCTGCAGACTGTGATTCAAGCATATCAGTGATTAATAAAAGCCAGTCCGGTGATCATTATTTAACATGTGAAAGCTCTCCTCACCATCCAATGCTGATGGAACTGTTGCTGGTGGAGGAGGAGGTGGTGGCTCGGTTGGCGCTTCAGTGGGTTTAACCACTTAAGGGACCAGAAAAAAAGTAAATAAATTGTCAATGGCATGTACACTGAAGAACATACACTGAAGCATAATAAATGCCATCTTACATGTTCGCTCCTTCGTCTCCACTCCAGGCCCTTCCATGCTGGGGGTCTGAGTGTACACAGTGGCAGTGTAGAGGGTGTCAGGTGTCAAACCGTCAAAGCAGTGATCACTTGCACTGCTTCTGACTGTGATCTCCTGAGCTCCACCTCGAGAGGCTGAAGAGGGAAGGGAAATTAGATCTATCCGAAACAATATTTCAAGAGATTCTCCAAAAATCAAAACTACTGATGCACTCACGATCAACCGGTTGGACTTTAAGCCTGTAGGACGTTGCGGCTCTATGCTGAGCCCAGCGAATGCAGAAGGTGTCATAGGCCACGTTATATGTTGTCAAGTCTGTCACATTCAGGTACACTAAAAAAGACCCAAAGCATGTTTGACTGAGAATGCCAAAACAATTTGGAGTAGCTGTACTTCAGGTATCATCTTACATGTGGTGCCCTGGCCAATCAGAGGTCCACTGATCCCGGTGCTGTACTGCGCCAACACTTTCAGATCATAAGTGGTTCCGGGTGTCAGGTTATTCAGTTGGTGGGTCGTGACATCGCCAACAAAAACTTCTTCAGACTGATCAGAGCCTGGGAGGAAACACAAACAGGACACAGTGTGAAAATTATTTATGCTAATCAACGTAAACATCTCAAGAATGGCATAATGCTACCTTCAGGCTGGTAGATAAGCTTGTATCCGGTAACCCTTGATGGAGCTGGGTCCCAGGAGACCTTAAAGCGGGTGTACCATTCATCGGAAACGCGAAGGTTCCTGGGTCCAAGCATAGCCACTGTAGGAAAGCCCAGGCATAACGATTATCATTGGATCAGAGGAACAACATACTAATGAAATTTCACATGGTTCTGTTTCATCACCTTATCAGTGATTATATGAACTATGGGGAATTTGGAAAACTACAAGAAGCCACTTTCATTTTGTTAATTAGGTATAATGCGAGCCAGGACTACTTCAAGAAGCAGGTCTTGCTGGACTCCAGCCATTGCGTAATCCTCTGGCAATAGCTTGTGTTTATTTTGGCCAGTGTGACATGAAGTCAAAACCTATTTTTCTGGAATTAATCACAATTCTAATCAAGTAAATGAATCCATTCAATCTTTCCAACTTCTGCTGTGAATTCCAAACATTCATGCCGAATTAAGTCAATGCAATTCTAGTGTTCTTCCTCCTGTAGAGACACATGTTGAATAGTCTGTACCTGTGCGACCATCTCCTTCCAGTTCTCCTCCTGGTCCATCAGCATAGATGGCAGTCACTTTGATATGATAAGGGGTGTCTGAATCCAGGTTCTGCAGAACCACATTGTTTCTGTTCCCTTGGACTGTCGTCTGCAAGTCATATGACAGAAACCTAAATGTTAACTAACATAAACATCAATCATTGTAATTGGCAATATATGCTACATACCCTTAGGACGATGTTTAAATTGGTACACGTAAACAATTTAATACAAATTAGATGTTATGGCGAATTTTCCAGGATATGATGAGAGTGTGCAGATGATCCTAATTATGTGCCCAACATATCCTTAATTTCTAAATTAAATTTACTCACTTTTATAACAATACAAAGTTCAACTTAACTACAACGTCTGCAAATACTTACATATTCTTCAATGGGGTCTCCAGTGGTTGGGGCATAGGTGATGCGATATTGCGTGACTGGGCCATCAGCATGTTCCCAGCTCACAGAGAGACTGGAGGTCGTGGGGTCGTACACAACCATGTCCCTGGGGCCGCCGCGAGGACCTACATTATAAGAAATGTCAGAACCATCATCATAACAAATTTTTTACGGACCTATTGATACTAAAATAAGGTATTTTATGGAGCTTTTCTAATCCAGTAATCACAAGTTTCGTACGTGTTTTGCCGTTGTCAGTGATGGTTTCTCCTTCACCGTCACTGTATACAGCAACAACTGCAACGTTGTAATCAGTATCTGGAATCAGATCTGGCAGCAATGCCGTGGTGGAAGTCCCTGGTACCATAACCTGTATGCAAACATATGATTGTTACAGTGAAGATTAAGTATCCTTTATTCGACTATGACCTCCCTTCTTTTGTGAAAATGAATGGAACAGTTATTTTGTCTGCTCTCCATCATTTGGATCCCCCTGCTTTAACTTCTTGTTGGAGCAAACGAGCAAATTTGAAGTGTATCATGAACATGACATGCCAATTGCTCCCACAAAGACCTTTCCCTTCTCTCTTGATGCACACGTGTACATTCTCCACAACACCTCTCATCGACCCATTGCTTTCAGCACAGAGAGAAGGGACGAGCCAAATATTCTTTTGAAGTTGACGAGTGTGATTGACGGCTGCGAAGGCCACATCTTTGGCGCACGAGTTGCATGAGAGCAGAATTCTTGGAGAGTTACTCCAATAGAAGTTCAAGGCCAACCAAAGGTAAAGCTGTCAACTCAAAGCCAGTTATGCAGATGATAAAGGCCATATTGTTGTGGAGTCATATCATATGCACCTCATAGAAGAACTGAAATCCTCTCTATTTGATGCAGACGGTAAAACGAGCCAATGATGTCACTCAAGTAAAACTTCAAAACTTGTTTACATATTCCGAAAAATTCTTTCCAAACACTCCTTCCAGATGTCACATACAGTGGTAAATGTGTTTTATGAACCCAGTTGAGGTTTACAGTTCATGCTGATGTACAGGTATAAAGACACGACATTTGCTAACCAGACTAATGTTTAGCTTTTAACGTCTTATTATGAGGCTGTTACATTCCTTGTGGCAAACAGAAGAGTACTTTAAATTCAAGTCAAATGTGGGCCATTAGGTTGTTAAAATCCATTTTATACATGTGTGCCCACTTGCTTGTCGGAAACTCACCGATTCAGCAGGCTTGGCACCAGAGATGGGGGAGTAGATCACCCGGTACTGCAGAACTGGTCCTGTGGCATGCTCCCAACGTACGTTCAGACTGTTGGTTGTGGGATTGAATACTTGGATGTTCCTGACAGGTCGACGCTCCACTGCAGTGCCAGGAATGGTGGATGGCAAGAAGGTAGTTGAGTGTAGAGAGGGATCAAGTTAAAGATATAAGAGGCGAGGTCAAGAAAAGGTAAAGTATGAAGAGGGTCGTTGGACAGAGTGAAGAGTGATGACAGAGCGAGGTTAAAGGGCAGTGTTTGGAAAGAGAGGTGGAGAGAGGATGAAACAAAACAGACTAGTTACATAGATCTACCCCAATAATTTACAGATGTCCCCTGAAGCCCAAAAATTTGCTCTATGCAAACATGAAACAAGGATAAACATATTGAAGCTTACTAACTCACTAATTATTTTGGGGGGGTGACCTTGACCCCTCTGTTCTGCATGAATCTTAAATTTTCTGTACGTTAATGAATTTGGGACAACTCTATACTTCTAGCTCTGTAAAAAAAAAAAAAATCCTGCTTTTCCTTCATACTAAGGTATGTAATTCCAATCCGAAGGAGAGCTCTAGCTATTGGTTTTTCCCATGGAACTACAATACATCTCATGGGAAAAAGGGGCAGATTCCCTCATGTTTATCTTTAAACTTTTGTAACAAAACTGCCATCAAAAGGAAACTTCCTGTCAGAGCCTTAAAGTATACACAAGGTGCATAAGTAGACACGCATTCAAAAATCCGAAGCACATGTTTAGTGCTTTTGTGCCGCTCCTCCATTATAACCTCATAAACGCGGGGGGGGGAAAACACAGCGGGTTTAAGACAGAGAGAGTACTTCCGTACTTTCACAGGCTGAAGCGAGTTGCTGGAAGTTCCTTTGAATTTTTAAAGCACAATAAATAGTAAAAGGTTAGAGAAGATCCTGAAGATGAATTAGATGGATTAAAAGCACTTGGAATTGACAGTATAAAAGCCGCAAAGTCAATAAAAGTACAATATAAAAAATCTTGTTTTTGTAGGCAGATGGTTGGATAAGCGGGACATTAAATGGTTAAGTTGGGAAAAAAAAGGAAATATTTTAACAAAACGGAAATGATAGCAGGCACAGCTCTTGACCTTATTCAAGTAAGTCTAAGGCCATAGAGAATATAAAGCTTTCTATTCATTCTTCAGTTCCCTCCCCTTCCTTTCCTTTTCCCTTAAGCAGAGCAATTTACTCAACGCTCCCCCTCCTCTGATACCCCAGGCTCACCATTATCCTGACCGCCACCCTTCATTCCATCCTTTAAATGGACAATATTACGGTAAAGAGAAAGAGGAGACACCATTATGAAGCTGCCAGCTGAGGAATTCCTTCCTACGCAATCACCCCACAAACTGCTGACTCATTCAAGGGTGGAGGTTGGCGGTTTCGAGCAGTCCGTAACCTCGCTCCAGATTTTTGCTTACTCTGCTGCCTCATTTTTTTTTTTATGATTGATCTACAGAGACGTTTATGGTATTGTACAATCAACTGGTCTTGGTTTTTATGACATCATGAAATGAATTGGTAATAACTAACTGCCATTTAATGAAGACAAAGAATTCACTGGATTTTTAACCAAGTGAAGGAGATGGTCATCCTCATTCTTCTAAGGATGTAACACAATGTTAGATACTGCAGAACACATGCATGGCAATTACCTCCATGTCAGTATGGTTGGTTACTTCATGAAGTTAGAGCGGTTGCTTAGATTCAGTTCAAAAGAGGATTTTAAAGATGCAGTTCTTGATATTCCATTGGTTCTGATCATTTGTTTTGTCATCAAAACACAAAATAATGCACATGTTGAAATGTGCATGCATGGACTGTGAATATCAAGGATTAATACTTTAAAGGACAGAAAAGATCCGTATCTTTTCTGAAGCATGGATCAAGTGAATGAATGGATGGGTCAGTAAATGCAATGGATAAATGGATGGAAAAGATGAGGTGATATTTAAAGGAATGATGAGGGGATGATGGAATGGACTTCACAAACAATAAATTTATCAGCCATTTAACATAACTTTAGCGCATTAGGATAAGCAGCTGCAACAGGATAGCACTTGAAGGAACCCAGCCCACAAGAGCTGGGCATGGGCTAGGCACCTCGCGTGATGATAATGATAGTGATGATGATGATAATGACGATGACGATGATGATAATAATGACGACGATGATGATGATAATAATGACGACGACAATGATGATGATAATAATGATGATGATGATGTTTTGACCAATGAGCAGCGATGCATATATATTAAGCATGCTTTCACTTATAAAGGAAAAACATGATTTTCCCTCTTACATATTTACTTACACGGATCACGGGTCTCGGACACTATAGAAAACAAAAAAAAAAGAAAGGCATAATGGGTTTATCCCTCATAAAACATTGTATACCTATCCATGTTGATACCACACACACATTCTGTCATACAAATAGGATGAAAAAAATGGTTAAATTACCAGAAATGGATTTAATTTTACATTAGTGTTCATTCCCTGGCAGCACTTGCATGTTTTGCCATTTTCTGACAATGATGATGATGATGATAATGACGACAATGATAATGATGATAATTATAATGACGACGATGATGATGATAATAATGACATTGATGATAATAATGACGACGACAATGATGATAATAATGACGACGACCATAATGATGATGATGACGAAGATGACGATGATAATGATGATGTTTTGACCAATGAGCAACAGTGCACATTGGCCATATATATTAAGCATGCTTTCACTTATAAAGGAAAAACATGATTTTCCCTCTAACATATTTACTTACACGGATCACGGGTCTCTGACACTATAGAAGCAAAACAAAGAAAAGTATAATGGGTTTATCTCTCATAAAAACATTGTATACCGATCCATGTTGATACCACACACACATTCTGTCATACAAATTGAATTTTAAAAAAAGGGTTAAACTAGCGGAAATGGATTTAATTTTACATTAGTGTTCATTCCCTGGCAGGACTTGCATGTTTTGCCCTTTTCTGACAATGATGATGATAATAATGACGACGATGATAATGATGATAATAATGATGACGACGATGATGATAATAATGACGACGATGATAATGATGAAGTTTTGACCAATGCGCAACGGTGCACATCGGCCATATATATTAAGCATGCTTTCACTTAAAAAGGAAAAACGTGGTTTTCCCTTTAACATATTTACTTACACGGATCGCGGCTCTCGGTGACTATAGAAGCAAAAGAGAAAGTTATAATAGGTTTATCCTTTCTAAAAATGATGATGACGATAATGACGACGATGATAATAATGATGACGATGATGATGATGATAATAATGACGACGATGATAATGATGAAGTTTTGACCAATGCGCAACGGTGCACATCGGCCATATATATTAAGCATGCTTTCACTTAAAAAGGAAAAACATGGTTTTCCCTTTAACATATTTACTTACACGGATCGCGGCTCTCGGACGCTATAGAAGCAAAAAAAGAAAGTTATAATGGGTTTATCCTTTCTAACAATGATGATGATGATAATGACGACGATGATAATGATGATAATAATGACGACGACGACGATGATAATGATGATAATGATGTTTTGACCAATGAGCAACGGTGCACATCGGCCATAATATTAAGTATGCTTTCACTTAAAAAGGAAAAACATGTTTTTCCCTTTGACATATTTACTTACACGGATCACGGCTCTCGGACACTATAGAAGCAAAAAAAGAAAAGTATAATGGGTTTATCCTTTCTAACAATGATGGTGATGATAATTACGACGATGATAATGATGATAATAATGACGACGACGATGATGATGATAATAATGACGAAGACGACGATGATAATGATGATGTTTTGACTAATGAGCAACGGTGCACATTAGCCATATATATTAAGCATGCTTTTGCTTAAAAAGGAAATACATGGTTTTCCCTTTAACATATTTACTTACACGGATCGCGGCTCTCGGACACTATAGAAGCAAAAAAAGAAAGGTATAATGGGTTTCACCTTTCTAACAATGATGAAGATGATAATGACGACGATGATAATAATGATGACGCCGATGATGATAATGACGAAGACGACGATGATAATGATGATGTTTTGACCAATGAACAACGGTGCACATTAGCCAAATATATTAAGCATGCTTTCACTTAAAAAGGAAAAACATGATTTTTCCTTTAACATATTTACTTACACGGATCACGGCTCTCTGACACTATAAAAGCAAAAAAAGAAAGGTATAATGGGTTCATCCTTTCTAACAATGATGATGGTGATAATGACGACGATGATAATGATGATAATAATGATGACGACGATGATGATAATAATGACGAAGACGACGATGATAATGATTGTGTTTTGACCAATGAGCCACAGTGCTCATCGGCCATATATATTAAGCATGCTTTCCACTTAAAAAGGAAAAACATGGTTTTTCCTTTAACATATTTACTTACACGGATCACGGCTCTCTGACACTATAAAAGCAAAAAAAAGAAAGGTATAATGGGTTCATCCTTTCTAACAATGATGATGATGATAATGACGACGATGATAATGATGACGAAGATGATGATAATAATGACGAAGACGACGATGATAATGATTGTGTTTTGACCAATGAGCCACAGTGCTCATCGGCCATATATATTAAGCATGCTTTCCACTTAATAAGGAAAAACATGGTTTTCCCTTTAACGATTTACTTACACGGATCACCGCTCTCGGACGCTATAGAAGCAAAAAAAGAAAGGTATAATGGGTTCATCCTTCCTAACAATGATGATGATGATAATGACGGTAATAATGATGACGACGATGATGATGATAATAATGACGACGATGATAATGATGATGTTTTGACCAATGAGCAACGGTGCACATTGGCCATATATATTAAGCATGCTTTCAATTAAAAAGGAAAAACATGGTTTTCCCTAACATATTTACTTACACGGATCATCCCTCTCGTACACTATAGAAGTAAAAAAAAAAAAAAGGCATAATGTGTTCATCTTTCATGAAACATTGTATACGTATCACACACATTCTGTCATACAAATAGGATGGGAAAAAAAGGGTTAATTAAACTACTGGAAATGGATTTCATTTTACACTAGTGTTCATTCCCTAGCAGGACTTACATGTTTTGCCATTTTCTGACATGCGTTGTCCTTCTCCAGCAGAGTAAACAGGAACCACAGTCACAGTGTAGACGGTATCAGAGTCGAGCTTCTTCAGAACTGTGTTGTAAGTGTTGCCTGATACTTGGACCTGAAGGAGTGACAACACAGAATACTTTAGGGGAAGATCTGACAAGCCTGTCTCATAAAAGTGAGAGAAGGCTATGGGAGAAAGGAGGGATCTGGATTAAAGGATCAATTCCAAGAATTTTCTTCTTCTATTAACATTCCAACCAAAGTCAAGACCCATCACTCAGTCTTCTTTAGTACTTGCTTATACTATCTGGGTCACAGCAGGAATTGAAGACCACCCATCTGATTAAAGGCACTGCGGATGGATCTTGAGTGGAAGTTGATTCCAGAAACACAAGAGTCAGCTATAAACAAACACTATTCTACCAATGGAAGTTTTTTTTTTTACATTTCCCTTAATGTCTTCGTGAATAATGCAGAGATTACAGCAATATTGAGGCATTGGTAAGATGTGTGCATCGTAGTCCATGATACAAATAAATGCAGAACCCAAACTCGTCTGAAATCCAAGAACTTCTGTAAATCCAGCAGACTTTTCCCAAAATATTCCAGAGAACAAACTTGGCTATGACTTACCATGTCTTCCCGGCCTCCAGCTGCAGGTTGATAGAAGACTCTATACTGTCGCACGTTGCCATCAGCAGGCTCCCAATCAACATTCAGGGTGCTGGTCGTGGGGTCAGTGACCCGCAGGTTCCTGACACCACCCAGAGGCTCTGAAGTAAAAGAAAGTAACTCAATACTATTGTGATAATGACATCACATCATTCTGGTTCTCATCCCAACTCAAATCATTTTCTCCCTCCTTATAAACTGTCAAATAAATCATTAAAGCTGCTCCTGTTGATACTTGTTCTTCAGAAGCATCCAAAGTATAAACATCTTACTGGTCCTGCCAAGTTCGGTCAGTTCTTCACTGACTCCTCGAGGGTAAACAGCCACCACACTGATGGAATATTCAGTGTCAGGGGTTAGCTTGGGCATGAAGAGAGTGGTCTTCTTTCCTCCAACTTGGGCCTATTGGGGGAAATAATGAGCATGTTAGGTTTCTTCTCTTGTGTATATAATGTTAAATGTGCCTGACATAATCTTGCAAAACACATTATTGCCCAAGATGCATTATCTTCACCAAGGTAACTAAGCTGACATTAACTTTTGTTTTTTTAATCTATCCTTCACTGTCATATTTTGCAGCCAACGGTGTAGTAACCACATTTCATCAGGTCCTAAAGAAGAACACAGTCCAGCAAGCCTGCAGATTAAGTGAAGCCATGTGAGGTGAAGCTGAAGGTGTTGACAGCCTCTGACAGAGCAGCGAACAAAATTTGCTAACTCCATTTAGTAAATAATTTTCAGAACATCTTTGTGGTATTGAAGTTGAAAGGTTATGTGATGAATAAATTAGAGGAAAAAAATATTTTGTTTAGTTGTCAAAATACATTAATGCACAATATCTATACTGGATAATAAGTGACAAAAATCTGTACGCTGCTTGAATGTAAGCACAAGAGTATAATTGGATTTCTCTGTAAGCCAGGATTGTGGAAGCAATGTCAACCAAGGGAAACAAAAATTCAACTGCCATCCATTCAGACTTTAAGGAAGAGTGCCCATGACCAGCAGGACACAGTCGCCACTGTTTGGAAACATTGGGGGGGGCGGGAAAAAAACCTCAGACAGGTTCCATCAAATCATGGTTGGCTTTTCCAAACAACAGTTCAGGATATTTGACTTAGAGTAAATTGCATTCATGCAAAAGTGACGCTGCTGTGCTTGAGCAATGCACAAATATTTCCTGGATGAGACTGTACTCAAGTCAATTCAACTGAGACCTGCTAAATCATCAAGTAAGCGTACAGCCCAAATTGTAATACACACATTCAATACACTTCATGCATCGTAAGTCCATTTTAGTTTCAATACTTTGGCATTACAAATATCACATGACTTACAGTCTGGGTCCTGCCTCCGGAAGTGGGAACGTAGGTGATCCTGTAGTTCTGGACACGGCCTGGAGCTGGATTCCACCTGGCGTTCAGGGTTGTGATTGTTTCATTGTACACAACCAGGTCGGTAGGAGGAGCAAGAGGTGCTGAAGAATACATACGTGACAATTACAACCTTGTCAGGATGGTTGGTTATCCTAGCAGATAAGAGCGGTTGATCTTTTTTTTTTTTAAATGCTTTTAAAGATGCTCTCCTTGATATTCCAGCCATTGACTCGAATTTATATGTCAATGAATCCAAATGTCTTTGTCATCAAAACAAGATAACCAACATATTGGAATGTGCATGCTTTCTATGATATGAATATCAAGGATTGCTGCTTTAAATGCAGAAAAAAATACTCATCCGAGGGATGGTATCTTTTCTGAAGCAGGGATGGATTTGGAATAAATAAGTGCAATGGATGGATGGATGGAAAGATGGGATGATGAATGAAGATGATGATGATGATGATGATGGAATGGACATCAAAACCAAGGAAAAGTCAATCCTGACATGCACGCTTGAACTCCGTCTTCATCCATTTAACTTCAATTGAATCATTCTTAAGAAGAGCATTAGGAAAAGTAGCAGGGCAACAAGCACGCAGACAAAGACGGAAGCTGGAAGCACTTCAAGTCAACAGCTGTGTCAGCGGCAGCACAGCTGGCCTCGCTTGATGATGATGATGAAGATGATGATGATGATGATGAAAATGATGATGATGTTTGACCAATGAACACCAGTGCAGATTGGCCAAAAATAATAAATCATGCTTTCATCACTTGAAAAGGAAAATCATAGTTTTCCTTTTTGACACATTTACTTACACGGAACACTTCTCCTGGGCACTACAGAGGCAAAAATAAAAAGATATAATGGGCGCACCTTTGACTGAACATAATACCATTTACAAAACCTTCGACCAAAATTCCTCATGGAGAAACTCTCATGCAACCGGGCCTAAAAATTGAATTCACGTTAACGTGTAGTCATCTTACATGTCCTCTCAGTTCCAAGCAGGTCTTCGCTCTCAGACTCGTCTGGATAGATGGCGGTGACGGACACATCGTAGGGGGTGTCGGGTTCCAGGTTCTCCAGAACATGGGTCGTCTCATCGTTATTCAGAATTGCCTGATGAGAAAAAACATAGCATGTGAGATACTTCTTAAAAAAATAAATAAATAGGGGGGAAATCAGACAAGCAATGAAATATACTTCAAGTTGCTTTTAAGAAATGTAGGCAGACGTACATATTGGAAGTTGGTTTCTCCTTTCTTGGTCCAGCCAATGCGATAGAGAGCCACATCAGGAGCTCCATGCTCCCAGGTGGCTCTAAAACTGGTCTGGGTAATCTCTGAAAATCGAAGGTTCTTTGGAGGAGGAACCACATCTGCAAGATGGAAGATTAGAAGTTAGGGTTAGCTCATTTTATTGTCATTTTAGTTGTGTTGTATCTTCTTCAATCTTACCAGTGATTCCGAGGCCCGGCATGGTCTGACCAGCACCTTCATCATAGATTGGGGTAACAGACAGGGTATACTCGGTCTGTGAGATCAGGTTGTCTAGTACTGTAGTGGTCCTTGATCCATCCACTTCCAGCTGTAAACATTATTATTGCATAACATTATTCCAAATTTGTAAACTGACTGAAGATATTTTTTCCCCAAGTCTTGCACAAGTTTCCAGACATTATTTGGAAGCCAAATCAGACAAAATGACATTTTTATGTGTCTGTGTTTTAAGTGGCATACTGTCACTGAGTGGGTAAAAATCCCATCATCCATTAAGCCAACATTTTGCTATTTTTGAGCCAGAAGACTTTTCCACCGACTCACTACATTTTTTATAATCAAACTGACAGGCCATCAGACACTTCCATATATGTTTCCAGAACAAGAATTCTCCCAAAAGGGGAAAAACAACCATGTAGTCTATCCATTCAACAGCACCATAAACCCGACTTTGACCCTGGTAAAACCGAACGTTTTCATCAGACACAAACATTTTGAATGTTCATACAGCTAAATGCTGATTGAGACGTGAGTCAGCAAGTTTTCAGTCGTATCATCCCATCCACACGGGAAGACGAATCAAACTCACCTCCTTTGGTTCTCCAGCCTCAGGCTTGTAGGTGATGATGTACTTGCGGACAGGACCGGGAGCAGCATCCCAGATGAGCCTCATGGTGCTATGAGTGATATCCTGGACCCTTAGTTCACCCGAGGGTGGCAGGGGCACTGAATAAGGGAACAGACACAAATATGTGATCATCAGACAAGTTGACATTTTTAGGATTATCCTTGGCCGGAAATATCATCTGAATTCATCTAGTGCTTACAGGTGACTCCCTGTTGTCTCAGTGGTTCACTGGCTCCTTCTCCATGTAGGGCCAAGATGGACACAGTGTAGGCCGTGTTGGGTGATAATTTCACGAGCTGGGCATCAGTTGTGCCACCAGCCACGATGATCTGTGAGAAAATAACACGGGTTGGAATGTAAATAAAACCAATTGCGCATTTGGATTCATTCTTTTGAAGCTCTCTCAGAAAAAATTCTGACGCTCCCTCTGCTGAGTGAGATCATACATGATTACTCCCACCCTTTTCTAACAATATGACTTTGTATTTCCCTTTTTCTTGCAGACAATAATGGTAGCTGTGTACTACAAATATGACCTCATTGTGTTACACCTGTTTTTAGTCCAAGACTGCTCACCAGAGTTAAGCAATGTAGCTTGGCTTTAAAAACTGCCTACAAAATTTCAATTAGCCTAATATAAGCAGCAGACATGCAATTACCTCCTGTTCAAATGTAGGCTCGGTGGCATTGATGGCGTTGTAGAGCAACTTGTAGCCTGTAGCACCTGGTACCGGCTCCCATCTCACTCTCATTGTGGTCATCTGTTCATCATAGATGTCCATCCTTCTTACACCAGGCAGGGGCACTGCAGAACAGAGGATGATGAATTATTAATTAATTATTAAACATTCTCATAGACAGTGTCTTCTTCTACTGGTGTCCCTGAGCTGTGTTATTTTTACGGAGTGCCAATAAAACTTAAGCAAAAAAAAAAGTAAAAATGAAGCTCATACCACACGGCACATACTTGATCAAGATTTAGTATGTCATTTTGCAGCCATATAATTTCAGTAACTTAGGGATCAGCAAAATAGTTTGCAATAAATTAGGTTATTTTTGTGGTAACTCCATATGAGGACTGGAACCAATGAAACAGACACACTAAACCAATTACTCTTCCCTATATCAATTTGAGGCCAGCTGAATGATCTGATATGATTGTGACATAACACATAAATCTGTCATCCACGATGAGCAAGTATTTCCAGCTCTCTGATGCTCTTTTCTTGTTGGGGTAAGTGTTTTTATTCTTCGATGCTTCGCATGGTATGCCCAAAGGGCGATAAAAGTTTAGAGCGCCGTTCTTTAATGTTGACATTATTTGAAGACAACGATCTAGAGTTTACATTCCCACTGGAAAGGCCGACCCTACATGGATGCTTCAAAGTCCCTTGAATCAAACACTGCATTCCGAGCAGTAAACCAAAACCGCAGAGAGCAAAAACCTACATGTGGTCTCGACGCCCTTTAGTGGCTCGCTGATCTCTTCTCCCACCACAGAGTAGACGTTAACCAGATACTCGGTCAGGGGGTCGAGTTGCTCAAGTACCACTGTGTTCTGAGTGCCATCCACAAACACCTATTAAAACAGAGGACACTTAGAAGATGGTCTGCAGTTGTATGGACATTGGCACACATCCATTTTACACATTGGCACACATGATGATTAATTATTATTATTATAATTATGATCTGCGCATACAATGAGATTAATTTAAAAATTTTTGCAATTTTCATTTTTGATATAACAATGTGTTTATTATTATTATTATTATTATTATTATAGCTTGTAATTTGAAATATGCAAGCAATATAGTAAATATTTTTTCAGACTTGATAAATGTCAGTCAAAAGTAATAATTTTTTTTCTTTGTATATTTTTGAGGATTTGATATTGGATACATTTGGGCCTTATTAGATTGTGCTGGCATACCTCATGCTTGATTTATATTTTCTAATAGATTTAAGATTGCTACATTTGGGTAATCAGTTAATTAACAAAAATGAGTAAATCACAGCAATATACATTCTATTTTCCCAGTGCTGCAATTGTTCATGAGGTCATAATATTTCCTGGCCCTCCGTCAGATCAAAATATTATTGGACTCCCGTTCAGCAGGAGGCCAATACAAACAGGAGGTTGGAAATTATTTTCGCACAGTATCCCATTAGACTCTGAAACAGTGGTTCATTACATACAACATTTTAAGCCAAACTTCTCTCAATACCTCAACTCTAGGGAACCACACTTAACCTTTATGTGTTTTGAGAACGAAATACTGACTGCATTATTGGTGGTCCGACAGTTCTAGTTACCTGTTGTGTGATTCCTGATTCAGACACATATTCCACACGGAATTTTTCCACTGGGTCCTCGGGGGGAGTCCACGTGGCTCGGAAAGAACGGTGAGTCACCTCAGATGTTACCAGATTAGTTGGCGCATCAGGCGGACCTCCTTTAGCAGACGGAAAGTGCGAGACAAACCATCACGGTCAGCATTATATGTGTGCTAAAGTTAATTCCGATGTGAGTAACCACCTGCAAATTCTCATAAACTGGAAAATTGCAACTTCCCCAGACTAAGGCTAATTTTTTTACCTCTTTAATTTGATTAAGTTGCATCCATTTTACTTTACTAAACACAAATTTGTAAAGCAATAAAATAATTATTTCTAATGCTTTGACTAATTTCCTGCTTCGACTGCACATAAATCAATGACCCTATTTTAACTAAAGTAATGGGATTTTTTGGCCATTACACAATTTACAGGAACTGAAAATGGAAAAATAAACTGAATTGTTTCTCCCAATGCAGCAGCTTCCATTCTTTCTGCAAAATTTTGGAATGTGTCCGTGAGAATCTTTTTGAACTCATCCAGAAGAACATCTGAGGTCAGAGATCGCTGATGTTGGATGAGAGGTCTTGGCTCATAATCTGTTTTCCTTTATCCCTAAGGTGTTTTATGGAGTTGAAGTCAAAGCTCATAAGGCCAATACTGAACTCATGCAAGCATACTCTTATGAAGCTTGCTATGTGCAATGTGGCACAAACATATTGGAACATATAAGCCCCTCCCCTATACTGCTCTCAAAGTTATGTAGAAGCATAATACATTCTGGGATTAATTAATCAATATAAAATAAAGGGTTATAATTGTATGCTTTGAAACAAAAAATCAAAAAGTTTAAAAATCTGCAATTGTTGTAACTCATAAAGCGAATTTGACGATAAAAACTGATGCACACCTGGTCCTTTTACACTGTTACAAAGGTTGTCAGTGAGCCTGTCCACAATGTCTAGCAGGAAGGAGAAGTCGGCCACGTTGTACATGTGAATTTCATCGGGATCCGTTGCAATGGACCTCAGCTCATTCTCATCAGCGTTCTTTACACCTGAAATCCAAGATAGAAGTGAGCTACGATCATAATAGCATTCAGCAATTATTGTATCGAAATGTGTTTACCAATGGCATAAAGCTCAATGCCCTCTTCGCGCAGTCTCTGAGAGTTGACATTGACGTCATCCTGGGACTTGCCATCAGTGATCAGCACACCAATTTTGCGGGCATTGGGTCGCATGCCAACATTTTCTTTGAAATTGTTCTGGAGCAAGTAGTTCAAAGCCAGACCTGTAGGATTGATGTTGTATATCAAAACATTTCCTAATTGCTCTTTTTTAGCTTGATAAATTAAATTACCTGTCAAGGTGTTTCCACCCTTGTAGGGAAGGTTAGAGATTGCATCCAAGAGGGATTCCCTGGTTGGGTGAGCATCCAAATGCCATTCAGTCTTCGGGTCTCCACTGTACTGCGCAAGACCTAAATAATGTAAAGATTTCCATTAGTCAAACACACACAACTTCAAAATGGCTTTTTTTGGGAAAATAGGTCCCGTATTTTCTGTAATATAAGGCGCACCTAAACACCTCCAATTTTCTCAAAAGTGTGCCTTATAATCAGGTGCGCCTTATATATGGACCAATATTGAGCCACTACAGCAGGCGTGTCCAAAGTCCAGCCCGCGGGCCAAATGTATATATCTTATATATGGACAAAGTTTTAAAATGGGCCATTCATTGAAGGTGCGCCTTATAATCCGGTGCGCTTTATATATGGACAAAGTTTTAAAATGGGCTATTCATTGAATTATAAGACGGTGCACCTTATAGTGCAGAAAATACGGTAATCTGCTGGATACACTCACCAATCTGGACTCTATTGGGGCCGATGTCAAAGACTCCAACCATGCGAGCGATGAAAGAACGGATCGTCTTAAAGTTAAGACGTCCGATACTCCAGGAGCCATCGACAAGAAGCACGATGTCAGCCTGCGCACTGGTCTTACACATCACATCTGACAGGGCAAAGAGTTTAGTGTCTTCATTGGATCACATGAGATGCAGCTGCATGTACATGATCATGTTATTTTTCAAAATGTAAAGACAGTTAAGACATGGAAGTGGTAAAGAAAAGAAAGAAATGAGAAAATATTTGTAGAACACAAGCAGACAGTAAAAGTGGCTAATATTTCTTTCATCTTTCGCTGAGGATTTTTTTTTGCAGGGAACATTTATTTTCCAGGTGTTGTAATAATTGTCCTTTCGTCTTGTTGCGTGTCAGGGCAGTTTGTTTCCTGGCTGCGGTTTTTTTTTTGCATCTGTCTGTTCATCCCACGGGCAAATCAGGAGAATAAAGTCATAATAGCCCATGACATATCAAAGGCTGAAGGAACTCCCTTGCCCTCCTTAGCAGCCAGGTAATGTTCAAATGTTGTTTTCCAACTGTGCGCTGGAATCTTCAGCACCTAAAAGGAGACTGCAGATGTGCAACTGGCACAGGCAGATGTTGCACTAACTGCCACTGTCTGGAACTGAACACAGGTTACATATTTGATTTACAGCCGCCCCAACCCCCAACAAATGAAAAAAATCTCACAACAAACAAGCAGATATCAAACAAACAGAAATGTGCCACAAATGGAAAACACTATTTCAGGTGCAAAAAGAAAATTCCTGCTATCTGACTGAATAGATTAATTTTTAGCCATTCAGATGCTTTGAAGCCAGATCTGTCTCCTTATTAGGAATGGCCCGGTCAAAATGGCCTTCCATAATCGTCACATGTCAGTTTTCTTTTACAGTGCTCATATTTGTGTGATGCCCTCTGACCCAAAGAGCAATAAACCATTTTTAAACCAAAAATAAATGAAATATGTTCGAGTCAAGTCTGCACTTGGACTGGAAATTTTAAGTGCAATCCCAAAGTGACTCATTGCAGACAGCAGGAAATTCTTGATTGATGTGGCACTACTGTAGATGTGAATTAGTTGGTTTTTCTTTCTCTACAATGTCATGTAGTGGAACATTAAGTAAAGTCACCTGGTAGCTCAATAGGAGGTGGCTCGGGTCCACTTGTGAGTGTGGTTTTCTCTTCTCCAGCCAAAGGCATACTTTCTCCTCCCTCAAACACGCCAAACACATTCACTTTGTATTCTGTGTCAGCTCTAGAAATACAAAGAAATCAGCCATTCATGGTGTCATACAAAATACACGAGACGGTTCTTTAAAAGTGATTAACATAAGAAAATGCAACACTACCTTAACTCCTCCAGTACCACGGTGTTGTCATAGGGGCCAACTACAAGCTCTCCCAGGTCAATCTCATCCTCTTTAGGGTGGAAAATCACTTTGTAACCTTTCACCTGACCAGGTGCAGGGTCCCATGTTACGCGGAAACTGGTCTTTGTTGGTTCTGAAGTCTGGAGATTCCTAGGACCTTTATAGGGGGTCACTAGTAGGGAAAGAGGTACAAATATTTAGATTTTCTCCTCCTCCTCAAGATCTCTTAGACCTTTCAAGTACAGTTTGGGAAGATGATGTAAACACAGTCATTAGCTTTTGTAACTGTTAAAGGATTTTCTCTTGTCTTGCTTGTTAACACATGCTTTGATGGGTAATAAAACTGAGCAATAAATTATTTTTTTTATTGATCACGATTTTGTGTCGGTGTTACGTTGACGGTGGAGCACGACATGCCAGCAATTAAGGCCAAGACGAAAATGGAATCAGAAAATAGGTGTGTGCATATCGGAATGGATTATCCTCACTGGGGTCGTGAGCGTGCTCGAGCCTATCCCAGATGCCTTCGGGCAGAGGGCGGGGTACACCTGATCGCAGAGCGTACAGACAAACTATTCCCATTTACAGACACACCTGTGTTTATTATTAACAATTTAAAGCGTTCAGTACGTGTGTTTATTCCTAACAATTTAAAGTGTTCAGTATGTGTGTGTGTATCAGGTATAGTACATATTTTTTATATAATCCCACTGAATCAAATTGTTCCAATTTTAAATGAATCATTCTTGATTTATATCTCATATTAAATCATACAAAGATGGTTATCCAATTGTCTTTTGTTGAAGAAATGCAAATGGCAATACATTTCAGGTGTACAGTAATCCCTCGTTTATCGCGGATAATTGGTTCCAAAAACCACCCGCGATAAGTGAAATCCGCGAAGTACGGTCACCAACAAGAAGTACTAGGCAGGCTAACGAGTTAGCGGAAAAAGATACTAATTCGTGATCGTGCTCACACGCGAAAACCGACTTCTAAAGTAATGTAAACGAACATTTGGAGCAATACTACATTGTCCTAAAGGTTAGACACATATTTCCTCAATTTAGAAGTTTTATTTTGACTTTTAAAGGTTTTTTTCATTTAGAAAAAAAAAATCTGCGATGTAGCGAAGCTGCGATAAACGAAACGCAAAGTAGCGAGGGTAATACCAACTTGAACAATGCAGTTTAGCTTAAAATGCGATAAATATGTGGAGATAAAAATGGAGTATGAGGTTAAAGGCCAACTTACATGTTGTTCCTGCGCCTTGTCTTGCTTTGCCCTCTCCGGAACGATATACTGGCACAACAATGATGTCATAGGTGGTGAGGGGAGTAAGGCGTCTCAACACGGTGGTGGTATTGCCACCGGGCACCTTGGCTGCCAGCTGGCGCCCTCCAGACTGCGGTTTATAAGTAACACGGTAGTTGACCACATTTCCAGGTGCTGGCTGCCATGTCACCTTCATGCTCTTCTCCGTCTCCTCTGAGACGCCGATCACTCTGGCAGCATCCGAGACTATGAGGAAGAAAAACAAAAAACCTCTGCGGTTAAAACGGGGGAAAGATAAATGGATAGTCTGATGGAAAATACAGACCAAGTTTAGATTCTAACGTGCGCTAAGTGTGTGCTTAACAGCTTGTGTTTCCGATGCACCTTTGGAAACATAAGCGCCATGGCTGTCTTGATTGAAAATAAACTAAACATTAGCATGGCTCAGTCTTTCATCTGGATATCTACTTTGTTATATGATTGATTATGTGTAGCTTGTTGTCTTTGGAAAGGATGCCTTTGAGGCTAACAGAACTTGCTCATAGCAGAAAAAGGCAAAGAAACATTTGAGAAAATATTCATGACGGCTACAAATACTATATGAGAAGCTGCTGAGTGTTTGAAACAGCTTTGATTATTGTGGTCCTTTCTAATCAAGGAGAAACAATGTTACAAACATTGATTTGAGAATAAGTGGGAGTAAAAATAATGGACTTACTATCTGTGGTTTCCTCTCCAGCTAATGGTTGACCTTCACCGTGACCATAAACAGCATACACAGACACCTGATAACGTGTCTCCGGTGTGAGACCTTCCAGAATCGTGGATGTCAACTCTCCTGGAATTCTCTTTTCCCCAGACTCCGCGGTGAACATAGACTGCCAGGTGATCCGGTACTGACGGACCTTACCCGGGGCCGCAACCCAAGATACAATAAAAGTGGTGTCTGTGGGATCTTTGGTCACTAGATCTCTGGGTGAACCAAGTTCTGTGGAGAAATTGAGAGAAATATTTAATCATCAACAAAAATCAAATATAGCTGGATAGATTTTTGACTATGCTTTATTCCCTCTCATGTTTCACAAAGATAGAAAATAATGACTAAGGAGGATTCGGGAGTATCAACGTTCACGCCAAAGAATAAACCATCATCATCTATTATACAACACCATGACCTTCTCCTTTTATAATTAAAGACCGTTGGGAAAAATCTTCTAACCTAATCACAAATTCCGTAGCTGCACCTCTCCTTGTAGCACTTTAATTTTCCATTGAAAAAAAAAAGAACATGATCCACAATACCACAATTGCAGATGTTGCACTACCTCATGTCCTCACTTATTTTACAGCTTGGGGATTTTGTTGGTGGTGTTTCATGAGGAGCAGCCAGATGCTAAGAGTGGTGAGCCTGTGTCGAGACTCTCACCACTCCCACCTGGCTGAAACTATGAGAAACCAGAACAACCAAGTGCCCCATGATGATTTTTTTTTTTTAATACCTTTATCGGATTATTTGTGGTAGGTGGTCGCTGTCAATCATTCTCATATCCCATTGAAAAGAAAATATATGAGCTGTGATTCCCAGCATAAGAAGCACTCCCTGTGTCTAATCTATTTCTCCTTCTTAGAATCCCATCCATCCATTACTGACGGCTTGGAAAGTGATCTGAACCGAAATAACAGCAGAAGATGTTCCAGCCAAGCAGAATGATCTGCACCTTGAGATTAAACTTCGGAGATAAAGAGTTCCAGAGTTTGAGGACCATGAAAAGTCAAGGCTGCACAAACTCTAGCCAGAGCATCCAAACACCTGGAAAGTCTTTGCCAAATAAATGGCAAAAGATAAATTTGATTGACTGTTCCGGCCGTGTGTGAACCGTAGGCGAAGGGAAGGAACGGAATGATTGCTTTTGCAGACGGTGGCCCACTTTTCAACATTTGCACAGGGGCCACTCCAAAAGGTAAAGCATGCATGCATGAAACACATGGTTCACAGATTTAGCATAAACTCAGGCTGACTTTTTCCACTGTGAAAAGCTAAACCTGCAAGACAGCTAGCCTAAATCAAATTATGGGCATTCCCGGTAACACCGGGAGGAATAGTATGCTAATAAAAACATAATCAAATTATGGGCATTCCCGGTAACACTGGGAGCAATTGTATGCTAATAAAAACATTCACCACATATTTTGCTTACTGCCCTCAACCTACTGTCCTCATTATATCAGTGCTAATCTCACATCAAAACCTTGGGGAAAAAAAAAACAACTGATAAATATGCACCAAAACCTTAAGCGCATTTATAAAACCTTATCTGATACAACTCAAGAATATCAAAAGAGCTTTCCCTGTTGGGTGTGTGCTGGAATAACATTTAGATTTGTAACCAGAGATTCCCAAAGCTCATTATAACAACAAATAAAAAGCAACCACAAAAATGCACCCGCACTATCTCATGCACTGATAATTATCTTCATTATTTTAAAATGCCATTTGGCCACTGAGCTCTGGACTAAGTTCAGCAACAAGTTCTGACTTGTCAAGTCCTCCCTTTCTCTAAGTTGGAAGTCATATTGCAGCTCTGCATATATTGTACATGTAGATAAAAAGGAACTTATAACAACAATATTATATAGTAAATAAGACAAAGAGAACAAATATGGTTTGTGTGTTTGTGAAAGGCAACAATGTTGTCCTTCCAAAATACATATAGGCTTTATCTTCGCTCTCTCAAAAACCTGGAAGTCCTTTGACCCACCCAGCTTCTATCGGATGTTCCCATTGGTGACATCTTTCATTATGGACAGTTGTACCGCTTCATAAGTAAATAACTGTCTTTGTTCAAGGTTGAATGGCATATTCCATTTCCTGCTGCACCTGGAGAATGTGCTTCGCTCTTCGACATTTCACAGTAACAATTCTGCCTACCCAGTGGCTTCTGTGTTGGCTAACGCCATATGGGCTTAGCCATAAGAGCATGCTTTGTATAACCCACCTACACGGACTTCACAGGGAGGGTCACTCAAAGCAAATGACCTCTGGACACAATGAGATCAGTGTTCAGAGCGTGCTGAGATCATGACAGCTTAATAGAGCCGCCTAAACAAAGTGCTTTGTCATCGGGCCTTTTCCTATGGGGGTGTGCAGCTAGTGATGGCACATATTTGACATCATTTTGGTCAGGATGGAAAATACAAAGGGAATTTTGTTTACATTAAACATTCGACAAAATGAAACCACACCTAATGTCATCTGGGCTGGAACAACATGATTGTGGTCTATAAATATGAAATGTTTACATTGCTGAGCCATTGGTTGAGAACGGAATGTCATCAATAGCTGAAGGCTGAGATCATTTATTGCAGGGCCAGGATAGTTTAATTTTATCTTATAAATCTTAATTCGCATCAAATTTATGATGTGATGACTTTGGATATCGATTTCAATAAAGTCTCATAATTGTAAACATTTGCCTTCTCACTTTAGATCAACAACAATGAAGCCTCTGTTGCATGGGTCAGAACAGAAAACTATGATGACTGTTCTCACCGGCAGAACATGGATTTTTTCCCACCACTACCTTTATTTTAATCCACATTTTAATGGAACTGACATTCTTCTCTGCTGGACACAAAGCCTTCCTTGTTGTTCATAATGCCACAACACTTCTGTCATTCTGTTTTAAATTAATCTTATTTTATTTTACCTCCTTTCTTAATGTGTTGGGCTCCAACACTCTGGCAATGATGGAGAACTTGTGCTCTCAAAAACTCTTTTAGCATATTTAACTGCATCTGAAGGTTACTATATACAAATATTTTCATACCATGCATACCTGCCATGCATGGAGCACAATTTGCAGACAAACCAGGATGATTTACGATCATCCCCTCCTCCCCACACACCCACAGATTTCCTCCTCATCAAACCTACAATCTGTGCCAAATAATTAGGTGAAACTCCTTCTTACCTTCTAATGTTGTTCCTGTACCAAGAAGAGGATCACCCAAAGCCGAAGTATAACGTGCGCTGACAAACAGTTCGTATTCAGTATCTGGTTGGAGGTTCTGAAGCAAAGCCTCGGTTGTATCTCCTCTGATAGTCACTTCTCTCCTCTCACCTGCCTCGGCAGGTTTATAGGCAATGATGTATTGGAGAACATTTCCTGGAGCAGCCTCCCATGTTAGTCTCATGGTATTGATGGTTTCATCAAACACCCGGAGGTTACGAGGAGAACCAATTACTGAGGACAAACAAAAATGAATTATATATTATCTATATTGAATGCGTAGGGAAAAAACGTTCTCAGCATCATAATTGTTTTAATTCTATTTTTTGCTCACCTTCTTTGGTTGTGCCATCCACTTGCATTTCATCCCCCAAGCCTGTGATGTACTCAGCAGACACAGACACACGATAGGTGGTGATGGGGAAAAGTTCCTCTAGAACAATGGTAGTCTCATCTCCTATAGTTTGGGCCTCCAATATTTCCCCAGCACCACTAAGTGGGACGTATGTCAGACGGTATCTGAGAACCGATCCTGGAGCAGGTTTCCAAGATACCCTGAAACTGCTCGTAGTTTCCTCCGTAACTCGTAGGTTCCGTACCCTCCCTTTCTCTGGAAAGGTAAATCACATATATGGTAAAGGTGTAGCTATCATAAATGAACAGCTAATACGTATTTACTGTACATTTGGATCTTGATTAAGTAATTCCAAATGACTGGTAATTACGAATTTACCAAACTCTCCAGATAAAGATCTTACCTTCAAGGGTAGTTTCTTCACCAGTCAAAGGGAAACTGTCCCCCTTTTCATATTGCCCAAAGACATTGACCTCATATGTAGTGAGGGGCGTAAGATGTGGCAGAATAGCTGTAGTCGTCTCACGGGGAACTGCCATAGTAATATAGTCTCCGGTAACATCTTCAGCCTTACGGAATCGCACCAGGTAACCCAAAACATCGGAAATAGGTGCGGTCCACGTTGTGCGGAAGCTGCGGGAGGTAATCTCAGAGAATTCCAAGTTTTCGGGTGGAAGCAGACCTAAGAAGAGATAATAATTTACATAGTAAGTGGACAATAGCATACTAAATATACTTATTGTTCTCCACTATGGAATGTATTTATTTAGTTGTACAACAGCATGCTTCATGGTCTCAGGTTATTTGTATTGCAACTTACTCTTCTTTTTAATCTTGAGAAGTTCCTGTTCAATCCTCAAACAGATGGACTGGGTAAGCTCTTTGGAAATCCTCTGGAAGGCATCAAAGTCTTCCACCTCATAGACGTGAGTGTCTGATGGTTCATTGGCGATTGCTTCCAGCTCTGACCTCACTGCATCTTTTACACCCACAGCAAAGATTTCTACATCATTATTTCTCAGGTTGGTTGCTGCGTCCTTAAAAGAGTCTGATGATTTTCCATCCGTGATCAGCACCATGACACGGGGGACATTGTCTCTCGCACCACGGTTGGTATTAAAGATCTTGTCCTTCACGTAGGCCATAGCCTTGCCAGTGTTGGTGGAACCTCCACGGTAAGGGAAAGTACGGACAGCTTTGACAACGGCGTTAATGTCATGATGGCTGTTGAGCGCAAACTCAGTGTGTGGATCTCGACTGTACTGGACCAAACTAAGCTGGACCTTGTTGGGGCCAACGTCAAAGGAATTGACCAGTACCTCCAAGAAGGCACGGACTTTGGCGAAATTTTGTAATCCAATACTGTATGAACCGTCCACCAGCAGAACCACGTCAGCCTGCACATCCACTCCCAGCGAGCATTCTAGAATGACAGCAGGTATAATTGAGTTAAAGGCAAAATAACATCAAGAATGACAATAAATCACACAAATCTTCTCACCTGTTCTCACTTTGACGGGCTGTGTCTTCTCTGTAGCCATGACGGGTTCGCTCGGTGTCAAACCCTTGAGGGCATACAGGCTTATCTCGTACACGGTATCAGGAGCGAGATCACGAACATTGATGGAGTTCTGCATCACGCTTATGTACAATTCTTGACGACTAATGCCAGGCAACAGGGGAACCAGGACAAGCTTATATCCTGTGACATATCCCTGTGAGGCATCCCACGTCACCCTCATTGACTTTGATGCAATTTCCGTCACTTGCAAGTTGGACGCCGGCTCCACCACTATGAACCAGACGAAAAAAAAATTCAGCAATTCGGACACTGCAATAACTTTCCAGCACTGAATTTTATAAGCAGAATGCGGGACCTACTTTCTTCACCGCTAACGAGAACGCTGAGCTGCTCATCAACACCAGAGCACACTTCTGAGATGATCTTTTTCTCGACATCTTGGATCATATCAAAATTGGCTACATTGTACACATGTTTGTCGTACGGAGCGGAAGCCATTTCTCTAAGTTCATCATCATCTGCACCTTTGATACCTGCGATGGATAAAGAGAAATTAAAAAAAAGAATAATTTATGATATCACTCTTACAATGGACCATCAGTGGAAAGTCAGGAAGTTTCCAAGAACATGCTGATAGGACACATGGGAGAGCAAAATAAAAACTCTCGTTATGAAACACATACCTAAGACAAATATTTCCACTCCAATGTTCCTAAGTCTTCTAGCATGCTCCTCCACTGGATCCTGAGATTTTCCATCAGTGATGATCATGGCTATCTTTGGAAAAACTTTCCTGGATCCAGTTTCCTCCGTAAAGATGTTTTGAAGCAAGTACTCAATGGCATCACCTAAAGACAAAGGTATAAAGAACATTCTGTATTCGTCTTTCTTCATTCTTTTGTGAAATTGACTGAAGATCTCCTCACCTGTCATCGTATTTCCTCCCTTGTATGGAAGTGAGTTGATGGCTTGGATCAGGTCTCCTCTCCTGGTGTAACGTGTCAGAGGGAACTCTGTGCGAGTATCCGTACTGTATTGCACCACTGCTACACGAGTTTTATCCTCGCCGATGTCAAAGGCTCCAGCCAGGCTAGCGATAAAACTCCGGATGTGCTTAAAGTTCTCTCTGCCCACACTCCATGAACCGTCAACCAGAAAAACCAAATCTGCAATCGCACTGACTGAGCACTCTGTAGAAACAAAGAGTAGAAGTGTGTTAGAGTTTTATTGCAGAATTTAAACTGACCTAACCTAGGGATTAGTGTAAAAATATTTTTAAACTGACTATTTTCTTCCGAAGTGGATCCTGACACCAAAGGAAATATGTGTGTGCCAAAGAGTGGCTTTGGTATAGTCATTCCACCCTGAAGCAGCCGTGTGGACCAAATATTTACCAAAAGTCCCAGCTGCAATATTCACTTTTTAAAATTCCGCATGGCTGTTTGTAGTGGATTGTATTTTCTGTTGGAATAATGTTTGCCTGTTATAATTTCTGACAATCTTGAAGGTACACATGATATTCAAATTGGTTTAATTCATTCCAAATGTGTCCTTCTTTTTTTCATCTGAAATTCTCTGACCAAATGTTGGTAATGTGAAAGACAGTGAGTGCTTAGCTATGAACAAGTCAAAGTGAAATCTGGAAGTGGTTTCCAAAAGAATCAACAGGTGGGGGGATTTTCAAGATGTTTAAATCCCTATGACGTACTTTGTCGGACGTTGCCTGTTTCTACGGGGTACAATGAATGTGTCATTCCTGGGTCACCCTCCCCTTCCTGCTCTCTTCCCCCTCCATGACGCACAAAAGAAACCTTGTGTCCTCCCGTGAAGCCTGAAGCCTACTTTTCCTTTTTTTCATAATGTGGCAACTGCTGTTAATTAACGGAATCACTGCCTTCCCAACCACTGTCAAGAACGTTATGCACTCATTACCCAGAATGTAAAATGACTAAATTATTCCGGGGGGGGAACGTACAATGACGACTGTCATGATTTGAGAAAGAAGCGAGAGATGGAGAAGCGCTGAAAATATTTTGGTTGGCACTTGAAAAAAACACTCACTTATTGCATTTGACGGTGGCCTTCGAACTCGTCCACTGGAGTTACTGGATTGGACTGAAAGACAAGAACACTTAGACAGTCAACAGAACCCATTGTTGTCCCGATCCTCTTGCAGTATTTTCTCAACAGGCGAAGATAATCAACACGTCATAAAAACAAGTCAACACAATCAGAACCAGCTGCTTGCACATTCAGTACTACCGTATTCTCCGGACTATAAGGCGCACCTAAAATTTTCTCAAAAGCCGACAGTGCGCCTCATAGTCCGGTGCGCCTTATATATGGACCAAATTCCTAAATTTAAACTGGCCCGAAGCATTGTGTCATGAAATCAATCATGAGTGGCCCGCTAAAGACTATGAATCATGAATCAAATATGACTGTGGATCATTATTTTGTGATTATAAAGTAATTTGTTGCGTCTGAAGTTCAAATAAAAAAGATAAAATGGAGAATGATTTAATTTGGATTAAAAATCTGACATAATATATTAATGGTGCGGCTTATAGTCCAGTGCGCCTTATAGTCTGGAAAATACGGTATATGTTGGTGCATCCACTTTTCCCCAAAAAAATCACTTACTGGTGAGTCGCCCAAAGATGGGAATACTCTCCTCAGATCCATAATAGGAATTGATGGATACTGAGTAGTCCAAATCAGGGGTCAGGTTAGTGATTGATGTGGACGTAGTATAAGCATTAAGGGCAAAATCTCTTGTTGGTTCATCTGCATAAGAGATAAAACAACAAATCGAATGTTAGGTTGTGTTGTCGGATTAAATGACCTCAAAATACGCGGTCTTTACTCACCTGCTTCTGAAGTAATCTGTACTCTGAAGCCTTCTATTCTTGTCGAGGGTCTTACCCAAGACATTTCCACTGTGTTCTCATTTAGAATTTTAAAGTTCAAGTCCGAGGGGGGATCCACTGGAAAACAGATGAATCAGTATTAAACACAATTACTTATAGTAGTTATGTATTTTTATGGTAGTATTTTTGATCGAATATAAGATGGAATTTCTAGTCAAGCATTCACATGAATCCCAACGACAAACACTTCACGGTTGAAGTGAGCTTTTTTTCGTTGTTGGGAAATAGACACAAAGCATTGATGCCCATGTGTCACGTGACAAGTACAGAAATGTGACAACAACCAGAAACAGTGTGAGAAGCCATTTCCGAGTAAAAATGGCATTTGTTTGAGTTGTCCAACCACGGAGGCCAACAACTCAAGCACTGGCAAACATAACATGTGCACGACTCAAACATAACCATAGTGCAAACACGAACGTGAACCATCCAAATAACATGCTGAGTGCAGTCATCACAACGCATGCAACGACCACTTAAACCACAAAAGTTGATCCCAGCATGACAAAAACACAACTCAACTGCAAGTTACTGATTATACAATGGAACTCAAGATGCCATACTGAAGTCTAAATGCAATTGAACACTATATGTTTTATATACACACAGTATATAAACATATTCCATTTTGTTTATTTGGTTCAAAAAAACAGTGGCACATATCCATTGCAAACCTTTTAAAAAAGAATACACAATTTGTCACACGAGACTCTTGTGTACTTTTTCCACAACAGCATCAACATGTTTTTTTACATGTGCAATATATACATAGTCTAAAAAAATAAAAATAAAGGACATACAGTATATTGGGAAAGAAGGCAATTTTCGGATCATGCATCATGTACATGTGAAAGTTGTTCAGCTTGACAACTTTGATGGACTTGCTTCTCCATGTACAGTTGGGGCCACACAGACAGATGACAAATATATTTTACAATGATATTCCCAAACTAAAAGCCTACAATGTAGTTCACTGTTATTAAACGAGTATGTAAGGTCTGTGAAAATTTGCATGCATAAATTCCTCTCAAAGTGCCTAATATTTAATCTAGCATTCACATTAGCTGTCTTATAAACAATTGCATATCTTGTAATTAGTGTCAGATATGTGCCAATATGGCGGTGAGTGAGAAAATAAATCATCATCAATAAACTAGAATTACTTATTAAAACTATCTGTACTGGAGTAATATGACTCATTTAAAACAAATAATCATGCAGACAATTTTAGAAATCAGGAGAGCGTTTCTACATGAGACCGCATGGTAGCTATTACTAAGAGTTTTCCATGGATATCATTGTAAAATACATTTTGGGGAAGGAAACCATAGTTTGGTAACTGAATGCAAAGGCAGATGATGAACAGGAGGTCATCAAATAGGTAAAAACTGGGATTGGAGGATCACCAACCTGTCTTATAAACTCAAGGAGCCCCGATGGAACGTGTCGGCACTCAATTCTCCACGAGTTCACTGCTCCAACAATGGTATGAAGGTGTGAATAATGTGTGTGTGTGTTCAGGAAATGGCTCAATAAAAATTGTTTAGGGAAGTCTTCAGTTGATGTATATAGTTTCTTTTCCTGGAGTTTAAATACACTTGAGGACCAAAGGTGGTCTCTGGTGTGTTTTTAGGAACTTGTGGCTGTTGGCGTTCTGTCCCATCAGTTTCTAATAAAGGACACCCGCTCTGAGTCTGGCTACTGTTCTCTGAGTAACCTCAGTCTCCAGGCAGCCAGCCACCCTGGTTTGAGCTACTGCCAGAAAGGGAGACCAGGGAGAAGGGGAAGGAACAACGACCCTCCCATGGAGGCAGGGAAAAATGCCAAAGTCATTCAGCAACATGTGCTGACATTAAACATTACTGCATATTCGCTTTCCATACATTTCGCAAAGTCAGCGTTTTTGCAAATACCCGCAAAGGAGGTCGAGAAAGGCTCTTTGTGTGTCTCATTGCTGTCTGAGGATTCATTTGCTATTCTCCTATTTCATCTTTCCATTCGTGCAGTGGAGATATATGAGAAGAGAGCTTAGACTCCACTCACGCTGCCAGAAAGCTTTATAAGGGAGGAAAAAATGACAACGTTTTCCATACCATATTTGACGAACTTTTTGATAGCATATTTGAGTCGTAAGTTACTTTTTGTTGTCAACTTTCACATCCTATAACGAATTACATTGCGTGTACAGGAAAATACCATTCATATAATCTAACTTTACACAGAATAAATGTCACATCTAATTTCTATCATCAATGCAGTTCAATAAATTTAAATAAAATCGTGACGGTTAGTCGAGATTGATGTTTTGTAAACCATACTGATTAATTTTCAACATGATATGAAGACTTCAATCCACTGTGCGTTACTGATTTTACAAGTGTCTAATCATTTTTTCCAGTGTCCTATTCGGATTCAGCAAATGTCACCATGGAAAATAGCAGACATACAAAGATATTTAATGGTGAAGCACTAAGCAATAAAATCTGATGACGTCAGTGTTTGCCCTGCTGTTTTAAGACATTTAATTACAAGTTGGAAATGGAATACAATTTTTTTGCTGTTGATTTGCTACTATTTGCCATATTGTAACATTTGCTATGAATAGTTAAAAATCATTTGAATTGCAGCTTTAATGTGATTCAATATTGAGTCACGGCATTTAAATAATAGCCGTGGGTCACACAGTCAAGCATACACATAGAATAACAACAACTTTATTGACTTCACCGTTACACATTGTCATATAATCGATGACATTTAAATAAAGGTCTATCTCCTTGCAACACTAACAACTGGAGATAAGAAGAGAGGGAGGAGTAAAAGAGAGAGAAAGGGTAAAGTGTGTCTCATTAGAGTGACTGACGGGTGTGCTTGGTTTACCTTGAGCATCGATGGAGGATATCAGAGCTGCAAACAAGGCAGCTGTGGCCAGACACAGCCCTTTCTTCATTTTTAGACCTTGGGGGTTAGCAGGGCATCAATGGGTCTGGATAAGAGCCAGGGATTTAGAGTTAGTCTGAGTAAACAGCGCCCCGTGTGTTGTGTTTATATATTGCATGGTATGGATGTATTTAATTAGCTGTTTAAAGCGGTCAAGATTGGAAGTAGTTTGGAATAGACACAGTCAGCTGCAGGGTATTAGCACAAAGGATGCAGCCTAAGACTCGAGAGTTAAGATATTCATGAGGTTTGCCGTTTATTAATTTGAAGGTCTTAAACCACTTTACTTAAAACACCGCAAGTCTTCATTTGAATTTAAAAGCTGCAGCCCAGCTGCCATAAATTGACAAAAAAATAAAAACACCATCTACACCAATGGGCAATAGTCTTCAATTACGTACTATCCTCTCGGTGGTTATCACAGATGCATGAGCAGTAAATTAATAGACTGGTAATATTAGTTGTGAAATGTTTTTTTTTTTTTTAATTGGATAGAAATCTACACAAAATGAACATGCAGGATACATTTTGCTGCCTCAAAATCAATTTAACTGTTAACTTTGAGGAGCCAAATCACTAATTTGGCCCTTCTTCTATTTTTCATCTACAAAAGATTTGATAATTGTAAATTATAGCTCTGTCCATGACAGATAGATAGATAGATAGATAGATAGATAGATAGATAGATAGATAGATAGATAGATAGATAGATAGATAGATAGATAGATAGATAGATAGATAGATAGATAGATAGATAGATAGATAGATAGATAGATAGATAGATAGATAGATAGATAGATAGATACATTAATAGATACATTAATAGATACATTAATAGATACATTAATAGATACATTAATAGATAGATTGAGAGTTGGCAAAATATTTTCAAAATTATTTGCAAATAAAAAAATAATAGCTAGATTGATGGATAGACGGATTGAGAGTTGTCAAAAAAATCAAAATTATTTGCAAATAAAAAAATAATGGAAAAAAAACGAGAACTCTCTCAGTCAATTAACTGTCGAAAAAGTCAATAAAAGTATAAAATAGGACGGCTCACCTATTGAAGAAGCCAAAAGATGGAAAGATGAGAATTCGAATGTGCCTTGGGTGAAGAAGCCTCCTTGTGCGCACCTTCTTTCCTCTCTGCCTCCTGCGCGCTCCACCAGCAGATGTCCAAGGAGGAAAAACTTCCTTCCAAGTGGGAAGATTCTCTCCACCACCGGCTTCTTAATAGGGGGGCAGTTCCCAACTCTCAATTTACCATCATTTTGCTCTCTGACGACTTTCCCCCGCCTGTTACTTGATATATGTCCCCCTGCTGGGACCGCGCGGTTCCTTGGAAATTACATTTTTTCCTTCAAATTCCATTGGTCTGGCGGTTTATTGAGTTTCCAGCGCCAACGTGACCTCACAGTAGTTTGGCCAGACGACACTGCGGGGGTTGTGCGAACTAAGAAATACAATTTATTTGGATATGTATCAAGTGATGAGTCAAATTGTTTGCTCTGGGGAAAGAAACCGACAGGCTCCTTCTGATTCATTGCCTGAACCTAATATGCTCAGAATGCTTTTAAGCATCAACACTGATGTCATCAAATGAAGAGCGTTTAGCTCATTATTTGGGTTTCACAGAAATTTGGGCATTTGTGAAAATGTCAGTTTATTTAAGAAAAGTTCAAGGACTTCATCAGGCGCCGTTCCGTATTGTGTTACTGACTGGTTGTTCTTTGGTGCTCTCTGGAGCTCAAAACTGAAAACTGCATGAGAAATGCTGGAGGAATTTTCTATATGCAAAAATACAGCTTTAGCATGAATTTTTAACAGTTTTTTTTTATAAACATAAAATACAGAAAGATGATGTGTCGTTTTAATGGCAAGAGGGAATAAGATGGACTACTAGAATGATTTTGGTGTACTGTGTGTAAGATTGGGCAAAGGGATGATTGGAGGATTTGGTGTTTTAATTTGATACATCAGATCCCAACTCTGGTTACAAATTGGACTTAGAATGTGTGTGTTTTTTTCCTTGTCTTTTCTTCTTATCAGACATGACCCATCAAGTCTCACTTAGGGAGTTTTGTGGATCAGATATTTGATCCACCCTTCTGATGAATAAGTACTGCCATCCTGTTCAAACAGGATTAAAGAGTGAAAGCTGGTTCAACATAAAACACATACTCGCCAGTGTTATTAACTATTAACTCGCACCATCCAAATTTACAGAAAAAATATTTCAAAAATAATATAGTGCTTTTGTTTTATGAGAAGTGTTGTAAACAAAAGTCATCCTTGCAGTGACCTCTCTTATAGCAAGCCCATTGGGCAATGACTAATGTCCCCATACGTACTGTTTTTAACTAGGCTATCTAATTTTGAGTTAAAAACTGTAACGACTGGATTGGTTGCAATGGCTCGGTAACTGTTTAAAAAAAAGACAGCTCAAATGTTTCCAAGAAAGTTCCCAATATATGCAAAATAGGGACATCTGCTGGCTAATCTCTGTTATTACAAAGACGAATGCCAAATGATGTACAGCAAACCCCCAATATGACAGAATTTCTTCAAGAAGCAAAACAATTATATACAATATAACTTCCAAAATTACTGCAGAGCACAGTATACTCAATAATAGCTGTGTGACAATCTTTTCATCAAGTCAGGATTGCAGGTTTCCCCCCGAGTGATTTTATTCACAACAAAAACAAAATTAAAATCTTAATCCTGCTGCAACTGCACTTGTGAATATAAGAAATAGTGGAATGTGGAAATAAAATACAAACCCGCAGACATTGACAAATTCTTTAATTGGAATCTGTTAACCTTGTAAAAGCCCACTCATTTCAATTTCACAAAAAACTCCACATTTTAACAAAATTGTACTAAAACAGGTGGAAATTCTGAAAGGTGTGAGCGTGAGGTCGGGTCGCACCGCTATTCTTTTTTTTTTACCGTTTAATCTTATTCAGGTTGAGCTAGAGCCTAACCCTAGGGGACTTTGGACAAAATAAAGGTTAAGTGCAAATCATTTGGTCAACACTGATATAATTGTGCAATGTAATTTAACAGAAGAACCCTTATCACTTATCAACCACACAGAAAACTCGAGTCATTTAACAATGGAGTGTAAGTTTGTTGCATGCATAAATAATCAGATTCAGTTTTTGTACATTTATGAAAAGTGTAAAGCAAGCTGAGATTATTTGTAATTGGTCATGATGAGGGCAAACGTCTTACTACCATTAATGTTTACCAAGTTTGATGATGCACCAGAAAAGGTTTTTCTCATTTTGAACACCTCAAACCTAGAGGTATGAGGTCAATATAATGTAATAGTACATTCATCAGCAGGATATTTTGTCATACATGACATGGACAAAAGCTGACATATAATAGACATGCCCTTCAATAATTAAGCCATTCGCAAAGCTGTGCTAAGATACAACACATACTTTGATATATACATAAATAGCACATTTAAAAAAAATAAAAAGACAAAATGACATTCGCAGCAGCCAACTTGAAGCAGTCAAGACTCTGGCATTGTACTGTTATTTTTAAACACAGCTTTTGATAGGACAAATATGGGACTGCTCTTGCACAAACATACGTTTACAGATGACCAGTGTATTTGCGCTGAAAACCGCCAAGCAGTCCACAATGGACGCTGGGCAGTCGGGATCTAATTCTGAATATCTGCGCTACTGTTGCGTGAGTCATATTTATGGTGGATGATGAGCAGAACCACACCCAGGGAGAAGCAAATGGAGCCCACGGTGATGTAGGCGATGCCCAGGAATGGGTTCTTCCCTCCCATCCAGGAGATGGTGCTCAAGATCATTCGCTTGCGACCGTCAAAGCTCAGGACGGGGTAATCTGATTATACAGCATGAAGGAAATGTAAGTGGAGATTTTTGGAAAATAGATTAAAAGAAAACTTGGCCCACAGCAGTACATTATATTAACCCACCTTACAAATTCTAGCAGAAACAACACACAAAAGTTCAAACCCAAACTGGCCTTTCTTTGCAACTGTGCTGATCAGACTACAAAAGGATACTGTAGGTGATGTCCAAGGTATATCTGCCGCTAGCTAGCGTTGGGGTTGCGCTCGACTTCTTCTGGATGATCCTGTAGAGCTTGCGGAAAGTGGGTAAGGCGGCTGTGCGCATCCACACAATGAAGTCCTCATTGATGAAGCCGTTGTTATCACGGTCATCCGGGTCCAACTCAAACACTGGCTTTCTCCAGTTCACCGGCTTGTTAGTACCTGAGAAATAAAACGATCAAAATAGTACGCCTGTAGCAATTGAGAGCGGAGAAAAACACTTGACTTTTCATGCCATACTTGATAGAATTACCTTGAAAAGCGATGGTAAGATTAGCATTCCCACCAGGATTCCTAAACTTCACATGCTTGTCTGTCCACCAAGCAATGCCTTTCTTTACCAGGGGGATTCTAATTCTGGTGCCATTGGATTCAATATGATATAGAACCAAAGTGTCTGCAAAAGAAAACATATATATTGTTTTTAGAGTATGTGTTGCGGGCATACTGCTACTTTGCTTTTACCATTGAAGAGGCTGTTGGCTATGGCCCCGCAAGGAGCAATGGGCTGGCCTTCGCTGGTACGGTAAGGCTCACATTCCTTGCTCGGATTCTATAAGGCAATCAGTTTCATTATTTAATAAACATCTCTGCAGAATGGAAAGGAACATCTTTAAAGCCATACCGTCAAAGCAGAACGATCCCCATTCAGTTGGCTGTCATCCCTGGATTTCACATAACGTCTGTGATTCTGATAGAAGTTTGACAAGCCATAGTACATAAAGACGTTGCTCTGGAAAGGGGGAAAACAAACTGTTACTGAATGTGAAGATTAAAAGATGGAGTCAGGTCACTTCTCCCCTGCACTAAAATTTGAGGAATCAATCATAAGTGTCCCGTTACTTGAGCTAAAATTAGATGCTAATGGAGATTTTCTGTCCACCCCCCACTTAATGTCACTCACCAAGCAATACTATCAATATTGCACTGAAAGGTGTATTTATTATTCATTGAGTGCATGCAGAGTGCATGAGGAGTACGGGTAGGTAGGACACACCTCAAATGGCTGCTCCAAAGTGAAATTCACAGAGCAAAAGCAGGGTGTCGGATTGTCCCAGCTGTAGTTTTTTGCACAGTTATAGCATGGGCTTGACACATCCACACCGGTGTAATCAATCTGAAAATGAAACGCATAGCATCTAATAAATTCAAATAATTGTAAACAAACTTCATATTGATCGTATGCTATATAATTCAAGTCACTGTCCATTTTATTCCAAACGACATATGATACACCAATTAAGACATCTTTTAATCAGCATACATGGTCTTGCTCTATCCTAAAAATAAAAAAGAAAATGTGCAAATAAGTCACATACTCTTAAAAGCTGCTTGAAAATAATCAGTGTCAAGCCTGCTGAGCATGTAAAGCTGCATATTTAAAATTCTGATTTGTATCGGTACGTGTATGTTGTCTTTATACTCAGGCTTTCATTAAACAATGTGGCTGCTCCTTTAGTAAGACATTAACTACTACTGTTAACCTTTTATAAGCATGTAACTGGAAACAAATAGAACAGCTTGAGCTTGTTTACAAAGATGAATTCATGAATCTAATTAAGCACAAGTGCTGCTTTTTTTCTGCCAATGAACTTCTACATTAATTTGTTTTTCTAATTTTCTGTACTGTATGTTGTAGTGTCAACCGAACAAGCTAACGTAAGTAGCATGCCATATGGTTGGCACTTATGATCTTTTCTGTTGGCCTACGTGGCCGATTGCGATGACAATGAGGTTAAATGAAGCTGCAGCTGCCTGGACGTCGCAATATGACCAGAAGAAGGTTGGAAGAGAACCTGGACCAACCTCAAACTCCTTGATGTTGTTGGACGTAACATACAGGCCGATGCCAATGGGGATGAAGATGAGACCGATGACGAAGAAAGCGGGGAGTACAGTTCCAGCTGTCAAGATGGGCTGCCAAGCAGGTAGTCTTTGTTGTTTAAATGCAGTATTGTCCGGTTTCTTGCTTTTAACTACCCCAGCGCCACCATGATTAGAGGGGCCTGAGTGATGGCCGTCCTCTTCCTTAGCGTTGTAGCTCGACGCCATCATGGTTGCAATCCCTCTAAGTAAATAATACTGTTGTGGACAGCCGCTCACTCACCGTTCTGATCCACAAGAAAAACAAGATACGTAACTTTAAGGTAACCTAAAAAAAATCCCGATTAGAAATCTAAACAGTTGCTCAGAATTGCATCGGTTCTTTTGATTGTAATGGTTCCATCTTACACCAAGAAACAGGAAGTAGCTAAGCCGATAGGCTTTGACGCGTAATGTGACGTCACAAATGAACGCCCACTGACGCTGTCAGTGACAGGAAAGTATATTTAATTTTTATTGGCTGCAGTATTTACAGTGTTGACTTTTATTTCTTCTCTCTCTCTCTCTCTCTCTCTCTCTCTCTCTCTCTCTCTCTCCCTCTCTCTCTCTCTCGCTCATTGTTATGACTTTCAGAAGTGTATAAGTGAAACAAAGAACAGCTTGATTCTGCTTGCAAAGATGAATTTTTGATTCTGCTTGGAAAGATGGATCCATGCATAAAAGACACAGTAAATTTGCACAAATTTTTCCCAAAGAGTATGAACACTTTAAAATTATTTTTATTCAAAATATGTTAACAAACAATTTACATACAATCAAAACACAAATAATTTTAAAATATACTGCATACATTTGAAGTGTTTCTCATTATATGTGATGCAATTAACAATTAGTAGCAGAGTGGTTTGACCTCTCTTTTCCCCGTACATTTTAGTTATGTAAATAAAAGTATATATGATACAGTATGTGACAGGGAAATAAAAAAAAGGCTATATATAAATAAAATATTTGAGCTCAAACATAATTTTCACTTGGCTGTTGTGTATCAATGCGTATTTTTCTCTTACAGCACCATAGAGTATTTTGGTTTTTAAGTCAGCCTTTTCCTCCATTTTGATAAGTAATGCCATTCACGGTTGATTTCTTAAGTTCTATCCTCATAGATTGACTCTCAGCACGTGACTCTGCCTTCGCTCCACTTGATATGCCCAAGGAACCAAGCACCGTCTTCCCCGTTTTCAGGCTCTTGGACATTGGGATGCGGGTCAGTCCCGTACGAGGAGCCTGGGAATCGTGCCCACACTGTTAGACAATAGAAAGAGAGAGAGTACAGTTTCTCAGGCAGGAGAATGAAAGCAGTTGGCATTTGAATGGAAAATGAATATTTCCAAAAGAAAAACAGGAATTCAAAAATTCTAAACAGTTTAACTCACTGGCCGGAAACAGAATGAACATGCAAATATTTATTCATTCTTTCATTTGGTTTCTGTGTGTTGTTACTGCTGCAAGGCTGTTTTTTGTCAGCCGGGGGGCACAGAGCCCTGTGTATCTGTTTGTGAATGTAAACACTGTGAAACAAATATAAATTGCAGCATGCCTGTAGCAGGGTGGCAAAATGCCACATCATTAGCTCTGCTGTGCCCAGGCCAGCCCATAGGGCCTTTTTGTCACGCTAGCAGTCTGAGTCACAAAGAGGATATCATAAGGTCCACTGAAACATCAACACTGCTTTACTCTCATGGCCTTCCATCCACATAGTGAGCCTTTAATCTTTATTAATTTATTTTATAAGTGAAAAGTCATCATCACTTTTTTCCTCTTCAAAATGGTTTCAGGTACCATGCACAATTTCCACGTCTTTGAATAATAAAATAAAAAGATGCAAAAGCCTTTGGCCAACACATTGGATTTGTTATTTTAGCAGTACGGCAAGCCACAAAAATTATGATCAGATATCAGAGGATAATGATATCTGATTCAAGGATTTATCTCATGTAAATCAAGTAACTACAATATTACTAAATGATCGCTTCTGTTACAGTGTCAATCAACATGTGACTACCTTTGTAAAGACGGAATGTTTAATATCCCTCATACTGTGCAACTGGTCATAATGTATTTGTGTCAAAGATTTTTTTTGTTTCAATCATTATTGAGTAGGCTACTTCCTGGTCCGTTTAAAGCACAGGTGTCAAACTGAAGGTCCGGGGGCCAGATACAGCCCGCCACATCATTTTATGTGGCCCGCGAAGACAAATTGTGCATCAAATTTGTGTGTCATTACTAGAATTGCAAATTGTCTTCACTTTTAATAATATATTTTTTTAAATATCTGACCAGTTTTTACTCATCTGATTTGAAAACGAGTTATTTGTCCGTTTGTTTTGTAGCTTTTACTGTATATAATATGAGGTGCTCATACATTTATTTGGGCTGACAGTCATAATGGCCCTCCAAAAGAAGCTATGACTACAATGCGGCTCGTGATAAAAAATGAGTTTGACACCCCTGGTTTAAAATGATGGACAGGTAGATTTAGATTCTGGTGTGTGAGTTGTACAATTGACACAAATGTTTTCATGTTTACTTGGATTCTTATAAAAAATACATATACATATATTCATTTACAAAACAACTGCTATGAATGAGCAATTTAGCTAACCTTTAACCTTTGCACCCTACTAAATATCATTTTACTGTTGCTGTGTATTAAACGTACCATGCTTTGTGTGGATCTGCTCATGTTTGATGCGACAGGGGAAATGGTAATGCTGCTCGTCACTTTGTTCTGTGTGGTCCGCGTTGTGGTGATTTGGCGAGGGGAACGCAACACTGTCCCGGTCGACAGGGTCAGTTCCTTGCTCTCAGTTATGGCAGACACCGGCCTGACCACCATCTTTGGGGTCAGATTATTACCTAGATGAATATGGATCTTGTTATCATCAGTGGTGGTGATAATACTGGTGTTGTTGTGACCCTTCCTTATAGGTACAGGGACCATCTGCTTTTCAGGGGTAACTTTGAACACAGCCCGGCCCATGGTCATCTCCTGGGGTTCTGGGGAGGAAGAGGCGTCAGCCACTGCCGTGGTGCTAACTGTCATGATGGTGACAGGAGACATTGGCCTTCCCGAGGTAGACGAGGAAGCTTGGCTGCTGTCTGGAGACTTGGCTCTGGAAATAGTTGTGATGGTGACTGGAGATTTGGTTCTTTCTGGACCCTGATGTCCATTGGCAGCAGACCTTCCCCGAATTGTAGCAGAGTGTGTTGGAATGATTGTAATTCTGGATTTAGGTTGTGATGGGTTTGGATTTAGTGGGGCTGATGTTGAGAAGACATCCTCAGTAGTGGTGCTACTGATTTCAAGGGTGGCCATATTGTTTTGGTGGTCCGGTGTCACTCGGATGTGTAAAGGCTGACCTTGCTTGTGGGCCATAGTCAGGTTTGAATTTGTGATATGCGTTTTTTCCAGGCTGGTTTCGTGAGAGTTGGTGTCTTTCTTCCTCATCCAAGGAATCCAGGATTTCTTCATACTGAGATCACTTCCAGATGAAGGGGAACGTTCAATGCCACCGGACTTTTCTGTTGGCTTCTTCAGGCTCTTCTGCCTTAAATTGTTCATAATGTGATTCTCTTCTTGAACAGACTTCCTGATAAAACCAGCCGGAGTATCTTCTTCTGTTGGCCCATTGGACGGTGCTTCTGTTTGTACTCCAGTCGATGTGACGGCAACATCAACCATCCTCCTCCCATTCAAACTGGGTCTCAACGCACGACTGTGGCGCTTTGCTATCTCCAGCTCTTTGGTTAAATGGAGAACCTCAGTGCCCATGCTCTTGGCTTTCTCTTCCTCTTCAAAGAACCTCTGCTGGAGGACTGAGTAATCTACTTGTAGTTGAGAAAGCTGGTCCTCCTTATGCATGAGTTCATGTATTTTTTCCTTTAGAGCCACAACATCTGCTTGCATCTCTCTGGTTTTAGCCTCCTCTCTCTTGTATTGTTGTCGCAAGTCTTCCTCCTGGCTGTCCTCCTCTCCTTTCTCAATGGCTTTGTTCCGTGCTATCTGATTCCTCATGGCTTCTACTTGCTGGGAAAGTATGTTGGCTTTGTCTTGTTCTGTTATGAACCTTTTCTCCAGAATGTCATATTGATCCTCTGTTTTGATGAGATCTCCCTCAACCACCTCAAGTTGTTTGAGACGATTTCTTAGGTGCTCAATCTCAAAGGTTAGCTCTTTGATTTTGTTATCTTCTTTTTTGCCAGCATCGGCAGATCTTCCTTGGTCACATTTCAACGATTTGTTTGCAGACAACCTTTCTGCTTGCTCCAAACCGTCCAACCTCTTTTTCATCTGGCTAACCTTTGAAAGAAGATCCTTTGTTTTATCAGTTTCGTATGCTAGCTTGGTGTTGAGGTCCCTCTTTTCTGTTGTCAGGCTGTCAACTTTTGTTTCCATTTCTGTTTTAAATTTTAAAAGCTTTTTGCTCTCTTCTATCAATTTTTCTGTCACCTCCATCACCTTACTCTGCTCATCTTTGACCATTCTAGTCAAGTCTTCTTTTTTCTTTTCATCCGACGTCATTCTTTCCAACAAAGTCTTTCTCTCCTCCATTAAAGCTGCAGTCAACGACTTCAGCTTACCCAAGTCATCCTTCAAGTTAAGCTCAGACTTTTCCAACTTAAGCTCAGAGGATTCAAGCTCTTTCATTCGGATCTTGAGCGTCACAACTTCATCAGAGAGCTCTTTGCTCAGCCCTTTCTCTCTTTCTAAAGCAGCTTGTAACTGAGCAGATTCCGTCTTACTTACATTAAAGGTACCTTCAAGTTTCTCTAAATCTATCATTCTTTTCTGAAGTTTCTCTACCTCTATCCGAAGTTCCTTACTTTTGTTATTTTCCTCCTGTAGCCTCTTCCTGAGCTCCTTGCACTGATTTTCTGCTCGGGTGATCTCCTCATCGTTTCCTTCCATCTCCAGCACACGCTTCCTTAAATTCTCAAGCTCGGTAATTAAATTAGAGTTTAGACATTCTCCTTTGCCAGTTTTGTTGTCCATCTCCTGCAGTTCCTCTTCAGATTTTCTCAAGGCCTTGTTACTCTCTTCGATCTCATCCACTGTACGCATGAGCTCGAGAATTTTTGAGTTGAGTTGACGGTTGAGGAGCTCCTGACTGGCAAGCTTAGCGTTCATCTCTTCATGCTGTTGAGCAAATGTGACGTTTTTTTCTTTTAGCTCAGCCTCTAAGCTGAGAACCCTGTGGGCATCTTCCTGAGCGTGCTCCCTGGCTTCACTTAGTATCTTCCTCTGCTGCTGAAGCTGCTGGCTCATTTCCTGGACCCGTTGAGTCTGTTGGTCCATTTGCTCCAGGTGTTGTTGGCGTTCATTGACCAACATCAGGGCAAAAGATTTCAGTTTCACCAGCTCCTCTTGTACCTTGGCCAGACGTTTAGAATGTTCCTTCTCCTTTTTCACCTGGTAGGCTTTTTCGTTGTCAAGCAGCCTCTTTAGTCTAAAAGGCGAGAAAAGGAAAAATCCATTTTGTGCATTAGTTAAGCATGTAATAAATCTCATGGGTATTTCTTACTTGCCAAGTTTCTGTACTTAAGACTGTTTTGTACAAATATAAATTATTTTTATTCCATAGTGTGTTCTTTGGGCAGATATTTAACATTTATTGCAGTTAAATGATCAATTTTAGTAATATTACTACTACTGCTACTACTATTACTTTTTATATATTTCCCGCATGTCACTTTTTAACTTTTTTTTCCATTTCTATCTATAATTATTTTTTAACTGCTCAAATAGCTGAGGATTGGATCCAGCTAACTGAAAATGCAGAACAAGCCGGTAATTATTCATCAACACAATTAACACTTGAGCCAAACCAGGGTTAAATATTACATCCAACTCCTCCATAGTACTTAATCCCTTCCTTCCAAATTAGAGTAGGAACTAACACACAAACTGGTGTTTGCAATCCTTTCACTTCTTTTATGTTTTTTACTTTCCGGTATGCTAATGCTGATTCCAACAAAATGCATGCCAAACAGAGTGCGATGTTGCATGTTCTCCCTCTACACTGCCACAAACATTGCATTACCATAATTGAGCTATAAACCTTGAAAGAAACCAAATATTAGTCAATAAACATATTTCTATCTCAGTTTAAAAAAAAATTATGTTGCAATGCAACATTAAATATCCACAATCAGAAAAAGAACTCAATCAGAACTTACCACTGTTGTTCTAAAAGCAACACACAAGGATAATTACAGTAATATAAAATCCAATCAGGATGCGTGACCAGTAGCCAGGGCCTCTTTTTCCACAAATTATCCTCTGTGACATCTCAAGCATGCTTATTTAAGGACTACAAAAGATGAATTACTAGAGTGCAGAAGCATCAGATCTCTGCATGGTGCACAACGTCACCTCATCCTTATAAGGCAATGTGTGTGTGTGTTTGTGTGTGTGCGTGTGGAAGAAAGTGAGAGACTGCGTACTGTTCTACTTTGCACTGTGAAAGGGGTGGGATTTTTGCCACAGGAGGAGTGCTCTGCAAAACTCCCCCAATTTTCCTGCTTTTATGCAATACTGGCATGTTGGAGTGAAGGCCAGTGCAAACAATTTTCCAGACAGTTTGAGTCTTACTGAGTAACATCACACAGTTTATAAGTTCATTTGAGGATGTTTCAGTTTTTTGACACTTTATGGGTAAAACTATGAAAGGAAACAGGAGGAATTGTTCAGTGTTGTTCCCCTTGAGGGGAAATTGGATGAGCACCGCTTTCCATGTGATGAGGGAAACAGATACAGAATGGTTGGATGAGAAGATTACAGATGACAAAATGTCACCATGACAACAATATTAAAATAAGGCTATTGTGATGCACAACACTGGACTTTGATATAATTCTATCATTATTAAAATTGAATTGTAAAAATGCAGACGTCTGATCCTAATATGACTATATTTTTAATTATTCCATGATCAGGTTAATAGTTTTTAAATACATTGAAAGTTGCTTTTTTTTGTTTATGGGAACTACAAAAACACATGGCACAACATTTTTTATCCTGTGTTTCCTGAGGAATTTTCTCAAAGGCTGCAAAGACCCTCTGTCTCCAAAGGATGAGGACTGAAGGGAACAGCTGCCAAAAAGCTGTCACGGCAATAGTGTGTTGTGTAGAATTTATCTCAGTTGACTGAAAAACACAATTATGTGTGACGCTGCAACATTGGGTTGATGAAATGCAGCAAGAATGATGTACTGTTAAGAAAACCAAATTGGAGACAAAGTGGACATTAGGCAATTACCAAAATAGCATAACAACTTTTCTAGTAACTACGAGATGGGTGTTGTGAGACTTATGGTGACAGGTTAAGATTCCAAGTAGCAGCAATGGAGCATGACTTAGAATATTAAAAAAAAATGCAAATTGCAAAGTACATGAGGAAAGGCATATTTGTCTAATTTTAATCCACTTTTCCCATTTTTTTTCAAGGAAAATATTCACCGTTTATCAGTGTCTGAAAAACTATTTTGGGGTTTGTAAAAAGAAAAATCCAGCCATTGTTCCCCCAAAGATGATTTATTTATTTATTTATTTATTTATTTATTTATTTATTTATTTATTTATTTATTTATTTATTTATTTATTTATTATTTAGCAAAGTTGCTGCTGCAGCCCATTGGCCACGTCACACATTTCCACTCTACATGATATAAGATAACCAAGGGAAAAAAATAATAATTACAATTATCTTAAATTATACTTATTGTGCATGAATTGACACATCCTTCCAAGAGTGGAATTTGTTTCCCCTGTTAAGCATCAACCATCATGTCACTTAGCTATTTGAGGTTCTTGACATACAAATTGATCTGTTATCTGAGAGTTGCAAATTGCCCATGGTTACCAGTTTGAAAGAGCTTATTTGGTGCCCATTTTCTGCATTCCTCTGACTGTTTGGCACATGAGTATTCTTTTTTTTTTTCTTACCCGACTTAACCCTCACCCAGAATGCTGGAGGACATCACACTCATGGAAAATGAGATTTTTCCCATTTGAACTAAAGGAGAGAATGATAAAGTAGCAGACTTGTAGATAGACCAGCAACACATTGTTTTTTTTTAAATATATTTGTGCTTCTATGAATTTCTTGATAAGGAATCCTGCATATATTTATTTATTGTTATTATTATTATCATCATTTTGTATTTCGTAAGGATTCTTTCTGTTACTTATATGTCATACTAGCTTTCATGTATTGAGTGTAGCCAAGTCTTGATTTCTGACATCTAAACAGTGACTTGGGTGGACTTAAGACACTACCGCTCAGGCAAAGATCTCCTGTCACAGCCACTTATCCAAGGCTGACTTGAAGTTGAAGATCATTCCCTCCACTGTGCTTTCGATTCTCATTCATCCAGGCATTTGCTGCACGGGAAATGGGTTAAAAGGTCAACAGAAAATATTTACATGCAAATTGTTTATTTAGTGCTCATTTTTTGTCTTCTGTTTGAAAACAAATTTGCCTTTCTGAGGGGTAATTAAGTTGTTACATTTTCAATGCTTGGGCATTTCCACATGTTGTTTTTCGGTGTCCCAGACCATTCAAGATTCATTTCGGAGAATCCACTGAATGTGTAGCCTAGAATTCTCCCTCAGCAAAGCAACTGCCAATTACTCTCTTTCATCTGTGAGTACTTTCATCAGTAGGGGCTCCGTTCGTATTTGCATTCAGTGCAGATAAACAGCTCATTTGATGTCTGTGAGGCCCTCTGTATCCACGTGACGCAATATCTATGGTGTGCGGTACCCCTCCCTTTGTCTCTCCAACACACTTCCCATCATGACCTAAAGGGAAAGGTCACAGCCTATGGGATGACATCATTTCAGAAGTGATGTCATGGACTCTTGATTCTCTTTCTATTTTGTGCAACCCTTATCTCCTTTTGTGAAGAACCAGACACATCGCACATCTAGAGTTTCCACTTTGCTCACTTTTTAAGTGGTAGCTTGTAAAATTTTATTTATATTTAATAGTTATATAATATTTAATATTTATTTCAACTGACAATTATTTCAATAATCAATTAATCTGGTGATTAATTTTTGATTCATTGATGAATCGGATTTTTTTAAAAGCATCTTTTAAGTTCTACTTGTTTATTCAATAACAGGATATTATGTCAAATTAAAAGTGTGGAAAATTAATTTTTGGGTTGGTTTGTAACATGGCAGAAAATAAGCAAAAACATTGATTATCGTTTTCCAAAGTAAAAGCAAATGTTTCATTTTAATTAAACAAATACGATCAGTCTGATTTCATGGAGGACAGCATTTACCATTGAGAAGCTGAAATTTGGACAAAAAATTAAATCAAAAAGGCAACCAGACGATAACCGATTATTAAAAAATGATCGATTCATTTGATAATCAAATAGTTATCGATTAATAGATTAATCGTTGCACCTCTGTATTTAATATTTTAATATTTTGGTTACCTTCCTACATTATAAAGGCAAATTAAAACACTTAACCACAAACCTGTGCTTCAGTTTTACACCTCTGCCAACCAGACAACCACAATAATCAACACATTTTTACAGACACCTGTGTGTTTTTCCTCACCTTTCTCTCTCTTGCTCAAGGAGATTGGTAAAATCATCACTCTTGTTCATGTAATCGGCATGTTTGCGCTTCTCACTGTCCAACTCGTGAACAGTGCGACGATGGCACTTTTCAGCAAGCAGCAACTGTCCCAGCATCCGCCTGTAGGTTTCCCTGTGCTTTTCCTGCAGGCGCTCCAGCTGCAAAAGAACACAAAGCACAATCTGTGATTATTTTAAGAAACACGATGATTAAGTGTTGCAGAAGATTGCCACGACTGACCTCAATCATCGGTTTTTGGTAGGCGGTGTGGATGTTTGGCGAGGTGCCGGCGATGAGGCCGTCCCTCTGCAGGGCCTGGAGGGCCGAGCTACCTGCTTCACAGCTTTCTGCTGATGCAGAGGTCACTTGATGGGGCTGCTTCGATTTTAGCATACCGATAACATCTTCTCTTGCCTGCAGGCACATAGAGATATGAAAAATATTAAAATAGCAAAATGCAGCTTGAAGTGCAGGAAATTAGCAAGCAGGAAATATCAAATTAAGTTAGCTTGCTTTACTTTGTTATTTTTCTCACAAATGAAGGGAGTTACTTTGCTTTCGGGGTTGTTATGCAACAGTTGTTTTGCTTTTTCCCAAAAGTTTTATTTAAAATTGATCGCAATTTTCTGGGTCATCCATCATACTTGAGGAAAAGGTAATCAACAAGCAGGCGCATGTTGTGGTTTTTTATTGATGTTGTATTAATATACAGTAATGAATCACTTCATTAGTGAAATCTTGGCAACACTGCACATAAGAGAAATTTCAAATATGGGTCTTGAGCTTTGGGAAAACATTGTTTTCTATTAAGGTGAAGAGTCACACTTAACCACAAGGGGGTGGTCTCGGTCAATTTAAGTCCCAGAGATTAGTGTGTTACCCTACTCGCGTTCACACAGTTATAGTCCAAATATTTAAAAAGTGTTACCTAACTGAATCATTCCGACATTGAAACATTGGTTGTGTCAGATAGGATGTTGGACCCACCTGAATCTCTCCTTCCATGATCCCCAGCAGTTTGAGCAGATCCTGTTTGGACAGGTTGAGGACAGCACCTTTTTTTTCTTCGCTCTTAGAGTCCATCACTGTCTGCTCTTTGTCAAATATCACCTCCATGTTATCTTCACCCTCCTGCTGCTGAGTTTTGGCCTTCATGTTCTTCACAGCAATACACACATCCTGCTCATGGCTGAGGTCATGGTCATCCTGTGGGACTCCGAGCACCCCTTTGGGTGGCTGCGCCACATCACTGCTTTTGGATCTCATCTCCTGCCTGGGCCGAGAACAGAGAGAAGTATGTAATCAGACATGCCCTTGTTCTTTTTTTTTTTTACTACATCCAACCATTTCCATTTTCTTTAACACTTGCTCTCATGATGATAACCAGTGAGCTGGAGCTAGCTGATTGGTTGCCACCCAATTGCGGGGCACATATGGACAGTCACTCCCATTCACACCTAATGGGAATTTAGTCTTCAATAAACCTAACATGAATTTTTTGGGAATGTGGGGGGAATTCCTGGAAATGATATGCTGCCTATTTGAAGCTCATATCTGATATCTAAATCAAATCAAGGCATGCAACATATTTCTAACCTTAATTGTGCAATTTGCACTTTTAACTGTGTTAGAAGCAGTGTGCTTCCCTTAATGATTTTAACACAGATGGAAAGAGCCTGGGGGAAGACTATGACTTAGTGTGCTCATTGTTCAACACACTGTACTAATTCATCAAAGTAGGAGTGTGTGCTTTTGTCTCTTATGTGTGCATTTGTGTGTTTCTAATCTCAACCTGTCCTTGAGATAAATCATGTTTGTAATCTTTAGAACTAACATTATCTCCCTGTGTGAGTTCATCATCAGACAGAACAGACTTTCTGAAGTGTTCTAAAATGTGAAGCAAATGCAAATATGTGCAAATTACACAACAATGCAACTGGGACTTCTGTACTTTTAGGAATCTGGTCTGGAGAAGATTCTGTCTCAGAAGAAAGTCAAATCTTAAATCTAATGGCGCTTGAAACGGAGCTTTCTGAAGCGACCCTATTTCTAGGGGGAAGAATACAAGATAGCAAAAACTGCATCTCTCAGTTAGAAGATAAGGAACCAGGACAAAATTACACATGATGTGCATACCTCATCTTACCTCTGGGTGCTACTTGATTATTTTTCTAACCTGCCATTTTGAGCCCAGAAGGGCGCACACAAATGCTTCCAGGGTTCATCTAAGCAGCACTGACACATGAATGAGACATGACAAATGTCCTGAATCTAAACCTTGCCCGACTCGGCACGAGCGATGAATCATGCGTGATACTTTGAATGCTGGTGACAAAATCAGTCCTTGAGTGCTTTATTTTTACATACTGGGCTGATGACAGAGTACTACGGTATGGGTCTCATATTGCAGGGAAGCTCTTTGTGGTCCAACAGAGCTAGCTGACTGCATAATGTTTACGTTAAGAAAATGTCTGACTGAAATTTCATGAAGGATACCTTCACAACAAAATTTTTGCAAATTGATTCATATTGATTATCCCGGTACATGTGGTCAAAATGTGCGCATAGGTGCAATGTCTTCTTTCCTTTGGTATTTTTATGGAAGTTAGAAAGGGGCGTTTGCGCTGTTGAGGAAGTGAACACTTCCTCGCCGATGAAAGTGGCTCCTTTTGTTTCCTTTAAATCCATTTCCGGGGCATGTAAAAGAAGATGCCCTCAGTCTACCAAAACACAAATTCCCAAACTCTGCACCAGCACAAAAATGAAAATGCTCCATGTTTTTTTGTGCCTGACTACAAAAAAAGAGCCTTAAATTGTGAACCTTTTGAAATCTTATCCTGATACTGTCTGGGCTATATTGATGACATTGTTGTATTTGATAAGGGTCAGACAGGAATGGCAAGAATTTGCCATCAGTTCAATGCCTTTCCTGTTTGATCCACTTTGCCTGGTCAATGAAGCCTTGACTATATTGAATTCTCCTGAGCAACAAATGGGCATTCCAAAGTCACATGACCCTACATTCCAGTCTGGCATGCAGCACTCCCAGTTGTCTTAATGAAGAATAAAAAATATCTGTCAGACAATCAGGCTTTAGTCAAAGGTCTTCGGTGACGACCAGACTGCCCACACCGAACATTTACGACGTTACTGATTGTTTGGTGCAATATAATGTCATAGGACAGAGCCAGAAAGGCCACAAACAAATCCTAAATTTAAAATGGGGAACCCAAATGTAACTCATGGCAAGTCCAGCTGTCACAAAGACATACATACATGTATTTATAGCGCCTCATTCCAAAGCAGGAGAAAAAAAAAGGAGCTATAAAGGATGTCAGTGGTCAGTGGGTGGATACCACCAACGGTTGCTACATGACTTTTATCATGATCTAAATTTGGTTTACATTTTTCTGTAAAGTTAAAGGATCAAATGTTTACGAAATTAAAACGATAAAAATAGAGGATAATAAAGGCACAGTTTGAGTATGGCTAAATGTCTAAAATCTTCATAACCGATTGACAACCCAACAAAAGAATGATTTCATTGCCTTTAGCCCTACAGCGTTGTCAAGATTTTTTTTTCTCTTTGGTGTGATCATAACCTAATACTCCCTGTGACTAAATAAGGAAAGAAAAATTTTAGTGTTTGGCAACTTGCTCTCTTAGCTGACACCTATAAAATGCAATACGCTGGCGAGCCCATTTCATTCTGACATGAGAGACAAAGCCAGCCAAGATTTTTGGATTTGATATTTGAATCTGTATGTGCGTCTTCGAGTCAGCATTTCAAATCAATCCGTCTGTTGATGAAAACTTGGCCGGCATGATGCTGTTCACCAGTACAAAGCAGCAGTACGTTCCAGCATTTTGATGGACAGCGCGTTTTGGGCTAGACGACCAGTGACCTCACGGGTCATATTTTACGTAACTTGCCGTATTGTCGAGAAATTCATATTTGGTATGCAAACTGTGAAAATAGCAACTGTAACTCATACATCCATAAATCAGCTTAAAATACCACACGCCAGCACTGCAGCATTTTCGTAAATGCCAAACTGTATAATTAAGATAAATTGGTCCTACAAGTCAAAGCAACATCGGTTTGAAATTATTGGTAAGCATGTGAAAAATGTGTTTTGTGTTCACTCGTGACATTGCTGATGAGTCGTTGGAGTCACCAAGCATATGGGTGAGTGCACCCTAACCCTTAAAAGGCCAGGTGCGACCAGGGTGAAGCTAGGACATGGAAAAAAGGAAGCAGCTACTCAATGTTTCAACTTAACCACTTTGTCACTGTACCACTCTCGTGACCTTTTAGGACTTTTTAGACTTCTCGAGACTCTGAAAGCAGTAGAAGTGAGTCCAAATTGCTGACTGACTAATTGCTGGTGTTTTTGCCAATTAATGCACTGCTGGGTAATTTAATCACACCCCAAGAAATAATTTGACTATTTGGTGACCAGTCATTCCTGTGAATTTTTTGTATAGATTTAAGGAGTCATTTTTCAATTGTATGACGTCTTTAAATATTGAATGTTTGAAGAATCGTAAAGTTCGGTGTGGATTTCAAAATAGGCGCTTCTTACAATCCTGAAAATTGTTCATTGGTTTTTACCTTAAAATGGACAAAACAAAGTTTATTTTTCAAAGATGTTCCAATATTTGCAGTAGTAAAATGGAAATTAATAACAAAACTACACTTGAAAACTTTGGCAATTAAAAAAAAAATGATTTAGCTATTAAATGAGTAATGGTGTATATGACAAAAGGCGAACAGGAAGAAACGTGTTGAGCATTAGAGTGGTGGTTCTTTTTTACGTAGTTATGGAGTAGAAAAGGTTCAAAACTTCAGTCATCATGTTGTCATGTAAGATTTACAACTTAATTGTTCAGTCCTAGTCAGCTTTATTCACATGTTTTTAAGATTGTTTTTGCAGATGCTTGGCTGATTCAATTCTCATTTCAGAAGTGGTACAGTTGAACATAATAACTACTTTCTGAACAAAAACACTCAAGTGGAAACTTCAAATTTAATCACAGTCTATTCCATGACCCTAATTGACCTTCGCGTTCCTCTTAATTTCAATTTTTTATTACATAATGCACAGTACAGTTTGTACAGTGTAGTGGCCAGCCAATCCAAGGTGTACCTTGCCTTTCAACCAAAGTCAACTGGGTTAATAATAGTCATTGCTATTGAGTAATGGGGAGAAAAAAAGGTATTGCATAATGATCCCGGCCCAATGATGTAATCGACTTTCAATTTGTTGATCTTTACAGCACAATATCGTTCCTTTCTGGATAGATAGTAGCAGTGCAACTAATTATCAGCATGTTTGCAGTGACCAATTATTAGGCTTGGAACCCCTCTGACATTATTAGGCACCAATTAGCAGCTAATCCAATGTTTATAGCCAGTGCGCTTTGCCGCCTTGCCATTCAGGATCAAATGATCTGGAGAAGATCAGTTGCTATGGAGTCAGAAGACTTATTTTTAAACCAAGGTGAGTTATGAGTAGGCTACCAGTGATCTGTGAAGTATCCAAATGTGTCTAAACTACATTTTTGGAATTCAACTGCAGCGGCTCTTATACGTGTCTGTGACAGCTGTTGTTGAAACCCACCAGACTCAAAGTTCCATAGCGTACTTTAGTATGTTCGCAGAACTGACACCAATACCTTTAGTGGCATTTCTGATATGAAAGATGATCTTTCTTGTCTTTATTTCTTTTTAATAACAGTTGCACTGCTCAAAGACAGCCTGAGGTCATAGGTCACAGGTGTCAAACTCAAAGCCCGGGGGCCAGATACGGCCCGCCACATCATTTTATGTGGCCCGCGAAGACAAGTTGTGCATCAAATTCGTGTGTCATTACTAGAATTGCAAATTGTCTTCACTTTTAATAATATCTTTTTTTTTTTTTTTAATTTGCCCAGTTTTTACTAGTCTGATTTGAAAACGAGTTATTTGTTGGTTTGCTTTGTAGCTTATACTGTATATAATATGAGGTGCTCATACATTTATTTGGGTTGACAGTCATAATGGCCCTACGAAAGAAGCTATGACTACAATGCGGCCCACCAAAAAAATGACCTATGACAGAGGTGATACAATCGTTGAAAGACAATAATTGCTCTGCATCCCTGTTGTATGCTATGTCAAGACTATGCGTGACGCATTAAAGCTGCACTATGTAATGTTCTCTATTAAGGCCATGCGAGTGACTCAATCCAAACCAGGTATGTGGCCTTGAGGGTCTAGAGGCTGGAACACGGGACTGTTACAATGCTGTGTGTAACCTGGAGCAACATTGATGATTATAAAGGAAACTTGAAGTAGAATGAAGAATGAAAACAGTAATATTGTATATTACAATAATACCATTACAAGACATAATGGCGTCAGATATAGGAATCAAGTTGACAAGATGCAGCCAACTGTAAATGTGTCAAGAACTAATAAAAGGAGAGCACATTCTTACCAGAAATATTTAGAGACTGTTTAATTGTCTATGTGGGGTTTTATGTACTATTTTGTGAGCTGAATTTTAGCAAGTCAATAATAACCACACACATCAGAAACACTTTAAACATATGCTGTGTGTATGTCAGTCAGAAAGGGTGAACTTCACCTCACTATGTTCACTTTCTATTTTCTAAAATAACCTTAGAATGAATATGCACATAACCATCTATTGCCTGCTTCATCTGATTGATTACATGTCAAACTCTAGGCCCGGGGGCCAGAAACGGCCCGCCACATAATTTTATGTGGCCCGCAAAGACAAATTGTGCATCAAATTCGTGTGTCATGACTAGAATTGCAAATTGTCTTCACTTTTAATATCTTTTATTAAGTATTTGACCAATTTTTACTCGTCTGATTTGAAAACGAGTTATTTGTTTGTTTTGTAGCTTTTACTGTATATAATATGAGGTGCTCATACATTTATTTGGGTTGACAGTCATAATGGCCCTCCGAAAGAAGCTAAGACTACAATGCGGCCCGCGAAAAAAAATGAGTTTGACACCCCTGTGATAGATCAAATAATGAGATGAATTATTTTGAGTTACTTGAGTCAATAAACCATTAGAACACATTTAGGGTTGGATATTAACAAATTCCAGGTTAAATCTTGGCCATCCTGTAAAACTAGAAAGATTGACGCTCTTATTCATTCACCCGCCAATAATTACAAATGCATCTTTTTCAAAAAAGCCACTTGGCTGCACATTCAGCACTCCGTCAAGCCAAGATGCACTCTCGGTGGGCTGAAATGAGCACACAACAACATTAACGAGGCAAATATTGCCACCATTTCTCTTTGTGGCATAGATACCACATCAACTGAGGAGGGAGGCAGGCTGCATTCCAGGAAGAGCGAGACTGTGTGAGATTGTACGCGACTTCTGGACATTTGACCGAATGAATCTTGGAGGGTAATTAAAGCCACCCCTGTGCTGGCATCTAATGTTAGCACCAGTGAAGTATGTTTCAGGGTTTCTTTTCGGTTTACAGTGGCAGTGTACAATATACAGTATGTTGACAGATGGATAGAGAGTAGCGGCTGAACGAATTTGTCTCCTTCCAGGCTGATGACCACATGTAGATGAAATTGATTCTATATTTTTTAAATATGTCATCATGCTGCAAGATGCTGAGAAGTGTTGTGGGAGTGTTTTTGTCAAGTCAAGTGGGAAAGCCATCAAGTTGACTTTTTATTTGTTTATTGCAAAGGATAAGCAAACCAGATGATGTAAGCAAACACATTCAAAGCAGTAAAATTCCAATATGTCGTCACAAGTCATCACTGTTGAGATAAACTGTTTAGTCAAGTAATTTCCAGTTAAAAATTCTTGAATGCAATTAGCAACTGTTCCAGTGAAAATCCATATAGTCCTTCTATGACTTCATGCTCATGACTCATCGTGCTATCATCCTTCATTCTCTGGTGGTGTTCTGCCCACATGCAAACACTAACTAAATGGTCACATTCATGTTTTGCAATAAATGTCATTCATCCACATTTTTTATTCATGACTCTAACCACTCATTATTCACTAGAACAATGGTGAAGCTCTTACAAGCATGAACAACACAATATTTAAGTCATGAGGGAATCATTAGTGACAAATGTGAAGAATTGATACTTTTGAAAAGAAACCTTGTTCATTCATATAGAGCGCTCGATTGAAACCAAATTGTTACTTGGCAACAATGACTGAGGACATCCTAATAATCTGACAGTTCGTTACGTACAAATAAGGGAGTTACCTGTTGTGTTGTCACCCACGTTTAATTAATCGTCCCTCGTGGATAATCCTGGTAATGAAGGCAAGTGAAACATCCACAAATATCCCTTTTGAGATGTCCTGTGCTGGAACTGTCTATTGAGAAATCCCCATGCTCCTTTCCCTCTTACTTGGTCAGATCAGGGAGGGAATAGAAGAAAGCAATAATGGAGCACTGTAACTTCCCACTCTCTCTCTCTTTCTCTTACCCTCCCTCCCTCGTTCACTCCCACAGCCTATTCAGTGGTGCTAAAACACAACAATCCTTTCCAGAAGGCATTTCGGACAAGTATCGACATAAAAAGAAAGACTGTTGTCCTTTACGTACATCTTTTGAGCATCCCTTGCAATTCTTCTCTTCAGAATCCAAAAAAAAGTTCCCCTCTATATTTAACTTCTCTCTTGCCAGCCTGGGTACTGTTGGCAGCTGAGGTTATCTGAATCTTAGACGACTTGGCTGGCCGAGCGAGACCGCTAACGCTCCTCGCTGACTTGGAGATGACAGCTGAACCATGTCATCATGCTCGGAAAGTCCGGTGACAGCAGACACCCAACCCTTAAGTTGCTCCAAGGAACCACCAACTGCTGACGTAAAGGTGGTCTTGGAGTGTGAGCGTGAGCCAAACTTTCCAACACTTCTGTAGCTACACTTGCTCGCCGTCTCTGCTAGAATGTAAATTTAGACAGTGAGGTCAGCGCATAGTCCATTACTCTAGTCATGTACTCGACAATACATTTCATTAGATTCACTTGGTCCAATGAGGTCCAAAAGAGGAGCGATAATAAAAAAGTGTTACAATTCCACATAGTCTCTCTGTTGACTCGTTTTTTGACCCCGCTGCTGCTTCTATAGCTTATTTTTTCTGAACTTAGATCCACCTGCTTTTAGTCAACACTCAAATGCAACACATGGTTTTGTTCAAATGATCTCATTGATCTGCAAGAAGAGGCCCAAAAGCCAACAATTATGTATTTGGATATTTCTTTGATTCAACTGAGAATATGGATCATTTTGAACTTTTGTGGATGCGTACCATGTGTTTAGTATGGAGTTGATGTACACTGTGAGGACATGAGATACGTTATGTCAGGCCACCGATGTTGAGGTTCATTTGTCTGACTCCCGTGAAGGCGGTGTGGGTTTACTTCCAACTCAGCTGGTGTGAATGTGAATGTGCATGATAGTCTGTCTCTCTTTGCGCAGTGATTAATTGGTGACCTGGTGCCTACGACCCTAAATAGGATAAGCAATATAAAAAATTAGATGGACAAATAATTCTATGCAATGTCAGACTGAGACTGTTGACATGCATGGGACATCAATGAGTATATTCTTTTACTCATCATAAAGTTCTGTGGACCGCTGCTATTTCAGGTGCTGAGACCCGGCCGACCCTTAAATTTCAGAAATCCACATATAATTGCCCATTAAAAAATTATTAACTACTCAACTACTCAAAAAAAACTGTTTTCCATAAAGTTTGGGGAAAATATCGGAATGTTTTCTTTTTTTTTAATATTGAAAAAAATCTATGAATATGCAAATCGATGGGTGTCTCAGATTTTATTCTTGATTTTCTTTGTTAGGGACACTCAAATATTCTAATGCCGTATTAAAGTTTAATTACAGTTCCTATTTGTATTAGAAACAATTCTAGGCCATAAATGCTGTATAAAACAATTCCATGAAAGTTCTGCTACTCAAACTAGTTCCGTAAACACCATCTGAAACCTTGACACAAAACAATCTGATGACTCACCCTGCACCATAAGTGAATGCATGCACTCTATGGTAATGCTCTTCTTTTAACACTTCTTGGAAAAGATGGCCCTTGTTTTGAGAAAAAAATCCACAAAAACCAAAAGGAAGCCAAAAATGTCCCAAGTAACAAATGCATGATGGCAGTCTGAACTCTTGTTGTGTGACAGTCACAATTGTAGTGATTAGCCTTTTGAGGTTCACTGACTATTCTTTTACAAGTAGATTTTTCTTATTATGGGCCAAAACGCTTACCACTCGTCTTTGTTCCATAGCTTTACATATGTACCAAATAGTTGTGGTTAGAAGAGGTCCCTGAATTAAATCTTGGCTCTGGCCTTCCTATGTAGATTTCATATCCAGTCCTTGTGTTTTCCTGGGTTTTCTCTGGGTATTTTAGCTTCCTCTCACACACCCCGCCCCAAAATATTGCATGGTATGTTCATTGAAGACTCTAAGTGTTCCTTTGCTATGAATGTTTTCTTTGTTTCCTCCTTGCAATTTTTTTGGGACCAGTCCAGGATGCCATTCGCCCTATGTCAGCTGGGACAGGTTCCAGCTCCCCCTCAAACCTAATGAGAACAACCACTACAAAAAAAAAAAAATCAATAGGTTGATTTTAATAATTGACCACACTGACTAGGCTGAACAGGATTTAATTAAATGTTTGATTATTTTATTTTGCACTGGTATATATCTCTTATTAACGTTCATGGCTATTTTAGTTTCGGATTGGCTGACTTATTTTCCTAATGTTCAGTGTTCATGCAAACATATCATTAGCCTTGGGTCGAATTCCTGTACCTCCAAAATCATCACTTTCCAGCAGACCCAAAAATCTGCATGTTTGTTCAGCGAGTGTAAAAGCGAGCAAAGCATTATAGCACTTAAGATTGCTCAATAATTTTTAAATAAATAAATAAATAAATAATGGTAAAAAAATGTGATAATTATGAAATTATTTACAAAATTTGGACAGCAGGAATACTCCATGTGATGCAGTTTAATCAAGTGTTGCTGACCACATCGAGGTAAACATCTGGTAAATATAAAGAAATTGGAAACCAAAGCAAACAAAAAGTCACATCAAGCACTACAAGTCACTGAGGAGCTATTTTAAATGATGTGATGACTGCACTCACTCCATCCTCTGTGATTCATGCGGCATCTGAGCCAAGAGCAGTATTGTTCTCTTCTCGTTATCAAACTGGGCGGGTGTTGTGCTGATGTCATGCTGTTGATGAAGTGAAAGCACACTGCACAGGCCATCCGATTGATAACTTTTGACATCCCTCACCTATCACTTTATTCCGTCTATGTGTGTGTCTGTGCAAGACAGAACAACGGGTGAGTGTTAGGTCACAGGAGGTCACTCCACAGGCTCTATAACCAGATCTACTACTTTTTATGTGTCACCAAAAGATAATCAAATCAAACACTTTCCTTGTCATATTCGGAAGGATGACATATGTTGTGGTATCAAAGAGGAAGGGTGATCCAAGATGAGGTCATGAGAAGAGTATTTTGATGGAAGGCCATAATTCCCACACCCTAAAATGAAGTCATGTGGCGGGAAGCAGCGAGGAAGAGGCTTGTTATGATTTCCCTCTTTACAGTGCATGTAATACATGCATGACCTGTCTGGGCACATGTGTTATGAATCCGAGAAGAAATGTAAGCAGTTTGAATAGCAACATTCCCACACTAACTTGATAGATGTTTTATGTATGTATATTGAATAATATATTTTTTTAAGACTCGATGTGGTCATGCAATTCCCAATCTGTACTTTAAGCACCAATTTTATTCCTACACTTCTCCTTAGGGGCTCAATGACTGTGTCTGTCGTCAAAACACTGCTGTCGCTTTAGCAACACTTTTTTTGGTCTCATCCAAGGAACGTAGTGACGCAGGGCCATAATGGGATTAAAAAGGGAAGCAGTAATGTTATCACTAAAAAAGGTCATGAAAACAGAAAGTATAATACATTCGTTTACTGTGAGCTTGAAACTTTTATCAAAGTTGCAGACCAGTCTGGGAGAAGAATGCCTGCATTAATTCATCAGTTGATAAAAACATTAATTCCCTTGGTAGATATCTCTCGAGGTGTGTATATGTCTTTCTGTCTATCTAGCTGGATTATGTAGAATGAAAGCTTCTTTCAGAGGGCCATTATGACTGTCAACCCAAATAAATGTATGAGCACCTCATATTCTATACAGTAAAAGCTACGAAACAAACTGACAAATAAATCATTTTCAAATCAGACTGTCAATTTTTTTTTTTTTTAAAAGATCTTATTGAAAGTGGGAACAATTTGCAATTCTAGTAATGACACACTAATTTGATGCACAATTTGTCTTCGCGGGCCACGTAAAATGATGTGGCGGGTTGTATCTGGCCCCCGGGCCTTGAGTTTGACACGTCTGGTCGAGGTGTTTTAGACGACACTGTGACAAAATTGTGGAGGAAGTCGGAGTGATTGTGGAAGTGAATTCATTAGATCAGAAGCGCCACGGCTGAAAGCGTTGAACCTAAAAGAGGATTAGCAGGCTGATACTGGTGTCTACAGTGAAGAGGATGGGATGGAGATAGAATTACACGCAGCAGCGTCACTGAAATACCACCCTCTTCTGGTCATAAATTGTCATTACATCAACAACATCCGACTGTTGAAGGGCAAACCCAAACCCCGCCTGCGCAAATCGATTGGTGGAATTTGCGAGCCTCGTGATCTCATTGGATATTTTGACGTCAACGTCATGACGAATAAGGAAATAAGAGGAAGAAAAGCATCGCAGGTGAGAAGCGTGGGTCATGTGTTTTGTTTTCCTTCATTACGTTTCATATAGTTTATTCCGTTTGTTTTCACGTTGTACTCGGTTTGTTGAATCTATGCTCCGCTATAATTTGCAGCCTTTACTAGCTAATGCGTAATAAGTGAGAAGTAAACTTAAGCTTCATAATGAAATCGCCTGCACGTTTCACAGTTCACATAAACGATTATAATCATATAGGCAACCCTTTTTAAAGTTATTTATTTAGTTGGTGTCTATTTAGCAACTTTTAGATTGCAGAACGCATGTGTGCATCCAGTCAATGTTGAATAGAGTCGTGAGTGACTAAATTGTTTTTGTACTTTTTCTTACCATTAGATAAATAAATAAAAGTTCAATTTGCAATTCATTAATTACATCTCATTAAAAATATGTCAATAAAATGGGACATTTTAAATTGGAAGTATTTCAGACGCTGGGTGCTTCCGTGGAAAGTGCTGTACTGTATGTTGTACTTTATTGTGCCACGAGATGGCGCGCAAGGACCTTGGACATAAATGGAGTCCTGTGCAGCACTGTTAAGTTATACGGACGTTTGCAAGAAACGTCTCGACAATTTAAACGCGAATAAATAGAAACGCCTGAGGGTGTTGTTACAAAACGGTGCTAGATATTTCAATTTTCTGTTTGTTTATTTATTTTTTTCCTTTTTGTTGTTTATCCAACACTGTCTTTGTCCCCATAAGTTTCTTGTACAGTGCACAAACTGGCGGATGTGGTGTTGGAAGCTTTCTATACTTCCTCCTGTAATTTTCCTAAATGTACATATCAGAATTTATTGGAATAAACTACGATACACATTGTGTGTTTTCTTCAAGAGTAACCCATTCTGAAGGGTTGATTTAATGGAAAGTATTTTATTGACAGCATGAAATACAATATGAATAAAATCTTTGATGACCAGTGAGTAGAACAAATCTGATTAACACAATTTATGAGGGTCCATGTTTCGTCTATTAAAATTTCCAGAAATTTATGTCTCCCAGTCATTGTAGCTGAGGAAAATTGATCCGATTTTATTTAATCTTTCTGTTTTTATTTTCGCAGTGTATATTTAAACGAAATGGCTGCCTCGGGGAAGCTTGCATCTTTCCGCTTGCCTCCCTTGCCTACTGTTGGCGAGCTCATAAAACTGTACCACCTGCGGGCGGAGAAACAGCTTTCCCAAAACTTTCTTTTGGACTTGAGGCTCACAGGTTGGTCATACTACCACGCACGCTGTCCTTTTCTTCCACTATCTGCATTGCACCAATACCTGCTACTTCCTATTCCTCATTATTTTGTCTACACCAGTGCACTTGAGTGCACAGCTCCACGCAGTCGTGTTTCCAGAATTCAAGCAGACAGGCTTTCCTGTGTGGGTCATGTTGAGGAGATCTACTAAACTGAAAAAGCTAGTCATCAGCCTTTGTGGCGCTTAATATGATTATGTGTAAATGCACTGCAGGTCTAATGTGCCTTTTTGTTATTGAGCAAGGTGACTGTTAGATTAATGCATCTCATCTTCATAGTGCATATAATTCATTCCATTCTATTCATGGACATTTGGACATGCAAGACTGATGAAATCGTTTGATTGGAATCTGTTGTATAATTTGTTGACCTCTACTCGATGCGTTATTCACTTCTTACGTGCAGAACGGTATTAAGTTGATCATCCATCTCTCCATCTTTTCAGACAAACTAGTGCGACAAGCAGGAAATTTGAACAATGCCCACGTGTGTGAAGTGGGTCCAGGTCCTGGGGGCCTGACCCGGTCCATTCTGAACGCCGGGGCCACGGACCTGCTTGTGGTGGAAAAGGATTCGCGCTTCATCCCCGGATTAAAGGCATGAGTCTCTTCACTCGAGATGCACCAGCATCTCAATGTCATTGGCACCTTGTCAACAAAACACTTGCATCTGTCCTTTTTGAAGATATTTTGATTGAGCTGTTTTCTTCTGCTGCTTCATTGCTACCCGCCACCTGGAGGGAGAGTGATGAGCTGCATTTTTTCAGTGAATGGTCTGTCATATTTCTAATTGGATGTTTCTCTGTTTCCTCAGCTGCTATCTGAAGCTGCACCAGGCAGGGTGAGAATTGTCCATGGTGACATTCTTACCTACAGAATGGAAAGAGGATTCCCAAGAAGTATTTGTCAGCCATGGGAGGAGGGTGAGATTATTTAACTGAACAAGTGTACGACCTATTTTGCCAGCAAGACGCGTCTCAGTCAATTCTCATGTTAATTCAATAGAGAAGTAATTGGCAAAACGAGCTTACCTTCTGATGTGGGATGAACGTGCAAAATAAGGCTGCAATTGCTGAAAATGGGCAGCCCGGTGGAAATGTTCTTCTTATGCTTGTGTGTGTTTTCTCCAGCTACCACCCACATTTAAAAACCTGCGTGGTCGGTTAATTGGAGAGTCCACTTTGATCATAGTATGAGCATGAGCTGACATGTTACCTGCTAATGTAAACCCTAATGTCTGCGTTTACGTGTGTGTTCCACAGATCCACCAAATCTTCATATCATAGGCAATCTACCCTTCAATGTTTCCACCCCCCTCATCATCAACTGGCTGGAAAACATAGCCAACAGAACCGGGCCTTTTGCCTTTGGGCGTACCCAACTCACTCTCACCTTCCAGAAGGAGGTCGCAGAGGTGTGGCAATTGTGTGAATAAGTAGCAACTATATGTATATTAGGGGTCTTAAGCAGTCACAATAAATTCCTTAACTAACCAAAATGACAACAAAAAACAATTGGACCCTTATTTGGTTTCCTTTCCAAAATTTTATAATTCCAAAAGCTTATCAAATGTATCAGTGAATCTTACTCTTGTCTTGTGTTGTTGTCTTCTCCAACCAGAGGTTGACAGCCAGCACAAAGAGCAGACAGAGGAGCCGTCTGTCCATCATGGCTCAGTACCTCTGCACCGTCCACCACCGTTTCACCATCCCTGGAAAGGCCTTCGTCCCCAAACCAGAGGTAGGAGTTTCAAATTGGCTCTTCTTTGCATTCAGTGCAGTGTCAAACCAAGCGCAAAATCGTTTCTATTTTCTTACTGAGGCAGTGTGTTTAGTAATCTCCATGGAGTCATGAGTGCTGCCCCCTCAATAATCATCATCTGATGTGTTTGCTTAAGCGTAGAAAATCCACACATGCTCCCTCAGGGGCGTGTTGCTGAAATAGCATTTCATCTTTCAGAACACATTTGATTTATTCATTTGTTTTATTTTTCAAAAGTTCCATGTTTATTTCACTCGGTTGTAAAATGATGGCTGCAAGGTCATCAACGCCAGATGGACATGTTGTTATTATATCATGCTTCTTCCTGGAGGACAGTTGCGGGACCTCAATTTTAAATATGTGGCCTTCTTCATCTGGACCCGTGTTGTCATCGCAAATCCCTTGTCATATCACTATCACTCATCCCTTCTTCACCCTTCTTGCTTCAAGCCTTCATTAGGACTGTGTTGAATCACTTTTGTCTCTGTTCTGTCTTTGGACCATTTCTGGGATGTAATGATGCCTGGTGGGTATTTGAGATGTGGCACCCTAACGCTGCTGCGTCTCGTAATGAGGCCCAAGTTCTTTTTTAGGCCCCATTTTCTGCCTCTGTCTTTTAGCCCGTGCGTGGATCAGCCATGGAAGAAAGAGTCGAGCGCTTGCATAACATGGGAATGCAAGATGTTTTTCCTTCATTTTCCAGGGTCAGGATTTAGAGTAAGACTAGAGGGTGTATTAAAAAAAATGAAACCTTTGCTTTCATCGAGATCTTTTTTTTAAGATAATAGGCAGGATGACTCAGAAGGTTCCTTACGACCTGGTACAAATGTTTTTTTTCTGTTTCTGGATTAAAGGGCAGGTATAAAGTTGATGTCATGGATGTCCCTTGAAGATACTGTGGATCTTTAGGACGCACTCTGGATGAATAAATAATTCGGAAATGTTATGAATTGGACCAGGGCCGATTTTTCATTCTCTTAGAAGAGATGGCTCCCGATAATTATTTCATCACAGTCAGCGGCCACTTAGCACCTTATTTTGAATTTTGCTGTAAATGTACACAAACACGCACGCAGACCATACAAACAAACATGATTACAGAGGGATCACACTGCAGATTCAGCACCTCCGACATGCCCACACAAGCCATTTTTCCCGCTCTAAATGTTTTAATGGGCACTTGGTGGGAATGATATCATTAGGAAAGATGATGGCGGTTTGATGAGCAAACCCCCTGCTGCTTGTGCCCTATAAAAGATCACGACGCTCGGAGTGAGTTAATGCGTGTATGTACGCCCTAGACACTATAAATGGACTGAAGATCTGGGATTCCTGGTTGTTATACCTACGGGGAGGGAAATAAAGTATTGGTCCTCCTTCTCAGCTTCACAGTGTGTTTGTTGGTACTCTGTCCAGAAGTCAGAGGTCACCGATGTCGGGTGACTGGCAGGGCCTGGCTCGCAATCTTTGTGGTAGTTCATATCAGAGGTGTTTGATGAGGAGGAGGTTGAGGTCAAGTTCTTCCACAGAAGTCATCCAAGCATGTCTTTATGTACCCTGCTTGTGCACTGGAGCACAGTAATGCAGAAACAGAAAAATAAAAAAGGTTCTTCCTCGCTTCAAAAAGAGTTTTTCAAAATGAAGAGTTGTATTCCAGGATTTTTGTCTGTCTGAAGGTGTACCTCTTGTGGTATATCTTAAAAAGCTCATTTTCTTTTGGACTGATGAATTATTCTCAGTGAGGAGTGAAATTAGTTTTTCTTGTAAAATCTGAAAATAATCTATCTCACGGTTGCTTTTTGCCAATTGCTTGAGTGAAGGTAACTTTGTTCGGCATCATTCCAAACACATTACATTGTCTGACAATGTGATGAGGGAAGGAAATTATTGAAAGTCTGCCATGGGTTGAACACTGCATATTTTATACAACGAAAAGGCTGACAAAATAGTTAAAGGAAATTTCTTTTCAGGAAAATTGTTATTTTTTTTTTTTTTTAAAGGTTGGAGCAGAAAATATGTTGCCGTTGTGTAGAGCTTGTAGATGGGAGCATTATGCAAAAAAGTAGACCGGTGCTTTGCAAGCAAAACATTCCAGCTTGCTCATGAGAATTAATTTTCAAACACATCTGCACTGATGAATGCCTTCACGTTCCAACAAGACTTGAAACAAAGTAATGTTTAAACTGCAATATGCATAATTTAGGGAAATGTTTCCCAACCTTTTTTTGGGGGGGGGACAAAATTACTCAAATAATGATAATGTCATCTAAATTTACTCACAAACTGATGAATTGATTGAGACGAACAAAGCTATATTTGTAAATAACAAATAATAATCTATGGGTGAGCCAAAAAAATCATATGTATCCTAGCCAATTCTTCTGTTATAAAATTGAAGAATATCCACTTAGCTGAATGTGCGAGTGTGTCTGTGTGCCGCACACCTATAGCCAATAAATCGGCTCACTGGTCTAATTGTTGGCATTATCTCTTCGCCTCTGAAGCTGTGGGCACACTATTGTGTTAATGAAGAGGGATTTGCTCAAATTGACACACAAGAGGTATTTGGTATTGTGCGCTCTTGGCATGCCTGAATCTGAGTCTCATGGTTCTGCTGTAGTAGGCCTTGCAGTTGTGGCTGTCCTTAAACAGGACTGGTGAATAATTTATACTAACTGGCAATAGCAACACTTACTTACCTGTACAATGAAAACCAAATGAGATTAAATACCGTATTTTCCGGACTATAAGGCACACCTGACTGTAAGGCGCAACTTCAATGAATGGCCCATTTTAAAACTTTGTCCTTATGTAAGGTGCACCCGACTATAAGGCGCACTTTTAATGCATCATGTCAGATTTTTAATCCAAATCAAGTCATTCTCCATTTTATCTTTTTTATTTCAACTTCAGACGCAACAAATTACTTTATAATCACAAAATAATGATCCATAGTCTTTTTGATTCATGGTTCATAGTCTTCAGCGGGCCACTTATGATTGATTTCATGACACAATGCTTCGGGCCAGTTTAAATTTAGGAATTTGGTCCATATATAAGGCGCACCGGACTATAAGGCGCACTGTCGGCTTTTGAGAAAATTTTAGGTTTTTAGGTGCGCCTTATAGTCCGGAAAATACGGTAACTGGCCATAGCAACACTTACTTACATGTACAATGAAACCCAAATGAGATTAAATATATAAATGTGTTGCCAAGGGCGGTTTTTAGCTAGTAGCAGGTGCGACACTGCACATATGGCAATTCAGTGACATTTTTCAAAGTGATTTGATGTTGTGCACTCACCAAAAAGCAATGGACCTTTCTCGCGTCCACTAAAAGGTTGATGGAGTGGTTGGACATTAAGCCAACAATGTAATGAGGACGCAATTGTTGATTCCTCTTTGCATGAGCACTTGCCAATATTGAGATGGGAGGGTATGATAGCCCTCTCTATTTTATCCGTCAGCCTTGTTCTCCTTGACCCCATCTGCTTGTGTCTTATTGAGTGACTGAGATTGCCCTTGAGGGTTTCGGAGAGTCGCGATTGGACGATTTTCCCTTGTGGCATACACCCGAGGCAGATCACACCTGAGCCCCCCTTTCCTGCTTTTTCTCTTTTTTATTCGCACTCCTCTGATGCATTCTCACAAAGTCTGACCTTGGAATCTGTTCAGTTAACCCTCTGGGTTTTAAGCTTGCTGGATATTTTTGTCCACGTCGCTTTATTTATTTGAACCATTTTAGCCATTTTAATGCAAATGTAATGAATCTTCCCAAAAGTGGTATGTTTGGCACCTACATTGAACTGAGTGGAGGAGCTTTGTTTTAAGAGTAAAAAGTACTTTGCCGCCATCTTGTTTGATATTTATGCAATTACAAATATTTTACTATTCATGACAGTATCCCCTGCAAGTGCAGACACATACACAAAATACACACAGTGTTGGTGTCTGCTTGCTTTTGTAATCATAATAATTTCTCATTTATATTCTGGTCATGGGTCAAGAGGAACCCATCAAGCCATCGGTACGTCTATACGGAGCCATCCAGATTAATTTCCATAGCCCCTTTACATAGAAATGAGCGAATTGGCTAAGAATGTACCTGTGTTCATGAGCAGAATATGTTTCAGTCAGCTTCAGATTGTGACAAGTGGCATTATAAGACATGTAGTAGATGCTTCATCACGCTCAACATGCCTCCATAAGCTCTTCGGGAGAGCTCCACAGTTGTTCCCAATAATTACAAATATTGGGAGGTATGTTTTTACATGCAAACTCGTGAATTTAAAATCAAAAGACAACATTTATAACAGTGCAAATGGGGCCCTATTTTAACATTTTGTGGAGGAAACAGTCAAACAGAGCAGATTTTACATTTGCTTTACAATCGTTGGGAGTTTGAACATTATTGCCTGATATATCAAACTTTGTGAGGCCTTAAATCTTTAAAATTGTTCAAGTCTGAGACAGTCATAACTTATAGCCTCCGCGCATTATGTCCTATGTAAGAACATTTTGTGTCGTTTTTTTCACTCTTTGGAAATATTTGCCTAATTTTATACAATCACATTCTAAAGCTGACCTACATTTGCTCATTACAAATGAGTAAGGAAAATTACCCACATGGCTAAGCCTCATTTGCAGAATCAGCCAAAAGGCCGCCTCATGACAAGATGGATCTGATTGGAGATGGAGGCATACCTCCGACAGATGGTGGCCTGTCTGGGCTGGTCGTCAGCCCGGTCTTGAGTAATGGTTGCACCGGGCGGCTCAAGCCAGCTAACTGAGCCTCGCAGGCGGAAAGCCCTACAGATGTTCGCCTTGTACACAGTCATCAGCTAAGACCACGGGCCAGATGAACTGAGCCTAAATTGAATTTGTTAATGCCGCATTGAACATCCATTAGAGCTGGTGACTGTCCAGGGAGGATGCAGATGCATTCAGCTCAGTTATAGTTTGGTTTCCCTCCCAGCTATGCCGTTAGCACGTATTCCAGCGTCGTATTTATTATCTCTTAAATCCAGGAGGGTGAAACAATGTAGTGGCAGACACAGTGATGGATACCTTTGCTGTGACCTGATGTTGCCCAGCTCTGGCTTGAAGAGCAAGAGCGCAAAGTTATTCGGCGGGACTGCACGCTTTTCTCACCGCCTACCGTGCACACGCTCCACGGCCACCGCAATTCATCCTGGCCTCCAACTGCCTCGTAAAACGGGTCAAACGTGGTATCAAGAGGATCGGGGAAAGTTATTTTCAGGGACCTGTGCCAGCACATTAAACGCCTGAGGCTTTGGTCTTGTTAGAAGGTAAAAAAAAAAATACTGTTCTCCTCCTCCAACCGTATCACCTGAAACAGAATGCAGCACTTAGCAAAATGGTGTTTTAAAGTTGACATTACACACTTCAAAATCTCAGGAGTGATGTTGCAGCAAACGTATAGTCGTAAGGGGGTGTCTTGATTTGTGTGACGTCGTCGTCCTTCTTAAAACCATTTCCGTATTATAACCAGAACACATCTACAGAGATTGAGCCGAAGCATCAACAATTTTTATCGATATAGCGTCGCCTGGCTACCAAAACCTCCCAGCCACACGTGTCGCCCCGTGCTGAAATATTGAAGAGTCTCCTCTGGAACTGTCACAGTGTATTGTTTTCTTACACGTAGTCCCTTTGTCATCCTCGTAGCTTTTACTGCCTTCCTCAGCAGTTTACTGTGTTGTCAAGGTCGCTGCCATGGTTCCCCAGCTTTGCATGTGCACTGGGGCCAGGAGTATCTCCAAACAAAGGAAGGTCAGCCCCCCCCCCTCCCTCCCCTGGCATCGATAAGAACATTATATCTCTAATATGATCATTAGCAAGGAGAGCAGCTGCCCAAAACAAAGAGCGGGACATTAAGTGCGATGACACACCAAGGCTATTTACTTCGGCTTTCGAGTGTTGTATTTTGGCCATTGCACTGACGTTAAATGGACACGCGGATGAATGTCTTTCTCATCCTTGCCAGCGTGAATGGCGGATTGTGCCATCTTCGCCTCATTACCCTCTGCGCTTTCTGCTGGTCTACATAATCTCGAAGGGTATTTGTAGATCAAGAAGACAAACAAATAGTGTAGGTTCAAAAGAGAGGCCGCCGCTCACGAGTGTCGAGCTTTCGCCACCTCCTCGTCTAAGTTCATGTTCAGATCTGTCATTGTGGCGAGTCTAGGTGGGAGTCTTTGATGGAGAATGTAGGTTAAATACACAGAGGAGCAGATCTTATTCGTGTTTTCCCCACGAGAGGAGCAGCTATTTGAGCTGCACTCTTGTTGCATAACCACAAGGAGTGGGAGAATGTGGGAGAGCTATGAATATTCTGTGTTGGTTTCAGGAATTTCCTCTCACTTTGATGCTGTTCTTCCTCTGATCAATTGAAATAAAAGGTTAGCTAATTGTAATTTCCCTACCTTCTAAACAGGCTTTTAAAAATATATAATGAGTTTTAGTATAGAGGTGCGACAATTATTTGATTATTAAATTGATCAATTATGATTTTTGATAATTGATTGTTTAAACTTTTTTAATTGTCCAAATCCTCAGAATTTCAGCTTGTCAACAGTAAATATTCACTTATCTCTGTCATTCTCCATAAAAGGAGACTGTGTTAAATCAAAATATAACATTTGCTTTTACTTTCAGGGATGAGAATCTTCCGCGGATCTGCGGATTTCCGTGTTTTTTCCGTCTAAAGTATTATCGTGAATCGTGTAAATCCGTTGAGAAAATTAGTTTTTTAAATGTTGGGGGGAGCGGCCGGCTAGCTGGCTGGGCAACGCTAGCCTCGGTGACCCTCGCGGGCATTCCCCCGCCTGCCGCAACAGCGTATATCCCCCCCCGCCACTTTTCCGTGCTTTTTCACATTTGCTATTCTCATCCCTGTACTTTGGAAAACAATGATCAATTTTTTTCCCCCCAACATGTTACGGACAAGAGCATTAACTGAATCAAAAATATTAATTTTTTTGTACTATTCATCTTAAATAATGTCCTATTTTTTTAATGAAGGGATACAAATTTAAAAAAAAATATTCAATTAATGGATTATTAAAATAATTGCCAGTTGCAGCATCTTGTGAAATGCACTTCACATAGATAGAACAAATACAAAATTCATCTCCCCAGTTGCCTTTAAATCCATGCAAGGTTATTATTCATGCTGTCATCTCGGTGAGGAAACGCTCGGTGAGCTTGGGTGCGACATTCCGAGTAGAATTCTTTTTTTATCAAAAGCCATTTGCACATGGCGATGTATTATGGATGCATACAGTCAAACCAATGCCGCCGCTCCCCAGGGTGCTGCGCCGCGTAAGAGCAGCCTGACTGGCCGGCTGCACTCAGCACAGCCTGTAGCATCCGACAATCTGTACATTTGGCCAGGCTGACAATACTTCACTCTTCTTGACCGTGCACATAGTGACAAACCACCAGCAGGTGTGTTGCTTTCATAAAATAGTTTTATTAGTACAAAATAGAACTACTTGCACAAGCACATTGAGACAACTGTTTCACACAACCTGTGAGCTGCTCGTCACAATTATGCTCTGGCAAAGTAAGAAGTGCTAAAGCATCCACAAAAATAAGCTGCAGTTTTATCAAAAAGATAAATCAATGCATCAGTACAGTTTCTATGCACATTTGTAACTTTTTTAATTCATAGGACCACTTTGCCCATTTCTAAGCTAATGCAATTGCGTGCTGATATCAAGCTGCACAGACACACAAAAAAGAGGAACCTCTCGCTCGTAACTCCCCGCCGGAGCGCTCAGACGTCATCCCCCCCCCTTTTTTTTTTTCCAGAGTGCCACTTGCGTAGTGTTTGTACTGGTGCAGGGAGCTTGAAATGCTCAACCATTGGAAACAAACTACTCTCAAAATAGTAACACAAAAAAGGTGCATTGGCGTACTCTTCTTATAAAGAAGATATGGTATGATCATGGTATTGTATCTTCTTTTGGAACAATCGGAGAGAATTCCAAGTCCCTCAGCATAAACAAACACGTAGATACTTGTGTACAGCTGCCATCGACCTCTTGAACACTCCTAAATGAATACATTGGTTTAGAAAATACCACACTCATGTCCCCCCCCACCCCACCCACACTCATGCTTAGCGAATCTTACTGTGCTTTGGGAAATCAGGAATAAAGAGGATTTCAAATCACCCTCAAAAGCCGCCCTGGACTGCACACAAGCATCTAGTTGACTTGAGACTTAGTCTGGCAGAATAAATCCATAAAACATTCGCTAATGTACAATTCATATACAAAGAACACATTAGAAAAATAAAGATAAACCATTCCGGATAGTCATAAAATGTCATCATGAGACTACAGTATTTGGCACATTCTTGAAACGCAAAAAACGTCAGTATTACTTAATGATATGGCACATTCTTCGCGTTTTTTTATTTTGTTTATTGCATTGCTTCTGGTGCCAGGGCACTGAGTTATTGTCAGCGAGCCAGCTCTGTTTTAGATGCTGGGGCAAGATGGCGTAGAAACCTGGTCGCAGAGTGCTGCCAGGGCTGGAGATGAAGCCTGGAGTGATGCCTCGCGGTGTGCCAGCAGCGGCCTGCAGGTGGCGAGCTGGGCTTAGCCATCTGCTCCCTCCACAGAAAGCTGAGTGTTTATGAGAAAGCAGGAGGAAACTGTGCGGTCCTGCGCATCACTGCCAAAACCTGTCTCCGTTATAATTTCCAATATTCCTCCTCGAGAAAAGAATACACGCACACTGGGACAGCAAAGTGTGAAAGCGCAACAGTGCCCCTGACATTTGAGTAGGTGAAGCGTATGTGTGTGTGTTGGCTCATGCTTTCAACATGCATCAAGAGTTCTGCCGTCAACTATCACATCCATGTGACATGGGGCGGGAGCGGGACAGAGGATACGTGTTTGCATGTCTGTGTAGCGATAGCAGTCAAGTGGTTTCTGTTTAAGACACAGAGACCTTCTGCAGGTGCAGCCTCCATGCTGACACGTTTGGAAAACAAGTCACATATGGAGAATGACTCCAACCTTTTGTTACTGCCTGCCAGCCTCATAGCGAGCCGTTCGACTGTGACTCGAGAGGTTTCACATTTGCCTCTATACCACTCCAGCCACGAAATGCATCTCGAAAAAAAAGCCCTAAACAATTCAACATGGACGCTGCCTCTTCTCGCTGGCTAATAAAGGGGATTAGACTAAGTCGTGTACACAGAGGCTCTGATTGAAGCTTATGGAACAATGGGAAGAAGCAAAAAATAAAAAAAGAGATGTCCTACCACAAACAAATCACTTGGCTGACAAGCACCGGCCCCTCAGACAATAATTTGGTTTCCATGGTAGCGTGAAGGAGGATAGCAGGATGAAAACATGCAAAAAGCAGCATGAGTGTGTGTGTTGGCTGTGTCTGTAAGGACACACAAGTATGTGGGGGAGTAGTGCATGTCTAATGGGGCGCCGGTGTGCCAGAAATGGTTACTTTGGCCAGAATTGGCAGCTTAGCGACGGGGTGCTTTCAGGATGGCAATATGATAACAGCTCACTCCCACATGGTTTGCTCAAAGATTCCATCTTTTTTTTGCCTTTCGTCCCTCTCCGTCTCTCTCACATTTCCACCTGCCGAGAGGAGGAGAGCAAGCATCTGTTTGTCTGCATTTACTCAAAACCTGCCCAGCAGCCCACGTCTCCTCCTCCTCTAATGTCTCGACAGCTTTTTCAGGCACAGGCATATTGTGTGGCTATATCACGGACTTCTACCCCTCCATCCCGCTGTCTTAAAACACAGGGCAGGCTCCACACGGCATGCTTAGCGGCAAGACATCAAAGTTACTGGAACAGCAAACAAAAATATGGCCTATCTATGAAAGAGCGTCCAGCTCTTGTATTTGTTTTCAATTGAAAGCGCTCCAAAAGATTGCAAATAGCAGCTAAGTGATTGCTTTTTTTTTTCTTTTGATTCAAACCTTTGGCGGGGAGGGCGTCGGCATCCTTCCTATTTGCTTAATCCGCTCCCCAGGGAACGCTCCCAGTCATTTACCGATGAGCTTGCATTTGGTTCGCGGCCCCCCTCGGATTGTGCAGCACCTCATCCGTGCTTCCTAACGCCTTCGGTGTGTTTGTTTCAAGGTGCTGCTGGGAGATTAAAACCACTGCTTGTGCTTGCAAAACAGAAGAAAGACAGGAGCAAGACACAAGAGCAGCTCATATTTTCCCACCTGTGTGGCGCACTCGTCCACTCCTCCCCCTCGGCCTGTAAGCTTACCTACACATAGTCCTGCAGGCTGTAGCCAGTCTTATTGTCCAGTGGGGAGAGAGAGCAATACTGATGCTGGAGCTCTTGTTGTTGGAGCAGCTGTTGCTGCTGCTGCTGCAGTAGCAATTTGTCAGGCGGGGGGAGCAGGACCAAGTCCTGGGGTCCGTGCCTTTTCCCCGAGCAGGACACGCAGAAGATGGAGCCCCCCATTAGGAGGAACCCGGCGGAAACGAAGGCCACATACACGGCGCCCCCGGGCTCAAACTTATTGCTCTCGGGCACGGTGGAGTCCAGGAAGTTGGTGATGACCTCATTGGTAAACCAGGAAGCAGGCACCAGGCACAGAAAGCCGGCGGCGACGAAGCAGCCGCCGCTGGCGATGGCCGCGTGCCGCTTGGAACGCCGCCCCCCTCCCCACCGCGTACACTTGAGTCCCAGGGAAGCCAGGCAGAGCCCCATGGCCGCCAGTACGCAGCACAGCACCATGGTGGTGCGCGCAGTCTGCAAGTACGCCGGAAGCGAAAGCACGGAATACTTGAGCGTGCAGCTGAACATTCCCGTGCTGTACCATGTGCAGTCCATCCACAGTCCCTGCATCTGGGAGATGGCCGTGATGATGTTGGAGCCCACGTCGGCGCTCACCTTCCAGTTGGGCAGCAATGTGGCCACCATGGCGCCCATGATGCCCAAAAGCGCCAGCACAAATCCAAATATCTGCATGCCTGTGGACGCCATGCTCCGTTGTCGAGCCTAAGCCGACGTCTCGGCCAGGTAGCATTCGTCAAGCGGCTGCCGGTCAAACCTTTGCTTCTTCAGCTCCTGGGCTGCAGCTCCGCTGGTCTGGAGCACAGAGACACAAATGAGGAAAGAGACAGAGTGACTGCCTCGCACTGCCTCCTCTCTCGCCTCATTCAGTTCGACACAGACGCACTTTACTGGCTGCAAACAAAGAACCAGCAATAAGAGCTGACTGTGCCTGACCCTAGGTAAGCAAAACTAAAGGGACGTATTGTGCATGTGTGCATTTTCTATGTCCTCTCCCGTGCCTTCCACCGTGCTGATACCAGAGAGGGAGAAATGACTTTGTGCTATTTGCAACGCTCAATGCCTATGTCGACTTAAAGCTGCAGTGCCCGTCCATACCTTAACACTCATTAAATGGCTTTAATAGCACAAAAATGGGAGCGCTTTTGACCAGGTGTTTTTGAAAGAAAAAAACATCCCATTTGGTAAACAAGTTACAGACAACTTTCTCACTCTACTTAATCCAGTGTAAAATATTTTTGAACAGAATTAGGGAAATTCTCTCGCCCCTAACGGTGGATGATCGCCTTCTTTCTTTTTCCGTCCCCATGAAACGATCGGTCTTACCCTGGCTGCTGCTGCAGAGCTGCCACTGGCGCGTCACGTTGTTGGCGATGATTCCGGTAAACACACATACACGCGTTGCGCGCTGAACGACTAGGAGGAGGCGATGTGGACAGCTCAGCCCGGACCTCAGCTCCGTTTGCGACGTCCATCTCCTTAGCAACAGCGGAGGAGAGCACACCCCAGCCCCGACGGACCACACAGGCTGGACAGAAGCCTGCTAGGGAGAGAGAGCCGCGGTGCTCCGGCTCTCTCGCTCTCTCTCTCTCTTCTCGATCGCTCCCCCGCACTCGACGCCCGCCCCTCTTCTTTCCTCTCTTTCGCTCTCTCCTCCCCGGTGTGTGCGCGTCTGTCAGTGTGATGTACTTTATGTGTGCTCCCAAACTGCGTGCGCTGCCCGTCAATCAAACGTTCACAAGTTTAACATTTTCCAAAATGTAACCCCCCCCCCCCTCTATGATATTCATGTATTTATATAGATGCAAATATTTTGCAAATATTCCGTTGTGAGTCAGTGAGTGAGGAATATTGTGGTTGGAGTTAGGCACATCACTGGATCACTGGAGCTTGTGAATGTGATTGGACGCCAGGATAAAATGAACCAAAGTTAGAGCTTTTTATTTTTTTTTAGGATTTTCAGGAGAAGCAAAATATATTTTTGGGGGTGGTTGTTAAATGTGATTAAAATCTAAATTGCTTCAGTTTATTTCATTAAATTATTTTATTTTTCCTGAATCTGCAACCACACCAGATACCTTGACTGGTCAGCTGTTTCTTAATGGCTGTTGTTCTGCATTCATTGCAGAGCATTGCAACACATAAATAAAAAAAAAAAAAAAATGAAGCTCCCCAGGGAATCATCTCCATCAGGAATCAGTCAGTAGGGGACTTAACCTCCCAGCTGCTCCCCGTACGTGTCTGCTTATCTCTTCTCTTCAGTAGAAGGCATACAAGAGGGGAGCCGCTTGACAAGGACATTCTGGGTTCTTGAATGACAAAGAGGACAACTTGTAGGTGCACACAAACATGACCAGTGCACCGATATGCTTTGTTTTCTTTGTATTGTGCTCGATGGCCATATCAGTAAACGCCAACTCCAACCTAATGCTGCGGGCACCAACCATTGCAAGCCACAATCTCTCCTTTTAAATCGCTTGGTTGCTTTTGATCTGTTCATCTATTGATCTGTTTTTGTGTATGGAGAAATCATTTCTCCAATTCCCCTGAAGAGACTAAGAATTCAATTCAAATGTGCTTTAAAAATCTCAACTAGGATGTTCGCTCTATGCTACCGCAGCTCCCCCGGAAATAGAATCTTTCCACTTTTCTTCCGACATGCTCGTGTGTGACCCATCTCCTTGTAACTGATGAGATCCTAAGTGCTGATACTGATGTTGCTCCATGGGGAATAGAATAAATAAATAACTAGGTTAGAAAAGGAAGGTGCGAGGAGAGAAAGCGCAAAATGCAGTTAACATACCGTGGGGTAGTGCAGATGTGCCACTCTGCCATGTGTGAAGATTTCACAGGCTATTAAAAGCGTGGTGCCCCTCTTTTCTTTATCACCTCACAGCAGAGCTCTCCTGTCTTTCCCGACCAGTCACGCTATTGCATGACCCGCATCGGGGTCTTTTATCGTTCAATTAGCGTTTTCCCTCCTTTATGTGTCCCCTCGTGTAATTGGTTCCCGTGCTCCTTGACGGCAAAGGTGTTATGTGATAGCTGTTATGTTTGTCGCCGACCGCGGAGCATGAAAGTTTTTACCAGGTGTGAAGCTGTCAAATATGCGACAATATGTTAGTTGAGGTTACAAATCTTGTACATCATTAAGAGTGACATCCAAGAGGTTTAAAGAAGCCATGGAACGTCTGGAGCAAGTCAGTCGCGTGAGGAAAGGAGTTCTCCAAGTGGGTTGATAGGGGAGGTCTGATGTCTTCGTGCTTGCCCGAGGCCGTTCCATGGGAAGTACGCTGGGCTGCTTGTACAGGAAGCCTAAGCCCTTCCTCTCCAAATGCCCGCAAGCAACATCTGACTTTTATATTAGATGAGTGTTGGGAAAGTTCATTATCTACACGAACTAGTTCAAAGTTCAGTTCACAAATTTTACAATTAATTTGTTCAGTTCATAGTTCATAATTGAAATTTCATGAACTATGTTGTTGGCTTCGTCAAATATAAAAATAAAAATAAAGTTCCTGCCAGCTGTTACATTTTGGCATTTTCTCATGCGCCGTGTGACTGTTTGTGGCTTGGGTTGCCAAATCCTTTTTCTCCTGCCTTGTTTACAGTGTTTTTCGTGTTTTTTTTTTTTATTTTAAAGTCTTAGAAAAGAAAACCTGGCATCCTGGAACTAAAGTGAACTGCCGTTCAAAATCGCTCCAGAATGAGACCGTTTACAAAAACCTTCACAAAGCAAAAACGTTCAGTTCACATTCGTCCAAAATATGAACTTTTATTCTTTGAACGCATTCAGGTACAACACTGTTAGGTGACCTAAGATGGACTGCTGCCTTCTTTTCTTGAGAGCTTTCCTTTTTGGCTTTATGTGCGGGTTGTCTTCTTAAGGTGTATTCATGATTAATGTAAGTCTTCTTTTCTGCAACATCTCAGTGCAATCTTCTCCCACATATTCTGTCCTAGCTTTACAGCTAGTCCGGCCCCCCCGCCCCCTTGTTTTTTTTTTTTCCTCACGACCAGTCATTATGTAAGCATCCAAGTATTGGTGGTTGAGATAGCAAGGTGCCTGGTGCCCATGGATTTCTACCGTCCCATGTTTGTGACAAATTACACCATCGTCATGATATAGGTTGGAAAAGAGCAAAGATCTCCCAACTGAGCTTTGGGAAGGTCAAACACATGAAATATGGAAAAGTACAAGTGTGTTGATGTGGCTGTGGGGCCTATCTAACACTTCAGGTGGGTTACGGAAAGCCATTTATGTATTTGGCCTTCAATCACTTTACTGCAGTCTGTTGTTGCTTTTTCAGCATTTTTTTTATTTTGACCACTAGCCTACTTGAACACAAAGAATGGATCATTTTAGCTGAGCCGCCTAAAGAAGAACCTAAAGAACATTTGTTTAGCTTACTGACACAGATGCTTGTGACCAATTTAGCTCAATGATAAAAGTCAGATACTCAGAATTATCTTGCACTTTAGTATTGATTCCTATCCAACAAACTCATTTAGCCTGTTTTTGCCTGCACAAGCCTACACGATAATTGCATTCACACTATTTCTATATTCTCCGCCTGTGGGAAAATTGGAGCGGAAACAAGTTCATTGCACCTAAAGTTTCGGGCCAGGTGATATGGCGGCATGTGATTTACAGTGGAGTTTCCTCGCATGCCGAGTTTATCGGTGGGGGAGGATTAATGGCAGGATGCAGTTCATATTACGTGGGTCTACCTAGTGAAGCCGTGTAGCAAGGCCATCTATAAATCATAATAGCAAAGTGACACGGACAAGCTGATGGCTGAAATGCCGCCGCCCATATCGTCTTGATATTGACTTTTCCCCTGTGCTCTTCTCTTAAATCATGGCGTGGAGAATATAAATGGCCTAATTATTTTAGCGCAGGCTGGAATCATACGCACGGGTTTCTATTGCTTCCCCGGAACAGATGGTAGTCTGATCTTGCATCACCAAAGCACTCGGGAGCATTTTGCAATTCAGATCTTCACTATATGGTCAAGCCAAATCCCTCTTATGTGCATGACAGGTGGAAAAATGATTTTCATAAAGCTCTCCGCTATTACGACATCACGTTGCAGCCGCGCTCCTGGTCATTATCGACATGTGACAATACGCCATCTGAATTAAGTTGGTCGAGTAATGGGATTTTAACAAACAGGCGAGATTCCGAACGATAGAAAATTTTGGAGTGTTCTCTGCATCAGCCAATCAGCCGCCACCACTGTTGTCCTATTACAGCACTTGACGCTGCGGTGAGGAAACACAGGCCTATCTATCGATGTGATAAGAGATAGCGCTGCAGTTTATCAGCACAGCTAAATGCAGCCACAATTGAAAATCCAAACATCTTCTTAGGAATGTCTCACGTTGCTTGTCCTCGCACCACTCTAATGTAGAGGACAGCTGAGAATGGGTGAGTCACCAAATCCAAGACTCCAAGCTTGAGTGGAGCACGAGGTGTTCAGTGAAGTCATGTTAATTTCACCCCTATGTGCTTGTTCTCATGACTAATGGAGGGAGTAAACTCAGCTATCCTTGCCAGTTCTTTCCAATCCAGGACTACTAAGTTATAGATGTTTTCCTCTCTAATGGATCTTTAAAAAGCACCCAAAATCCCTAAAAGAGAATGAAATGCATTATGATGATGATGTGATGATGACAACTAATACCACTGATGTTTGTGATGTGTGTGTTTAGCTAGAGCGGAGCCAGTGGACCTACGAATGCTAAGCTCCTCTGTGTGTTGCCTTGCCAGGCCATTGGTCCCAATACACACACACACACACACACACACATGCATTGCGGATTGTGTGCTAGCACCATTACCCCACGCCACCCCCATTAAGCTATAACATTCATGTCAAACACTGTTTCCAAAGGGGCACCAAATACGGGATTATGAAATTGTCTTCTGATATTTCGTGTGATTCCATTCTGATGCTCAGAAGATGAAGTAAGATGATCCTTTAGAGGAAAACAAGCCATCGGGGACAGTTGAGAGGGTGAGCGGCGAGGAGTGTGTGCTGGTTGGTAAAAGCCAGAGCTCCTAAAGCAACTCTGCTGAGTCTGTCACGACTTCTTCAACAGAGTGTCACGTCAGTTTAGGGCTGACGCGGGAAGGATCGAGAGGCAACACCTTCGCTCGCTGTTAAGCGCGAACACCAGTGAGGACCCCCTAAGCAGGGAGCTCCACAATTACAGATTATTGGAAATACTCTAAAAGTGGAGGGAATAATGAATTGTTCCAAAAAGCAGTCAGTGTTAGCATAAAACCTTCAAGATTCTGCTGAGTCGAGAAAAGCTACTTGAACATCTGAAAGTTATAATCAGAGGTACCTAAAATGTGTCACGTTTGCTGATTCCTGTTTAACGCTAGTGTCAAATTGAGTCGTTAATTCTGTACACAGCCATGTCCAAGTTATATGAGGGTGTGCACACTTATGCAACCACATTACTTCAGTGTATTTTTACTTGGACTTTGAAAGGTCATAAGGTTATTAGTGGAATAAAATCAAATCTATTTTGTCATATCACAAAAACCTGACATTTGAAAGGGATGTGCAGACATTTGAAATCCACTAGAATGCCAGTTTCCATGCAAAGGCTTGTCGTGAGCAATCCAGTAAAATGTATTTTTAATAAATTTATGGTTATGACTTCACGTAGCTCCTAACATGGTCATCTCACGGCACACTCACAGTAATAGGGCAGTATTTCCCAATCGCTGCACCCACGGCACATTAAAGTACCGTCCCATTTCACTTAATTGGTCCAATAAGTATTATTTAGTACCTCACTTTGTGTCTTCCTTCACTTCCTCAGCATTGTCGTCATCTAAACAAGCTATGATTTCATACTAAGTAATTACATTTGTGAGGAATGAGAGATGAGATTCTCATTTTTTCAATGCATTTTTATTATTATTATTTGTATTATTTATTTTTGTCACATTTATGTTTGGTGGTGTGCCGTGAAATGTTTCGAATGTAAATTAAAAAATGAAATGAAAATGAAAAAGAGCAGCTATGTCTAAAACATCATTTGCACAACGTTTTGACATTTCCCTTGGAAAAATGTTATTGTGCCTTTTAGCTTCTTCCTGAAAATTCACCTAAAAATAGAATACCCCGAAATGTTTGTCAGTAGTCCATTTTTTTTAATTTTGTTTCATAAATTAGTGATATAAAGAAGTGGTGAGTCAGCCTGAATGTGCAGGAAAATAGCAAACACAGCTCGGTGTTGTTACTATGACAACTCAGCAGCTCAGTGGCTACTCTGCGTCATTTTATTTTCACTTTTGTCCGGTAATCTTTATTCACTTTTTTTGCTTTTCAGTCCCGACCTGCCTGCTGCCACTTTGCTCATCATTCCCACAAGTGCATCTATTTTTTGCAGTGTCTTCTCAGGTCAATGTTACATAGCAACCCTATGTGTGTGCATAGGTGGACGTCGGAGTTGTTCACTTCACTCCTCTGGTTCAGCCTCGCATTCAACAGCCCTTCAAACTGGTGGAGAAAGTCGTCAGGAATATTTTCCAGTTCCGCAGAAAGCATTGCTACAGAGGAATCGGGTGAGCATCGATGTTGTCGGCCAGCTTCAAATGCAGAAGCAACTCATGAAAGCGCTCCCGTGCTTGTGAGCAAGCGGGCCCAGATAACGGCGCGGTGCTGGCTGTGTGAACGAGAGCAGCAATTATTAGTCAGCGAGGTGGCACGGGAACGACGAAGCGGTCAGATTTTATATAACTTTGGCGTGTTGGTGGAAGCAGCACCCGAGTGGTAATTATTTTAAGGATGGACATTTGGAATAATTGACTTGATCAAGCCACTCTGTGGTAAATATAGTTATTTTTTTAATTGTGTTTACTTGTTGAAGTTGAACGGGAATTTCTCTCACAGATAATTGGAGATTCCAATACAAGCTATAAAATTTTACTATGCATTATAATTTGTAGCTGATGTTTCAGAAAAAAAAATCCAACTTTCTCAATCTAACCCTTTGCTTATAAATGACTATAAATGGAGTGTATACGTATTATTTTCTTGTCAATATTACGAAAACCGGATGCCATCATGTCTGATCATTGAAATATCTTTTGCTCCTCGCCTCTCTTCTCCCTCCTGCCAGAATGTTGTTCCCGGAGGCTCATCGCGACACTTTCACAGAGGAGCTGATGTGCAAGGCAGATGTGGAGCCCACCATGCGCCCCACCGAACTCACCATCCCCCACTTTAAGGCGCTGGCTGACGTCTACGCTGACATGTGCAGCCGGGAGCCGCTTCTGCTCGGCTACGACTTCCGAGAAGAGCTCCGACTGAAACACCTCGCCAGGCAGGAAAGAACGCAGAAAGGCGTAACCAAGGGAATGACGCCGAGCCCAGAGGGACCAAAGTGATTGTAACAAAGTGCAGAAAGCGCGACAGAGGTCAATTTAGTGCCGCTCTTGTAGCCTTGACATTTCCACCTGGCACTGGCATGCATTTTTGACACTTTTTTTTTCCATGCCTCCAAGAGCGCCAAACGGCTGTTTATTGGAAGAACAGATAAAGAGCAGATTGGGATAAAAAAAAATAAAAAAAATACACACTAAAATATATCATGTAAACAACATGGCTGCATCTGTTCCAGGTCGTTTGTTTTCTATTGTGTAATGTTGTCACTTGGGAGTAAAAAAGATTACACACATGAATGTGTGCACTGTTGTGGAAGGCCACTTGGGACGTTTTTAAAGTCAACTTGGTTCAAAACACAACTCAGTATGTTTCTTTTGGATGAGTCAAGATATTTTGATATATTTTTTATTTTTTTTAGGAACAAAAAGGTCACACCGTTCAGTGTCATTTTTCTGGATTCCCAAGATACATTAATTTGTAACGATCCTTTATTTTAACGTGTATTAATTTTATCAAATGATTTGTGCGATAATCTTAATGAGCCAATTAAATTCCGTTGCAGTGCAGCCGCTCCATGGAAGCAAATTTAGAAATCAGGGGTGTTTTGCTTTACCGCTGAGGCATCTCAGACAAGGTGGCATAGAGGGAGAATTGCGGGAACTGTCGCCAAAAGTCCGATAGCAAAATGAAAATGATTTTCTCAGAACTGCTTCACCTGTCAATGTACTTAAGTGGAATATGCACACGCTCGCTCAGAGGCAAAGACGGCACTGTTCTCCAGGCACCGTTCACAGATAAGTTTTATTTCAAAAACAATTCCATCAGGAGGAGGAATTCACATTCATTGGTATGCTAGCATTGAAGGCATGGTGAGAATGGACTGTCTAACAGATATAGACCTCAGTATAGTACCTCAACTCCATCCATGTTATCTAAAAAAAAAAGCATTTCATTTTCTGAAAATTAATTCCTTCCTCATGAACTGTACAGTATCTAGTAGAAAAAAAACAGAGTATGTACACAAAACCCTTAAAAGCATACAAATAGTTGAACTCAATTATTGCTATTCAGACTCATCAAAACGGCCTCATTTCAACCAATAATTTCTCTGCATACAAATCAACAATGCTTTGCAGAACAGAATGATCAACCTGCCATTTTTTTCTTTTCTGGTATTTCAAAGTAAATTCAATCTTAAACGCTCGAAGCCTTGTCGACAAACACTTAATACACAAAACCAATCGACACTAAAGTAATAAATAAAAACTGCATTAATAACATTAAAACCTGTACAGAAACATGAAATCTAATAGGCAAACAGTGTACTTTAGTGCACAAAAAAGAAGCGAGAGAAAAAGAAAGATATTTTTTGACTGCAGCCGGTCTTTGGATCTTTGCTTTCAGTGAACATGTGACCATGAGCTGAGCTGCTGTGTGTATGTGTGTCCCAAGTATATCAAAGCTCTATCATTTCCTTCTTTTCATCATTTCCCATCATTCAGTCTACTTTTAAATGTTCCTGTCAGCTATTTTTAAAGGTGACAGGAAACAAGATGTACTAAGAAAGTAAAACCAATCTACCCTACAGTCTAATTTCCTTCAAACCGCCACTTTCATTAAAATTAAACTCAGTCAGCCATTATTTTATTATTCAGATAAAAAAAAAGTCATATACAACTAGCTTGGCCTATTTTTGCCTGTGTTTGCTGACATCTGGTGAGGTCATGTTATTGATTATCATGGAAGCGTATCATGGCCACATGTTCACTGTTGTTGCCAGGATTTTCTTATTAGCCCTGTTGATGCATAGTAATAACGTCTGTGAGGAAAAAAAAAAAAACCATCTGAGCAACTCTCCAACAAATCTTGGGAGTAAAGTTCTGGTTTGATGTAAAGAAACAATCAAATAAACCTGATCACTAGCCAAGAGTTGAAAGCTGGAATGCTGCTTTTGTTTTGTCCTCAATTGGCCACATGTCCTGCGGAAAGCGAGGGTGGGGAACCTGACCGCCCTCTGAAGAATTTGAGCATATAATTATTTTGTTGTTGTTGTATTCATGAAGCATTTGCGCCACTGTCGCTGGGGCTTTATCAGGGCCTGACTAGAATAAAAACACTTTTTGCCCCTAAAATGGTCCCAGGTACAAGCCCCCAAACCCTGTTTTGTCAGCAAACTAAGTGTCCACGTCACGTTATATGAGAAATGGATTTGTTCTTTACATTGTAACATTCAAATCTATACCAAATTTTTAATCTCCTTCGCTTAAGTGGTTTTACAAACATCTATTTTCACCAATTATCTTTTTTTTATCCATTGGGCAATTTGTACAATGAACGTGATTCATTGTTGTTGTACTGTATCAAAATATTGCTTTGGTGCCATTTTGCGGCCTCTTAGCTCCAAGGAACTGAAGCTCTTCATTTAAGTCACGCCATCAACCTTGTCTAATAGAAATAGCAGCAGCTTAGTCACCATCTTGAGGGACCCACTGGCAAATACAAAATTAATAAAATGCACAACCTACAGTTGCTGTGAAGCAGGTAGTCAGCCATCTTGCTGTGGAAATGCCATTTCTTGGATTTTTGTCCTTTTTCAGGGATCCTAACTGAACAACTTCACCTGAAGGCCACAGAATTACAAGTGGCGGCTCTACAGTGAACACATGAGTAACAACTGCTTCGCAAAAAAATCTTCAATTGCCTTTGGATTCCACAAAATGGTGGCAAAGAACTACTTATGTCTAAATGAAACGTTGACATTAGATGACACCTGATGGCACCAAAGCAATATTATAGTACAGAACAAAACTGAACAAAATTAGCTAATACGCAAATTTGTAAATGCCGATGTACAAATATGGGGGGTGGGGTCTAAATGTGACGGGAATCAAATGCACTTGTGGTTGCTGAGCAGGCCACACACTGAGGAACCCTCACCCCTTCTTCGAGAGTTTGTTAACCAATCGGCGTACCTCTTGGTTCTCACCTGAGCGGATGTGTGCTAACTGGGCTTGTGCTCTTGTGCTATCGGGGGTCTCTCCAAGGCCGTGTCGTAGAAACAGTCCTCATTGACCACCGAGGTCAGACTTTGGACGCTAAACTCTCTCTCCAGAAGCGCATTGAGGTCCAACACACCTGGCGGTGGCGACGCATCGCTGTGGGCATCCAATGAACCGCTTTGCTCATTCAAGCATACTAGCGCCCCCTGGCTTCTCCGCAAACTGCCACTTTTCCTCTTTGCCGCACTCGGTCGAGCTCTCGCGAGTCTGGGTTGAACCGTGGGCGTGCCCCCATCAGGTTGGACGTGGGGCACGGGCGCGTACGTCAGCACAGGCTCCTCTGAGATTTTTAACTGGAAGAACTGAGCATCGAGAGCGCCCCTCTTGGCGCCCGCAGTCTCGCTAAAACCGTCGTCTTCTTCGTCGCTGAGAATGTCAGACTCCTTCATCGAGACAGAAGCGGGTTGGGAGTAACTCCCCTGTGGCGACCCAGTCGGGCCTTCCTGTAGCTGGGGAGCGCCGGACTGACTGCAGGTGGCAATACTCGTACTGCCTTCGTCCAAATCCGTCCCGGACTTGAGATTCCGGGACTGGGTGGTTGGGTCTCCAAGGGGCTGCCGACACAAGCGGGAAGCCCTGGAGGAGCCTGCGATCAAGATAGACATGGAAGTCATACATGGTGCTCTTATCTTAGCAAAACACACAGCTCCCTGCCTTGCAGTCTTTTGATGGCCTAAAAAGTAAAGATATGATCTGGTGAAGGTGCATTTCACACTTGTACTATCTTTGGGAATTTGCTTAGGAAGAATTCCTTGTGTTGGCGCCGTAGAGTGACACTCACCCATCCTGGTGCGCATGGCTGCCAGGCGTTCCTTACAGCCACGCTCCAAGCTGGCCTCGCCTCTCGTGTTCCTCCTGGCGTTCTCCCTGAGAATGGAGCGGATCACCTTGATGATGTTCACCTTGCTCTCGGGCTCACTGGGGAGGACACAGACGAGGTTGCTTGAGTACATAGCGTGATCGGTAGATAATTTCAGAGTCTCAATGTAGATTAAGAGGATTGCTGCCAGAGTTCGAGGGTGTCCCCAGAGAGAAGCGCAATGACATTCATTCAGCCTGATCCCAATTTATCAGTGCATTATGGGATCTTTCGTCTGTCACCAGCGCGGTAACTGAATGTCACACTGAAAACGCATTACGGTGAAAAATAAAATATCAAACTGTAAATTATGTTTTCCTTCTGATGGTAAACTCAGTCTTATGATCTCAGAACTAGTTGTGCCCTATTTAATTCGAGCGATAACTAAATACGAGAAGAACTGGACGTATATCATCGTGTGTAACTGCTTTGCTCAGCCTCTTGTCATTAACATAAAGAAGCATTTAGACGTATCTGCAAGCAGCCAACCATATTTTAGCAGGAAATTGCCTCCTGAGAAGTCAACTCAAAACAGAAAAGAAAAGCTCATTACCGGTGGTGACTTTAAAAGTATGGTAAACACTCCAAACAGTAATCACCCCATGCCTACTGCATCCTCAAGAACAGTGTGGGGTGAGAGAACAGTCAATGTGGGAAATCGTTTAATTTCAACTAAATTGGCTCAAAAGCTATTTAAGTGTTCTTCTCAATGAAGCATAGTGACGGGGAGAACAATTGCAGAAAAATGCTCTTCCATTCCACGGCAATTAACCTGTGTACCTTTGTGTCATTTTTATTTTTTTACAATCAAGCCAAATGTCTGACCTGCTACACAACTGGAAGACTGTCTCTGGTCTGCCTTCCACTTCAGACCTGGAGTGAATCAGTTCCCAGATGCAGCTACTTTCCGTGCCCGGTCCTGAGAGAAAGCAGAGTAAAAAAAAAAAAAACAGTTTTAATCCTGCAGCCTTAAAAGGGTTTACCGTTTTAGAGGAAGCTGAAGAGAAATGTCAGAAGTGTGTATGTGTGTGGGGGGGGCCAAGGTGAATGAACTCAGACGTGTGTTCTGCGAGAAGATGAGTAAAGAGCAAACACGTTTGGTGGAGTTTCTTTGAGAGTGATTAACACTGTTGGGTATGACAAGTAGTGTCGGTGCAGGTAAAAAACACATTTCTCAGTAGCCTAGTTGAGATGTCATTGTTTTAAACATCAAAAAGCTTGTCACAGATAGAATTAAAACGTGTGTGCAGGGAATTTGTAGTCATGAGGAAGACGAAAGAGGCTGGAACTATAACTGGCTTATGTTCCTCAGAATTCTTTGCTAGCTATTTTGGCTTTGATTTTTTTTTTAGCAAAGCTTCATTTAATATAGAAATAAAGACGTTAACTCGCTACTTTTCTCAAGTTAGTTGCACGGGCGATTACTAAAGCTATCATGCTAGTCTTACCTGCTGCGTTCCCCAGCCTGACCTGGAGGGCAGATAGAGGGATGAGCCAACGAAACTTGAATGGGTCCGGCTCGCCGTGAGAAAGCGATGAGCGCGAGTTGGTCTGATGATATAAAAACAAGAGAAAAATGTTTTTTATTGCCAACATCCCATTTAAGCCATGTGAAAGCACAAGTGTGCAGCCTCTCACCATCTTCTTCTTCATCTTGTTGTTTTCCCTGTAGACCAATATGACTGCTTTCTTGAAGACTGGCAAGAAAGAAAAACACTCTCAGCATCTTTACTTGTGCGTGTGAATGCCTCATGGGGGAAGTGGAATGAAGGGGTACAACCCACAGAGGCATTTTAGATGCAAACGTAGAGTCGAAAAAGAAGCTGTTTCAGAGTAATAATGCGATTCTACTGCAATTTTGTTTCTTCTGCAATTTTGTTTCAGTAAATGAATTGAACCCTAACAAACGTAATTATTTACTGGATCATGAATAGGGAAGTTCTACTTTACATGATTTTCATGAGTTAAAGATAATATGACAAAACACCGGTTTGGAGGTTAGCTGTGTTTTTATGAAGTCAAAGATTCAATACCTGTTATTACTCGCTGTCATTGGGAATAATTTTTTTTTTTGATTTTTTTTTTCTTTTTTGAGAGCACTGCTTGAGTAGAGCAGATGCCTCTTCGAAGTTAATAGGCCCCAATTAACTGGGGGGCAAGATGACAGAGACACCACAACATGGATGCCTTTTTGCTGTTGACCTTTTCTGTTGATTAATGTGCACCCTCACACACAAATACAATTAAATAAAGCAATAATACAATAAATAAATAAATCGTTTTCGCTGACTGTTATACTGTCAGATTCCAATAATGGCCCCATGCCTATTTGGGAGTAAGTAAACGATGATAAATATATGACTTTGTTTTTCATTTAAATATACTGAATATTTATATGATTCAGCGCAACAGAGCAGCATTTAAGAAAAATCTCGTTTTGTGCACTAGTTACAGTGGTTGGTGAGCATTTTGATTTGACCCAAAAATGCAACAGAGGAGGCAGACCTACCAAACACGGTGATTTCAGGGTCTTTCCTCATGCGGCCCAATGATGGATGTGGATTGAGCCAGACTGCAGTGGAATGCAGAAGAAACTCTCCCATAGAGATTTCAGTTACCTGTGTGACACACAGTGTGAGATTTTATAAAATAAACTATAAATAAATTAAGGATGTTTTGTGGATTTAAAAAAAAGAACTCACAAAATAAGAAAGACAGTGACAATATAGTAAACGATTCGAAATGGGTCTTCAATTGACTGCAACAATCTGACCAGCTGAATTGCCGTACATTATGTTACATACTGCTGCTCCATCTTGCAATCAGTTCATGGATTTTAAAGCTTGTTGTTTGGCCCTAAAAATCCGGATCATGTAAATGGTGGATTGGTCTTATATAGCGCGCCAAACCTCATCGCACAACAAGCTCGGCTTTTGTTAAAATGTCTCCTTTGCAGCTCCACTTAGATACGAGGGTTCGCAGCAGCTGGCTGCTTGCTTCCACAAGCGAAAGCAGAGTGCACGAGTGTGGAAAACATGCATTTGGCCCAGACCATGAACACATTTTTGTGGCACAAAAACACCTCGTGAAAGGCAAATTGTTAATTAGCCCCACTGCCCCATAACAGTGGGGCGGGAAGAGCAGAAGAGCTGGCTCACAGGCACATTTTCAGAGATCGGCAGATTTACTTGCATGCTCAATTTTACACGGGCACTTTAGAGACCCAATATTTGCATACTTACTAAACTATGAGGTAGACAAGTAGTGAATGACTGGATTTATATTATGCACACACATTCTACTGCATCTAGGAGTGGACTGCAAAAGATACAGACTAAATATTCCATCAATCTGGAAATGTATTCATACCCCAAAGGCAAGAAAACAGAAGACGGCATAAACAACTCAAGCAGCAAAGCAGTTTTGTGACAAATGTGTGTGGGAATATTCAATTTGACTTTTAATTTTCAGAGGGCTAGTCATTCCTACTGGGGCGGCTTATAAGATTTGAGCGTGTACCTCTCTATCATGGCTGGCCTGCTCGGTAACAAGTTGATCAAAGACCGATCCGTAATCCTCGTAGATTTTCTGCATCTCATTGATGTGGCTCGCCACCTTCTCCATGGCCCTCAGCGCCTCTGCACCAGGCGCCAAACAAAACAAATTCTTAGCAGTGATCAACTCTATGCAATACAATCCGATTGTTTATATTAAAGTCGATAAACCTACCTGTGAGGTGGTAGTGCTCTTCGCTGTTGGCGTCGGTGAGGGAGACCAGCTCCCTGAGCAGCAGGGGGTACTTGAGAACTCTTTGCACTGGTTTAATCAGATAGGACTCCAGGGTGGAAGAGTGCTGCTTGGTGGGATTTCTTGCATCCAAAAATTCCTTGAAGGCCCGATCGGTCTTGGCTTTAAAACAAAACAAGAGCGAATTGCAAATTAGAAGCTGTTTTATTTATTTGGCACGATCAGGTATGACCAAGGTGCAGAGTCACAACACCAGCAGGGGGTAGTGTTAGTGTATGCTTCTCATTGTTTTAAAACTAAAAACACATATCTGACTTCATACTGCAGTAGAAATAATGAGAAAACACTTCTACCACAGCCCTCAGAATAGAGGAGAATATAATTGATAATAGAGGGCAAATCTTTTCCTTGAGCAACATGCTCGCATTGTGGGGGGTCATTAATGTATTCATTATGACACCGCCAGCTGCAGACAGGCAACTCAGTCGACACCTCCCCGACTAATTGGCAGGCAATTAACGAGTCGACAAATAAACAACGATGCTTGCCTGTGGCATGATGGCAGAGATAGACATCTATTCCTTTGCATAGGCTTGACAGACCTCACTGTGTGTCCTTGGATCAACTGGATGTGACCAGGCTGTGGCGTGTTCTGCATAACACCGAGTCACAACTCGAGTTTTTTTTTAATTCCACTTTTCAGTGCTGTACTATACAATTACTTGACTGTGAGTTATTCTCATAATGTAAACCTATTGTAACATAACTATAAGGCTTTGATTACCGAATAGGCTGTGGATGCAGTTCTGACGTAAAGGTGGTCATCACTGCTTATTATTGCGTTAAAGAAAAATCCCATCAATCCCATATGTGTGTACACACAGGTGCAATAAAGGTCTTTACAGGAAAATACCTGCTGTTGTTTTTAACAAAATTGTATTTACAAATACAAAATGCAATATAAATATATAAATAAATGCAATTGAAATCGTTTGCTACCATTGAACTATTTCCTTCCGTGCATTTACGTGTTGCTCGCAATCCTTGTACCAAATAAACAGCATGTAATGCCCCTCTTCCTCTTGCTGACCCATTAGAGACTGTCTAATCCTATTAAATGCCCTGCAGCTTACCCTGAGAAATGTGCCATGCAATTCTGAAAATGGGGCAAAGTGACCCATCACCCTCCTCCAACCTTGGTGGCAAAGAAGCTCACCCTCTTAAGAGTTGTGGAAAGCGCTGCCAAATTGTGCTGGAAAGGCCAGCATTAATCATTTGGAAATGTCTACTCTTTCACATTCAGGGGCAAGATGCATGGATATATTTCACGGGTTGTCTAGGGCACACTGCACATGCTTTAAATTTAGAAGGTGATTGTCGTATTTAGCAGGTTAATTTAAAGGTTAGCCAAACGTTAAGGCCTACATTTTTTTTTTTTTGGTAAAGGGGGTATTATCTTTTTTTGTGATGCAGCCATGGAGAATGAATCTTGTCTCCCTTCTTGCAACTCAAACAGGCCCCGCCCCTCCCACCTTGGACTGCGGAGTGCTGTGAGGGGTGCTGATGCAACACAGGTGCAAGGATGCTGAGTTAGCATTTACATTTTTGGAGCCCAAAAGGTATTCAAAATATCAAGAACCTAGAACCAAAAGTGATCTTTTTCAAAATGCTACCTATTTAAAATGCACTTGCTATAATCATGCTTGCGTGTTGTTTGTGGCAGCCCTTTTATAAATATGTCGTACCTCTCTCCAGAACTTTCTGGACCTTGATGTGGTTTGCACAGAAGCCACTGTAGAGCTTGAAATGGTCAGCGTAGTACAGGAAGGAACCCCCGAGAGAAAACAGAAGCTTCTGTGAAGTGACAAAAAGAAGAGGTGAGTTCACAATGCATAAACAAAGAACGTGTGAACATGTGAAGTTGTGATCAGAACACTCCCAACCTCCCTCCTCTTGGGAGCCCGACGGATCGCCCCGTCCTCCCTCTCACCGAACCTCTCGGCCGCTCTCAACACCTCGCAATCTAACCAGTGAACCACCGCCGCGATCGATAGACCCCCGCGCCGCGTCATGTCAAGCCTATAAATCAGCCGGCAAACCTCGTGCCTCGCCATCTCAATTATTTATCAACCTCAAACATTCAGTGTTGACACCTTTGTCTTACAGAGGTGGCTCAATAAGTCCAACTGAGTGATATCTACCTGAACTCTTTGGCCATTTGTTCAAAAAGAACAGACTCTAACCTTGAACTGGGAAGGCGTCTCGAGCGTGCTGAAGTCAGGGGAGGAAGCAATCCTTTCTTCCAGCGTCTGCAGGAAGACCTTCTGGAAGTCTAACATCTCTGGCAGACTGCCGAACAGACTCTCCATCTGGGGGGGGGGGAAATACGGAAAGGTGAAGAATTGTCGGTAAGTGAAGTATGAGACGGAGTGAGGGAATGGGAGGAGGCCAAGATAGCTTGTAATTCATAACAGTAAGTCAGACAGGCACCCTGGAGTGCAGTAAAACCTCCACTCTGATGCCTTCATCACTTACAAAGGCACTTAAGGAACAAGCAATGGCCCTGTTATAAATGTAACACACACACATGCACGCACGCTTCGACATTCTCCCGCTCTGACACATACATCCGGGGTCAACGCACCCTTCATTAAAAGCCATTCAGGGGATAATGTGACCTTGTCCGTTTTGTGTCCTGGAGACTTCCGAGTATCTCATAATGGTCTATTAATTTGGCCCGGCCTATCGACCAGTTTATCTGGAAGAAACCTTCTACGTTTGAAGTCACTGACAAAACACAGTACTTATACTTAAGCTGAAGAAAAAAAAAAGCAATATTTTATGTATTCCCAGAAATAAAAGTCACAAGGGCTTTGAAATGAAATGTGTTGACATGAGAAGAGCGCTTCCACGGAATATTTTTATTTTGTTCGTGCTCGGCAGTTATAAGGCAGCTGTCGAGGCGAGCGCACAGTTCTGGTGCCCACGGAGATCCGAAAAAACAGCTACAGATATTGGAAAATAGTTGCTGGAGAGATGAAGAGTGTTTGCTTGATGGGTACTGGCGAGGTCAACTTAAGCACCGAAGACGTTTATTGACTTTCGAGAAAAAAAAAAATCATGGGCTATTTATTTGTTGGTTAATGTATATTTGAGATGGCATGCATATAATGAAAGTCGAGTAGCTGAAAATTCTTAACTTAAATGATAACGGTAGCAATGTAATGGACACTGATATATTTTCCACCAGCCTGTTATAGCGAGAGCAGTGAAATTGCGCTCTCTGCTCGTTGCTACCAATTGTTGAAATCCATTATGTCTTCATTTTATCAACACATAACAATTGGCGCAATAACTCATACGTGTTCGTGAAGGACAATGGACTAAATCCCCACTTCTCCTTGGGGCAACAATTAAAGGTTTTTCTTCATATGCTGCAGTATATGAGGTGAGTTGAAAAGGTGGCCTTCACAGGCACGTCCCTTTGGGAAGGTCATAGTATGGGGGATGCTAATTTGTCCGACAGGCATTCACAGAAGTAATGAGAAAGATATGGCCAGTGCAGGTTTATCCTCATCGCCACGAGGTAATAAACATTTAATGCATTTCATGCTGTATTTGGCCTCAACACCTTTATTGTGTTTACCAATGCACACACACATTCTGGCCACCTACCTCATCCAGCGTAAGGAAAGATTCATTTTGTAGGGGTTTAAGGTAGATCTCGAACAAGCAAGCCAGGTCCTGCACAGAAACGCCCAAAAAAAAAAAAAAGGTTAGAGGAAAGGATAGATATTTCTCATCTTCTCATGAATTCTTATTTTGCCATTTTATGACCTCCAAGTCTACTACGAGCTTCTGTTTAACAACCCCCCCCAACGCACTTCAAATAGTTGCTTGTCTTGGTATCAATGGGCATATTCTAATTAGATTAGATTTATGAGCGCCTTTTTTAGAAAGCTACAGCACAAGTTGCACGCACACATTAACCTGTGCCAAAGCACGTTAAAAATGCATTCGCATCGGCTACAAAATAAGACTGGAGAGAAACGATGCACGAGGGACGGGGAGTTAATGAAAAATGAGAAGATGAAGAAGACAGGGCAGAAAAAAAATGAGGATGTAGCATCGCTGAGACAAGAAGATCTGGTTGTTCAATGGGTGTCAGGAAGGAAAAGGTCATGCTGGGGAACAAGAGTGATGGGAAGAGGATGAGTAGGAGGTGCTCTATGTAGAGGCGCACTTGTTGTGTGCCAAATATATCCAAGTAGAAAATTCCAAAGCCTAAATCAGCTTTTAACCTCACCAGATGATAAAAATCAGATCGTAAAAATCAATTTTCACCTTCACATAGGATTTCTCTGTGTCGACCAGCTCCTGGATGACCTTGCGTAAGCGCTCCGTGCCACTCATATGCTTGTGGCAAGGTCGGAGAAGAGTGCCATCCCCCCTGGAGCCTGGAGCAAAATCGCCGGCCTGCTTCATTGGAGGCTCCTTGGTGTCTTCCATCGGGCCGCCAGTGGCTGAACCTTTTCCCTCCTGGAAGGACTGGTACAGGTTGCATACTGTTTCCACACTCTGTAATGTAACGCAAGAAAAAAAATTGGCTTTTTTTTTATTAGGATAAAATAGTAATCATACATTTGCATTAGGACATAAAGACAGCATTTGGTATGGCTGTACAATCTAATGAAATAAGCGTTGAATGAAAAATTCACTGAGTAGCACATTCCTTGCATGTTAACTACAAAGTTATAAAATAAAAATGTGTACAATGTACCTGCCAAGTGAATCCCACAAGTCGACTATTGTATTCTAATTAACTTTGCATCAAAGACATTATAGCGCATAATTATGTTCATAAGGATGGGACTAGATATTGCTGCCATGATGCCTTTAAAGCCATTATGTAACAACTGACGAAAAATTAACAAGGTGTAAGATCCGAATAGTCTGTTATTGTATTGTTAATTTGTGGCTATTTATGTACATGGAAGCAGAAAAAAATGGTGCTCTTGTCATTCTCAGGAGGATCTAACTTGACATCTTTATTTTGTTAGATTATCATGCATGATATAGGACTGATAGTACGCATAGAATGTCTAAACCCATACTGCCAGGTCGCTGTAAAAGAAACGAAAACATAGAAAATGAATTTTGAGTGGCTTGTTCTGTATATGGAGAAAATAGAGGAAATTATCTCAAAGTGACAAAGTGGCTGACGCCACTTTCCCATTATATTGCGAGCATTTCAAGTGATTTGTCATTTGTGAGTACACTTCATCAAAATCAACCTCTTAACGTCTTCGGAGAACAACTATGTAAAAGCAAAACATTTCATCATTAGCGGCAGTCTTGACTGCAGCATCAATTATGGTTAGATTTCAAGCCAAAAATAGTGTCAGTGCTTTGGAGTGCATTCCAAGCACATCCTACTCAGACAACGACTCTGACATTATTGTCAAGAAGCTTCCTTGGTCACGCCAGAAGATGATTCCCTGTTGGAAAGGTCACCTAGGGGATTCGAGTTTGTAGCACACTGACACAGTGAGTGGGAGGACCTCCGTGGTCAGCACTCTGCCTTCTTGTGTGTGCCCGTGTGGGTGGCTAGATCTTTCAAATATTGCACATGTAAGCGTTTAGGAGGACCTCACAGCTGAAGACTGTAAAGTCGTGTGCACAGACCACACTGCGGGCGTCACTCATTAAGTGTGTGTTTAAGGCTGTCCGAGTCATTCAGCACTTAAAAACACATCGAGCAGCGTCAGCTTTAAACGCACCACCCCTCACCCTGCAAGAAGTCCACACTCATCAGCTGGCTCATTGTAGCATGGCCTCTCCCAGAGGTGCTCCTAAATGTGGCTGTGACAGTTTGAAAGACACTATGATGGAAGACGAGGACGTGCATTGGTTCTATTTTGGCCCAGCTTGATTTGAGCTCATTTTTATGAGTGTCGACATGCCTACTGATAGGAGGCCAAAAAATACATGAACTGCTCACGCACAATTATTATTACATATAATTATACGAAGGAGCTTCAATTAAAATTCCGAGGGGTCTGCTTGCAAGGCAGAGCAAAGGTCCACCCAGACTTGAAAACGAGTGCGTGATGATCATTTTAACTGTTTTGCCCGTGTTTCATGTATCAATACTAAATATTGAATTTGTAGCTCCTTGGCAGAAATCTTATATGACATCTGTTTCCTGCCACACATGAAGCCCGGGGAATTTTATCTATCTGCAGAAACATTAGACAACAGACAGCACAAATAATGCATGTCATGTCATGCAGACATTTCTCGTGTGCTCCGATGCAAAGTAGTTCCTCTGCCTGGTGGAGAAGTCAACACCGTTTTATTTACACATACATCATTTATACTACATACATATCTACTTTGACCTCTTAACTGCTGCAAAACTTGACAATACTTTATTCCGACATAGACTATCTATAAAGCTGTAACGTTCTCATTCCTCCACAAAAAAATATTGGGCCGCAGCCATTGGCGCACAGTATACGATAAATAGGAACGATGCTGCAGCCGCCCACAGCTCCGCACATCGACACAATATTCAATCAGGTAGGAGGACGGGGGAAGATTGCCTGAAGGAAATACAGGAGGTTGAAGGATATCAGAACGACATATTCATCAAGACACCCGGTAGCCTTTAACGAGAGAGCGCTTGTGGAGACTGATAACAGTCACAGAGGCCATTTGTCTGGGCCATGGGGAAATGGAAGCCCACAAGCAAGAATGTGTGTATGTCCGGTGGCACACTGTCACTGACTTAATTTTGGCAAACACAAAGGACATGCAATCAAGCTCAAGTCACACGCATGCATGATAATGAAGGCCGCACAGGATTGAGAGAAATTCATCATAGGCTTGACAGGAAGGATGGGAATGCAGCCCCAAGACTGTGCCCAAATTCTTATAGAGCTTCCTTGGAGCATGACAGGAAGAGAGTGAGTGAGAGAGAGAGAGAGGACCCCTCCATACCACAACTGAGAAAATGTGATTGCCTCACAACAACTCGACCAACACAGCCTGACAGCTAGCACAAATAAACCATTAAGTGCAGCGGCGGCGAATAGCCTGGCAGGTTTTTTCTCCCTGACAGCTGACAGCTCAGGCATGTTTCTGCCTCTTTTTGCTTCTTGTCTCCAAAGTTCATTTTGAAAAGACATCGCCAACCCTAAGTGTGACAGGGGACTACTTGTTTCCTTTTAAACTGACACAAACATTTAAAAAAGGATATAAACAAAGAATTTAAAATGAAAAAAAAAGAAGCATTTAAATCAGTATTTATCCTCTGTGCTCACCATGAAGAGCAACCTGTAGAGCACCCTCCATGCTGCCGTGGCCTGCCGCTGTGTTCTTCTGGCAAGGGAGCATCCTTTCCTACGCAGTCCGCCTACCCTGGATGTCGGCATAGTGCCGCCACAAAAAGTGTGCACGGCCCAATGACACCGACAGCAAACAATAAAATATTGACTTCCCTTCCACTTTTCAGGCTGATTTTGCTCACCCTCTTAGGCCAGGTCAAAAACAAAGCTAGTCTTGAGTCCTTGGGGCAAAACGTTATCCGACATGTTCCTGCACTGCATACTGTCGGTGGTTGTGAGATTGTTTTGCATCACAATCCCGAACGGCCTCTCGGCTTGTGCACTCTCTCCCGGCATCTCATGCATCCCTCTGCCTGTCTGTTTCTCTGGCGTCCCGAATACTCAGTCCGCTTGCCCTCAGATTTTTCTTCTCATTTAGACATGTGACATTTACGTATAATTTCCAGAGAGCTGAAAACTGAAGCGGTGTGGAGCATCAGTACTGCGCCTCAATAGCAGCAGTACAATGTAGACTGTTCTGGCTTGTACGACCAAACACAGAGGAATGGCTGACTCAAAAATGGGAGGCTGCAAGGTCATTGAGGAAATGGGGCAGGCATGTAAACAATTGTATTTAAACCTAAAGTCCTTTCATTAATTTGCAAAAAAAAAAAATTAGATTAATGCACGGACCATTCCATGTGATCAACAAGTTTCTTCCAATCACTGCTTAGTTCATCCAAAGGTATCTGCAAAAAAGATTCAATTGGGTTGGGAGGAAGTCGTTGAACAACAAAAGACTTAAATAATAAATTCAAAGAAAGTATGCCACATGCAAATACACAAGATTTGCCCTTTCCATTAAACATGATACAAATACGCTGCCGCCTCATCAGTTCTGATACGTCAATGCTACGTCCGAAGGGTTTGTGTTCAACAAAAACAAACAGAACTAACTCAAAGCTGTCAAAGACGTCTCGATTGTCACTAACACTTCAATGAAGGCGTTCTACATACAGCACGGATTATTTTGCAGATGAAACACATCCATCATCTAATGAGGAGTTGTGATGGCCCATCTTAGATGAAGTAAACAAGAAAACATGGATGGGGAGGATGTAAAATGGAGGACAAACAAGCTGTGCTTGGAGATTGCTTTTTTTCTTTGCTTGTATGAAACTAGTCAAAAGAGCAAGAGAACTGGGGCCAGGTGTTGGGACAAGATTTATCTGTCCAATAGTGGACAACTGTGGCGCAATCATTTCAAAGCTCAGTAAAAGTAGACCTGCCCTCATAAATCAAATAGTCGAAGGGGAGACGGCGCCGTTCCGCTAGAATCCAGCCCATTTACCCTTTTATTATTCATTCTAAACAAATATTATTCCACAAAGTCTCAGAGGCCTTTGGGAGAAAGAGCGTGTTTTCATAATGAAACCAGCTTCAGATTAAAGCACCCCATTCCCTGGAGTCCCAAATCTCTTCACATAAACTCCAACGCACGAAAGCTGCTGTAGAGGCAAAACTATGCCGGTCCCAAAAGTTAGCGTCATTAATAAATTGCTGAATGAAAGCTTACGATTTATTCTTAAAGCATTTAGAATAAATTGGTAAAATGCAAAATGGGGAAGCTGGTAAACGAAATAAAGCCAAATAGACTGTACCGCCATAACATAGCTCCAATGTAAACTGAATTGAATATTTCTCAAAACACATTCCACTAGGTCCGACAGTTACCGGTCGTTGGCTCCTTTTAGCGTCACTCTGGCAGGACAAGCAGTTTTCCACATTTTGCGCCAAGCAGTCCAATTTGTCTTTCAGGAAGCGTCCTAAGCTGAGCAGCACAGAAGCCAGGAACAGATCCTTCTGCTCGGCTTCAGAGCTGGGCGGCCAGAACCAGCACATGGCTAGCAAGGACCACAAGGCTTGCGCCGGAGACTGGTCCTCCATGAAGAGTTCAACTAAGGTAGTGAGGTACAGACCGGGGCCGGGATCTTCAGTGTTCGTCGCTGGAGCCAAAACAGCCATGGTGGTGTTAGACACCTTCGGTGTGGTCATTCCAAGCAGATCTGTGTCATGGTTCTTGTTTCCTGCGGCTCTGTCCGTTTCTTCTGTTTTGTTTTCAAACTTAAATGTTTGTTTCCAGCAGCGTAGACTGACAGGAGCAGACAGGCATTAAGTGAACCGCCAACAGTAAAGCCAGATTATTAGCCCGCTCACAGCCAGATGGCTGGCGGCTGATGGGCTTAGTCATAATACACCTCCCCGAGTTGCAGCTCCACCAAAAAAAAACAGACCCACATAGGAATTTTAAACAGATTCTACAAAGTTAAGAGAGGGGACGACTATAGCTTGGAGCAAGAGATTGCTTTTTTAGAAAATGATACTGCCTAATATCTAAAGACATCAACTTTAAGATACTTTCTAAATCTAAAGAACCGGGAGGAAAACAAATGGAATATTTCCACTTTTTGAAACTCTACTGACAAGACTGACTAAAAACAAAGAAGCAAAAGCCCAGCAGCATCATGACCTACACTTATCATCCATAATAACAAAGAGCCCAATCCTACAGTTCCTCATCAGTCCATTTAAATGCTCTTACAGAAAATGCCTGTCTCCACAAAGAGGCTTAATATGTCTGACTGCTCCTTAATCTTTTGTTTAATACAAGACATGACAGGCAACTATGTTCCGTGTCAAACATCGCACGGCTATAAATACAGCAGAATTCAATTCAGCCCTTACAATTTAATAGACCCTTAACGGCGAGGAAGCACACAGCGGCAGTCCACCAGAGGTCCATGACCTCCTCGCCGACAATACACAACAGGATTGTCATGTTTTATTGGATTGCGCAATTCATCCATTCATTATCTATAATGCTTATGTGTGGGGTCATGGGAGCCTGGAGCCTATCACAAGTGACTTTAGGTGAGTGGTGGGGACAAACGCAGAACAGACCACCAGGCAATAGACTTTACGACGCTCTGGGAAAATCTTATAAACCTTACGACTGATATGTTCCTTCATGAAACAATATATAGCGTATCTATCCACATTAGCCTCTTTTCAGTCCATTAACTTGTTAAATTGGCGACACAATCCAGATTCACATCCATGTGGGCTACATTAGTTCTTTTTAAAACAACATGCAATGCGGACCAAGGACAATTTTAGATTCCTTATGGTAGTGGTCCGGGGCAAATTGAGTTAAATCCTCCAATCATTCGCTTGAGCTCATAATGGTATAGACCAATAACATTTGTTTAAACTGATGAATAAGGTTCTTCTAGTGCTGTATATAACACAGCATTAACTCAGAGGCACAGGAATTACAATCAGTCCCAATAGTAAACAATACTGTTAATTCTGCATAGTAAGCACTTCATCTCAAACATACACAGGGATCCCTCAAGCGTAATTAGAGTAAATTGAAATGCAGTAGACCAATTAATCAAAAGGCAGCCAGACTAGCAAGGCGGCTGATTACAAGTTGTGACAAGAGGCTTGAAATTGGTCCTTCCTTTTCCATCCATCTTTATTGACTTTCGCAATGACATGAACACGTAGCTCTTGGCTCATACGTGATAGATTTCCACCCAAGTAACTTTATTTTCCTTACCTTTGAAAACAGATGACTAACTTTGTTGCACATAATTTGTTATTCACAATATCACTGTTTTTTTTTGTAACATTTTGATGTATTTTGTGATATAGGTTTGATATAGATTATCTTTGACTGACTTTGCTGCACATAATTTGTTATTCACAATATCACTGGGGTTTTTTTTGTAACATTTTGATGTATTTTGTGATATAGGTTTGATATAGATTATCTTTTTATTCTGCACAGTGCCAAAAGAATTCCCATTCAGCACATTCATATACCACTTTACACACGCACACACATTTCTTCCATTTGTTCCTCCATAAAAGACAAATGCTGAGCCTGAGCAGCAGTGGTGCAGTGCAGAGGGACTGACTCATGTCGCCACTCGGAAGAAATCAAATGATGATAACAGACGAGCAGAGTTTAGCAGATGAGGCTGTCCTCTACTTTTGCTAAGTGACCACAGGTCGGCTTTTGTTAAGTCATGGCAGCTGCTACAATTAAAAATAAATTTTCCAGACATTGGGCCTGAATGTATAGAACAATCAGTGAAAATGAGCAGATGCCTCCAATTGGGCAGTGCAATCAATACATTACATGAAATTGCAGTTTAACATGCAATCAATGACTATGCTTGAACAAACACATTGGTGAACACACACACACATACTGGCTTGGATGCTTCCAAACAGAAGGCTTTATGATGACCACACACACTCATTACCACTCTCGATAAACATCAGCATAGTCATTCCTCCCTATTACATTACAGCACAGAGGCATAACTCCCACAAAGACCAGGCTCACACTAATTTGAACAGCTTCATTCAAGTTAGCTCAGATATTTAAGAACCACCGAGGCAGAAATAGAAACACAATCGGTTGTATTTATTCATCAGGGACAACCATCTGGCATGTTTACACAGGAGATATTTTAAAAGAGCCTTAGAAGATGTTCTTCAAAGTGGACAACAAGCTTTCCAAAGAGAACGCTATGCTTTAAAGGTGATGCCTGCCACTGCAGGTGATAAAATGATGTCTGAGTGACAACTATTTATTTGGCCCTAAGCAGCATACAGTATCTCACTACATGCAACCCGCAGCAAATAGCTGAGTGTGTATGCTGTTCAACGTAGAGTTACATCGGTGAAGAGGCTACAAAATGCATGCCGGTGATCCTCGAAGCTATACAAAGGCAGATGTGTGCGAGTGTTATTTCCTCCCTCACAGATCATTCTGCATGACAGTAATAAGATGTGTTTATACCAATAGCTACAATGGAGCATTCTAATTATAGTAATCGGAGGAATTGGTGCCAGTCTGGTTTCAGACAAAGTACCGATGTGACAGCGCACATGCACATACGGGCAGATAGCCCAAATACATTCCGGAAGAATCGAGACACATGCTGTATGTGAAGTGGGTGTCTGCATGACAATGGAAATATTCTATTTAGCTCCACCCACCTTGCTGAGCTGAACAGGCCTGTGTGCGCAGTGGGAGTGACTCTGCATGGACTCGCCGCCCTCCGCTGCAGTGCACAAGTCTAACGAGAGATAGAAAGAGGAGGGTTAAGTTATAGGGATGTGTGTTCTTCACATAACTGCATGATTGAAATGGAGGTTTATTGAAGTCTAGTGACCGCTAAACACAAAGAGTATTTTTTTGAAAGCTATCAGAGGCGCCTGCCTGACTGCAAGGTCTATAAATGACAATGCAATTGCGCCCAAAAGAAAAAAAAACAATCAAATCCAGTAATTGTTGTGTTTGTTATGATGCCTCGGAAAATACAAGTGACACATTGGCCTTGGTAACGTAAAACTGAAGAGACACTCTGACAAGATATTTTTAGATGAGTTTTGATGACCCTCAGCTCATTAAATTCACAGCTCTCATTGCAAACTGTGTAGCAGTTGGCACATGAAAAGACTTTATCCCTGATTGTAACCTGGGAGGTAAGCCAATCTGACAGCCAGAAACAAAAGAAAACTTCTGGACCTCCTACGAAGCTAAGCGTGTCCTTTCCTGAACCGGCAACCAAATTGCAGACTGCTAAAGAAGATTCATTCAATCTGAATTTAATTTGTCTGTCTTGCACATTAGTGAAGACAGAAGACAGGCAGTTTTCTAAAAAGCAATTTGTGTTTGACAACTACTAATTCCTTTCCATCAGCGCTTCTTTCTCTTCCTCCTGATCAGACAGCTTGGGATTGTGCCCTCTAGAGACTGAGAAGAAAATTGCAATGACTTTGATCACACCGTTTACTGTAATGAGGCTTTCAAGTCATTAATCCCTCAGAGTTTAATTAAAGATACCCAAGGAAAGACTATGCTAATGAATTACTACCATCAAGATAACATAAAATGTTCTTACTGTTTTTTTGGAAATAAAAGCAATAAAAAGGCATGACAATGTGTGTGCATGCTGAGGGAAAATGTGATGTGCACAGTGTGGTTCATTTTATTTTAATCACGCTGCTTATTAATGTGTCATTTTGTTTATTTTGGAAAAAGCATTCATTTTATTTTAATCACGCTGCTTATTAATGTGTCATTTTGTTTATTTTGGAAAAAACATTTCTCGTCATGGGTTCAGGTCAGACTTTTGGAGAATCTGCAGAACACAAATTATAATTTCAGACGTCGATTCATCACGCTGAGTAATTAAATCAGAATTTGCAGCAGCCTCGTTTTCTGAGTAATGGTGAATTAAATTTGAATTGCAGAAAGCTCCCTATAGAAAACAACAAGACGAGGTGACAAAATTAGGGGGATGAAGGGTTTGTGCATGTGTTTTGAGTCATATCTGTTTTGTGATTCTAAGTACCTGAGGAGGACTTGGCTTTGAGCTTGAATGCTGAAAGAGGAACTGGGTTGTCAAAGGCACCGTTTTGAGGCGGGGGTCCGTCCCGCCTCAGGCACATGTTGAGGGTTTGCTCAGCAAACAATGTCTGGATCAGCGTCAGGTCTAGACCTGACACATTGCGGCCATTCAACATGAGAACCTCATCACCTGGACGTAAACCTGAAAAGCATGTTGGAAATGCCATGAAACATATGATGCTGCAAAACTGTCATTGCTGTTTGGTACCTTCAGTAAATCCTAGTCCATTAGGGAGAACCTCACTGACAAAGATCCGACTATTCTTCTGACTATCTATATGTCCCGTTACTGCAAATCCTGGATAAAGAGAAACAGATTGACAGGATGAGGATAAAGATGAAGTGCGAAGGGATTTTTTACAGTGACTTACCGAAATCTCCACTGCCGCTTATCCTGCTCATTTGCAGTGTAAACATATTAACAGGAACCACCTCCAATTGGCTGCCAACCTGCAGGTTAATATCAGACAAATCAAAACAACTACGCAAACAAGCGTATAATGAAGAGTCGCTGCATCTGCTTGCTCTCCTCACCAATTCAGAGACAAGCTCGCCCGGCGCCACGGATCGAATCTCAGTATCCTGTCCCGCCTGTCTGTGCAGACGCAGTCGGTGCAGGTCTGGGTCCAGCCCTTTCGCCTGTTTACACAAGAGAATCTAATACTCAGCAGCTTGTGTGCGCAGACTTATCGGACATGTTTCGTGCACCGGCGCTTGGTTCGACAGCTGCGGTATGGTCGTGGCGTGAATTATTCATAGAACTTACACACAGCGACGAATGGTTTGCGGTAAACAAAACAGCGTCACCCCAAGTGATTACAGCCTATGTGTCAATCTTATGGGACCGTGTGAAGTTAACACCGGATGAATAGGTGTGTTGCTTTAGAGGCCCAAGGGAGTAGAAAATGACAGCATCAGCTACAACAAAGACTTGTGTGAACTGTTCGCTGACTAGCATCTTTAAAACAATATTGTCTTTCTCCAAAATCAAAATTTATATTTAAAATAAAAATAATTATCATAAGCATGGATGATTTTACAAGGTGGTACAAGAATTCCTCATATTGTTCTTTTGTGCTTATAATCACTCACCTTGCAGGCCTCCAAGAGGAGGTCAGTGGCTTTCTGCTCACTTCGAACGTGAACTTGGGCTTGCAGGCCATCCGGCATGTAGATGCAGGTCAGCATGCCTGGGGTGCAGTTGTTGCTATCCCACACAGCAACCTCAGGGGGCGGCATGGAGCGCATACTGGTGAGCCCGTCCATCCCCTGAAGAATGACAGATGGGTGATTACGGAAAGGGCGGTATCACATGTCAAAAGTGTCAAAGGGGTAATGGGGGAAAAAACAAGGGTGGGAGAAAGCAACAGACTGTGAGTCTCAGCAGATGCATCTATTAAAGATATATTTAAAAAATATCTCCATTACTCAAAATGGTTTACTCTGGTGCAAATAAACTGTATGGCTTTCGTTACATTTTCATTTGACAGTATAAAATCCAGTCATTGCAATGATCACACGAAGAACGGAAAAGTTTAGGAGTTCATTTGATCGAGACAATTAGTTAATTTTGAAAAGAAAAGAAAATGTCCCAAGTAATATGGAGGCCCCATTGCTATTTGATTTTCTTGGCAGCATTAGATGTGAAGTTTGAGATGTACATTAAAGGGAGGAAGGTTTTAGCCATCATTTTTGGGCAGCTGGGAGTTACGCTTCAGACTTTGTGTCTCTGGAGAGAAATGCACCACTGTGGCGTTATGAGCCTGCGGGAGACACCAAATTATAGCTTCTGACCACAATTGTTAAGGAACTGGATCTTGAGGAAACCATCACATCAAATGAAGCAAACCTCATTCAATGGAGTGTTTTAGTGATTCAGCACTTCTGCAAAAAAAAAAAAAAAAAGATGACACGACTGCGGTTTAGACGTGAGAGGAACAGATGCCTTAGCGAATGGAATGATTTGGGCACGACCCAAAGTTTTAAATAAACTAAGAATTACCCTTCATGTCAAGTGGTGTGTGACTGTGGTTGTCTGGAGCGTTTGAATCTGACACGTATGAGCTTTTGATTGTTCAGAAACTGTTAGCTCATGAAAGACCTTTTAGCCTGCACGCCACAAAACACTATGAAGAGCTGTCGCGCAGATAAACAGAAACATACGTTGGACTTTATTTTCCGTTTCTGCTCCTCAAAAAATGAAACGCCAGCAGTGCTCTTTCCAAAAACGAAGGGATGGATGAACACAAGGTGCCTTTTGGAACCCGCAACTTTACCTATCCATTTAGGGATGCGAAGCCAATTCTAACTCACCGGGGGGGAGGAAGTAACAAGCAACACGACAGCTGGTTACATAAGCACCCCATTTGTGTGCCAGCAATATGGCGTGAGTGGAAAACTAAAAATTTTGTTGCCTCTACTGACCTGAGCAGCAGCTGATTTAACACTGTACACCCATTCATGGTCACAGAGGGTAAGAAGAGGCAGGCGGTTGCCTGGTCAACCTTCCACCACCAAGTGCCAACAAGCCTGTGGAGACGGCACGTGCTTTGCCATCAATAAGTGCCCTGTGTGGTCAGTGTGTGGGCACTATTCAGTCAGAAATACACACAAACTGATAGTTCAGTCTTTCCCTCTGGAAAGCGGAAACTACTCGCAAACCAGAGTTTCTAAAAAAAAAAAAAAAAAAAAAGAAGTACGTGAGGACATTTGGTGACAGCTGCATAAATACACTACTACACCCTTTCGGCTCCACTTAGCAACGGAGAAACACAAATACTCCAGTTTGGACTAAAATAGATTAGCTTTAAAGAAAAATCACAACTGGTGTTGCGGACAATTTTAGACAATTACATTGACTAAAGAAGCATTACTTTTAGTTTCCGTTTCCGCCCAGTCTTTTTACACTATGGATGACAGGCAGCCCATAAAAGCTGGCTCCACTGCATCAATTTAGCTGACATGTGGAGAACTAATCATCAAAGGCATTGAATGGAGATTTTAACCTTAGCGCTTTCCTGCCATCCTCCCACCATGAAATCTTACTCCCTACATCAAAATAACCTGAATCAAGGAAAGATCGAAGGACGCCACCGTGGGGAGCCTCTGACATTTGAAGCAACATTAAAGCATTTACCCAATGAAAGACGGCATTGTTTCCCAAACCACTTCCGCTCCAATCTGACGGCGGGCAAGCTTTTGACACTCACCGCCGACTATGAATCACTGCATCCTGTGGAACTTACCAACACTCATTCAGTTTTCGTCGTGCTCATTTGTCAACAACAAATTATTCATCACCTCAAGGGCCTTTGGGGACATTTTATTTGGAGGAAAAGTGCATCCGTGTAGGCATATTAAGGCATAACTGGATCATTAATTGAGATCAGCGAAAAATACAACTGGAATTAACGAATAATTAAGTTGTCAACTCCAAGTGAGAGAATGCTGCAGCACATTATAACTTATTTTTGCAAAATATAGTAAGGTTTAGATCCGAACCTCGGAACACGAAATCACGCATACTTGATGTAAACATGTAAGAATTTAATTGCCTGAGGGCTGAAGAAACCTCAACGTCTGGCGACCCAGACGGTCAAGATTCACACTCCTCAGTCGGCTGACAATTTTACCGCACATGCATAAACTTACACGATCAGTCGGCGCTTTTGGTCATCACACACTCAAATAATGAATTCTAAGAGCCCACGCTGTATTTCAACACTTTATACGTACGACTATAAAAAAGCTAGTAAACAGCTGTTTGTATATTTAACACTTGCAGACTGACATGGAAGTGTTATCTTTACTACTAGGTGAGAGCTGGACATATATAAGTCAATTTTTCAAATAAACCCCATCAAAGCCAGGATTAGGTGGAAAAGGTCGTGTTTCTACCACGACTCCTTGGCACCCATCAGTGAGCACATAAAATGATGGATGACATGGATGACTGAGAGAAAGGAGGTTTTAAATCATAAATCACAGATCCACACACCAAGCTGGATGAAGTGAGGGCATGCAATGACTCACCTCTGTGTTCTTGGGAGAAGGAACATGCGCTTGACCTCCAGCGTCGCTCTCAAAGATCTGAGATCAAGAGATAGGCATATGAGAGCGGGAGAGAGTAGGGACCCACTGACTCATAAGCGATTACCGGTATGAAGTGACATCTTATTAGACCCGGATCGAGCTATTCTGACGTTAATTAAAACCTATGTGTGGTGGGTGCCAATCTTTCAAAGTGCTGAAATGTGCGTGAACAAAGAGGTTCTGAATGGACACTGTGGATTAAGTGGATGAGGACAACGGCATTTTCCCTATTAAAAGTCTAAAATAACAAGATTCTTGCTGCTTCATGCTTTCCGATTGTTGTGTGAGCCTGAGGCTGCAGGTGACTCAACCTCTCAAATACAACATAAACAGAAGCCACCACTCATGTGATAACTGCTTGCTCAGCAGCCTGCAGAGCGAGGATGCAGAGATTTTTTCCCTGATTTGATTTGCGGAGAAGATGACATATTGCCATATCACGTCAAACTTAAAAATACTTCCCAAAGTCAATGGAATTTACGAATAGCAACAAATGTTTTTTAATTAACTGTTAAATACAGATGCAGCAATATTACTGTATTTTCCGGACTATAAGGCGCACCAGACTATAAGGCGCACCTTCAATCAATGGCCCATTTTAAAACTTTGTCCTTATATAAGGCACACCGGACTATAAGGCGCACCATTAATGCATCATGTCAGATTTTTAATCCAAATCAAATCATTCTCCATTTTATCTTTTTTATTTCAACTTCAGACGCAACAAATTACTTTATAATCACAAAATAATGATCCATAGTCTTTTTGAGTCATGATTCATAGTCTTCAGCGGGCCACTTATGAATGATTTCATGACACAATGAGTCGGGCCAGTTTAAATTTAGGAATTTGGTCCGTATATAAGGCGCACCGGACTATAAGGCGCACTGTCGGCTTTTGAGAAAATTTTAGGTTTTTAGGTGCGCCTTATCGTCCGGAAAATACTATACATGTAATTTGTTTACAGTGGGGTACAGAACCAATTGTGAGCTCTACATTAGTACCTTTGACTACTGTTTCTGACAGTGTAGTTGGTGTTGCAGATACAGTATATTAAGCGCCCCCATCTGACCCCACCCTAATAATATTTTAGTAACTCTCCCGCCCCTTACAAGAGAATAAAGTGGCTGTAAACAAAATTGCTTTCCTGTAAACTGACTAATTATAGCATTACCAACTCTCCCACAAATCCTTAGACCGCTGTGGCCTACTTCCCACACCCCCAGTGAAGGCCAGCTTCTTACGGTATACATATAGCGCCGCTAAAGGGGATGATGGCACTCAAACAAGTGGGAGGAGAAAACGAGCAAGCATGACTCTGGGACAAGATTGTCGTGCGCTGGGTTAAATGAGCTTAAGTCAACACAGATGACTCAGTGTGGAAGCTGTGGCAGAAGGGCTGCCAGCAATCGTTCTGATATTTATGCGTGGAGGAGAAGAGAGTTTGATGAAGAAGTTGTTGAAGTGAGACAAATCAAGAGTGAATTTGGGAAGTGATCAGCAATGGAAGGAAAATGGATTAGACCTAAAGACCTATTTGAAAGCTTAAATAAAATAGTCACGCGTGAAGTGGATATACTTTAAGCTTGTTTGGCTTTTTGATAGCCCGGCTGTCCAAATCCTTCAAGAAAATTGTATCGTCACTTCCTTGTGGAGAACAGGCATGGGGAATGATGATGTCATTGGAGGCAACTAAGGAGTTGGATTTCCCACAGTCAGATGATACAGAGAGCTCCTACATTACTTTTGTATAAAGCAGCAGATGTCCAGGAACCCCACGCCACCTTACTACTACCGGCATTTACTCTCCTTAATTAGCTTTCAAGCCAAATAAGAAAAAAAGCGCTAAATGTGGTTCTAAGAGAACGAGGACCTTGGGATAATAAAAGAAGGATGGACATCTAATATTTAGCATCTTTACAGCAACCATCTGCTTGTGTCCACGGGGTTGAGGGAAGAATGGGGAATGCCATCTACCACATATGGCCATTCATAATTGATGTTTATGCTGCAGCGCAATCCCGGCCCTCCTGCATGGCGTAATCCTAACTGTGTCTCATTAGAGTGGCCGACTTGAGCTTCTCATGAAAAATCACAATGTGCGCACACACCTCATTAGTGACAGACTGTTGTTAATGGTCAATCACAGTTAGGAGTCAATGGTGCGCCACATGTAGAATTTGAATGACCCCGTAACTCGAGAAACACGGATGACCTCACAGCATAAAGATGCTAAGTACACTTATTTACGATAGCAAATGAGCAAAGTTCCATAAAATCTAATTGAAAAGTAACCAAGTATTTCCTGTAGTGTGTTTTAAAACGAGCACACATGTATTTGGGATTCTTGTATGAAAAAAACGTATGAGTAACTGTAAAGCTGGAAGGACTTCAACCGGCTCCCTGTGGACAGGTATTAAGATTGCTCCCTTGTGTTTTTGTCGATTAAAAAAAAAAAAACTGGAGTGTGGAAATACCAAGAAAGGAAATGGCAGACTGGGGGGGGAAAAAAAACTGCTTATCCTATATTGATATTTAACACAATTAACACAATCAAACAAGTTTAAATATAAAAGAAAATAAGAAATAAAAATAAAAACATAAAAATATTTTTTTAAACTTTGATTTGATTTATTAAGGGGGGGGAAAAAACTATACAAAGCTACCCGTTATAATAGTAGCGAGATAATTTTACAACTGTGATGGGCCACCTAAATGTGAACGTGTGTGTGTACGTGCACATTCCTGAAGCTTTATGTTGCGGGAATGGTCTTAGGAATTCTACACGGTCACATTTTGTGAATATCCGGTGGGTTTCTTACAGGAACACACTGCTCTAAAACCCTGTAGGCCAGATTTTCATTCTTCTTTGCATTAAGTGAGATTATTTGGAGTCTTTTCAAGGTAGAATTGTTGTTATTGGACCGGAACCACACAGTATTTCAATTTATGACAAGGGCTGCAGTCAATTTGACCACAGGAACGGAGCATTTCTAATTTATCTGTGCCACCGAAAATTTTGGCTACTCGATGATCTTTAAAAGCCGTATTTTCAAGACACATTTTTTTAAGTGCTCTGGCACATTAAATGCAATGCTATGATATATAATAAACACAATACATTCCTTAACTTTGATCACTTTGATGGTTTTAGCAAAATTTTGCTGCTGAACTTGACTCAAATGTGTAAGTCATCTAAATTCAAGCAATGTTTAACATTTGATCATATGATCATCAATTTTCTAAGGGTCATTAGCAGGCAATACTCTTATCTTAAAATATTACTGTATCAGTACAACCAATATTTTGTTTACCTGAGACGCCGAGACCCTTTTGCCCTTCTTTGTCAAGGTGTCAAGGCCTTTGAGGGAAGAGAAAAGGCCCCGCTTGTGCTTTCGGAAAGTCCGTGACAACGAGCGCCTGCGCAGTGTAGCCTCATCTCTGGAACAAATCTGAACAAAAGACCAAAATGAGAACTATAATCATCTAGCTCAACGAAAAGTCCCTTTAATCACATTATCTTAATTAGATTTACATTTCTATAACATCAGCACATTTGCAAAAGGTTTTCAAAGATATAATGATGTTCAAGGTTGCTGCTGGACATGAGGTCAATTAAAATCAAAGGAATGTTAAAAGGATCTAAACATCAGTCATAGACTCGTTCTTGGCCCCGCCCTTTGCTTTCTCACCAGTGCGTGAAAGGATGAGACAGAGAAGATCCCGAGGCGGCCCAGGGTGGTTTTGGTCGGGCGGCTGGCGATTGCTAACAGGCTCTTTGGGTTGGGTAGCTCGCCGCCCTGAAGACTGGCCAGGTAACAGCGCATCCTGAAGAGGTCTAGGTTGAACCTTTCCAGATTTTGCTCCCACTGCTGGATCTAAAGGACGAGAGTTGGGGGAAAAGTTTTGTGTTGGAACTGAAGCACGGGAATCATTTGGTGGCTAGGAATGACGATTACGTTGAAGTGAGGACAGAATGTAAATGAGTGAAAAAGGTTGGGTCAGAAGAATGTTTCCATTAAGCTGCAATTGCTTGCAGATGTTGGTGGAGGCTAAAGGCATACATTAGTTGCTGATACAAGCAGAGTAGTGGAGATGTATGCAATAAATGCCTATTTTAATGCACAGTCTTGAGGAATGGTGATGCTGCACAGACCAACCTTTAACCCCCACTATTTACAGTTGCCAGTCCCCCATTCCTTTTTGCCCCATATAAGAGCCCAGAAGTGACTTGAGACTCATTTTTAAAGAGACCACTTGGATAAAACAACCCCCTACAGCCACTGACATTTAATAGGTCTCACTTGCCATTGTGAATTCATTTACAATAATGGACCCCTTGGCATTGTCCCAATTGGGTGCAGTCACTCTCACGGCCTGCTTTAGGATTAGGGTTGTCGCAAAGTGGGACGCAAGTGTGGTGTTTAATGAACCTGAGACTTTTCAAACTGAAACCTTTGGGAAAAAAAAATCAAGTGCAATGTAAATCTTTGTACAGTAGATAATACTAGCTACGCAGACAGCCGAATAGATTTGTGACAGTGTTTCCATGTTTGGTATTTACGACAGTTCTTGAAAAGGGGCTAGTAAGATACTAAAACAACGGCAGAGGTTTCATGCGGTCAGCGGCTCTTACAACACGAGTGGAAAAATGATGCAACCAAGACGGAACAAGGCCTTCTTTTTAGAAACCCTGTTTTATCTTTTGAGATTCTGCATAAAATACCTAACCCAAGAAAATTGTTCAATCTAATGTGATCAGTAGCGCCAAAGACAATCTTCAAAAGCAGTTTGTTGGCACATGGATGGAGGTGGACGGCGCCGCTACATCAAAGTCCCCTGTTAGTTCTGGATAACCCCAACAGAACGTTCAATCTATCATCAGCCTCTGGGCACCGACATCAAATGACACACCTCTGACCCTATCATTGACTCAAAACCGCATCTGTCTCTGAATATACTCTTGAGGTGGCAGGGGGGCTAATTGGAAACATACGAACGCACCAACACGTTGACATCTGCACTCAAGACTCTTGGTAACCTCCATGGAGACAAACTTGCAGAAGCAATATTAAGGTAAACAAATATTGTAATCACTGCAGCGATAGGTTTGGGATTTCCCCCTAGCTTTAAGTAGTCGTCATGTAATAACAAAAGTGAAGAACCCGCTACCGGAAAACATCTGGAATCTCAGTCTAATACTTGAGGAGAAAGATATTCCCCTGGGCCCCTGTGAATCATTTGGGGATTGATGCATTTATCCCGCAAAATTAAAAGCACAAGACTGTCGGTGAAGCCATACAAAGCTGTATAATAAAGCACAGTGCAGCATGTGGTTGGCAAAAAAACAACATATACTGTCATGCAGGGTCTGAAATTAATCAATGCTAGCTTCCAGGAAACACAACCCAGGGGACAACTTGTCAAATTCACTTGAGGCCTTCCAGTTTGTTCAATGCATTGACGCCATTTCTTCCTGCATCTATCAGGACCACAACATCAACTAACCTGGTTTTCAATGGCCTTGCGGTTTTTGGGGTCACTGACAACAGTGAGCTGAAGCTCAGCCATTTTCTTCATTTTCCCGTCCATGTCAATCTTCTGCAAGAGGCCGCGGACCTGGCTTCGCAGCAGACGTACTGTATCCTCCTTTCCCTGGCGCTTGGCCAGCAGCGAGGCGCTGGCCGAATGGATGGCTGTCACCCAGTTTTCGAGGTCGGTCTGGTTGCTGGCCTGCGGGGGGGGAAGTCAAGTTGATGAATTGGCGAGCCTTGCTTTACTGAATCAATACATGCAGCATTATGAACACTGCCTATATCAAACCTACATTTCATTCTTGCATTGTCAAATTAATTAAAAGCAACATAAAACGGTCTCAAAGGCCGTGTGGAAAATGAAAGGATAGCTCCGTTGCCGTCTTTATGTTTAATAGCTGATTTCTTTGCACTTTGCCTCGGGGGCATGTAAGCTGCTCACTCTATTAGATGCAAACTATGTCTGAACATCATAATGCAGTCTGGCAAGCTTTTAATGTTAAGTGGTGATATGTAGGTCAGTAAGCACAAGTGGCAAATGTGCTCTTAAACCTTTTACCTGCCATTTTTGGGCACATTGCGTGCATAGCTTTCGCAACAATAGCCGTACGTGTCATAGACTTTACCTGAAAGAGATAGATATCTCCATACGAGTTGCTGAGGCACAAGACGTTCTCCTTTTTAGGGTGTTCCGGAACAGCCTGGACGATGCTGTCCTCGGCCAGAAGTGAGTAGCGAGGTGAGAGCTCTTGCTCCGGTGACCCTTTACTGTACGTCTCGTAGAACAGCAATGTACATCCTAAGAGAAGATGACTCATCAAATTGGTTCCAGGAAATAAACATTCTCAATGCCTATGCAGTAATTCTACTACAATTAACCAAAATTTCAATTTCTAGGAGATCGCTGATGGGTTAATTATTAGGTTTAACCCGTTTGTCCAAATTTACACGCTGGTTGAACATGAACATTCCAAATGTCTGACCAAGATGAAAAAACTCACCTTTCAAGGTAACCCAGTACTGCTTCCACTTGCGACGTGTCACCAGCTCCAGCTTCCTATCCTTCTGCAGTGTCACTAAAGGCTTAAACGAAAGCCAACCCGCCCGTCTGACCACCCCTTGTTCCTTTTCAAACAGCAGGTCCATCTGCTCCAGAGAGCCTTCGGCCGACTCGCTGCTGCTCTCGCCGTCATCTTCGCCCGTGGAAGGGTCTCTTCTCTCGCTCCCTCCCTGTCCACTACCCGTCTCCAGCTCCCTCATGAAATTCTCATAAATGTTCTGGCGAAGGGCATCATTGGTCGACTGGTGAATAGCCCCCGATGATTGAGTCCTCGGGGCTCCTGGGAACCACAAGAGGCTTGACGTTTGAGACGGGGAGCTGGTGTCTGCAGTCATGCCGTCAACGCCGCTGTCAAAGACATCGCTCATGTCCTTGTGCCGAGTCTCCTGATAAGACAAACAAGAGGCATGTAGATGATAAAGAGGTGTTTGAGACGGTGACCGCTATGCTACCAATGGTTCCTTCGATACGATGCCAATACAGAAACAAGTTCACAGGTTCATTTTCCTCACATACAATTTTACTTAAAAAAAAAAACCCACCATGTTAGCCCCGAGCATTACAAACCTCTGTATGTCAAGCTGTGTGAGTCAAAAATGGAACGCAACTCAAAGTGTGCACTTTCCATTAGCCAGGAGGCACTGCAAAAGTTGAAGGGGAACTTTTGAAAACATGCACTCAAATCACTCAAAGCTACTTCAAAGTCTGCATTACGGTGACTTGATCTTTCAGTAGGCAGGGAAAGTGGGGCAAATTTCCTGTGACGGCACCTGGGGAGGTTAGAACCCTCCGGGCTGGAATAATTTCTCATCATTTACGGCCTGGAGTGGCTTCCCAATTCTACAAATGAACACTCGATGGAATTGCACTCTCCAAATCTAATGAAGCCTACCTGTACTTGAATAGATTGCTGCATCGATTGTGGCAAACCGTTTGGAGTGAGCTGTGCATTTCCCAACGTGCAGACACACTATATGTACTTTTTCGCTGCCTTTATTAGCTTTACTGTATCACACAGTTTTAATGGAAAAATGGCCATGGTATAATTTATTGATTCAAACCGATTTCACTTATTCCTCAACCTGACACCTGAAACGCCAGAGAGCAGATTTGGTGACGCCACACAGCCAAGAGTCAACATCTGTTTCTTGTTTGAAGCAGGTTCTTCGGTCACAATGTGACCTTTAAACTCACAAACAACTCTGGTGGACCGTAAGCTGGAAGGGAACCAAAAGCTGGAGATGCATGGGAGCTTTGGGCTGGATATATAAATCTACCTCAGCTTTTTTTTGGAGTACCTATACTCAAAGTTAAATTAAAAGCAAATAGGATTTTTGAAAGCAAGATAAAAACTTGATAGGAAAAAGAGGTGGAAGTAAATCACTGAGTTCTATCCAACGCCAATGAAGAGTTAAGTACAAACACATGGCAATGCAGTTAGAGCAGGACGTCATTAATATAAAGTGAAAGTTGCTTACGTGTCACTACAGAGACAAGCAAAAAGGCCATGACAAAATAGCCAGTTAAAAAAAAATCACTGCACTTCACAAGTCCATGTAATAAAAGGTCAGCTAAATATAATCACAGTTTTATTTGTGCTTTAGTTTGCGCTCAGACCTAAATGACTGAACAGCAATTCCTATTAGCAGACTTTCTCTCTAAGGGATGCAAAAGAAGACCAAAGCATCTGCACCACATAACAGGCAGAACAACCAAATCCATTCATTAACATTAGAGGGATGAGGCTAAATCTTGAGCTCGGATTAAGTTGCACTCCAGTAGAGCCTCTCAAAGGCTTACAGCGATTCCTTTTGGCGCTTTCCAAAAAAGCATGTTGCCGCCTTTACAAGGCAAGGCCAAACTAAGTAAATGGAGGAACAATTGATGTCAAAATCTGTCAAATGGAATGTTTTGAAAAATACATTTTGGTTTTAACAATGATATTGTTCATCGAAACTTTCAGGAGCTAAGCAGAAAAGGCTTGTAATACTTTCCGTTGTCTCCTCTGACCTGTCAAAGTGGAAACAGTATATCATTTTACATCGATTAATCACAATGTGGATTCTCTGTTTGCAGTACTCTGCTTGTAATATTTTTCCATCCTAGCAAGAAACAGGAACAGTGTTTTACATTGTACCCAGTCTGAACATAACTGCAACTATCACCAAACAAAAACAGGAAAAAATTCAAGCCGCATTACCTGGGTCTTCCTCTTCTTACGGCTGAGGCTGCCAGTCCAGTCACTTAAACGTCGAATGTGTTTTTTTATCGAAGCTTTCTTGTGGAAGCCAAAATCCGATCCAGACCGCTCCTGATGTTGTTCATGGTTGGGGTACTGGTCCAGACCATCGCTCATGGTGTGAGCTTTAGGTCTTCGACAGGGTAGCGTGTATGATGAATACTGGCGGGCCTCAAGGCATTCATCTTCCAAAGGGACATCCAAGATTGAAGCAAGGGAGGCTCGATGTGGCTGTTGGCCAACAGGAGCCGCCTCTAAATGGGAGGACAGGTCTTTGGCTATTGGGAAGGTTGCAGCCATTGTGGAATCTTTATAGAGACCGGCGATGGACACGGGGGGAGACTGCTCAGTGAAGGAGTCATGGTGGATTGGGGAGTGCACTTGTGTCCTGTTAGAAGAACAGGACTGGTGGTCCTGCTCACAAAGTTCTGTGCTGGCTCCCCAAGGAGAATCATACCAGGAGCCATCTGAGCTCAGAGAGCTTCCTTTACTGGTTCTGGCAGTGGAAGAGGTAGAGGCTGGAGGAGGACCACTGTGGAGGCCATCGGGTTCACTGCTCCCGGAACCAGGCAAACTCGGGGTGGAGGGGGACTCCAAATTAGCAGAGAACTTGAGGAGCTGTACAGGACCAGTGACCTCATCCAAGAGAAAATCACTGCCTGAGGTGTTGGTGAATTCCACTCTCAGACTGCCGTCCTTCTTGATCACTACTCTTGGGCTACTCTGTTTCTCTAAAACCTGCTCTTTGTCTCTCTGGTCATTCAAAGTATGCCCATTGAGCTCGGCACCATACGGATTATCCTCATAGTCATCGGACACGTGTCGCTTGCGTATGCCACATCCAGTCGTCCGATGCAAGCGGTGTTCGCTCGGGCTACCCCTGGCGCCTCTGGAGATGTAGTCGTGACGAGGCGAGTAAGGCTGCCGGCTCTTCGGAGGAGAGAGACAACCTCTGCTGACGCATTTGGCCTTATACCCGGAGCTCACCGGCGCACTTTTCCACCACTCGTGAGGTGACAGAGGGTCGTCTGTGCCTGAGCCAAGCTTTAGTGAGTATGGCTTTTGGGTCCCAGAGAAACCAAAGCTCGTGGCTTTAAGGCCCTGGATGCTGTACTGGCTGTCAGAATTTCCCATTGCTGGCTTTCTGGAAAACAAGTCACTGAGAATTAGGTGAATGGGAAAAAATGTTGTGACAGAACACCAGCTCATTTGGAATATACAATTAATCTATTTAAAAAATATATAATAAATCAATACAGAGGAGTCTCCCGCTGCCCGTGCAAATCATTTAACTTTACAGAGTAAAATTGAACGAGGAAGAAAACATTCTTCCAAACTACTCCTAAAAACTATATTGTGACCAAACAGCCTTTATTGCTGGTCTACTACAATAATATTACTTTATTGCTTATTAAATAAATACTGGTACTACTGCTGTCGGGTAACAGTTTACTACACATTACATTAATAGTTTAAGACTTGTCCTGCTTGTTGATTGTGTAATCAAAGCAAATCTTAAGATGATCTGCCTGAAGATATCAAAAACCTGCCAAACGTGTTACATAACGCAATATGCTCATAATAAACAATTGCAATAGCATTACACGTCTTAATATTTTACTTTAAAGGTCACTCAACATGTTTAAACCGGCTGCTTAAAAAGAAGTATGAGGTGGTCAGACGGGCGGGGTGTTTTTTTTTTAGGCTTTCGGTGACGCTGCAGGATTGGAAGCTGGAGCTGATGACACATCTTAGGTAGTTAATAACGTGAAGGGCTACCAGTTTTATACACATTTCATACATTTGCTCAAATTTCCTTAATTCTATTCTGTTAATAATTAATGGCATTCATCTAAGTCACATGTGTCAAACTCAAGGCCCGGGGGCCAGATACGGCCCGCCACATCATTTTATGTGGCCTGCGAAGACAAATTGTACATCAAATTCATGTCAATATTAAAATGACTAATTGTTTTCACTTTTAAAAAATAGCTCTATTGCTAGCAATTTTTATTACCATTCATATTTTTAACATATGTTTTTCTTAGTCTCTGTTTTGAAAACTAGTTATTCATCTCGTCATTTACTAGTTTGTTGAGTATACACTATACATAATTTGAGACATTCAGACATTTATTCGGATTGGCAATTTCAATGGCCCTTCGAAGGAAACCATGAGTATGATTCGGCCCGCGACAAAAATAAGTTTGATACCCCTGATCTAAGTGAAGACTGATGTCAATAATTATCAATGACTTAACAAGGTGAAAAACGCAAAAATCAACGTGCAATACAATTTCTATTAAGTGTTTATATTTTCAAACATTCCTCAGAAATTACAATGTGTCATCACAGGTGAGCTGTTTTTAAAACAAACCCGCAGGCTACTCATAATGCTTGGGGACTACATGGTAACCTTAGATGCCTGTCTCTTTGTGCCATTAACAGGTAGAAATGAAAAAGACTGGAGAAAAGTGCCAAATGCTTTCCAAACACGCCCGATGCGATGCCCTCGGACTCACCTGCCTCAGAGTCTCAAACTGGTGCTCCTTTGTGCAAGATCCTTCCACCTCATGACTCAAAGTATACGACTTCCGATGTAGCCTTGATCATCTGAAACAGAAAAATATTGCCTTCAATACCACTGCTCCACATTGTAATTCAAAAACATCTGGACCAATATGAGAGAAGATAACCCCCAACATTTGTCAGGGGATTTGAAAAATGTGTTTCGGTCCATGTTGAACAATGTTATTAAAATGGAAATAAGGCTCCTGTCGATTTTCAAACTACCTTACTATCTGTAAAAGTTTTATCTGTTAGAAGAAAGCTTGTTACTGGCGGCTTTGTAAAAAGTGAAATCACCAAAGTTTCAGAGCTGAAAAAGTTTCCTTCACATCGAAAATGCGCAGCTCATACGGGGTGAACGAGAGCTCACATGAAATCCCAATTGATTCACTTGAACCAAGTTGTTAAAGTGTCAGTAGAGTAACATAATGCCACCGTGTGTGTGTGTGTGCGTACTAAAGCACACCAAGTTGAACGTTCTCTCCACCCAACTTGCCTTCAAATCAGCCAATCAAACTAAATGCTAGAAACATGTTTCCACCCCCCCAATTTCAAAATGACGTCGTCTTTACTCAGCATTGGAAATATTTTTGAATGCTGGCCGCAGTTTACCCATATGTTTATTTTTAAACCTTGGAATCCTCGCTTGTTCCTTCTTTTTTTTTCCTTTCCACTGCCAAATTTGCTCAAGAGCAAGAACTAAAACAAGAAATGGCCCAGGAGCACTCTTAAATAGGATTTGGAGCATCTTGGGTATAACTTACAGACCATACATGAAGCTCATGCTTCTAGATGTATTTCAAATCGTGCTAACTCTGCTAAGCCTTCACAGCACCAGACAGCATGTGTTGGGTTTCCGAGCAAGCAGTCCACTGCCAAAAGCCTTAACCTTCGGGATTAAGTGATGTGCACCATTAAGAGTTTTATCTGCTTCTGCTTAAACACACCTTGACCACAAGGTGAACAGTGTGACTGAGTTAATTGACAACTCTAAAAGAGTTTTGGGCACCCCTAATCTAAACCTTCTAAACTTTATCTACAATGCCCACAAAAACAATTGGAATTGAGAATTCCATCTATTCTTTGAATGACAACTAATTTGCAAACTTTACTTTCCTCGCAGATTCAATTCAAGCAGAACAGAGTTGAGTGAAAGGCTTTAAGGCGTGCCAATCCTAAAGGCACACTCGCTGGCCTTCTGCTGTGACTTGAACCAGACTATTGTGCCACTTTTGAGGCATACAAGACAAGTCTGCCTGTTTGCTGCAGCTACGGCGTCAAGTATGAACCCTCCCCTCCTTCCTTCCTTCTTTTCCATCAACCCCCCTTTGCTCTTCTCAATGGATTTCCTACAGGCCATCTGCTCAGGGGCCAAGTGACCCCGACGCTCCTCGAGACACCCTGTGACCTGGCATTCTTCTCCCTCTGCTCTTGAATAACTCCCACGTACGCTTCATGTTTAGTCTGGCAAAGTGTTGGGTCTGGAGTTAGGAATAAGAGCGAGGAGTGGGCCACACACCTCAACATGATACAAACACTTGGTTTAGGAAGTGAATTTTCCTTAAACCAATCCACTGTGCAACTGGAAAATCCACACACTCAGTTCCTGGCCGTTTTTGTCCTTGGACCGTGAAAAAAAGTGGAGCAGCAAGTTAGTGACACAGCAGCTTGGCAGGCAAGGCGTTCCCCTCCTCTCTAGAACACAGTTTTCAAAATCGAAAATACTGCAGTGCTTTGGCAAAAAAAAAAAGAAGCTTGCTATATATCTCATTGGGCTGCAAGAAAGATCACGAAGGGAGAAAATATATAATGTGGTAAAATCATGCTTGAGTAACTTAAGTGGTTGCATAGACAAAAACCTGTTAAGTCCTTGTGCCTTAAAAGATACTGCGAACTCAAAACAATGTGGTCATTTGTTATTACTAGTGAATGTTTACACAGTTGCCGAGCTTTCTTCCTGTCAAATCGCAAAGTGCAGGACCCGCCTCTTAGGGCTTTCTCTTAAGTGAAGGAGCAGCGTACTTCACAGCTTTTGGATGCATCATCTTGAAATCAAAGTTTTCCAAAAACACCATCGTTAATTTTTTTGGGGGAAAAAAAAAGCAACCAGATGTGAATATGGACAAGGCGCCAATGAGCAGGCCAGCCTTGCTATTTTTATTTTTTTTGTAATTTGAACAGCAACATGGTGGCACGGAATGAATCACTCCATGCAAGTCTACATTTCTGTGTGGCGCAAGAGCTTGTGAAACATCTTTAGGTATAAATCTGGCAAGACAACCTTTACATGAGGAGCAGTACAATTGATATTCAAAATATCAAAAGGTCATTTATTATTATCGCTTACAAGAGGCCTCGGGAAAAAAAAAAATCACTTCAGATGTAAATTAAGCACAAGTGGTGCTCTCGTGATTTTGTTTGGACTCAGTTATTCACACATGCAGACACCTGCGCATATCAACAAGAGGATTCACTAGGCAACCAGACCAACCCTGCCACCTCTTAATCCAGGACAAACAAAAACGGAGCGGGAGATAAAACAAGAGCCCATAAGATGCCTTACCTCTTCTGCACCGGCCTTTTAATCTAAAAGCTCTTTGCGAAATCTCGCTGCTGTTCTGTCACCTTAAAGTGGATTCTCCCCATGAAGGCTTGTTGGGTCTTAAAGCAACACAGGCATGCTACGTTTGACTCACACACAAGCAAACACGCACGCTGGAAGACACGTGGAAATTCCCTCCCTTCTCTGAGGCAGAGGCGAATCACCGTCCTCCTGGGGTAACCCTGGGTAACGGCGCACAGGCTCGGAAAGCAGGACAACAGGGAGCGGAAAACTTCTCAACAGAAGCACTTTCTCAGAAAAAGAAGGAAGACTGTTTTATAGCTTCCATCAATTAAGAACCTCCACTCTTGTTTTTCCTATATGGTATATAGAAGCCTCGCTTTTCCGTTGGCTTGGAGGGGAGGAGGATGCATGACTGGTTGCAGCCAAGGCAATTTTCCATAGTCGTCTGAGACGACTGGGCGAGACAAGCAGGCGTGGGGTGGCTGCAGAGTTGCCTTACAGGCAACGGGGAGGGCGAGATGACTGGAGACTTTGTCGGATCACAAATGGCAAAATAACCCCAGGAGGAGACCAAGGTGGCCAAGAGTCTGTGTGTGGTTAGTCCACACTGACAGGAAACAAAAGTCTGCGACACACGATTAAGTGATTTGTTTCTTAGGGCAAAAATGGGCACAATTGTCCAAAAAGAGATCTCTAAACATTCCCTGCTAGTGGAATTCGGGAGATGCTTTTGAAATGTTGTGACTAAGCCGGAGCCTGGTGGCGACACAGTCAAGACCGCCAGTGGTTTAAAACGCCACGCATGCCTCCATTTGACTATGGCTCACATAACTGTGGTCGCATAATTGAGTTGGGCCGATTTAGATGGCCGCAGTATAGCACAGTGCAGGACAAGCGGTGGGTGCTGGTTTTTTTCGAATGCCAGACTGTTATAGCAGCTACCAACAGTTCATACAGTTCAGCTCTTTATGTCAAGTCAGGAGTTTGAAGATTTGTGCATCGTCAAAAAGCAGATCTGTACCAAGTAACCAACGATATCACCCTTGACTTTTTTTTTTCCACAAGACATTTTCAAAGTCATACCCAAAGCATGCTATATGAGCAGCTGCTCAATAGGCATCCCTCAGCCTGCTGTCTGACGTGACAACATCAGGATTCATCAGAGCTAAACATTGTTTGCCATACAATAGTCAATGCGAAGGAGTCTGGGCTGCTCTCAAAGCCTTTTGTCTGCTCTAAAGGTTCGTGGGCAACACACTTGGTGGGAGTAGGATGCATGAAAAGAGAGAGAAGACGACAAAGAGCACCACTGTGATGCATATTCATACAGAGCAGGTGCTTCAGGCGTTCGGCTCAAGCCAAACGGCGAGCGCCTTGATTAAGATCAATTACAACATTTTGCAAAGAAAGATCAAATCCCACGGGGGACTAAAACAAAAGCGATTATCGGTTCCAAATGTAAAGCAATTGGCTTGTTACAGTCTACGACCATGAATCATTTTATTTTTTTCACCTTGTGAAAAGACCTTCTTGTAACCAGACTAGTTTAAATTGCAAATGTCACAGATTCAGGGAATTAGTTATTTTCATTGAGAAGTAAAACTGAAATTATTAATAAACCAATTAACTACAAAAATATGTTCCTGTAGCCTCACAATAATATTTAGTTCATTTCAACTCTGCAAAAATAGCCTGCTGTTATTCCGATGGATTAGCGTGTTAAATTGTTAGCGCGCACAAAAGTCCATGTAAATGTTAATTTATGACATATTTAGCCACAGATTACTTTCAATAATCCCTATTTAATGAAAACAAAATCCCACTGGGGGGTTGTGTGCTTGGGATATCACTCGTGGGACCCGGACCTGACAAATGGAGGAAAGCTTGGGGAAGGAATATGGGAATTCATTCAGCGTGCTAATACTTATCACCCCTCAAAATAATTTAGCTTGGGGTTGTTTATGATCTGCCACATGGGATTGCAGTCAGATGTAATTCATAAAAGACACACGAGTATGTGGGCCATACGTTGACCCTGATTGGACACGCTCGTAAAGATCAGTACTCCGATAAACCCCCAAACAAGGACTCAAATTTCTGGAGCCTCCAGATGCTTTATTGAATAATAGAGTATCAAATGAATGGATGGGTGAGAAATGATGGAATCCACTTAAGAACAGGGTAGTCTGAATCGGGGTCAGAGATCAAATGAAACCGATTTAGCCTTTTTTTTCTTTTTACCAATTACGCTCCAAGATCCATCACTATAATTATGTGCTTCTCAAAATAAATCATGACAGCAACATGCATTGCTAAGTGTGTATTATTCAGTGCCCTGCTCCTGTTCATCTCTGTTTACTGTAAATGCCTTCAGAGGCATAATTTGTAAGGACGGGCAAAGAGGGAATTGGTTACGCCACACAAATCATGCAGTGAGAGGTCTCAAATAGGCGTAGAAGTTCAAATCGGCTAATTTGACAAATTTATTGAACAGCAGAAGTTCATTTTAATGATTAAATACACAGAACAGTCATGAACTTGACTGAGCTACAGAATATATTTTCACCCAGATAGGTTTTAGAGCATATTTGAACTACAAAAATAATGCTATCGACAACAACAACAACCAGCGTGATATTTCATATGTATTGAGTAAGTTACTGTATTTGCATCAAATAAATCTGATGAGAACTGTCAGACACTCAGCTGTTAAAAGGCCTGCATAATGGATGAAAATAAACGTATCCTGTTCAGGGTCACGGGTCTGCTACAGCCTATGACAGATGACTTTAAGCAAGAGGCTGGGCGTTTCCAGTCAATCAAAGGGTACATAAGGATAGACAATCACTCAGATAGACTGTCAACCCCAAATCTCTTGACTGTAAGACGTGCTAGCCAGTGCTCCACTCTGCCGCCTGTAAATCCCCAAATTTAAATCCATGGTACGGTGGTTCGATCTGATTTACACAAGTATGTGCAGTGGTCAGAAAAAGAAAACAACATTGAGACTGTAGAAGGAGCTTGAAGATTTGGGTCGAAATCTATGAAACGATCCTGATAGGATTGGTGATCATTTCAACTCCACAATTACCAGCAATTATATGCCCTCCCCAAAAAACATTTCTATTTAATCAATTCCGACATGAGAAAATAGCTCACAAATGCATTCTGCTTAACATATTTTCCCGTCAGAAATGAGCAGCACAATCTACGCAATTGTTGCAAGAGTGGAATGAATCAAAGTAAGGACATGTAGCTATTTTGAAGACGATAGGGAGAAAATGATAGGAATGAAGGTAGTGTTTAAAGAAAAACACTGAGTGCCAGTGTGGAAGCATAGGGTCGAATAAGAAACTAAAATAGAATGGAAAACATGACCTTGGTGACATGCAGTAGTTTTATATACATCTCCATTCTCCTTGAAAAATTATGTGAAAATATTAGCTGTTAACAATACAGTAACAAACAAAACAAATCCATTCTCCTCATGTGGCACATTAAAGTGCAGGTACACGAGAATTTGCTGAGGCTGCACTTTGTGACTCTGATCTATTATCCTACTGTAGTGGGAGCTAGAGCGATTAATAACATTCATGTACTCGTTATTAGCAAAGCCACTATAGTAGTGTTCTGCGGCGAGACTCACTCCATGTTCCCTTGATGACCCATCAAAGATCATTGACTGGTGCTGGATAATGAGATTCAGATGCTGGGGGTGCAACACTATCACGACAGGTTTCAGCACAACAATGGCGTCGTGGGGATTTGGGAGCATGAGCGGCACATGCATAATTGGTAATCAATGTTCACAAACATGAATGAAAAAGTCTCATATAACACTCCAAATAGTATATTGAGGCATTGATTACATGATTGGAGAAAGCATATAGTTTGGCTCCGTTCAGTAAGTTATACAAATTTACTGCAGTTTTACTGCAGTTCATTGATGGTGGGCTGACATATATTCATAGGAAAATGGAAAAACTGAAATTTACTGCTTGGTGGAAACATGGCAAAACGCAGGATTTACTAAAATAATATGGAGAAATAAAGCAAAAAGACAAGGCCATGTGCACAAATTCATGGACATAATCAACCAAACATTTAGTGTCCCTGAGAGGAAGTAACAGGCTCAAAATTGTTTCTTTCCTGCCAAGATTGACACGTGGCTGGTGCATACCACAACATCGGAGCAAGTAGGCCAAACACTTTATGGCTTTGCCTCAAAACACACACTCTCACTAACAAATACCTGCTATGCTAGCAGATAATGTATCACACTTGCAAGGGCCCCTTATTTGCATCCAGGATCTTAGAAGGTCTATGAATTGTCTTGAATGGATCTTCATCCATCATACCACCATACAGTCATTAATTCATCTCTGCGTTCTTGAGGAGTTGTGACACCAGCAGAGATTTGCCCTTGGATTTTTTTTTTAAATTGATTCAATAATTCAGACTCCAGAATAGAGAAATATACTATTCTTTCTGTATGTTTGTTGCTCAACAAAGGCCGCTCGAGTTGCTTCTTTAATTTCCAACTCCGTTTGTGGCAGACCTGTGATGTCATATATGCCGTGATCGTGACAGCGCTGATCAACTGGTGAAAGGAGTTTGAATCGCATCACTTTCATCCATGAGTGCTTCAAAAAAAAAGCGTATGGAGAAAAAGCTTTTGTTCGTTTGTTATGTTTGTATAAATGCTTTATGGTGTGTGTTCTTTAAACTGTATCTTAGGTTAATAAAATTGGTTCGCAAGTAGCTGTAAGAAATATGCAGAAGTGCAACGATTAATCGATATCAATCCATCCATTATCAACCGCTTATTCGGAGTCGGTTATCAGAAGCAGCAGCTTCAGCAGGGAAGGCCAAAATTAGGATCTGACTATTTTTGTTATAGACCACAGGTGTCAAACTCAAGGCCAGATACGGCCCGCCACATCATTTTATGTGGCCTGCGAAGACAAATTGTGCATCAAATTCGTGTGTCATTACTAGAATTACAAATTGTCTTCACTTTTAATAATATCATTTTTTAATATTTGACCAGTTTTTACTAGTCTGATTTGAAAACGAGTTATTTATCAATTTGTTTTGTAGCTTTTACTGTATATGAGGCGCTCATACTTTTATTTGGGTTGACAGTCATAATGGCCCTCCGAAAGAAGCTATGACTACAATGCGGCCCGCAAAAAAAATAAGTTTGACACCCGTTATAGACGAATTCGCTTCAACTCAAAGCTAAGATGAGCGATATGTCCTAAAATCCATATCATGGTATAAACTGAATCCAGTGGCTGTGATGGTACCAAGCGTGACATAAACTTAAGGGTAAAAAGTGTAATGAAGCATCAAGTTATTTAAATGTGTAAATATTTCTTGTTAAAAGAATACAAATACCCTGCTGATTCTGATTGGTGAGTTTTGCAACAGAGGCAATTTCAATTAAGAAAGCATACAACCTTAGTTTAGGGATGGTAAATCACTGGCATGTGACGTGGAAATGAAAGACGAGAGGGCAGGTAATAGATGTGGTCAAAGCGAGACAATTCAAGTCTGATCTAGCAACTGGGTGCTCCTGTTACGTATGGCCTCTTAAAGGCCAAAGTGCAGATCAAAGCTGGGCCAACAGCATCTTGAATTAATCTCCGGTAGGTCTAACTGTGGCCACAGGCAAATGACCTGGAAAAACAAAGCCGTGAAAATCTAAAGCTGACTAACATCAAGCTAAGGAAACTGGCAGGTCGGACTGATTGTTGCTAGCTCAGCACTTTCATCAGTCACATGTGCCAAAGTCTTAAAACAGTGACAGTGAAAGCCAAGATGACGTGAGGCTATTATGGGTGGTTACACAGTCTGGAACTGCCTGCCTGCTTTGCTCGCTATGGTCAAGGTCACAATTGCAAAGAAGCTACTCAGGAGCCATTACCACACTGGGGTGACTAAATAAATGGACAGTAGCTGTCAAGTGGCTACAATGACCTCATCAAAGCGTTTGAGACCAACGCTAATGGCAAAACCTTTCTATGAAATCATCAATAAATGAAAATTAATCTCATTCAAGTCCAAAACCATTGAATTCTGTTGTCCTTGCATAAATAATCCATCACATGAGACATCTTGGCCTACATGGAATAAAGCAAATGTGTTTCCCACAGCGATTAAACATAATGTACTTAATGTAGCCTCTAATAAAGTGCCCCATTTTAAGAGTACAATTAAATACTCACATGAAGTAGCCATTCTCTGACTGGTAACCCGAACACAATGTTGATCAAAGGTTAGTAAATCTCCAAAGCAACAAATGTGTTTATCAAATTCCTGTGATGAAACAGCGTGGCTTTAATACACCTTCAAGATGAGGGTGACATAAAATGGAGGTTATGGCTTACCAAGCCTGTCAATAGGAGGTTTGGAAATCAGATAAGGCAGAAATGTGAGCGACCTTGCATTCTGGAGCAGCTACAATTGGCGAGGCAGCTGGATATGAGACAAACACACAAGCACACACACACTGTAATTTTATTCTACTTTGGGCCACCGTGAACGTATGAGTCAACATGTTGCAGTAGGTCCGAAGAAAAAAGACTTCTCCAGATAAAACTTCATCTGACTCATTTCTGTAATGAGGGACACATTGTTTCATTTGGTCATGTTCATTAGTATTGCACTGGATCTTGTTTGATAAAATATGGAGATTTTTAATTTACAGAGATGAAACAAAGACTGTGATTATGAGCCGTGCGAACACGTGGTGTTTGTCCAAGGTTGGATTCATCCATCTTTCCGACAAGCGGAAACAGATTTAAATTTCAACATTTTACAGCTCAGTCTGAAAGCGGTCAAAAAGGCTGGAGTCAAGATTAGGTTTCACAGCGGGAATTATCACGAGAAATTAGCTGGGAGCCGCTATCGGCTCTAATCCAGAGCAGGTGTTCCACAAAGCTACGTTGCAGCGTTAAAATACACAACGCAACAAAAGCCATCGTTTTCTCGCCAAAACTAGTTTTTCAACTCATGTGAATGAAAAGATGAAAAGATAACTCTTTGCAAAACAATCCCATTTACTCATTTCCGTGAGGCTGATGCAGAGGATTGCGGTCAATACAAACAGTAACAAATGTTCTTGTGCACGACATGTCTCAGCTTAGCACCAGAAACTGAGCCATGTGTGTGACATTTTTACAGATGTGATTAAATGAAGGTTTATGCCCAGAATAACACAAAGCGCCCCGGTCACGATGCCGTCATCACGTACACTAGACAAACCAAAACAACAATGGAGTCTAAAACGACAGCATTCGTGACCAAAAGAAAATAATGGCCATCTTTTAATTCTTAATGACAAAAATAAATTCCAGAACTGATTGAATTAGTGGTCAGGGGGCAGATGTGGCAGTCTAGTGATGGTCCCGTATGACCCTCTTGGTAGGATTTAAACAGGCAGATGCGCTACCAGCAGGGGCCATGAGAGGTCAAGCTGTTCCATTATGAGAGGACAAGGGTGGTATTTATTCACTGCCTTGCCTTCCTAAAAGGGGGAGGGGCTTAGAAGGGAAGAGAGATGGATACTTAACCCTTGAGGCGAACGGCTGATTACAAATCATCCCCTGTTCTTCTCATCTGCTGGCGGACATGCAGCACACCCAAAAAGATTCAAGGCAAGGCAGAAAAGTTGAGAAAGTTGAGAGTCAGACATTCGACTCCGCAATGATCCAAAGTGTTCCTAAATGCTCCCAGGAGGAGATGAGGCGGAGAACCAATCCACAGAAAAACAATAATGATCATGACAGAAGACGGCAAGTGAAGCAGTGTGGGGCCGTATCAAATTGGTTGTGATGCACCCCTGCATTTAAGACACGATTTCCACTCCTGATGTTTTTCATGCTGTGTATGTGTTTTGGCTCTGGTACCCCAGTGGCAGGCGCAAGCATATTGAATGGCTTGCCAAAAGCCACAGAGCAAAGCATGCTGGTGAAAAAAGATCACAAAGGAGAAGGGATGCCTTCCAGATGGTAAAAATATTCTTAAAAAAAATATATAGTATATATCGGAAAAACATTTTACGACAAAACCGTTCCCCTTGCACGAGGGAGCGTGAAAATATTATTTCAAACAAATTCACTAGAAATCTCATCTGTAAGCAAGCAGATGAAAAGGAAAAAAAAAAAATCCAGTGTGAGCAATGATACGTGAGACCATTAATATAACATGACTGCATAAGTACAGCTTTCACTCGGGCCCTCGAACCATAACAACCATCTCAGCTGACAGGAAAACACAGATCCTGGCATGTCTCTCGGTTATTATTAGTTGAAGACGATGCACACCAGAGTGGACATGCGCGTTCTAAAACATTGTTATTAGTGCACATGAAGGCAGCCACAAGTTTCCAGGAGAAAGTGAGGTGCAGACCACAGAGCTTGCTGTTGGAGACCCGCAGTGACACACAATATTATTCCAGAAGAGAAAAGAAAGACAAGGCACGAAACTCAAAAGCAAACATCAGTTATTAGAATCATTATTTAGAGTTAAGGTCTCTGTCAGACAGAGGCAGAGAGCAGAGGCTCCATAAATGACAATAATGATAGATGGGTGCAAATAAAATCTAGAGTTCTTGATTGTATTGCCCGGGAAGATGAATTACAATACCTTTTATTTCATCTAAGTGGACACCAGTGGTTGAAAAAATACGATATTTGTCAATAGATCGCTAAGTATTTACTCAGTAAATATTTCCCTTTTTTTCCACTAAGATATTACCGCGTTTTCCGGACTATAAGGCGCACCTAAAAACCTAAAATTTTCTCATAAGCCGGCAGTGCGCCTTATAGTCTGGTGTGCCTTATATATGGACCAAATTCCTAAATTTAAACTGTCCCGAAGCATTGTGTCATGAAATCAATCATGAGTGGCCTGCTGAAGACTATGAATCATGAATCAAAAAGACTATGGATCATTATTTTATGATTATAAAGTAATTTGTTGCATCTGAATTTGAAATAAAAAAGATAAAATGGAGAATGATTTGATTTGGATTAAAAAACTGACATGATGCATTAATGGTGCGCTTTATAGTCCGGTGCGCTTTATATAAGGACAAAGTTTTAAAATGGGCCATTCATTGAAGGTGCGCCTTATAGTCCGGTGCGCCTTATAGTCCGGAAAATACGTTATTTAACTCCTTAAATTCTCACGTGTTTTACACAAACAGCTGGGATAAATTGATCAACTTTTAAACATTTTTAGGTAGAAATAGAAGCACCCCCCCTCCCCTCCCCTTTCTTAATCTTCTTGTCCAAAGTGTTAATACCGGCAGACGCTGAGGTCATTTTCTTTTTCCAAGAAAGACGGAACCCTGCGCAAGTGAGCCACAACAGCTCTTGTTCATCCACACACAGTGATTCCCTCAAACACACACATAGCCTGATTTTGCACATCCCTTGTAGTTAGTATGAGTCATGTGTTCCACTCTTACCACACAGAGTCAGTCTAAACTGTAGACGCTTAGAAACATCTGGAAAAGCCACCAAATATTTTTCCATCCTCTAGCTCCTGACTTCTATACTAAACAGACAGACGGACAAATTGGTAATCTTACAGAATCAATTTAAATTATCCCAGTTAAAAAAAAAAAAAAAAAAGTGTAGTTAGTTGTGATCAGAAAAAAAGCAATAGAACCAGAGCAGACGAAACAAAGCAGTTCAATCCCCGGCCTATAATAACATTAGCAAAGAGCTACGGACAAATTACAAGTCGGCTCCTCCAATGACCGTTGAATGTCAAGTGCCGTAAATAGCCTCCGGTATCGCCTGCAAACACGTGTGTTGGGTATTTACATACAATAGCTTGACGTAATGGTTCTATCCATCCGCTTCGTAATCACAAACTGAGCTATGACCTGTCTGAACCTAATTTAATAATTTACGCTTGTTTTTTTTTCCCTCAGAGAACTTGCTCAAGAATTGCCACATACAGTACAGAGAACGGAAGCAAACTTTTAACAATGGATTTTATTCGCTAGTGCTTCTAGGCCATGCAGGTGCAGTGAGCAAGAGAGGAGTCTCCCCCTCCCTTAGGCAAACAGAGCACACCTTTAGTTAAAACCGCTCTTATGCAATAACAGAGGAGAGATTGTTCTTGGCACTGCCAGTGGATTAGTGGAGGTGGATGCTTGTGTTAGATAAGAAACTGTGTTTAAAATCTGGGCATCGTGTAAGGGTACAGGTGTCAAACTCAAGGCCCCGGGGGCCAGATACGGCCCGCCACATCATTTTATGTGGCCCGCGAAGACAAATTGTGCATCAAATTCGTGCGTCATTACTAGAATTGCAAATTGTCTTCACTTTTAATAATATCTTTTTTTTTTTTTAATATTTGACCAGTTTTTACTCGTCTGATTTGAAAACGAGTTATTTGTCAGTTTGTTTTGGAGCTTTTACTGTATATAATATGAGGTGCTCATACATTTATTTGGGTTGACAAGTCATAATGGCCCTCCGAAAGAAGCTATAAGAGAAGCCTGAAAGAGAATATCATCAGGCCCAGCGATACATAAAATAAAAAATAAAATTAAACCTCATAAAAATTGTTTTCATTCCTGCATCACATTTAGCATGGCTGTCAAGAAGACTTGAGGAAACAAGGTAACAAGGTGCCCATGTGATCCGAATTGTCGCCATTTGATCCCCGGGGACTCCAAGAACAGACGACAGATGAGTGTTCTTATCGTAACATTCTTTGCAATGAGCTAACATCCTCTTCCGTCTGACAGCTGAGGCCTGACAGCCAAACAAGGCCTGATGATTGTATCGCTCCAGGAAACACGATCTTTGGTTACATTTACCTCTTTTTTTTTTTTTTTTAAGGGAAAGAGAGTTAATTGAGCATGTTCAGAGAGTCAATAAGGGACCGCCAAGGACCAGAATGTGTTGACACTGGCCAGACGCCAAATGACTGAATCAACATGACAAAGCTTGGGGAGTAAGAAATCAAGAAAAGAGATTATCTGGCTTGGATATCAAGCCAGCTTCTGCTCAAGTGGAGAGTTGGTTGGAGAGAGGAGTGTTAATGAGGCTCCTCAGCAACACAACACTGAAACAAGTGCTACCAAAGCCAATCCGAAAAACTTTGGGTCTCATGTTTCTGAACAGGTGGAATAACCACAGCGAGCCACTAAGACTAGACTAGAGTAGACAAGAATGCCTTTATTGTCATTTTAGAGCAGATATACCGTATTTTCCGCACTATAAGGCGCACCGCATTATAAGGCACACCTTCAATGAATGGCCCATTTTAAAACTTTGTCCATATATAAGGCGCACCGGATTATAAGGCGCAAAGAATAAATAACTCAACGTTGCTCAAACATTAATATCACACAACACACAAAATAAACACGTAAAGCTTACTTTAATAAATTAGTCCTCATCCACGAATCCACATTGGTCCATATATATGGCGCACTGGATTATAAGGCGCACTTTCGGCTTTTGAGAAAATTGGAGGTTTTTAGGTGCGCCTTATAGTGCGGAAAATACGGTACAATTCAATATTTCTGAGTTTTGAGCTCACCATTAACACAGGTTGACAAAATATTCCATAAAAAGACTAATTACCATAAAAAATGCATTAGTATTTTTGCTTTCATTATGTTCCAATTCCTTTGTGTATAATGAATGAAGCATTAACTGAGCCATGTGCATGAGGAAATCAGCAAGGAAATTGCATAATATGCTAGGTGCTAATCAAGATAACGATGACTCAGTCTGACCGGAGGTCTCCATGTTACTGGGCAACATTGCAAATTGTTTGCTGCTATCTTTTTTCGCTCCACTAAGCCCAAACTGAACAACAATGGGGGAATAAATCCTGAACCCACACTTTAATCTGGATACACACCTAAATTTAATGACTTGATCCTTGTCACGTGCACCACCGTTTCACAAATGAGTGGTTTTTATGTACAGTAATCATGCCAACATACAAACTGACAATATGACAATATTAACTGCTTGTTGTTGGGGTGAATCAATTCCCACTTAACGTTCCCTTTATGAGTCTAGGTTAGTCCGCCATCCACATGACATTAGCTGAGTCAAGCGACATAGAGCCTCTGCTTTGACCTTAAAGAGGATAAGCCTCACAGAAAACAGATGGATGGATCATAGTTGGCCAAAACACAATCATTCATGTTGAGAGGTTATGTAAATACATTGACTGAAGTGAATGTGCAAGACAACAGATGAAGCACACACTTCCTATTTTTTTTTCTCATCTTCTTCACCAAGATGGAAAGTCAATCTATCCGTCTCCACCCACGTGACAAGCAGGTGGGACATGGTGGAGTAAAATGTGAATTTGTATCATCCATCATGTAGGAACAATACAAGACACACGGCGCCAAGTGGAGCACTTTGGCAGTCGCACCAGCTGTGTTTGCTTTTCCAATAGTAAGTGACATCCGATGGTGACCGGAGCATGGATCAATCATGATTTTTATTGTCAAACTGATCGACCCGAGAGACGAGCGGGTGCATTTCCATGTTAACAAGATTGCTGGTTTACCATAAAAAATATACAAGCATGTTTTAAGGGAAAGCGATCAGAAACACAAATGTGCTTGAGAATAACTCACTTTTACAAGGTTCTCCATCAATGTCAAGTTATCAACTTTCCATATGTGTGCCAGTACATCAGCATGTGTTTTTTTTCTGACCGAACACATAAATAAGTCATCTTACATGGAGGACTACAGAAAGCAAAGTTTTGGACAATTTTAAATGACTACGTCTTGCGATTAATCGTTTTTTCAAAATGGTTATCCATTAATTTGATAATAATTAGTTGTCGATTAATCGATTAATTGTTGCAGTTTTACTATTTATTAAATTGATGGTAAAGACCTGTTAAGTAGTCATTTATACAAAGTAATTTGATAGTTTCATATGTGCATTATTTCGTCTCCAGTTAGCCATATTGTTTTACTGTACTGCATTTTACTGAGCTGTGTTTCCGTTGTCTATTTTGGGAACCTCATTAGGACGAGCTCTCAGTATGACGCAGAACAGTTCTACGCCACTGCAAAGTATAACAACAATCATTACTCATTAAATTTCCACCATTGTTAGAGCGTCGATGGTTAATGAAGCCGTTTTGATTTGTGATATCGATCTTGTAGCGGATCACCACTGAAACGGTACGGAATGTTATAGATGGTGAGTCACTGCAAAAAGTTATTTCTCTCCTTTTTTTTCCACCTACATCAACTTCAACTATCCACCTGGAACCTTTTAATCCTGCACCTTGTGACAAATGGTTAAAGCCACCGTCCTCTTTCAGTCTTCATTTTCTTTGCACAGCTTACAGACCGTCCTTTTTTTTGCAGGTGACCCCAAAGGTGTGCTTTAATCTCCCCCCCAAAGACTTGAGGCTGTTAAGAGAGCATGACTGGGCGCACCTTGTTCTGCCGGATCAGACCTTGCTGCGCCGCTGAGCTTAGATAGAAGATTTGTTTGTGCAGCAGCAGATGCCCAAGTGCAGCTTGACTGAGTAAATCCTCTCAAAGTGGACACATGCGTGAGTGTGGGTCCACAAATTCAACTGCATGAGAAAACTTTTGAATAAAGTTTCAGGGTCACTGAATTATGCATCAAGTAAAATATGAAGCCCATTTCTTTACCGTCACTAAAAGCCATGGCGGTATGATTGGGTTTATGTTGACTATATGCAAACTCAGGTCAGAGCCAGTTCATGTGTCTTTTAGGTGACCTTCACTTTCTAAATGACAAGTCTCGGGCCAGGATGCTGTCAGCACCAGCCTCTAGTTAAGTTTCTTTTTATAGCAACCTCTCCAGATGCTGCTGCATGAACACAAGACAAATAGAATCCAAACCACAGCAGCAGAAAATAGAAACACACGAGCCACCATCACATCGGCCTAACTCGACTGTCCACGCCGCAAAAAGAACCTGGAAGCCATAAAAAGAACAATTGTGACCATTCAGTCCAAATGAATTCAAGTTAAATCCGTCTGGAAGATGGGTGCACCATCTCCACCTTGGAGGATGACACCATGTGACAGTGAGCATAGATGCTAGTCAAGATAAGTCACATGCACGCCTTGCCATATATGGAGAAAAATGCAGAGGGGAGAAGACATGAAACATTGGCGACTTCAGAATTAACAGCGGTTCAAACTTCCTAATAGACTGCAGAAGCGTTGGAACAAAAAAAAAAAAATCCTGCTGGCTACACAGACCATCAAAAGAGAAGAAAAGTTATTTTCCATCATCCATTAGCCTGCACGACCATGCATAATTCACACTAAATGAACTGACATCAACAACAAGAATGATTTGCATGGGAGAAGTTTATGTGGGAATGAGCTCACTGCTTTAAACGTCTGTGACCACCCACCAAGGAAGATGGCTGACATTACATGCCTGATTTTTTTTTTGTCACGAGTCAACATATTTGACAGTGGACCTCCTCCTGTCACAAAAGAGAACAACCAGAAGCATCACATGCTAGAAGGAAATTACGGCTCACACTCAATTGCCATCACACACACGAAAAAAACTGAAATAACAAACATCATGTTCTGTGTGGTGGATAACATTTCCTCACCTCAAAAATGTGAATGGCAAGGACAAAAAAATACAAAAACGGTGCCACAACTTCTAAGCCACCAAGTTTAGTTTCCACAGTTAAAAAAGAGAGCACACACATACACACGAGAAATACAACAATTATGGAAGTTGATTACGAGTTCTTTATGGTCCATTAACCAGGCAGAACCAACGAGGCTGGTCTCTTGCTAACAGACATTGTTTAGTATCTTACTCTGGCGCTCGTGCTGCTTCAGTCCAATTCCAGTGCAAATGAGGTAAACTGAATTCCCACAATTTCAATGCCTCATAAAGCGATCACTAATGATGCTAATTAGGACATAAATATCCCAAAAGAGTGAATCAGCACATGGATGGTGGCCAAGCAGAACCTTTCCAGAAATTACTCCCAACTATCCTCTAAGCCATGTGTGGTTCAAAAGGTACAAGTGACACAGTTGTGGGTTGCCAAGGGGAAAAGGGCCAAAATTGCCAAAAGGCTGGCTTTCTTTGCTCTTGTCAGGCCACTCACTTGGGGGGGGGATGCCCTTTTGTTGGCTCTGCATGATCCCCGAGAGCCCTTTGCAAGCAGCACACGGCCAAACAACAATAGAGAGCAACCAAATTGCATTCTAATACAACTAGTGGTCATGTCCTGTGATTGAGTGCAATGGGCCCATAAATAAAACAGTAAGAGTGTGACATCACTGTGAGCTTAACGGGTATGATCTCCTGAGCTAATATTAGAATGCAATAATACATATTACATTTATCCATTCATTTTCTATAATGCTTATCCCTTATTTTTGCCACGGTTGTGCGTCAGTCTCTCTAAAATGAATTTGGGGGGAAGACGGGGAACACCCTGAATTGGTCTGCAGTCACTCACAGGGCATATTTATTTAGAAATAATTATTCTGCACTCGTAAACGTTTATGGAAATTTAGAATTTCAAGCTTTTTTTTTCTTAGGGGGGTGTGCCACGCAAGCACGAAAAAAAAATCTGCACACAGAAAAGATTTGTAACCAAAAATTTAGACCCGTCACCATGACACACTACACATTTTATGACCCATTACAATATTAAGATTTTTTTTGCAAAATGCAATTCATATTTCAATGACTAGATTGCATCCATGCGTGCAGAAATTGTAAGCACAGCCAAAGTTAAAGCGAGTATAAATAAAAGTTTCGTTTAGTTGCGTCGAACGATGCACTGAAACACTTGTTGGTCAAACATGGTTAATCATCGCGTTTTGTCGAGCAACAAGGTAGTTTAATAAGGAGGGTAAAAAAACACTCCCCATTAGCGGAAGATTGGAATTGCATTAATAGATTTGCCGTGTGAGACGATATGTTTGTTCAACGGAACCGAACAAAGCGCACGTGAAACTAAAATAAAGTTGCACACTCACCGTTTAGTGTTTCCTCCGCTCAAACATACTGTAAATCTCCGCACAGCGTCAAAGCAGAATTGGGTTGTATTTCGACGCAATAAAAAAGAAGCGTGCTTGGTCGATATGTTACTTTCACGAGTCGTGTTGTTTCCAAGCAGGACGGAGAGCGCGGAGAACAAGCCGACTCCTCCCAGACATTGTTGCGGGGGGGCCAGGGGGGGGACTCCTCCTTCCCTCGGACAGCATAAAGAGAGAGGGGGGGCAAGGCCCAGCTTGCTACCGTTTCCTACCTTTTTCATATTCACAAATACACGCGTGAACGTCTTCACGAATTCAAGGCGTTATTTACATTCACATTAATGACTTAATGTACAGCACTCATGAAGACAGCCGACTTTCTACAGTAGAAAGACACAGATCGGTTGAAAAGCATCTGTTTTCTGTCACATTAAAATTTGAAAATTAATTATAATTTTGTTATTTTGTTTTTATATGCACAGGAGTAATAGGAGTGAAAGAGTCTAAATGCCTTTTGTAAAAACAATTAAAGAGAACCTTCGACGCCCTATGTCCTTCAAGAGGTACTGATAAGGGAAAGGAGCACGATTGTAAAGTTTGATAAATGTATTCCTATTTTTGTTAGTCCCTCCACGATTCTGGAGAGAAAAAGCATCGATTCCATCCATCCATTATCCGAACCGTTCATCCTCACCATGCTGGCTAACTAGTGTGACATGTACAACATTACCAAGTTCACCTAAATGAATGCTGCTTGAAGGAAAAATCTATTTATTTCATTACATTATTTTTGTCTATTTTATTTTTTTTACAAGGACTCACAGTGATTGTAACTGTCAAACTCCATGAATTATACTGGCCATCCGTTCCCCACAATCTTTGGTGACCTTTTTTGACATTTGCCATCAATACAATTGAGTATTACCAAGTCCCCTCATGAGCATCGTAAATGCCCCTCCCATCTGTTCGTCATCCTCCGTGAACCAGGAAGTCACCTGCTCACTAACAAAGAGATGAACAAACAAATATTACCCTCCACTATTTTTGTTTTTGACTTCAGTTCACACCTTTTTAATAGTTTGTGTGACATCCCAGTTATAATTGGTTCTTCTAAGCTGGCTAAAACACCAACATGAGGGATAAAATACGATGCTAATGTACATGTGATGCACATTTATAAATTGTTATTTATATGAGCATGTTTGTTAAAACTATGATGCTCTCCTGTTTCAATGTTAAGTGATTAACATTTCTGTTTTAATTGCACATATGAGATCTCCTGCTGTCAAGTTCTGACTAAGTAAAAGGATTTGTCTGTCACATGGATCAATGAGCTGATAAAGAACAGGTTTGGTCTCCTCAGACAATCAATCAGCATGCGGGCGTTGACAGAATGCATTGTTATTCATGCGACAAATGTGCAAGAAGCATTCTTCTTTCATTTTCCCTTGACCGCATGAAGAAACAAAAATTCCTCCGACCTTTTGGTAGCGTTCGTCATATAGCTAGAAATTGGTACCAAAAACTCAGTGTTGGCTAATGTTGCTTTTTGGACAGGCTTGCTAGACCCAATCAGACTATAAATATGAATAAATTTACTGGGGCTCCGCTGGGAGGCCGAGCGTCCATGCTTATCACTGCAAGTCATCGTAGGTCGATAAAGCACGGCTGTGCAGCTTTCTATCCTCTCATCACTCTTCCGCTCTGCTTAGCAACTCTGGTTAGCCAAGCATTTATTTTTAACAATCAACACGGTATCTAATTAAGTATCTCTGGCCGTTTAAAAGGCTACAAGCAAAAGTGTGTCATTGCAAATGGAGATAAAGTGAAATAAAAGCAAATCTGTTCTCAATTGTAGATTGGTCTTTTTAGTAGTACTGCACAGTTGTAGAAGAGGTGTTAAAGCGTAATCGACAACTACTCAATTATCAAATGAATCGACAACTATTGTAACAAGTAATCATTTAGAGCCATTGTCAACTTAAAATGGTTAAAATCCTCAATTTTTCAGCCTCTCAACAGTAATTATTCTCTGATTTCTGTAGTACTGCATGAAACACGTGTGAATATGTTTGATCAAAATAAGACATTTGTAAACATCTGCTTTTAGTATGGAAAACAGTGACGGAACCAGTAACTGAATCGGTTTCAAAAAGGTTGCCATGTATGTGCATCAATCAATTCAGTTTTGTTTTGTTACTTCAAATCTTGGGGGATTTTGTTTTAATATTTTTTAAAAGAAATACTTATTGTTAATTACTCCCTCCTCCCCTGCACTTGGGTCCTCCACAGTCGACCACAAAAACCTCAAACGCTGACAAAACATGCATGTTAGGCCTATCACCCAAAGTCGACCTTTATAATGATAATCAGTATAGGAAATGCATCAATGTTTAGTATATACTTTATTTTCCAAATAATTCCTGTAGACAGGCCACTGAAAAGTCATATCTAATGTGCATAACCAGTCAATTATAGGTTCAGGCCTTGTTGACCTTCTGTCTCTTAATTTTTGAATATTTGAATGTCCACATATATGTGAATTTAAAAGTAATTAAAAATATAATTGAAAAGATACATAAATTACATTGCGAAGGAGATCCATCCCATCCCATTATTGAACCATTTATTGATTGGGACGTTTGTCGTAATACCGTTACCCATACGTAAATTGTAAGTGAAGCTCAATCAGGTGCTAAGAGTCTGCCTTAACTAACAATGGTGCAAGAGGTTCTTAGGTCACACACATTGTCATTGATTTCTCATTAGTAAGGACCTTGGGAAGCTGCTTACTGCATCATTTAGATCAAAACTGTCATGTTCAATTAAAAGCCTTTGTTTTTTTTTCTTCTGGCCTTATCTTTACACCGCCCTTCCGTCACCTTTCCTGTGTAACTTCTTTTGTCGTTACTGTGAGCTGCTGCAATTGCCTCTTTCATGTTGTCTGCTTCATCTAGACACGTTGAAAGAATTGTTGCTAGGTGTGTCTGATTGCAATCACACAAACTATCACATCGGCTTCCTTGTGTTTGTGCCCGCTACAAAATTACTCCCTAAGAGATTTCTGACCTACTGTCTCAGACATTTCTATCACAGCGAGCCATAAAGTACATACATGGAAAGGACAGACTTCTCATTCCATCCAAATAATCTCAGTCTACAATAGCAATAAGGGTGAGGAAAATCACTTACCATCTACCCAATTCACACACATGCCTGCACACTATTATTACCCTATTACAGTGCTCGTATGGGCAGAACAAAGTTGGAAAGCCTGAAGACAGTAGGTGGGTGTTGAGAACTCCTTTGAGGGAAGGAAGAATGAGTCAAGGTGCTAATGGGTGTGCGCGTGCGTGTGTACGTGCGCGTGAGAGAGAAAGACTGTTATATGTATGTTTTTTCTCTAAAAAAAGTTTAAGTTTATCAAGTAAATTTGTCATTAAATTCTATCCATTTTCTACAGAGTGTAGCCTCATTACTTCTCCCTAAGATGTCACCTTAGGGCACAGGTGTCAAACTCAAGGCCCGGGGGCCCAGATACGGCCCGCCACATCATTTTATGTGGCCAGCGAAGACAAATTGTGCATCAAATTCGTGTCATTACTAGAATTGCAAATTGTCTTCACTTTTAATATCTTTTTTTTTAAATATTTGATCAGTTTTTACTCGTCTGATTTGAAAACAAGTTATTTGTCAGATTGTTTTGTAGCTCTTACTGTATATAGTATGAGGTGCTCATACATTTATTTGGGTTGACAGTCATAATGGCCCTCTGAAAGAAGCTATGACTACAAAGCAGCCCACGAAAAAAATGAGTTTGACACCCCTCCCTAAGGGGTTTGTGTGATGATCCGGGGAGCTAAGTTGTCTGAGCCTTTATGTCCCTGGCAAGGTCATCTATGGCAAACAGGTCCCAGGTGTGAGACCAAAGAAAAGGAAGCTGTTTTCTCCCAGCCAAAAACAAGTCGTCTGGAGCCAGACAGGTCCAGAGGTGGGGATTGTTAATGAGCACTACTTGGTGGCCTTAGCTGCACCCCAGGCAAAGCCCGAAGAGGCAGTGTGGGTTCCCCTTCCCATTGGCTCACACCACCTGTGGGAAGAGCCAAGTGGGTCGGCCGAATGCATAGAAAGCAATCACAGACGGTGAGAATGCCATCAAGTTGAAGAGAGAATCCTATTGGGCCTTTTTGTGAGACTCTGGTGGTAGCTGATGGGTACCAGCTGGCCAAGCAGAAGCAGCTTTGGCAGTTGGTGTGGCAAGAACTCGGGTGTGGTAGTTCAGCAAGGCCATGAAGGAAAACCCTTGCACAGCTTCGAAAAATTATGCTCCACGATATGCCACTTTGAGGAGGAGGAAGCTGTGCATCATTAACACTGTGTGGAGTTTGACTAGTGGCAATGCTGACCTCAACTCGAGACAAGAGGGATCGTCTCATTTCTCCTCAACATTTATACCTCCACATATTTAACTCATCTGTCAATCTGTGGACTACCTGTGGTATTCCACAAGGTTTGGTATTGGGACCGAGGTTACAGTATTTTCCGCACTATAAGGCGCACCGGATTATAAGGCGCAGCTTCAATGAACGGCCCATTTTAAAACGTTGTCCATATATAAGGTGCACCGGATTATAAGGCGCACCTTCAATGAATGGCCCATTTTAAAACGTTGTCCATATATAAGGTGCACCGGATTATAAGGCGCACCTTCAATGAATGGCCCATTTTAAAACTTTGTCCATATATAAGATATATACATTTGGCCCGCGGGCCGGACTTTGGACACGCCTCCTGTAGTGGCTCAATATTGGCCCATATATAAGGCGCACCTGATTGTAAGGCGCACTTTTGAGAAAATTGGAGGTTTTTAGGTGCGCCTTATAGTGCGGAAAATATGGTATTTGTAATTCACTTAAATATTTGCATTGTCTTCAATATATATATAAAAGGTTTGTAGATGACACAAATTTATTTTGTTTGCTCAGGGGATAACATGAAATGAGAAAAAAATATGTGGGAAGGGTACCGATCGTGTTAAAAAAAATAATTGTAATATGTCATCAAATGAAAATAAAAACAAAATTTCCAGTAAAATAGAAAGTGACTGTTATCTGTGATAGCTGATGGACCCAGTGATTGATAGAGCCATGCCGGCTGTCAAGCGTCTTGGTGTGGATTAATTGGCATGAGAAAATGTGTGATGGATTCACGGCTCATCGTTTGGGATCTGCCTCTAACTGCCTGGCTAGCATTTGTCAGTGAGGGACGATGCTCTGTGTGTTATTTATTTGTCAGTTGCTACTGAATGACATTGCAATTACCGTTTATGTGGCAGTGCTAAAACTATTAACGGTGGTCCAAGACTCTATTTGTCTCCAGTGCTGTTCTACAATGTCAATTGTAGTGTCTGAAACTAAATAAATTTTTGTTGAAGTCGTTGCATGCATGTGTTGATATTTCTCACACACTCTCACACCTTTTATGAGATCACACAAATCCTCCCAGTTTTACTGTATATTCTTAGTTATACATGACCATCTGCTGTGTGAAGTAGCAAAATCTGTTGTGTCGTTCTGCAAAGTCCCTAGGAAACAAACTAATACAAGCAGATCAGATTATTTACTATCGTCCCAAAATAAAGTTTGATCATTGTTTGTTGTGAAAGGTCTTCTCACTCAGGTTACATTTATTTTCAGTATTGTTGTGTGTTGTTCTTTCAGTTTGTCTCTTTGAAAATGTTGGTGTGGCATAATAAACATTGCCGCTTCCAAAAACGAGGTCACTCGATTGAATTACTGCCGTCTAAAATTGAGTGTACTGAGAATAAGATACGACAAGGCAACAAAGGAACACATGACAATGTGAAGTTCAGTAAAGAAAATGGCATAATCTGATTCCAATGAGTCAAATGTAATCAGTCACTTAAACTGCTTATGTTTAGTAATTGAATAAAGCAACCGGTAACAAGGCTAACACTGTGGACTGTAAACAACTTGGAAGTGAAAGTTCAAGAATAAGAAAAAATAAACTTTTTGTCTTGCTGAATCATAATTTTTGAAAAACATATGTGCCAAGAAGATCTTTATTTAATCGTACGAGAATGCACAAAATGCACGGTGACCCTTTCGAGCGAGCTTCCCATACGCTTGACCTTCTCGCTTCCCATGGCGAAACACATTCACACCCATGTTGAGAGGGCAGTTAAAATTACCTTGTTAAAATCCGCTTAACTGGAAACACGCAGCATTGAACTCCACGGCACTAAATAATCAGCCACTAACAGGAAGGCCATGTCTTTGTATCTGGTATCTTAGGTTCAGATAATGGATGGATGGTAAAGATCTTTTAGAAAGATTATACCCCTCCACTCCTCCAGAATAAATATGTCTAGACTGTCTGGTTTGTTTACACACTATGATGCAACAATGCATCATGTTGTGTATAATAGACATGTTATTGCATATTGTGATTTGAGCTGGGTAGAAATTAAATTCATGCAAACTTTACAGAGCACAGTGCTTTATGGCATTGAGCTTCCATGTCCTTGAGAGAGGCTGAAATAAACACCTTTCTGGTGCATTTCATCACAAGGGGGAACCTGCTGGTTTTGGGCACCACTGCAGTCCTTTTGTAGCTGAGTGAGGGTGTGTGCGTGCGTGTGTGTGTGTGTATGTGTGTGTCCTAGAAGCACTTTGTGGTAGTCGTAATCCACTCTCTCCATTTGGGCTGTGGAATTGTGTTAGGCCTCTGATTTCTGGAGTATGATGAGTGCCACACTGACCACAAGAGAGACGTTTTTGGTTATGTTTTTAGCATGCTAGCAGATTTTATGGTCATAACACTCAAAGAGTGGTATTGGTTTAAAATGTGTCCACAATATGGTAATTAATACCGTCTGTGTAGTTAGTTTGTAAACATACCACAAAGAAGTCTGAAGAAAATATTGGGAGATGATTTCTTTGTTGTAACAATGCTTCTTGGCAATAAGTTTTGTACCACTGAAAAGCTTGTAAAGTAGATTTTTAAATGGTCCCAAATTTGTAAGGATGATGCATTTATGGGATGAGTAGCAGAGTTGAGTATATTGGTTGCACCCTTGAAAGGTTTGCCAAATCTCTTCCAATTTTGCTGTTGCCACTAACTCAAAATTGCATTTTTAGCTTGAGTGAATCCTTATGTGAGACCCCTAGTTGCTATCAAATTTTAAATGCACATTTAAATAAATATATTCAGGTCATTATTAGCTGTAATTGAGTATTAAATGTGGCCGTTTGAAGATAATATGGAACGAAAAAATTCCAAGAAGACTGAGAGGAGAGTAATGATAGGGAAGACATAAGGGGTGTGGTGGAGCATCATTACTCCTCTTCTCATTTGTCGATTCATTTGCAGAGGCTATGGTGTGAAAGATGTGATTTACACATCGCATTAGAAGAGGCCAGAAGGGCTCTGATAAATTAAAAAGAAAGAAGTGAAAATGTCTGGATTCATTTTTGGGCCGCAACATGCCGGACAACAACAACTGTATTTGAAGAGATGCAAAGTGATTAACAGGAAGAAGAAGAGGCAGAGAAGGTCCCCTACTAAGAACCAGTTATATTTGTTGTTGCCCAGAAATAAGCACTTCATATGCTCTGCTTGCATGTTGCTGCTCTGTCAAAGTACCCCTTTGAAGCTTTATAATTACCATAGCAGCTATGATAATTTTCTGCGTATAGCGGTTCACATTACATATCAACATTAACATTATGTAAAGTCAGCAAAGTCAGCGCCGATAGGCTCCATCTTAGTCGCAACGCTAACAAGGACAAGCGGCATACAACATGGATGAAAAGATGGAAAAATGCCAAGACCAGCTGGGAATTTACAGACTGGAGTGCAACTGAGAGAGCACAGAGGGAATATCCTCTACATTGTCGATAGGTCACGGACTTCTCAACACCCAAACACACACACACACACACACACACACACACACACACACACACACACACACACACACACACACACACACACACACACACACACACACACACACACACACACACACACACACTGGAGTGGCATCTGCTGTCAATAGACGCTGTCACACTGCACTCTCTGCTGGGGCCACCCGTCACAAATGTTCTCAGTGAGGTCCCTTCCTTCCTTCCTTCACTCTTAAGGAGAACTCAGAGGATTTGGTCCCAGAAAGACAAGGAAACAGGAAGCGTGTTTCTGCTTAACAGGATGGCAAATGTCCGTATTCGCTCTCAAGTTCAATACAGTAATCCCTCGTTTATCGTGGATAATTGGTTCCAAAAACCACCCGCGATAAGTGAAATCCGCGAAGTACGGTCACCAACAAGAAGTACTGGGCAGGCTAACGAGTTAATGGAAAAATGCTAATTCGCGATCGTGCTTACACGCGAAAAGGGACTTCTAAAGGAATGTAAACGAACATTTGGAGCAATTCTACATTGTCCTAAAGGTTAGACACACGTTTCATCAATTTAGAAGTTTTATTTTGACTTTTAATTTTTTTTTTCAATTTGGAAAAAAAATCTGCGATGTAGTGAAGCCGCGATAAACGAAACGCCAAGTAGTGAGGGATCACTGAATATGAATCACCAGGAGGCCTGGTTTTTAGTCCCTGCAAATGGAAGCACTCTGCATAAAATGACTGTAATTCTTAAAAGGTAAATGTCATATTCATACAGAGCCTCTTAAAATAGAACTTAAAGTCTTCCCGTAAATTTAGTCTTCCACTTTCCTCTCTCTCACACATGCACAAAGTAATGGAATAGAAAGGTTAAGTAAGTGTCAATAAATCAGAGAAAAGAACATAACTGGTAATGCTTTTGTGAGTGTACAAATGTATGAGAACAATATGTCCCAAAAGTTAGGAAAGTGTACTATCGTGTTGCGTATGAGGAAGGCTATGTGGATTAATTGTTAAATGTGAATATGTGCATTTGTGTGTCTTAACATCATCAATATCACCCACAAGGGTCCCCCTGCCACCTCACTGATGGAGGATTAAACATTTATGAGCATGTTTATTAATGACCAGCAGGCGTCACGGTTCAGAAACACACACACAGATTGGAGAAGCGGCAGGAGGGAAGTTTGTTAGCAGCAACAGTGTTAAATGTGTTCAAGTGTGAAGGAAGATGAGATTTGTATCAACATGTTTCACACCTAAATGCTCCACTAAAAACAGCAAAGACTTATGTATTATAAATAATAGTTTAGAAGACATAATTGCAACATATATTTACTGTTAGACTTGGCCACAGTGGTTTATTTTCATTCGAGGAACATGGGCATATAATATCCTAAAATCAAAATGCAAAAATTTAAATTTATTTTAAAATAAATAATAAAATAAATAATAAAATACAATAAAATTGAATGTATGTTCAAATCATTATCTAGAGTGGCAAAGACAAAAAAAAATGAATATAAAATATGGTATGCTGGCTGTGTTTCTTTGTCTATTAGCAAGTTAATTCCTGGTTTACACTGACTGGACCATACCATGTTTGAGTCTGGGGGGTGGTTGGAAGCGTTTCTATTGAGACTGAGTGAAAAAAAACATGTTAAAGTGGCGATTTTTTGATTCACGCAGAATGATGTATGAGGATTTGGCAGACAAGACTACAATTTGCATTCTGGTATGGTTGAATGCTTGAAGGGAAAACACATCTTGCATCCATATTTACCCGAACTTGCACCAATATTAAAGTGAATTCAGAGATTTGTTATTTTCAATCCATTATTCAAGTTAAAAGTTATCTGTTGAATACATGCAAAGACTGTGTAGTATTCCCGTGAAGAAATATTGTGTTAAGCTGTTTTGTTTGTTTGTTTTGTTTAGTATTTGAGTTTTTTCTGATTATTGGGGGTCATGGACAAAACAGCATCGTGTGATTTTAGAGTGCGGCATGAGTTGCGTGTAAAGAAGGGTCTAAAAATGGCTGACACCAAATGAGTTAAGTGTTAACAAGACCATCATGCATGAACTAGCACTGACAAACAACTTTCCTCTCACAAATGAACGCTGTCTGCCCTCGCGTCTAAGGCCATGTTTCAAAAATCCTCCGTTGACATGTTCAATGAATGGGCGATGATAAATCGTAGAAGCTGCTATTTTAGGGGTAAGAAAAAGTCAGTGTCACTTTAATTTGTGCTGTTTTCGTTTTTATGAGAATCTAAAAACAGAACGAAGTATCTCTCAGTAGTGGCATCCAAAAAATTTACATGATTTAAGACTGATTTAATGGTGCAAGAAAAAAACATCATTAAAAGACTGCTTAACATCATTCAGAGCTAATTGGTTTTAACTCAGTGATAAATATTGTAGCTGTTATTCACCAAAACAGTAAGTGATGAGAATTGAGGTCAAATCAGGCAAAACATAAAAACTTGTTTTTCCCTCACCAACAAAATGAAGTGTCGAAAAATGAAAGTGTACGACATTTTGTGCAATGATTTGATGACAGACAATGAAGATGCGACTGACTTATTTATATAAAGGACCTCGATTTACGATGCTCTGGTTTTGTGGTTACAAACACAAACCAGCTATGACTAGTTTTAGCCCCTTTTAGTCTGCAAGCTAACCACAGATGTAATGGAACTATTCACCCTTATTGATCACAGTCTTTCATCGTTTTATTAGAGGCTTACAAATTTAGCGCTGCAACAATTAATCAAATAAGATGAATAATTCACTGCAAACGCACGTAATGGTGGCGAGCCAGGAGAAAACAGTCTGTAAAACAGAGAATGTCCCAAGTTGGGGATTCTGCAAAGCAAAACTGGCTTAAAGACGGACGGCACATTGTAATGTAAAGCTAGTTAGCTTATTTAATTGATTTAGGTGAATTTAATTTAGGTCAGCCACAGCTGCCAGTCCACTTTCTATGACTAATAATAAAAAAAATCAAAAGGAACAACATTATCAAGACATTCATATGTGCGCTTGTTTTGCCCACAACAGCGCTCCAATATGCAGACTGGCTAACTGTTAGCCAGTTAACAGCCAAGCACTAACCAATCTTCGTAATTCACCAGGTCAGGCCCTGCATTTTGAAGCAAAGTCACACAACATGGTAGAGTGATTTTGGTGACCCCGACTGTATATAAAACAACACCCGCACCTCATGTGCACACTATTGTATTATGTATTTACCCGATTACTCGATTAATCATTAGGATAATCCATAGAATATTTTCTCCGACAAATATTTGATATTAGCATCCCCAAGACAAATATTTACCGTAATTCAGACTACCATAGCAGAGGTTAGTGATAAAATGTGAATGTTGACCAATGTGCAAATTTGGTCAACTTTTTGGACGAATCTATACTATTGGTCAGTCTGCAATTTAAAATAATAATAATACAACTGATTGACCAATCTAAATTGCCTAAATGGCTTGCTCTCTTTGACAATGCTATTAACAGCTCAACAAACATGACATATTTTTGGTTTCCTCAAAAGTAATAGTTTCTAAGATTATTCCACAGATTCCACCTGACGTTTGAGATATTTGGATGACCTCAGTATCGTGTGTACGTATTGTATATTTCTTACAGAGCAGTTATTCAATTGCAGAGGGACTGTGCAATAAGAAATGTGCCGAATGTATAGCATGGGTTGGCAAAGTATGGCCTGCGGGCCACAAATGGACCAACCTATTGTTTACTTCAGCAGAGGTGTGGAATAACTCGCTATAATTTCAATTGAACGCAATTACGCACATTTGCCGATGACTCTCAAAGGAAAACCTTCTTAGCATCTAAAACAAACTGAAAGACATTGACTCTAGGCCTAATAGGCTAATTACCAGCTAGCAGCTTGAACCACGCTCTCACATGGTGAGGGAAGTGGAGAGGAGGAGTAAAATAGATGCGCAGTCATCGCACTTAACGGAAAACAATGAGGCTTGTTCTTTTGAAACAGGTGTCACATCTGCAGACAGCGCTGAGTCAGACTTTTAACAAGCAGCTTTTTACAAGGGTTTTGTAACCCGGTGACAGACTTATGAATGGAGACTGGAGGGGAACGAGCGTTAAATGTCTGCTCTTTATTAAAGGGGGTGTGTGAAGCAGACCTCTTGCAGCAGAGTGTAAAAATCCGCCTGGTGACGCGATGAGGGGGAGTATATTCACGGACCCAAATCTCCCCCACCATCCTCCATTCGTTTCCACACACTATATATGCTGTGTTGAAGCTTGCTCAGCATCTCAACCCCCCCCACGAAACACACACATTTTCCACATTTAATAAGCTCCCCTGATACCTGGATAACAATCACGCTGGAAATCAGCATTTTGCCTTCTTGACAACAACTTCATCTGCACGTTCAAAGCCTCATTCCCACGTCTCCTAATAGTCACAACCTTTGAACTCCAATGTGATCTCTCGCTCACTCTGCATGTTATGAGAATCTGAGATGGGAATTAAAATAAATAAATTAATAATAATATTATAATAATATAAGAAACATAATATAATAAATTACATATATATGCGATATATGTATATATATATATTTTTTTAATTGTTATACGCACACACACACACATATAAATAAAATAATAATAAAAAAATAATAATAAAATAAATGAAAAAGGTCCAGATTTCCCAAATCTCATTGCTTGATACAGCTATTATGAGCAAGTAGGGGAGGGGGGGAGGCTATCCATGGGTTAACTGGTAAATTTCCATTTATTTATTTATTTTCTTTAACATATTTAAAACAATGTAAACAAAGCTACCAGCCGGCAGTCCTAAAATGTGTACGCAACCCTGTTTGCACAAGTGAGACTGATTCAAGTTGCATTGTGACAACCACTGCTGAAGCACTGCCAACGCACAAACAGTAATGTGAACGAGGCTGAGGTATTTCGTGACAAGCATTTAAACTGCTACTATTAAAACACACTCACTGGTATGTAAATACACAGTGGCTTGGCAAACACATGCTGTCATAACACAGTGTTAAAAACCTTTTGAATGTTCCCCAAAAGACAATTACATGAACGACACAAATGAAAGTTGAGGATATAATTAGATCATATTTGGGAGGTAAGTGGTACGAAAACATTCTGAAAATGTAATAGCTGGCTAAGTAAATGAATTCTAAAGTGTGACATTCTTATTGCATGTACCCTATAATGCCCGAGGGCTTTTCCAATTAAAATCAATGAAATTCAATCTCAATTGGCTATATTACACTAGTATGCCATGTAAAGACTGGCATCCCATAATAGGTATTTAACACAATATGGATTCATAAAAAGAATCAATTATTAAGTTTCCAATTTTGACTGCACGTTGTATTAGTGGAAGGCAAATCTTCGAGTTGAGAGGTTCTGGGTTTGAATCTTAGTTTGGGCCTTTCTGTGTGGCTTTGGCATGTTCTTCTCAGGTTTGCATGTTTTTTTTTATCTGGCTACTCCAGCTTCCTGCTGCAACATATTAACAAACATCTAGGTGTGAATGTGAGTGTGATTTTTGTTCATTTATCCATGCCCTGTAATTGGCTGGGCAACAAATCATTATCAAACAGTATTTCGCCATTGACATGAATGAAAATGGCATTAATTCGTTCCAGCTGAAAAAAAAACGTGTTTTTCGTTTCCAAAATAATGATTCTCGTAAGTCTGGAAAAATGGGGCAGTGTGTACTTATTATTTGTAATGATATGATGGGGTGGCATCCATTTATATGATTTGATAAAAGCCCTCTGAAAGAAACCATAACTACGACATGACACATGATGAATGAGTTTGACACCCCTGGGAGTCTACAATAGTGTTTCTGAAGGCGCTTTTGAAATAAAAATGGCACACTTTTATTTCGGGGCTACACAGGTCAATTGCGCAACCTCTACTATCTAATAGAAAATCATTTAATTGTCCTGTCACTCACCATGCGTCACTGTCACAGTTGAATAAATAACGTACAGTCTTGATTTGTAATAATTTTCAAACCAATTAAGTGAAACTTCTTAAATTGCTGCTAATAATAAGTAATATATCTCCGTTTATCAATCTACGCCAAGGACATAGTGACAGACAGAACGATTAAAAGCTTATCTGCGAGGTGGTAATTAACCTGTGTATCGACTTCTGTGACATATTTATTTTAGTGGTGTGCCGTGATATTTTTCCAATGTCATGTAATATGTGCTTTGGCTCAGTACGGCTTGGGAAACACTGATCATGGTAGCAGAAGCTCCTTGAAACCAGCAGGACGTTTTAAACACCCCCACGGCGATGAATAATTGCTGGAGCTGAGATAGGGGATTCCTCCCTCCCGTGTACACAATGATGGATGCTCCCGCAAATGTCCCCAACTGTTCCCCAGACTAGGAATGAAGACGATATGGATATACTGCAACCATGGCAGGCTGCTGTTACTCAACTAATCGAACGCTTGAATCAATTAAGACTGTGGCGAGCAAAACAAGAAGGTTACGGAATATTTCCTTGCAACAGAAGCTCATCCCATTTATCAAATAACTCCCAAAGAGATAAAATATATGAGTGATTTATTCCAGTGATGCAGTTTTTTTTTTTATCCCCTTATCATACTACTGAAGAATTTTGTGTAGAGGCCATCTCTTTCAAGGTAATAGCTCTATCTGCTAAACGGTACCACACTGACCTCTAACGGTCAGATTATGTAATAGGCCCATGACTGTTCTGCTGTGAGAACGCTCCCACGCCAGTCAAGAGCGATTTAAAACACAATCACTCAACTACACATCGTCATCCATGCTAACTATCTGCCTTGATTCATTCGCTCAGTCGACTCTCAACCATTAGTGTCACCACCTTGTCATGAAAATGCAGTGAATCATTTCCCTCTCCAATTAAGTCTCGGGGCTCCTCATCAATTACCTGCTCACGTACCAAGTTATGATTGGCTAGTTTATTTAAGGACTGTAATGTAGACTAATGAAGGCACCGGAGCATCATTGCACATTTGATGGATGCTTTCCACATTTAACTGAACTAATGACATAAAGTGTAAAAAAATAAAAACGGTCAAGATTTTTACGATTTTTTTAATCAGTGATGAAAGTAAACTTTTTGTGCTGATTCTGAAAGTGACATTTTTTATCTCCAGCACATGTTTTCATCATTTTCATAATATGTACTATAGTAATATATTTATTCGTATATCTGTTGCCCATTGGAAAATATTTGCTAAGCTGTCTTTTGGGGTATTACAGATTTACGTACAGACTTTGTGATAGACCCATAAATTGTTATTTTTGATGACATATCTGCTTAGGAGCATAAAATATGTTGTGTGGCTTTACGGGTAGTAATTATATGGAAATAAATCTTCTTCTATCGCTCTGTGTTATTAAACAAATCGCCTTGTGTTTTCCTTCTTATCCTATGTAGGCCCATTTCAAGTATAGAGGGAGAACGAATGCTGGCTCAGCTCTTGTGCTGAGTGAAGCGGTGATTAAGCCAGCCAGCATCTGCAGCTTTGCTTATGTTGTTTATCCATCCATTTTCTATAGTGTTTATCCTTATTAAGATTAAGACTTCTAATCTAAGACTTATCGCATGCACCCCTGCTAAATCACAGATTGTGCTTTGATTTTTTTTAATAATTACAGCTGAGTATGAATGTGCTTTTAGTGTACTACCACAATGCGATGTAATATGCCGGGCGGTGAATATGTACTTTGCGCTTATGTGTTGTCCCGTCATGCTTTTGTTTGTTTGTTTATAATTAACATGAATTGGCCTACAGCATTCCATATTATTTTATCATTGAAACTTTCCTTAGATTACATTTTGGTGTTAAAAATACACAAGGTTTTGTTCTCTTTTGTTTGATGTGTCAGTTTTGCAGGACTGGTAGATCTCAACTGCAAGTGACTTAAGCAAGCATGTCTTATTAGGAAAACAGTGTGATCAAGAGCGTGTGAACAGGAGTACTTGAAAAAAAATGTGTTTTAACAAAATTAAGTGTTTTAATACATTAAATTAGCAACGTGACAGGATTTCCCAAAAAGCAAAGTCTGATTGGAAAGGCCATTTTAACCTGAATACAACACAGCAAGAGTTTTGGAAATCAGATGAGTGTGGAGATATAGGGCATTTTGTGTGTGCGTGTACGTGTGTGTGTGTGTGTGTGTGGGGGGGGGGGGGGGGGGGGGGGGGGGAATTGCCTTTTTGCGGACCCCTTGATGCAGCCGCCTACATTATTTCCCATATTTAAATGAGTGTTTTTTTCAGTTTCAGTTTCAGTTTATTTAGAGGAAAGGTCGACATGTAACATCAAAGTTTCATGGACTGGCCTGACTCAGTTCAAGAACTGTTTTACAGCAGGTTCCTATAACATTACATACATTTCAATACAATATATATATATATATATATATATATATATATATATATATATATATATATATATATATACATTATTGTTTATTGGTGCTAGTTTGGTTTGTTATTAAAAAATATGTGTATAGCCGTTTAAATTGCATAATAGAGGTGGCTGATCTGATTTGAAAGGCCATCTTATTCCAGATCAAAATAGATGTGCGGATAAATGAGTTCAGACGAAAATTGTTTTGGTATGCTGGGGTTCGGATGAGGTCCTGTGTAACTGAACGGGTGATGTGGGCCTGTCTTTCACTACGGCCTGGGATGATTTTGCTGTGTTAGTAGAAGAGGCAAACAGACGTTGCTGAATTTAATAAACTAAATCCATCTAATTATTGAAGGGAACCCGCTGTTTGTTTGTTTTTGCTATAGGCTTCAAGGAATATATTGAAACGCAAAAGACGTGTCAGTACTCACCCATAAAGGGTAAACTTTATGACTTCAACTGATCCTTTAATTGTGTCTGCTACTCAGAGAATCCCTTCTTTGTTTGGCAGCCAAGTTTGATAAAAGAATATTCACAAATAAGCTCATAGTGGCCGGAATTTTGAGGTGTGCTTTGAGTGATCGCCTTAAAATGCTGCTATCCTTCAAACGGAATAACTTGCCTTAAAAATGCGATATAGTAACGCAAATTCAACATTATTTAACAGAAAAGCAGTGTAAGCAGTAGGTCATGTACTTTAGTCAACTAATTGTTTTCTCGCGAATGTATCTGTTATGAGGATTTTAGAGGCATTTGAAATGTTTTTTTTTTTTTTAATCCATCACGTTGCTATTTAAATGTGTTAAAAATGTGGGGAGGGATAAAGCGATATACACAATTTATATGGTTTCTCTACAGCTCAGATTTTCACCTACTGACAATTTCCGTGTTTATTTTAAGGTGTCACTTCTTAAAATTTACATTTGTCACAATAATATATATATATAAAAAAATATAGCAATATCTGATGCACCTTCAACTTTTATTTATTATACCATTTCCTGTGGTGGAACAGTAGCCTAAGCATCTCCGGGGATGTGCCTGAACAGAAGAGCACTACAAGCATGAAATGAACACGACAAGAGGCTACAAGGCTGCATGCACAGAACAAGTATATTGTCTCTTCTAAATTGAGTGCTGTACAAACTCTCCAGCTACCACACATGAAAGGTTTGTTAATTCTGTCCAGGTAGTATGCGCACACACACACACACGCATTTTGGTGTGTATCGCACAGGAGCAATGAAAAGAGTCCATTGAAAAGGCACAATCCAATCATCTGCAACAGTCACCAAGCACAACACAGGCTGAAATCATCTGTAATTTAAACTATGTCCCGTGTTCCCCATCCACCAGAGTGGATGGATGATCTAGCTGCATTTTCAGTTCCAAATAACATTTACTGTCTGAAGTGACGGCACATAGTGTGCACGCGTGTGAAGAAATGTTTCCGGTTGTCCTGGGTCAGAAAAGCAGTCCTAAAGCATGTGTTTAAGGAGACAGTTGTTTATTTCACACTAAAACAAAATGCACCTGACATCCATCGCATCCCTCTGTTCATTGTCTTAATCCATTGCTCCTCCCCATGCTGTTACTGTTTTGCTCAGCTTCATCATAATTAGAAACACATTACATATACAGCATAATAAAGTTTTTTTTTTTTTCTCCATACGGTTCCAAATTGAGTAGTAGCAATAGCCGTAATGTTTTATCAGGCTTAGATGTGCGTGTAAAAAAAGCACAAGACACCTTAAAAGCATTCACTAAAACTTTGCAGCAGCATTTTAAAAGAAGGTGTAAGAAATGAGCGCACAACTGTAATTTTCCAGTGTTGTGTGCAATTGTATCCATTGCTGAACAGTCAACAATCCATTGCTGAACAGCCCTGATGTCATCCTTTCTTCCATAGGAAGGTCAAAGCGCGTGCCCCCACACAAACCGTTTGGGGTAGTCGATCAGATAAAACGTACCCGTATCCCACTGAGCGGCAAACGTTTGCGAGTGGATAGTGATATTTTTTCGTCACCGTTCGTTCAAGGTTGTCAGATGTGACCTTGAGTGAACCGTAACGAGGCCGCGTATTCGCTACCACTTGCAAACGTACGACCCTCCGTTTGATACCTACTTAAGCTATGCTTGCTAAAACGTGATGTGGTGGCAGTACAAATTAAAACGGAAACAAAATACTGTACAAACAAACAAAATGTTCTCAGAATAAGTCACTAAGGAGCTCTCTATTTAAGTACACTGGTAATTGTGAGCTATTTGCCGTGTCCGGTGTGGTGGTGATGCTTTGCTGACATGAGTACAGAGAAGAAGAGACAACTATACAAAATGATCTGTTACCTACTGAGTGATGATTATGTCCCCTCAGTGTCTGTGTCAGTGTCTAGCACTGGCTCACTCGCAGCTTCCTCCATGGCCTCACTCTGTACAATGTCTACGTCCTGAGGAGGCCCGGCCTGCTCCTGCTCGGCTTTACTTTCAGGAAGCGCAGACTCGGTGGGCTCGGGAGAGGCGTCCGGCGTGGGCTCGAACGCCGTGCTTTTGTCCATCTCAGCTCCATTGAGCCACTGGGCTTTAGGGGAAGGGGTTTTCTCTTTTGAGACGTCTTCAGTCTCCACCTGTGGGCATAGCTGCGCCTCCAGAGAGTGCGTCAACTCTACAGGGGGGCTGACAGCTTGCGTGACGCCTAAAGGAGATTCTCGGCCCGGAGTGTCTAAGGACCTGGTGGGCTGGGGACAGGCCTTGTCCGAGTCTTGGGGTGGTGATTTGGGGAGTAGAGTGGTCTCTGGCTGGGGCGAAGATCGGGCCTCAGTGAGTGAACTGGGCAATGGGGTCTGAGCCTTGTTCTCAGGTTGGGTTGAGGGCGGGGATTGGGATTGAGGGGTCTGAGGCAAAGGGCTATGGGATTCAGCTGCTGGGCTGGCTTTTCTGACCTCTCGTGACTGGACAGGAACCGGCAGCTGATGCTGACCTAACAGAGGCACTTTGGCCTGAGCTTGAGACAGCAGGGGGGACTGGAATCGGGACTGAATGGGGTTGTTCAATCTGAGAGGGGTAAGCAGTTTCCCTTGGTTTAGATTAAGATTAGGGATGAGAGGGGGCGTAGGAAGAAGAGGTGTTGGGAGAGGGAGAACAGGTGTCCAATTACCGCGTTCCCGCTCTCGGTCATTATTGCGGTCTTTGTCGTGCTCTCGGGGAAGGTCTCGCCCTCGCTCCCGGTCTCTATCCCGTTCGCGGTTTTGACGATTTCCATTCATTTCCCTCCGGAAGTCAAAATCTCTCTCATCGCTGTCTCTTTGTCTGTCCCATTGCGATCTTCGTTCATCTAGGTCACTTTCGAACCCGGCTGGACCGCCACCGCTGCGGTTCCAAGGCTGTGTCCCGGCAACGTTTTTGGGAGCTGCATTAGCGGGACGGTTGTCAAAGCGATTCGGGAAGTTCTGCCCCGGGTTGGGACGATCCATGCCGTCTCGTTCATCGAAGTCCCCCCTCGACTGATTCCAGTGATTATCGGGGGTAAACCCGGCAAGAGCCTGTAGACGGCCAAGTAGACTGCCTCTGGCTGGCTGAGTCCCTGGTGTTTGCAGCAAAGGGGGCCTGCCACCTCCCCCTCCCCCGCCAAGGGGCGCCCGGTGCTCTGGTGGAGGTGTTCTCAGCAGACCTGTACTCTGCTTCTCCACTGGGGGGAAGCGGTAGTCCTGGTCTTTGCCCTCATCAGCCCCCGAAGAAGACTCCTCTGTCTTGGCTACATTATCATTGGCCTGGGGAGGGGGCCTGTGAAATGGATCCATTTGAGAGAATGGAGGCCTGACATGGGGTTGAGCCTGAAGGGGGCTGTCAAGAAGGCCACCAGCCTGTTGGCCAGGTCCCTGGAGGAGGAGAGGAAAGCGAGCCCCGGCCCCAGGCGGAAGGAGGTTAGGACGCACGTCGAGTTGCAACATTCCAGGCATTCTTTGTCCCGCCATTCCTGCCTGGTGTAGTGGGTGGGCTGAGGGGTGCATGCCAAGGAGGCCCATTCCACTGCGAACTGCATTATGCATGCCTAGGAACAGATAAAACATACAGCATGTTAATGTCACCTTCCACACTAGTCAACTCATCCATCATATATGTTAATGGTGCGCCACCTGGAAGAGAAAGCTCCGGTGTCCCCTCCAAACCCTTGGCAGAAGGTGGCATTTTGTCACCCGAGTGCTGTTGACTTTGAACTCCAACCGCATTAAATACATTAGCTCCAGAGATAGCGGAGGGCATGAAGCCACCAGGCATAGAGCTGGTCGTTGCGATCATAGAGCTGAACGGAGATTCCTTCGCCGTCTCCTGGCTGGTTGCCACAGGGGGTGGCACTAGAGCTACAGCAGGGTCACAAAGAAATCACTCTAAATGACATGTCACATGAGGCAAAAGGTTACCACGCAAATAGCACTTACAAGTTGGTGCTGAGGCCATGGCTGCATTCTGTGCTGCTGGCATATAACCTGTACAACAGAATATAACACGTAATCTTAAATTACAGTGTTCCCATGGTTCATCATTTACGGGGTAGATTCTTTTATGGGTTCTTACAGTACACAGAGTTGCATGCTTTCAGTGTAGTACGACAAGTTTGTAAAAAAAAAAAAATACCTGGAGGTGGTTGTGAGGCATTAAATGCGGGCCTTAGGAAAGGTGGGGGCGGCCCATAACCTGGCGGGGGGATGCTCATATTGACAGGGAAGTTAGGAGGCACCAAGCCTACTGGACCAGGAACGGCCTGGGGCACTGGTAGCTGAGTAGGAGATAAACAGCAGGTTGAAAATAACTACTTTAGTTGTAATGCCACCATAACTGATATTCAATTTTCCTTTCGTGTAATCGTTTTCAATTTAAAAGCTCGTCTGGCTTCTGTGACTAATGTGGTCTGTGAGAGAATTACAGAATAAATGAATGCTCCCACAGAGAGGATCTCATCATATTTACAACCATCAAACAAGTTTAGCAACAGGCAGCATCTTTCTTACCTGCACCGGCATCATGGGTACTGGCTGGTTGTAGCTTTCACTCTGGCTGTTGGATGCTTTCGTCTCGGCGCTTAGTGGTTGGATTATACCATCCTTGGTTGCCTCTGAACTCTTAACTGTGTCCCACTCTGAAGAAACAGACAAAACTTGATTTTTAAACCAAATTATTCCTGCGTGTTGGATTCTTGCTCGCAGTGCTAATACAGGGTTAACTATTAATTGGTTATATTAACAATTAACGTTTCAAAGTTAGAACTAGCCTTACTAGAAGCAATTTCTTCAGCTATGTAAGAATCCAATCAGTTACCACCCCGCATACTGTATGATCTTTTGTTTTTGAAATTGCTTCTTTTATTCTATTATGTTGTGTGGATAATTGATTCGACCCATGTCTGAGCCCATCGATTATTTTTGCTGAATACAAAATCAAATTTTACCTTCATTGACAGTCTCCTGATCAATGATTCCTCCTTCGGCAAAGTCATCCAAGTCATCCACCTTAACTTTCTCCCAAGGTATGTAGGTGACTCCAAGGTCCACATCCCAAAACTGCTTGTATTCTTGTCGTACTCCTTTGTTTAGGGCCCAAGCAATCTGCATTTAAACAGCATAACGGTGGCAGGGAGAGAACAAAGTATTGTTCAAAGACACAATCTATAAAAGACATCAAGCCGTCCAAGGTTCCGCTGCTAGAGGTCAATGTAGAATTCAATTACAAAGAAACTATGGGGAAAATGACATTGCATTCAATCAAATTACAGCATAGCGGCAGCAAAGTGTACCTTGATGATCTTGGAACCAATTTTGCAGGAACCTGTGCTGAGCTTTTGGCGTGCACGGTAGGCGTCTTGTCTGTGGACCATACAGATATAGGCGCAGCCTCTCGGAGGGATCATCTAGAAAGGTCGTAAGAGATACAAAATAAGACAAACTTTATCCAGTCAATAACTAACACATAATACACTTCTTGGAAATGTGAATGGGTGAGGGTCAAATGACAGAAGACACAGTCATACTGTAGAGTAGACCTCTTACATTTATTGACTCTATTTGGCCAAACTCTTCAAACAGGTTTGTGAGGTCTTGTTGAGAAGCCTTTTTGTCCACTTGGCCAACCCAAAGAGTTGTGCTGCACACTAGATAAAGGGTACAAATAGGACAAAAATTTATTGACCTGAACTGATCAGATAATTCAAACATATAAGATGAATGCGATTTAATTACCACTTAGAGTCTTGGATCGTATCGGAGGCAGTCCTTTCTTCTGCCGCTCCTTTTCCCGTTCTCGGGCACGTCTTTCGCTTGAGTACGAACGTGACGTCTTTCTCTTACGATCTCTGGAGCGTGATCGTGACCGCTTACGATGCTTACGCTTCCGAGAGCCAGAGCGGGACCTAGACCGTCTCCTTTTGGGAGACCTGGAGAGACAAAACAACACAGTTAGGATTTTTTGCAACACATGTCCGTGTTGTAAGATTAAAAACTTTAAAAAATCATTAAAAAAAAGAAAAACTAAAACTTGTTTTGACTGACCGAGAACGTGACCTCGAGCGTGTCCTGGAGCGGGTTGTGACAGTCTTTGTGTCTTCTGCCTCAAAGTTATCCTCTTCCATTCCATCTGGGCCCTCATCAAGGTCCATGTCCTTGAGGATCAATTCAAAATATAAATATAAGCAAATATATATATAAATATAAATAATAAATAATCCAAATAAATAATATAAATATGAGTAAATATATTTGCTGTGCTGTACACCTCACAGCACAGTTAAGTGCCCAGCACAGTGGTTAAGGAGTCACCGCTTCGGAGAACCCAAATGTGGCAGAAATGAGTGGGAAACGATCCGTACAAAACCAAAATATGTATTTCAATCTTCCAAGCAGTCTCACCACCTGGCCTTTAGTTACCTGTTGCTGGTTGTCTATGGTGTCATCCATCTTAATTTCTGGCTCGGGTAGCTGTGGCTGACAGCTCGTCTGAGCAGTTGCAACCGAGTTCTCCTGTCCATATAGAGTGTCTTGCCCGTCTATGCTCATTGCCTGCAGGAATACATTATCAGTGTGTAACAAAACATTAGTCAATTATAACAGCGCCCCCTAGTATTGGTTGTGCGTGTAACTACCTTTTGCTGGTGCTCCAGCAGTTGCTTCTGAAACTGCTCCAGGTTCTGCTGCTGTAGCTGCTCAGCAAGTTGGTGGAAGAGTGAGCTGTTCATGGGCTCCGACACCATTGGCCTGCAAAGTGGTTAACAAATTGGATGAGGCACATCCAAGGGTCGTCGGGAAAAATCAATCTTGTCGATAAAACATCATGAACCCACAGTTGAGAGGATGCCGCTTCCTTTTTAGCTTCTTCAACACGCTCAGCCTCATTGCCGAAGTCAAACTGCCCCAAGAGTTTCTGGGGGAAAAAAGCATTAGATTTGTCTCATTAAAAGTCATTAGAGAGAAATAAATGTAATCATTAAGTACTATAGTATATAGCTGATTTTTATTATCTATTAAAACAGAGGGGTATATTTTTTGTCATTTGAAAATCTTAAAACTCAATCCCGGTAATATTTTTTTCGGATACGTTTTTTCTTGCATTTGTGCTCACGTCCGGTTAAGCAAGGCAAAAATTCTTGAATTTTTTTTTTTGTCAGCTCAAATATGCTTACGTTGTGTTTAAAAAGTGTTAGTATGCTTAAATGTGTTGTAAGTGTGCAGGAGGGATCATTTGAGCCTCAAACAAAAGAGACATTACATGCTATCTGTAGAGCAGATTTTCATCTATTGTGGGTGGGCGTGGAACTTAACTCTGAGAATGAAAGGGGGTGGGGGGTCACTAGCGCTATAAGTACCTTGTTAAAAGAGGAGACCCTCTGCTCGAGGGGATTGAGACTGTTGGCAGTAGCGGCTGCAGTGAGTTGAGCAGTGAGAGCTTGCAGCTGCACAACCAGACCAGCATCCAAGGCTTGGAGCAATGAAGGCTGAGGCTTTTGCTGCTGCATTTGCAGGCTCTGTACGAGCTGTTGAAGCTGGTGACAGAAAAAAACAAAACATTTCAGATACCCTGAAGAATAGGCAGAAAATACTTTGTGGCAAAACTTTGAAGATACCATTCTTTCTAAATTTTCATTTTTAAGAAGAGACCCTCAAATGTATCATTTTCTCGAACCTGCTGGCCCTGAGGCGTTTGTAAAATTTGCGCCACAGCTGCCACAGTGTCTGTGTTGGTAATCTGCGAAGCCCAGTCAGGAAGACCCTGAACAATGTTGGCGGGTGTGGCTGGTGTTGCTGGTGTGCCTTGAAGCAAAGAAATGAACAAGTGAGTAAAATAAAGGCAATGGACATTACTTAAAAGAATGACCTCCACGCAGGTTTTCCGACTGACCAGGTGTAGTGTTATTGACGGGGGCAGCGCTGCCTGGCATGACCGGAGTAACGCTCGGAGGAGGAATCCCGGCAGCCATGTCCAACAACGGCTGGATGATGTCACTCTTGAAGACAGCATTCTTTTGCCACAAGTTCAAGACCCGCACTATCTTACTCTGGAAGCATGATAGGAAGATCTGAGTAAAACTAACAAATTGCATCACGAATAAAAAGCAAAGAAGTACGTAAGGGGAAACATTAAAACCTTGTCATCTGACGGACAACGGTAGAGGTGCTGGAATGTGGCGATGATATTCTTGCTGAAGCGTGGTGCAAAGACATCCTTCTCCGTGCCGAACTGGTGGCGCGACTGCCTCACAATCGAGTCGATAACGTACAACCCCGGCACCTTGTATTCTGGTTTGCACTGGAACGGCAACAACCAAATTTAATGCAGGAAAATATGGACGGCAGTTCACATTTTAGCATGGAAGGTAGATGTTCAAATTTGTTTGGTGTGGTTAAAAATATTCTTCTTAGTCGCATATCTGATGTAAGTAGATGATAAATGTTGTTAATTATATAATTTTTTAGTTTGACTATTTTACAGGTAAGTACAACTCACCTTTTGTATGAACTTCTCTACACTCTGCACAACATGCTTGTAGAACTGAAAAGAGGGGAACATTTGTTAATAGCAGAGTCTAAAAGCAGCATATAGTTAAACAGTGGGCTATTCAAAAGGGGCAAAAAAAAATTAATGAGACCACACAGGAGTCACACCAATTTTCCTGCTCCACAGATTCAGACGATTTAGCTGCAATTTGTTGAAATCTTCAGAATTTACTGTGTAATATATCCTTTCAAAGTGTTGGCCTCAGTGTACTTGTTGGATCCTTTGAAAATTTCATGGAGAAACTTCAATGCCAGTGGAAAGATATTTATATTACTTGGGGCAGAAAAATGGTTTCTACATAATTTTCTTGTGATGTTTTGTTTTCCGTTTATCTAAATAAACACAGACTTTTTGTTGACTGGCATGCAGGCAAACTAATTGGGAAAACTGATTATCTTGATAATAAAGCTCTGTGAAGCCTGCCCCTTTGTGGTCGCAGTCTTCTCCAGACAAATTGTTGCAGTTACTTTTGCAGCCAACAATATGTGGTTTGGTTTTCAAACAAATAAGCGCTTATTGGATGTCTCTAAACGATTATAATGAGCAGTTAGCTAATGGTGTGAGGCGTTACGAGAATTTAGATTTGAGGAGCGGCAATTGTAATTGGAAAACTTTTATGCAAATCATATAAATATCAAGTGGAGCTGGGATGACAGGTTGATTGTTTGTTGAACATGTCCCACATCATTCACCAGAACAAAAAAAGAACGAGAAGAGTTTACAACTCTGATGTAGCAACAAAATTAGCCTACCATTTGCTTAATTGCGTTTTCTAATTGAACTCATTCCTCGTTTGTATTTTCTTGAATAACAGTTCAACTATTGTTTTTCAACACAGTCATAGTTATTGCAATTAATATCAAGCTACCTAAAGAAACAGATATGACTGGATAGAAGCAATACCCACTATGATAAAAAAAATATAACCAAGACATTTAAAAATATAATTTCCACTTTATGCTTCTAGGTTAAGGGAAAATAGTACACATAACTCCATATTTGCTTTTCAGGATCTCTGACCATAGCAGAAAAAATATGAATAAATGAAATAAATACATACATACATACGTACGTACGTACGTACATACGTACATACATACATACATACATACATACATACAGACATACATCATTAAATAAATAAGTCTGTGAATCCTTTTTTCTTTCCTGTTTGCGTTTCCAAAAGTGTGTCACGATACCAACATTTTGAGCAATTCTATACCTGCATAAAGTACCTCAATACTGGTATTGAAACGATTACCATCAGTAACAAGCAGTAGAATGATAGCTGGGCTAAAACAAATTTATTTAAATATGTACTGATTTAAAAAATATATTTTTAGGCTACTAATTTGAAAACTTGATAATTCATATCGTAAATAGGTCCGTGCTCATTTTCTATATACGCTGTACTTTTCTTCCAAACGAACTGTTTTGAAAATTACATTTTATTGCATTGACATTTGTCAATTTGAGTTCAATTAATAATTCAGCTCAAATGAAAATGCTTTCAGAAAAAAAGTTGATTAAACAAGGTTATACAGTGACCATATAACAAATACAGAGTCCTATACAAAATACACCTAAACTTGAGAAAACCAGCTGCCATAAGCTACTATTTTACTCGAAATAACCGCCTTCTAAACAACTCAAAAACATCAGTCAAGAAAAGTCAAGGATATTTGTATTGCCCTTAATCACAAGAGTGTTACAAGAAAAGTGTATATTATATGAATCTACCCTAGCCAAAGAGTGAAAATGTGGTGATCCACCCATCCATCCATTCTCTGTACCACTCATCCTGATAATTAATCAAGATTAGATGACTAGTTAGTTGGTTGTCACTACTACATCGATTACCAAATTCTTTGAGGGCTAAATTTAGTAATTGACGTCGTCAGGGATCGACACTAACTCTTGCACTGGTGCTATCAACCTTTTCAGTTGGTCACACCGCACAGGATTTGGTAGCACCCTTTTTTTCGGGAAGTATAGTATGACCATGTTTGCTAATATAGTTATCTCATTTGGCATAGTTTCATATGATGTAAAGATTAACACTATATATTAACGCAGATAACACAGACAGATAAATTGTTTTTATACGCTATAATTTTAAGAGAAAGAAAAAACAGGAAAAAATACCACAGCAAAAACTGAAAACATCAGTAAAAGGAAGTGAAGTAATAGCTGCAAATTTTACAACTTCAAAATAATTTTACTTGTATAACAAAATACTGTAACGGGAGTAAATTGCATTGATAGCATTCCCACAGCATCAAAAAAATTGCCACAGGAGAAGGAAACAGCAGCTCGAGTGAATGATGACAACTTTTGTAAACAAACCATTTATCGAGTCCATTTTTCCTTAGCAAAGGATAAGAGTTATGAAAGTTAATTGAGATAAGTAATTACTGTGACAGGCCTAACTATGGTACTGCTTCTTTGTCTTTATATTTGCAAACTTCTTGTGCACAACAAATAATGTTAGAGTAGCTTAAAACTTTGCCATTGGACAAAGAGCTTCTAAATTAAAACAACAAAATAAACATCAGCGGTTGTATCACGCTTGTTTGACGTTGATTGACAGCTCAAACTAGTCAATGGCAATTATCTGACACAAACGCACATGCACACAGGTTGCAAGATGAGGCAACATCACAATTAATAGCCAATCAAAACGCACAAAAGCATAGGGCTCCAACTAATGATTATTTTAACTATCAATTAATCTGTTGAATATTTTGCTCATTAATCAATAGATGAGATTAAAAATGTATTACTTTCATCCCTTTACTCAAAAACAGTTTTTCAAATTGGCAGTGCATAAAATGTGCAAACGTGCATTAATTATGATTTTGTTTCAGGTTTGGTCTATAACATCCAAGAGAAATCTGCAAAAATGTTAATTGTTGTCCAAAATTAAAGCAATGTCCAAATAATTAAAGTATCTTATTTGAAAAACCACTAGCATAATCAGGCTGCTTGATGATGTCAGCCATCATGACGAGCACAATGCCAAAAATATTAATATCAGCAATTTTAATTACTTTTGTTTGCCCTATATTGCACCACAGAGTACTGGGTTTTGAGATGCACACAATAATAGGTCTCAAAATAATTAATTTCCTATGTAGCTTTGCCAAGGGATTGTTTATTTATTAAATAGTTTTCAGTGCATAAAAAAAAAAAAGAGTCATGTTTACATTCATTCATCCATCCATCTTCCAAACTGCTTATCCTAATGAGGTTCGCGGACATGCCAGAGTCTATGAAAGTTGTCTTAGAGTGGTAAACGGCGTACCAGCCAAACAGAAACATGTTTACATGAACATTTTCAATGAAAGGAAGCAGGAGAATGAATATGAAACTTTCTGACCCTTTTTAGGCAAAAAAAAAAAAAAAAAAAAAAAGATAAATTTCCACATTTAAACACTGCATTCAGAAATATTTCCATTATTATTTTTACACTACTTTCACACAATTAGGGCGAAAAGATTAAATTAGCACCATGATATGAATTTCAGGCCATATTGCTAAGCCCTCCGGCTGATAGCAGCAGTCGAGCCTAGTCATAGATTTTAATGGTTTTAATTGTATGACGACATTTTCCGTTAGGTGTGTACAAGTTATTCCCCTTTGTGAATGGTGAACTAAAGACTGATTTCAAGAAAATCGCAAATCGAATTGAAAAACTTTATTTTTTCTTGTTATTGTTCGAACCGTGCACGGCAGCAGAAGCAGTAGCGCGGGAAGAGACCATACTTTATGCTTGATTTAGAATTCAACTTAGTAAAGAAAAAAAAAAAAAAAAACTGAAACACAAACTCAATAAAAACCCTGCAGCTAACGACAGCATAAATATTTATTTTAAAAGACGTGTTTTTCCCCCCGACATCACATTTACTCTTCGACTCATTTCTTCTACCTGTTGCTCCGCCTCATTTATGTGCATGATGAGACGGTTACTGGATTTGCAGGCAGACATTTTAGTAATGGAGGTGGCATCCATATCTATTTATCCAGTGATAGATATTTAAATACTTTTAGCTGCTGCTGTAAAACACAATGTCGATATTGCAAGATGTGTCTCAAATTATCAAGCGATGGCAATCTTAAAATCCATAACCATCCATAATTGTGTGTGAAAGCCAAAGCGAGCTGATCAATCTTGGACCACATGTGCCATGTAACAAGTAACATGTAACAGCTTGTGAATGAATATTTGTTTCATCGATTGTACTCAAACTTTATTGTTCATCAATAAGACGCGAATCTTAAGTAAACACTGATCGTAGTCGTATTATGCGCAAGACACAGGGGGCACTCAAAGAGCATTTATACAGTAAGACATTCCAAACTTGGGCAGAAAAATAGTAACCAAAGTTAATAACCACAAAATAACCAACCAATACACATTTAATGGGCTTTTGGAAGAAAAAAAAATTCTGAATAATAAAATTAAATTCGAAAAGGTACATGGCTCACCTAAGCAGACTTGCAAAAAAAATATATTTTATATTTGTTTTGTTTTAAAGGTGTAATAAATATTGAGACCGTGTAATAAATAATGAGACTCGTGTTACTTGTGTACAACTTTTGTAAATGGTTAAAGTAGCTACATATTAGGTAAAAATAACATTGTCAAACATCAGCCATTTGGCGAATTATTTTTAATTATGTTTATGTTTAAAGGGTTGAGGGGTTGTTTGGCGGGCCAATTAATCGGTCTGGCCCTGAAAATAATCACAAATGGCAAAACAATGTGGGCTTTCGAACAATCCATAAAATCTGACACACAGGAAAAATGCTGGAGGTGATTTTTTTTGCACTTTCCTTAATGCTTAAATGCTGGAGGTGATTTTTTTGGCCATTTTACTTAATTGAAATTAATTGTTCATCAAGGACGGTTAATAATTTATCTTGTGCTCTGTAAAGTGCTTTGTTAAAGCTGCAGCTGTTGTAAAAGCGCCACATAAATAAAATAATTTGTGTTACAATTCATATTCAAATCACTGGGCTTCCATCCTTTGTTCCACAAGTTCTCCCATTACTAGTGGTTAGGATAATATAAAGAAATAGTCACTTTAATCCTCTGACCCTGTAACGTTAGTAGGAGGAAAGATTTGATTTTTTTTTTTCTTTTAAGCTTCAACAACAAATATAATTGTAGAATACAAAAATCGGTTATCAGCATCAGTTTGCAGAAACAGGAAATTATCAGTTGCCTGTATAGTTTCGATGGGGAAAAAAAGATTGTTAATTGCTATCAACTGTATTGTATTTATTTATGAATCTAAATAATAAGTTCAGCGTTTAAAAAGCGCAGTTCACTTGTTTACATACGTTGTGACGCATCAGGAGTTGGATGTGTTAAATGTAGTCACAGATGTGTTTGCATTCTTGTTTTAATCTGCCTTTTAGTTTCTTTGATTTCTTAATGATTTAGAACATTATATACAGAATTATGTGAATGCTTACAGACTACATGTCAAAGTATTTAATAATTTTAACCCTGCAATGTAATAGGCTTAGAATCTTTCATATCAATTAATGTTTAATTTCCCATTATCTTAACACACCATAGTATATAATATATATGATGTTTCACTGTAGATACGTCAAATTAAATGCTTGTTTGTAAAAAAAAAAATATATATATAAAGGCCCTTAAAAATAATAATCTAATATTACATCGCTGTCGCAACTTTTAGCGATAATGAATCCTTTCACGAGGGTAGGTGACAAGGGTTGCAAAGAGAAGATGTCCAAAACTCACAGATATTACTTACAGTGCGGTTACACTGTTTTACTACGCAGTTTAATTTGATTTGATGTGTCATCTCATCTGCACGCATTTACTCGATATAAACTCAGGCCTGATGTACACAAATTAATCAAGGTCCTACACCACTGTGCCTAGCCATCCTAAATTTACTAACACTGGCCCAATTTACTGTGCAGTTGAGATTTTTGTTTTTGCGTGTTGGGTTATGTCCTTCCACAAATAATGTTGTGAACAAAATGCACAGCAAAGAAAATGCCAAATGCTAAATATTCTGTTATATTTGTTTATAATGAAAAAAAGCCAAAACAGGCAAAGAACTGTAACTATGCAGCGGTAATATCGTCTTAAAGTCTTACGTAACAGTATTAAGAGGGTAAATAGGAAATAATTCTTGAAACATAGAACGTATATCACAACACAGGGGTCGCAATACGTGTGTGTCCCCATACTTGGCCTTCAAGGCGAAATGTAACCCAATATTTTACATTCCTTTACTTTTTTTCTGAAAATGGTCATGTGTATAGCTAAATTATAGTTTTATTATGCTATATTGCATGTTCTTCAACTGTTCGTGGCGCTTCCAGTTTATCACCAGCAAAGTATCTGCACTGCACAGCTAGGAGCAGCTTTGAGAGATGTGCTGGCAGACTTTAGGAATGAATCTGCAATATCAATTATGCCTTCATATCAATGCTTGAACTGTAAAGAGGCCCGCAACAATACATTCCCATATTGATTTTTTTTTTTAGCAAAGCCCTAGTTATAGTGGTTACAGTTTATGCTGAGTCCCTGCATGTGCGGTGCACATTACCAAGAGAAAGACGAAATATTAATGTGGCCACCTACACTCGTGTGGTTAGAAGATTTTCATACTGTTTAGCCACATTGACTAAGAGGTTTCACGACCAAGTTCACGTTACGTCACAGGCTGAAGAAATGTAACCGTCATAAAACAAGCACCCCTGTATAATATTTTGTCGACATAACATGTGGTGTTTCACTGACAATTCTATGGAGTAAGTTAAGAATGAAACATTTAAGTCATTATTTTAATGTACAGTGGACCTAAAGAACGCAAAGCTCAATCAAGGACAAGGATATTGGCTGTACTTTCATATTTTTTTCTAAATGAATTACTGATGAATAAGGAAATCTTAGTCAGGTATTGCATGTAAGTATCCATCCATTGCCCAAACGCAACACCAAATGAGTTTTTATTTATGCATGAAAGCGCATTGTGTCTCCTGTCATGTCACTGTGACAATAAACCAGGCAAATAGAAAGTCTTCCAAAAACATCAAACTCGGGTCATCATCTGCTTTATCTCTTGACTGATGAATGAAGTTCTTCAAACCAATCAAAAAGCTGACTAAGGTCAACACAATATGTCTGGCTACAAAAATACTAACTTGAGCCATCTAAAAGAAGTTGCAAAATTCAAACGAGGCACCATTTCAGACAAAGCAACCACTTAGCATGCACTGGAGCGCAAAATATTAACTCAACTGAAACTAAGTGGAAAGAAAATTATGACAAATGAATAATTGGGATCAAACCATCTTAGGTACAAAATGGGGTCATACTGGATCATTGATCACATGACAACACTGCCACACTATTCCAAGACTTAAATCACTACACCTTCATCCATAACAATTAGGTTTAAAGCAAATACAAAGAGAGGTCACATGCCACAATAATGATTTGGATGCACTTGCAGTATTTAATCTTGACTAATTAATTCAGTGTGCAATGAATGCAGCGCACTAACTATGAACACCATGATGTATTATTGTGTTCAAAACAGTATGGAGTTACTAGAAATGTGTGCATGTCCACAAAGCAACCTCCATTTTGGGGAAAACAAATAATATTCTCACTTTGTGCACAATGCATTCCCAACAGTGTTCTGAGTTAAGAGTCTTTACACTAAAGAAATGCATCAGCAGCCAGGCCAGACATACAAAGTCTCCCAAGCACCACTATTGAGCACTGCCTGGAAAAGTATGGAACCAACTGAGGCATCTTTCCTTGTGAAACAACCCATACTCCTACCTAAGCTGGTTAGGGATTCTCTTATCTCTTTGTAACTCTCTCCACCCCATCCTCCAGTGCTTTGGGGGAGCTGGGAGAGCTGCTGAGGGAAGGGGAAACGAGTGTTATTCATCAGGCACAGTAGTTCTTTAAGAACAAACAAGGCAGAAAAACATTTGATGAGAATATGATGTTAAAAGCCTGGTGTTGTCCTGTACTTTTTGGTGTAATGGATGGATGGCTTACACTGCAACTGCCTCTAATAATGAATATATTAATAAACGTATACTGTAGGCTAATAAGTACGGCTTGGGGGGGTATCTAAGTTGACCACATAAGTTTGACAAAACAAAAATGTTTCCGTTGAGACAATAAAACGCCCATTACCATGTTTGGTCACTTGCGTGCTTATCACACAGACATTTGTTTGGCGAGTTGCTCTAAAACAGAAAACGTGTAGCTAATCGATGTCATCGGAATCGGTATAGGCCCATCTGACCGAACCATGTCAACTGCAGTAGTTTCACCAGCTCGCACAAACGACCCCCCCTCCCATTTGCGATGCCATCTTTATCGAAATTTTATCACGTTGCCATTGTTAGTGAACGAGGTCTATTGACACAAAGATTGGAAGCGTGTAAAAAAAATGGGACCAGAAATATGTCTGCTGTTAATTGTATTCCAGAGTAGCATGCCTGTGAAAAGGGCACTCTCATCACAACGATCATCTTCCCTAAGAATTTATTTGGAGCATTTCGGGAGTTTCATCATCAGGGTGTTACGGGTGAAAGGATTCCGAATCATTTTTGTACCTCGATTTTACAAAAAATGTCTAAAAGATTTTTTTTTCTCCTTTGGGTACCCTATTATTTGGGATGCAGGTCGGGATGACAGCCCAGAAATGCTATGCATGACGGTAACATCCCGCTAACGTGCGGAGAAGGCCAACTTCAAAATAAAATCTTCCCAAATACATTAATGCACAGACATCAATGCTTTGGTACACTTTAAGATAAGAAATACAGTTTGCTGCTTTGCACAGTTTAAATCTCGGGAAAAAAATTTGTTGTCCAAAAACAAAAACCAACAGGTTGCTCATGTTCTCTTGTGTATTCGCAATTAATCAAGCCCCCAATTTTTTTTTTAAACTTTATCTGAATGCTCGATTACTTGAGAGAATTTTAAATAGTATAGCGGAATACCAAAATGTTCACTATCATATAAGTTGGACACCTCATTTGTAGGCTATGTTTACTGATGTGGGTTTTATTTCCCAATTTTGTTGTATACCTGTTGTACAATGACAATAAAGTGATTCTATTTTATTCTGTTCTATTTCTACTAAGGTAAAAAAAACAACAGCCGAATAATAAAGACAAAGGTGATGAGCGATTTTAATATGGGCATCGCCACTATCTGCTGAGCAGCAGTGCTTTCTCTGAGGCAGGCCCATAAATAAGAATTAGAACCTGGTGTGAACACCATTTACAATCTTTATTCCAAATTCCTCACCTAACTTCTGATACTTACTTTAATGGCCTTGATGCCTGACTTGGTGATTTGGGTCATCTTGGCCTTCGAGATGGGTGGCTTGTACTCATTCAACGAGTATAACTGCAAAAATCACAGAAGACATACAATGAGAATCAAATTTCATTCATGTCGAAGAAATCCCTGCTAGTTTTCTAATTGCATTAACAAGGAAATGAAACGACAAGGAATGAGAATCAACCTTTATTTATGTCAAAAAAATTCACATTTGTAAGAAATGTTTTGATCACACCACTGTTTTTCTCATTTCATTGTGTTGGCGTTATTCACCTTACCACTATATACCACGATAGATGACATAGAACACAAGTCTTAGTTTTTTTCCCACAACTTAAAACTTCCTTGAAAGAGCAATAAGAAACAATTGACAGATTTCCTGACTCCATAGTTAACAACCCCACCTCATAACCTCTGGTTGAGGAAAGTGTATCTTTATAGTTGTCTATGGTTCTGCCAAATTTCATGTAATTTGGTGAATCTGCAGAAAAAATATTTTGGACCCACCAATCTCTTGATGTTATTGTGACCTGCCATGATGGCTCGTATATTCCATCGCTTCCAACATGTGAAGGCACTATATAAATAAAGATGTATTGTATTGTATAGATTTCATGAATTGTAGAATTCATGAATTGTAGCAAGTAAAATGCATTATAACTATGATATAGTAATTCCTATGTAGTTCGCAAGGTGTGGAGTGTTTGTTCATTCACAACTCCTAATTTGTTATTTTGTAAGCATGTTTGATAGCCGAATTAAACCACCATACATCTGACGAATGTCTCTCTATTAGTATTCTACCCGTTTTAAGTCTTTTGTATATTTGTGTTAAGTCATAAAAAAATGCTGCATTGGACGAGGTGTGAATGTACACCGATCACGTCCAGGTTTATGGTGTTACATCATGACCATTAAAAGTGATAAATGGCGAAAATGCTTTATTTATTTTATCACTGCTGGATGCAAAACATCAACTGGCAGAGCAACAAGCCTAAAAGTGCCGCGATCGTTTTTGTCAATGTCAGTGATGCTTAAGCTAACGCTCCAAGTTATCGTGCAACTCAGACGGGTTAGCTAACTTGTAGCGTGCTAACGTTAGCAGCAGGCAGTGCAGCTCCCGTTCTCGTTTTACACTGCAGATAGTTGTAATTACAATGTAATCACGTCGAACTTTAACCAAGCACCTCCACTGACTATGCCTGGACGAGTGCTTCCCTAAAAATAAACAACGCAGCGACATGTTTGTGCAGTTATGCGGCCTTGCGACAGTCCCGCTAACGTTAGTTTACGTTAGCTTTAGCTAACTAGCTTTAACGTCGCCGCTAATAAGAAGGGGATACTGGATTTTTCGTCATGTTGACATGATCTACTGCACGGATTTGCAACAAACCTCGTTGTTGAAGGCTTTCACGGCCTCCATGATGGCGTGTTCGTGTTCGGGCTCTCAGCGACTATCTACTCAATAATAGGTTGGAGACATGCATGCTCGGTGTCTGGCGAGATGGAGGAGATTGCCAATATGGCGCACAAGCATAGGAGGACAACTACAGTACACACGACCACGACCCCAAGCGTCGATTTTGGGGAGTTACAAGTTGCGCCTCCATGTTTTTGCAGGGATCATTCAAAACAATGTAGAAAATGCTTTAGTCGTGTTTTATTGGCCTGAATACAAACAAGCTCACCATCGTTGAGCTTCATAATATACACTGGAATACGTCACGCATCCATTTTTAGGAGCCTCAACAGTTGACATTGGGTTGGACCAAGGTTGGGGTTGTCATTATATTTGATTGCAACTTGGACTTGGATCTGTTTTACTGTTTTGAGAGTGGCAATTACAGTGATGAACAAGTTTTTTTTTTTTTCAATCAGATTCAAGTAAAATTTTCTAGATGTTTTTTTTTTTTTTTACACCGATTCTGAAATGTACTTTTTTTCCCTCTAGCACATCAGGTTGTCATAATAATGTAATATGCACCATAGTAATATACATATTTAGTAATATTGATGAATTAAGGAGGTTCAGCAAAAAGTGGATTTTTTTTCAGAAATGTAACTACGACACAGTCAAATCCATATTGTGCAATATTTTATAGGTTAAACAAAATATGAAACTATTTCTAAAACCTGATGAGCTAGAAAATAAGGGACAACATTTTTAAAATCAGCGGCAAAAATACATCTGGGGACACATGAATCCATCTCTGGTTAAAATTTGCTATTCACCGGTGTCCTTAACTGTGAGTTTCCCACTACCAGTGTTTCATGGAGATTAAAATACTGAATTCACATTTTTGTGTTTGGTTTAATTTACAGCAGTTAAAATGAACCATTTTACTTACAAGTCATAATCACATTTTAAATGAGACTGTAGAACAAAATGTTCTGCTTTACATCATCGAAAAGAAATTCAAACAAATGTGAAAACTCGTGATTTATGATAGCTACTCAGTTCTTGCAGACTGAAGTTCAGTAGAGCTCCTTCTCAAGTTTGTTCAAAAGGTGTAACAGGCATTGAAGGTGCATGGCACCCGTAAGAAACTGAAAACAGTAAAGAACATACATTATATCCGGCACCATCTAAATAGCTCAAACCTACAACAAAACAAAAACAAGTGTTTCCATGTAGAGAGCAATGCGACATACTCCATCTTTCACAAACGGCAAAAAAATAAAAGGAATACCCTGCAAAAGATGCTAATTTTACAAATGGTAAAAGTAATACTAGGATGTATTTCACATTGTAATGTGACCCGCTAGTTAAAAAATGGCTGTACAGACTATATAGAAATAAAACATAAAAAGTTTTCATTGAAGATCGTAAAAGTCCACAGTAGTCCCACTTTAAAATTTAACAGCAGTGTGTATGTACAGGTGTGTGTATGAAAAGTCAGTAGCGGGACACAGAGGAGTCTTTAAAAACTGGACTCAGCTACAGGAGCAGCAACGGCTGTTGCGCCATCTTGAGAGGCCTCTGACTCTACATGTTGGTCATTTGGGACACAGATCTCTTGCACCAAAGGTCCGTTGGCTTCCTTCCATTCTCTGAACCTGACCGAAGTCAGCTCAGTGTCTGACAGCACCTGCTCTAGTGCCTGTAGGTCTGCCTGTTTTGACTGGGATGTAAAAGAAAAATCACTTAAAAATCTGCAACTAAGGAGAACCACAATTTATCAAAGCAACACTGTATTGGAAAAATACAAACCTTTAAGGTGCTGTTCAGTGTCCTGACGAGATGCAGTTTGTCATTGACAGTTTGGTTTTTGCAACGTTTCACGAAGGATGCCCTGAATTCCCGTTTGGTGGATGGTTTGCGGTCTCCTATAGGCGACAGGCTGGCCTCCTTCAGGTGGATATAAAGTTTCTCCATCTCATCGGCGGTGTTGCCGTAATCACCTGCAGCAACATTAGTCCCACGACATCATGATTAGTATCATCACAGACTACATGTTAAATAACCATGACAGCAATAACACAAAAAAATAGAATGTAAATTATATCACTGGTGGCCTAAGCTGGCCGTGTTAAAAATGTCTCACCTTTGTCCACCACACCTGAAGCCTCCATGTTTGCTGCACCTTCCTCAGTGAACCCTGTTTCAGCCAACTCCAGAGGAGCCGAATTCTCCACCTCCTCCTCGTCCTCCTCAGGCGGGTGTTGATGCAAGTGCACCTGGACCGAGCACACCGCCGGCGCTTCGCCTGAAGAAGCAGAAGACATCTGTGCCACCAGGTCCAACCAGGACTGGCGCTGTTTGGAGAGAGACGAGGCGGACGAGCTGTGTGATGTCATCGTACTGGGAGGCGAGGAATGTGAGCCGTTTCCTTCGCTAGGGACCGTCGGCGTGTACGGTGGAGGAAGAGTGCCCTGTGAGACCGAGATAATCAGAGAGGTTGATTACACATTTGCTACGCAATACAGGCAAACACTCGACCAAGCCATGGCTCAGACCTGATGTGTGCTACCAGGTGGACCAGACGGAGCCATGGAGTCCCGCTGGGTCTGCTCACAGTATGGCGGTGGAGGTATATCTGTGGTTTCTGCATCTTCATGGTCACTGGCCTCACTGTAACACTCTAAAAGACACATGCGCAATGTCACCTTCTAACTCGCTGTGTTTTCAATTGAAATGACAAAGTCACACAAAAGCGAGTTTTCTTCAGAAGCTTACCAGCTGCTGTGTCTTGTTCCGTGGGCTCATAATGAATGGAGGCAAGCCCGAGCTTGTTCAGCCATCTGGAACACACGCACAAGGTAATTGCTCGGCAGGATTTGAACATTTCATTTAATTTGAAGCATCTTTTCCAATGCAGTCGGTACGCCATTGTACTTACATGTTCATTTCTTCGTGGTTCTCAGCAGCAAAATAAAACATCATAACTTGTGGGTGGCAGGCTTTGAATGCACTGCAGACAAAAATGAGGCAATGTTGAGAAGGGACATGAAAGAGAGCGCAACGCCAATTCCAATGATGTTCACGTCTAAAAATGAGGAGTTTAGCGGGGGACATTGCGAAGCGCATTGCTTACTGTTTCTTCTTGCACTCGATGGCTCGGTCGATCATGAAGTTGGAGAGGTCAATGTAGCCCTCGGCTTTCTCCGCCTGCATCACAAACATTGAAAAAGAGCGAGTGTGAAATGACTTTAAGCCACTTCCTGACAAAGCCCACTACCGTCCGCTACTTCTTCTATTTCCTCCCGCGGTGTGTCTGTGACATTTCACACCAAACCGAACCTGTCAGTCAAACTGGCCTTTCCATCAGGGTCATAAGAGGTGTGATACTGCATGCTAATTACTTTTAAGACAGGCTGTGGAGGAACTCTTCTTCAAATAGTCTTTGTGGCTCAACATTTGTCAGAATCGCTCGATCATCCATTAGACATCCAACTCAAATAGATTTCACACCTTCAGTAAAACGATAACGGCATTCTCACCAGCTGGTTTGTGTACCAATATAACGCTGTTTTCTTCAGGACGAACCAGAACTTCTTCCATTTCATACCCAGGAAGCCTTTGCTCTCTTTCTTCTTGTACAACCAACCCTGGTGGTCGGGCTGACCCAGCTCTTTGACTGACACCCGCCGCCTGCTCATTGCACCATTGCCTGTGCACACACACACACGTGCAAAAACCACAATGAGACATTATACAATGTATGAAAGCTCAAATGGTTTCCAGTGACCTCAATTGAGGTTGCAAACAATAAAATTCCGCCTAGATGTTAAAAAGCCAATAACACCAGCTTACCTTTTTCAGATCTGAATCTAGGTATGATCATGATTCCCAAATGAACTCAGATTGGCTACAAAGAGGTAAAACCTAAATTGAAGTATGTAAATAAGCAAGCGCATACTAGCCCACTATTACATTTACACAATTACAGTTCCAGGGCCCTGCAGAAAATTGATGGAAACCGGAGGGTGACGACCTACCAGTTCGGCTCTTCTTCTTGGACTTGTGGCGCAGGGAGACCTTTTGGAGCAAAAAAACAAAAACAGGAGTGAGATTGAGTGGTGGGTCAGTGAATTTAAGAGCATGCTAACCAAAACCAAGCAGCTCACAAGAAGAAGCCGCCTGGAACATCCTGTTTCACACTGCAAATGTCACATGCACTCACTCTCTCTCTCTCTACTTCTCTCATATGTACGCAAGCACACACGCAAAAATAATGACGTTCTTCAACTGTGCCCCGGCTTTCTGTCTTCTTCAGCTATGGGCTCTATTTCCAAATAAAGCCTGGAACAATGATATTGGAGGACATTTTATCCATTTGTTGAATTAAAGGAAATAATTCTTAACATAATCTGAAGATATGTCATGTATGTTGAATTATTTAGATCAGATCTAGATTAAATTTGGTTTCACTTATCTTCAGAAACTGCCCACACGTCAAAAGTTGTTGAAATAAATAAATGTTGATACATTGTTTTGTTTTTTCACAATATAGCCTTAATTGTAGTCAGAATGTTACACCCAAACAAATAAATGTCTGCCAGGCTTTCTCTAACCTCTTCATTATAAGACTAAAATGAAAAAAGTAGTTGATAAAGAGGTCAGTATATGAAAATTAATTCCAACAAGTAGCCCAACAAAACGGTTGGCCTGCTTAGTGGTCATTTTGGGTCCCGCAAAGTTACTAACTAAAAGACAGCGTAAGCACCCACAAAAATGTAACTAACAAAACAAAATAAAAAGAACTTACTGGGTTGTAATCGTCAGCAGCCATGGAGGGTGACACAGATATGGGGAAGGCAGCCTGGTCAGAAAGACAAAAAGCAAACAAAGCATATCACCAGCAAGAAAAAAAAAAAAGCAATTCCAATTCTTAAGGTTCATTGACTAATACACAGTCAGTTATTCAACAGCACTAAGCGAAAGCACATTTTAAAGTACTGGAATAAAAAAACACTTAGCAAAACCTAGACCTCCTGCAAACCATAATACCAAATGACTCTATAAACAGCACAGTATCCATTTTTTTAACATTACAAAGTTGACCAATTTCCAATAGCCAAATGAAAACATACAAGGACCCTTTGGATCAGTTCATGAATATTACAACGGACAAAGAGTTAACATGATCACCTTTTCTACAATGGAGGTAATACGTAATTTATCACACCAACCAAAGAAACAATGAAATCTGAGGAAAAACACAAATCAAACGCAGCACTTGACTCACAGCTTTCAAGTTGCACTGTCAGCAATTTGTGATGCACAAAGGAATTATGAAGGACTCCACGCTCCTTAGTATCAACTAGTCTTGTTTCAAGACTACACCGCTGAATATTAGTGATTATTGTTTTAGCAATAAGGCCAGACGTACATCTCGATTGTTAACGTCAATGATGGGTGAGTGTGACATTGAGAAATCTGAGCACCCGCTTGACTCACTTCCTTAGCAAACTTAAGTTCCTTATTTTAAATTTGCCAACTTCAAGAGATCCTAAAAAAAGTGACGTTCTCCTGTGAGAACATTAAAAGGTAATAAATTTACATTTGTTTAATATAGATTGATCACATCCCACATTATTATTATCATTACACATCAGGCTGTCAGTAAAAATGTTTTTCATAAAAATATCAAAAGTACACGCTACAATAATGTCAAAGAATAAAAATGAGAAAAACAAAACGACTCATACCTTTTAAAAGTCCTTCATAATTCGAAAAGGAGTACCTTCTTGTTCTAAAACACTTCACCACTGTGCATAAACCAAAGTTGAGTGGATGTTGCCCAAGAGCAGTCGCAGTTGTCGCATCCTTTCCGGATGTAATGGGCAAGTTAAACCGCCAATGGGCGACAAGCGCAACATTAAACTTGACAGACACAAAACGCAGGTGTGCTTTCCCTTTTTGTTTTTCCCTCCATGCAGACCACTAAACGTAAACTGCAGATTTGACGGCATAAATGCAAACGCAGTCACTCCTGGATTTTGAAATAAAGTTACTAAATTTACATCTTTTCGTGGACGTCGAGCAACGTCTACTGGGGTTACCCAATAAATTCCTAGTATATTGACAATAGGTAACCAGTCAAAATCAGTGTGCAATTGTTAATAAACTACTAACATACCGTACCTGCCACCACATTGTCAACGTTTGCAGCGTTGTCCGAAAACTGTGCTCAAAGTTTGACCAAACTTTGGCGAGCATATCGGACATGCAACAAAAAGCTACAAAGAACTTGTTGTTATCAGGTGGTTTACCCTGATTACCTTGGACTAAAATGAAAAGTATGGTAAATCAAATGCGTTTCGTACAAGACTATGAAATAAAATTAACTTTCAAACAGTAACTTCAACTTGTGACTCCACATTTGGACAAAACTACATTTCTCAAAAATAATAATTGCTTACCGCTTGGTGTCGCTGTAAGGTAAAACGCTTCAGACAACGCACGAAGAGGAAGTCGAATCAAATGTGGCGGAAATGTCAAAATAATGACATTTCAAAATAAAAGTTCATATTTAAGTTTAGCAAATGGCCTAAAATCCGTCTCACAGAAATATAATTTAGATACAGTTATAATTTATTAGATTTTACTTATATTACTGTTCTTCAGAGGTAAAAGTCAAATGAAACTCACACACTTAAATCCATAGTTGACCCAAAACAACCGTTTTGTTATCCACTCATTGCCTAACTTCACAAATTGTTGCTTTTTAAGCAACAATGGTCCATGTCACTGTGTGCAGCACTTTAAATGTTTTTGCTGGGATAAAGGTAACAACAGATGCATTCCCGAGTCACAAATAGAGCTTGATTTAAATGTCCTAGAATGAACCCTTTATTTGCTTACCATTTTTCTCACTGTGCAATACTAATTCCAGTGGTCCCATCCATACTGCCCATTTATTTCTGCATTAATCAAGCGTTCCATTTTAACATAATTCACATTCCCATCTGTTCATTTTTATTTTTAAATGACAGTGGACAACTTAATCATGATTTAAAGGAGCATTTGTGCGCAAGTGAATTTCGAGAGGCCTTAAGGATTCCTGAGAATTCTGATTGGTCACACCATTGTAGCGCTCAATCTCCCATCACGATTCATGCTGGGAAGTGTCACGGCACTTATCTAATGTACCCCACGCCCCTGACACCACTCCACACCCTTCTTGACCCAAAATCCGAGTGTGTGAGAGGAAGGGCTAACAGAGAGACTATTCTTCTTGAGCAACGGGGGAGGGGTGCAGGCCTGGTCATGATAGCCCAATCTAGTTTGCTCACTTTGGCTTCCTTTGTAGCGCTCCAATGGCCGCCACAAGGGGTCTTGTGTTGCAAGACCCTTAGTATAGCCACAAATACTACATTTGCATGTGTTCAAGTGGACTTCTCACACACACACGCAATTTTAGGAGCGCTGGAAGAAAATTTGGTAAAATTTAGAGGTGCACAATTGTGACTATTATTTCTTTCATTAACAGAAAGGTACCAACAATTTTGTCCGTGTGTACATCACCCATTAGAGGTCTTCCTTGAATCAAATTATTTTCACAGATGACCTACAATTAGTGCACAAGAAAAAGCATCACTTTGTGTTTGTTTGATAGAGGCAGTGTACTTACAGCTTGAGAGAAGGACCAGGATCGTATATTTGGTTGATTATACCTGCAAGAGAAAGAAGTATTTAAAATTGAGAGGACCACAGAGAAAACATTTCAACTTCAACTGTCATACTTCAGTACTATACATAAACATGTACTGATTGTGACTTTCTCATAACCACACAATCTATTGCAAGCTGGCACCGACTGAGTCTGGTGACAGATTTTATGGAAATCGTTTAATGACTGGAATGTGGTAGGATGGTGCCAGTGGTTTTGATAATGCATTTGGCAATACTGCCACAGCAAACATGGGTTCCCAAAGCTGAAAATACTCAGTGCACCCGAGACGGGCCTCACCCTGCAATTTAAGGCAACAAAAATGTCATCTTATTTTCCTGCGTTTTAGTCCCTTTTCCCTCTTCCCATCAAGGTTATTATAGTTAACGGAAAGTAAAACAAAAAAAAAGTAAAACTAAATATGAAAAAAAAAGTTTCATTAATGAAATAATCAAAATGATTACCGAAACTACATTTAACATTTTCAAGATAATTTAGAAGCAACTATAATTGCAGTGAAACTGTCCATTTTTTCATTCTTCAATTAATTTCATACATGTGATTTTGGGGTTTATTAAATTTTTTCATTTCGCCATTACTCCTCAACCGTCCAGAACAACAGATATCTAACAGTAAAGTAGTTTGGGAATCGTCGTTTGTGATATTATGCAATACTTATCACCTTTCGTTTTTTTCCCCTTTTTTTAATCTTTCACTTGAGAACTACTTTATGAAGAAACCAAAACTAATATTAAATATAATATAACCTAAAATAAGCATTTGGGGGGAAATAAAACTAATAAAAACTAACAATGCTGCTCTAAAAAGTAATTAAAATTTACACTAATTAATTCTGTTGGCAACAACACAATTTGATATTTACAACTATAATAGAAGGAGGGGGTCTAATAAAACAGATGGCGTGGCATCACGTCACGTCACATCCAACCATACAACAAACGGATGTCCACACTAGCAATGATGACAATGTCCAGCCACAATATTAAGCACAGCCAATTATTGGCCAAGCATAAAAATTCTATCGTAAAAGTGCTTGATGGGGATGGGCTCTCAAATTCCATAGAAAAATCATTCAAGCTGCCTGTGTGAAAATTATTTTGTGCCCTGGGAAGAGAAAATGGCCCTCGCCAAACAGTTATCCCAAATGTGTCATATGCATGACTAATTAAAATTTATGGCGAAGAAAGGACTCAAGCTGATTGCTAAATTAGTCGATGAAGATGTGTTTGTCTGCTTTTTGTCCTTCATGGAGCTAAACCAAGTCGACGCTTTTGACAGGTGACATAAGAATGAAACCAATGCACATTAAATTTCTTTTTTCACATTTCCAAACTAAAATGATCATGACAGCTGATTAATTCCTGAGTCAATCACATCCTCTGGCCTTAACCATTGCCTCCCACTGTTTTCCTAGATGCCAGCCCACTCCCACAGTAATGAGTCACCCGATTAGCATCGCATCCGTCTATTTATTGTAAATACGAGGCGTGTGATTGAGCGGGCGATAAATAAGATGTGATGTTTTTAGGACCTAGAATAGAAGCAAGTAGGTGGTAGGGTGACTTTGAGTCATCGATCATGGCGTTAAAGTGGGCAGATGCGCTTCATTGGGCTCTGTAACCAAGAGCAGAGGAGACACGGGTGTCACGGATGATGAAATCTAGAGGAAAGAGCAAGCCTCAGATGTCATCATCTGTCACACAAGGCTGCTGTGCTTCCACCTACAGACATGCCAATAAATATTGTGGGCATCTTAGTGGCTAATCTGGAACACCGGGAGAATTCCCGATGGTCCACAGTACTTTATGATTCTGTTTTGGCCCGTAAAGCAAATTCTAAAATCGGCATGCAATTACGGATATACGGTACATGCCTTTGTATAATGCTCTTTAAATTTAATTTGTACACTCTAAAAACAGGTTAAAAAAAACTCATAAAGGGACGATCCACTATTTGGATCAATTGGATCCAACTTTCTGGGTTGTGCAAAAAAACAACAATTGAAGGTTGGGGCAAAGGGACCCAAGTGGAGGAAATGGTAAACTATTTTATAGGGGTAAAATCACATTCATTAAAGATCTTTTAGTTTTTAATTTGCTGACTTCATATGCTATAATTTAAAAACCTCAAAAGATGCCAGCTTTGATCTGACAGTTTTGCCACCCCACACCTCTCACCACCTGTCGATGACTAACCCATGCGGTAAAAGCAGCCCACCCACTGATCATGTGGTTGGTTTGGAAACAATTCTACAGGCTACCGCCCAGTATGATGAAGAGAAATGAGACTTGCCCACCTCTTACTTTTGCAGTTTGATTTATGAGTTCAATGCGGTATTAATGTGTGGAAAAAAAAGTGGGCAAAAGAGTGGGCACTCACCGATTGAGGAAGTCTCTGCTATGGTGCCAGTCGGGTCCCTGCGATACATAAAAAATTCACGCTTTATGTTCCATTTGAAATAAAATTATGTGTAACACTATATTCAATTTAATTCTAATTATTTGGAGTAATTTAATAAATATGAAACAATTTAGAATAGTTTTTTTCTTATTAAATCCATATGTGATTCACACCATTTGTGATGTGCATATTGAGTTAGTGGTTAGCAAACTTGATGAGTTAAAAGAAGTGTGAGTGCTATTTAGGCAAACCTCAGGGCTTCAGAAGGTGCAAATTAGTGAAGATCGCAGGAAACTAGCGCTGCAAGCATGGGCAAGAGCCAGATAGACGGAAGTAGAAACAGAGAAGATTAGCAGAGAACATGCAGCAGAACCCCCGAGCAAAGGTGAGGGTTCATTTTGATCAGAGGAAAAGGGCAAAAGCTGCCAGACGGGTTGTAATCCTATCCTCACTTTTAAATGTAAAAGACAACATACGTGTAGAAACAAGAACTCGTCATGGTAAGCCTGCTTGGAGCATATGGTCCACCAGCTGGAGTTTTAAGGTTTGTCAAAGTGCATTCATAAGCATCATCACCTGACCCCCCCCAACCCCACCACACACACAGGGGGTACCTTGATGTTAGCTATCATGTTACACCACATGCTTAAAAAACACGAGCGGAGTTCATAGAAGGTTAGAAAAGCAGAAGGCTCTGTCATTTGCTGTTGCATTCACGAGCAATGAGAAAATCACACCTCAGACACCGGTAAAAGCTCATCAGAAAAAATGTGTGATCACAAAGTCGAACGAGATTTGAATAAATGAAAGAAATGTGTTGAAGTTCGGTTAGATTTGAAGCAGTCACACTCAAATGGTAAAATGAAGACAATACGAAAGATGACTGAAACAAACTGCACTTTTTAATAAAAGGCTATGCAAACGTACAAAAAAGGCATGTTGCGCAATAACGGAACCTTCCTCTTAGCAGATTAGTTTTAAACAATACTGTGATGTGAGCTATAGTCTTTTCATAGCACAAGATAATCTGTGTGGATAAAAAACATTGATTCAACGTAACACCCTAGTTTATTACGGTTATCAAGACGCATGTATGGACCCCTTGAGTTGGGTAATTGCAAAGTAAATTGAAACAGGATAGAAAGAACCACACTCAGTAGTGTGCGTAGCTTAAAAACCCAACACAAATATTTGTGACAGCGATGAGAACATCCTTTCACCGACCGATGCAGCAATATCAATTTAAGTGACAAAACGATTATTGTAAAAATATGCATAGCTTAAGAGAGGCAACCATCGGCAGAAAAAATGATTTACAGTAGCTAATCTATCACAATAGTAATCGAAGAACAAACATACATGCACTGCTGCATTAACAAAAAATGTTTGGAGTTCCGTATTTTTTTCTATAACTTACGCATAACAAAAATGAGAACATAACCAAAGTAATCCCGGGCAAGAGACATAAGTTAATATGTACATTGTGATTCGCGGACAGCAACGTATCAGAACCTGAACAATCTGGTCATCATGAAGCCAAGATGAGATTTAGCTGTAGTCGGGGTTAAAATGGGTGATAATATAATGTGGTAAGTACAGTTAGTACTCAGGGTTCGACATTAATGGTGGCCCGATGGCCAGTAAGTTTTTGGGCCCAAAAGCGCATTTTTGGTTTCTCAAGAAAGACTTATCAGCCCGGCTGGAGGAGGTTGTTGTAAAGATGCAAGAAAAAAAAACATTTGGAACACACTTGACTCATTAATGGCCCATTAATCAGATTTAGCCTCATGTCGCTAGTGTCAGCTAGTCCGCTCGCCATTCATTCCAGTGGCAGGATGACCACAGAATGACGAAACAAAGTAAAGCTTTATAGTCAGACTATTCTCATCAGAGGCGGGAGCCACTCGAAGCATGATAAGAAATGACGTTGGATTTAATAAGTCTGTGGAAACGTTATTGTTGCAGGCATTCAGTGCCAAAAAATAAATAACCATATACTTGACTTTTTACTATTTAACAAATGAGTCAAAATATATCAACTTCAATTCGACATTCATAGAAAAAGCGCAGTCTTGATTTTTCTTTAGAAAATTAAAGGGTTTGAAGTGTGCCTTGTATTCCCCCTCCATACAAACAGTATATGATGCATATACAGGGCCAGAACTGCGTCAGACCGGGCCATCGCCACTCAAAAAAAGGCTTCATGTCGGACCCCGGTACTACAAAAGAAGTGTCGATGGATGAGTAGTAGTTGGTAGTAGTAGGCAACATCAGGGAAAGAGAGTTGGCAAGAGAGTGCAAGAGAGCCGCAAGCTGCGGCCAATAAAACAGCAGGATTTTCAAAATCAAAGGCACCGAGTAAGGAAAAAGGGAACAAGAATCCCCAAACAGAAAGGGGATCATCATTGAGTCAAAAGTTTAAGTCTCGTGATCCAACTGACCAGTAGCGAACGTTCGGCCGTTGTGCGCTTGGACACCGCAGCTACGGAGGATTTCTTGACATCCTCCTGGTAGGGGATGGTGGCGCTGTTGTGGAGGTCGGCGTTGGAGTAGTAGCGGCTGCCTCGGATGTGGTCAACTCTGACTAGCCGATGTTCCCCGGTCGGGAGGTAGGTGGGCGGAGACGCTGACGCCACTTCCTCGGCTATGGTGGGGATCCTCTCATTGCTCAGGTATCTGAACAGGAGGTCGTCACCTTGGCAGAATGACACGTTACTTGATATTTGCTGTGCGCTAGTGAAAAATATCAATAGCCACTTTTGTATTTAGTGGTACAGTTCATTGCCGCTTGCCACAGTACCATTTGAACCCATAAATCAGGGGTGTAAAACTCATATTTTTCGTGGGCCAAATAATAATAAATGTATGAGCACCTCATATTATATAAAGTAAAAGCTACAAAACAAACTGACAAATAACTCGTTTTCAAATCAGATGAGTAAAAACTGGTCAAATAATCAAAAAATATATATTATTAAAAGTGAAGACAATTTGCAATTCTAGTAATGATGCACAATTTGTCTTTGCGGGCCACATAAAATGATGTGGGAGGCCGTATCTGGCCCCCGGGCCTTGAGTTTGACATCGTGCCATAAATCATTGCATAAAGGCAAAATGAACAGTGTTGCTAGTAGCAGAGACGACTTAACACACAAGAAAATAAAGCAGCTGTGTGAGAGTAAAAGCTTCTCATAAGTTGGAATATTGAAATAAGAATGCTGTTAATACCTTTCCTGTTCTGTGTCCATGGCTTAGCAAAGGGATCAACAATTGCAACACAAGTATCCACAGGCATGGAGATAGGCCGAGGCTTACCTAGAACACATGAGAGGATCACAGTTTTATGAGCTACTGTATTATTTGTGAATGCAAATGTGTCCCAACCGTCATCGAGCTAAGGCGCCCCAGTTCACATCAGCGATATCTCATGGTACACCACCAAACTGTCACAAAAAGTATGAATACTGAAATCATGATAAGCTACTCTCAATTTACAATACTCAGAAAAATTGTGCAAAACCTGGACAATTATATTAATTGATAATTATACTTCCTTAAACAGCCATGATGATGTCATCACACACTCATCAGCTTCATGGAGTATATAAAATATGCATAGACTAAAAATGTACAAACCACGAGAAGGCTTGCGCTCCCTCATTCTGGGCTGAATCCCATTGGCGTCATAATCTGCGATGGTGCAGCGTTTCCTACTCTCCTGATCCAGGAAGGAGTTGGGCGACTCTGAGCCGTTTGCCCTTTTACTGAAACTAGAAAAGGCGTCGGTTCTTCCCTCTCTGCAAACACAAGTACAAATAGTGCAGGACTATTTTTAACAGCACAAAACTAAAGCATGATTTGTATATGGGCAAAGATGTGATTGTTTAAAAAAAAAATCTGTCCCTCTATTATCAAAATAAATGTGGAACACATCATCTCCCTGGGGGAGGAAGATAAGAGTCATTGCATCAGGATGGTGTTGGGTTTGTGGGAGAAGAGTGGGTTGGACAAAAGCAGAATATTCTGTGGGAAGCAACTTTTTCTGAAGAAGACTACTCAGAACTAACTTGCATCTTGTTAAATCAAATCATGATGAGAACTTTCACCTTGGCGTGTATGGCATTTGAGGGGGAGGCGGGATGTAAAAATCAAGGATCGCCGGTTTCTCCTTTTTGGTTGATCCATTAGCTGAGCTGCCGGGGGGCTGGGTGCGGATCAAACAGGAAATGTTCTGGAAAAAGACAAAAATAGTCCAAAAAAAGCCACCGTAGACGTCAACATGGCGCCTTCAATTGTATTTCTGATTAGACCTTAGTCAAATAATTGATAATGTTTGATGACGCAAAATGGAAGACACTGACAACCAATAAGACATCAGACATACAATAAATTTCCATGTGGCTCCACGACAGACTGCAAAACATTCATTCAAGCCTAAAACCATACATGTCTCTGCTTTTCTTGTCGGAGTCAAACATAAACTGAGATGACCAATGCCGATATCCCCGACGACTTGATAAAACAAAATGCTACGGGCATGTTAACAGTGAGAACTTTGTGATGAAAGCCTTTTTGTGCAAAACACGCTTATCTCATTCTCTGACTAAACGAAACTGCGAAATCCGAGAAAGCACCTTGTCACTCAACGTTTGGGAATTTGTGTGAGCTTTCTTGTGTTGTTTTATTTTGATGGGAACATCGCAGCCATTGTTTTTAATTAACCAGATACAATCTGAACAGACTCCCACACTCGAGCATGGCTGCTTTATCTCCTGCCCTTTATGGCGGAAAACTGGAGCATTGAACTCTTCCGAGAGGCTCCTTCAGACTTGTCTGGGCTTGTTGCTTTGGACTCCTGACTGTAAAAAGCTTATAATTGATAGATAATGACTAGACATGCGTAGGAGGAAGTGCGTTTGTAGCCTACCTGAGGTACAGGAGGCTTCCAGCGCATATTCTTGAGAGGAGTGGGGTTAAAACCCGTTGTTCCTGTGGGTCGCTTCTTTAAGAGGAGGAACACACCTTTGGGATCCTCCCTTAGTTTCATTACCAGGTTTTTCAGCTGCCAACCGACCTGGATTACAGAAACATACGCCGTCTGATTAAAATTTTAAGGATAATATGAAATAATGCCGTCCTAAATTCTGTAAAATCAAATAATAATCTCACCACTGTCTGTTGATTGACTTGAATCACTTCATCACCAGCATGGATCTTCCTGGTCAGGTCAGCAGGGGACTGAAGAATAAATAATATAATATAATATAATATAATATAATATAATATAATATAATATAATATAATATAATATAATATAATATAATATAATATAATATAATATAATATAAAATAAAATAATATACGTGACGTATTTTTTTCTCCTGCTGCTCAGAAGTATCGGCCAATAAAATAGTTCAGATCATGTCCGATGTTTCTGTCGATATAATGTTATTTGAACCTTTAACCAATCACATTCAGTTGAAACAAATCGTGAGAAAACACACAACAAACAGGAGTGTTGTCGATGATTCAGATCGTGATTCACAACAAGGGCCTCAGGCAGACTGATCCAGTGATACTGGCACATTAGTCACTGCCTGAATGTGTCATTGTCATTCAACGTGGGACTTTTTCATGGGGGGGTGTTTATGGTTGTGCAAAAACTAATTGCCATAAGCAGGAAGAGTTAGAAACTCAAAAGAGTTGAATGCTTTTAATACTAGTGGTGGGAGATGGAAACGCAGGGGAGCTGGAGAGAGAAAGTGTGACTTGTGTTTACACCTACATGTTCCGTGGTTCCGGTGATGACGTGTAAGCCATCGTATGTCGACTTAATATACATTCCCTAGGAGGAAACAGAAAAATATTGTGCTTTGTATTTTGATGAATAAAATTGGGACATTCTGTATACCAGGATCAGATGAACGCATCCTTACCAGTCCTTCACCCGGTTTGATATTGGCCAGCTGGACTTCCTCCAAGCAGGCAGACTGGCTCATCAGGGGGTCAGAGGTGGTTCTTACAGTCTGATCACAGATGTTGTTCAAAATTTTTGACTGGAAAAGAAAGAAATGACATCTGATGATCTTGATGTGCAAAGCCGCAGGAGCTGTGTGAAGAAGCGTTTCGGACACGGTGATGTCCCACTTTGGGGAGTTCTGTTTTAAACGAAGAGGTGAATAAATCCCCTTTTATCCTCTAATGTGCTGATTTATCAGCAAGCCACCATGAAAGCTGCTTTTGACTCTGTGTATGCCTCCCAAAAAAATCCCAAATCAAATCCACGTTTAATCTGAGAATTTCACTGCATAAGTATACTCGGAAAATTCAAAATAATCTCGTGCATGTTGTTGTTGAGTTTTTCCCCATTTGACAGTGAAGAGATTGCATGCGTTTAGTGTCTTCATTCAGTATTTTTAAACAACGTGCAAATCTCAACTATATTTTGGACGCTTTGCTCGTGTGAAAGAGCGACAATAAAATACAGGAAGCCTCGAGAACCAAAAGAGTGTCTCCAAAAGGAAGCATTTAATTGATTGATGGCCTGGTGGCAAGAGGCGCCCCCGCCACTGGCAACCCGTCATTATCCATGCAGAACAATGAACAGAGTGCTGAGATACCACACAACGTCAACATAACAAGACAGTTTTAATTCAAACAATTCCTTTAAGTAAAACGTCTTCCTTCCTTTAATTATATGAAATTAGAAGAGAAAGAAAGATACATCCAGGATACTTACTACTTCCAGGATTTTTTCTTCCATCTCATAAACACAGCAGTCCTGTTAGACATACGAAAAACAACAACAGATTAGGATCTTGAGCAGTAAACGACAAGCTAGAAGGAGAAGCAGTCATAACAAGAGCTGGTCAAAAAATATAATCAGCTTTCCATGTATAGAACGGAGGAAAATGGAGAGCTCCCAAACATAAACAGCAACCCGTACATCAAAATTACACCCCTGCCGAAATTGACGGGAGCTATAATTACATAACTCCATGAGTGGTTCACTATTACTGGCACTCTGACGCATTTGGGAACAATGTGCAGGTAACATGAGGGGGGGGATCACCTCGAGAAAATCTTCAACCAATACTCTCGCCCACAGGTGTCAAACTCAAGGCCCGGGGGCCAGATACGGCCCGCCACATCATTTTATGTGGCCCGCGAAGACAAATTGTGCATCAAAATCGTGTCATTACTAGAATTGTAAATTGTCTTCACTTTTAATAATATCTTTTTTTTTTTTTAATATTTGACCAGTTTTTACTCGTCTGATTTGAAAATGAGTTAATTGTCAGTTTGTTTTGTAGCTTTTACTGTATATAATATGAGGTGCTCATACATTTATTTGGGTTGACAGTCATAATGGCCCTCTGAAAGAAGCTATGACTACAATGCGGCCCGCGAAAAAAAAGTTTGACACCCCTGTTCTAGCCTTTGGCTCACCAAGAGTAGCTGTGATTGTCATTTTAGAGAGATATTTTGCTAGGTCAGCTTGGAGGTGGCACGAGAGCGTGCTTTCACTCCAGCTGGACTGCACACAGCTGAGGCAACAGCCTCCCCGGACAACTGTGTCAGCCCTGGTGGTGAAAAGGGACTGTGTTGAGGGGGTAGGGGGTCCACCCTCCTGTGGGGTGAAGAGTGGGGGCAGCTTGTTTACAAAACTGGAAAAGGCTACCACAAAGGAGGCCATACATCAAAACACAGGTGGAATGCTTCAGTCTAAACTGGACAACAAATAATCCATGTTAACCCGAATTGATCTTTGCAAAATAAAATAGAGAAAAATGATGAATAATTGATATGGTGAAAATAATAGAGCAAAATCATTCTTTTAAAATGTCCTCATGAACACCAGATTTATGCCCCTGTAGACAGAACCTGGATCGTAACTTGTAGTCAATAAATGAAAAATGACAATCCCGTGAGTGTGGTGATCCCTTGCGGTTTTGGACTTGACCTCCATAGTCAGAGTGGATCAGATGACTGTGTCTACAGACTTCTGGGTCTTTGATCTGTCACCAGAACAGATTTGTACGGTTGAGCAATGATGCGGATACAAAGTGGTGGGATGCTGTGGTAACATGGGACTTAACACCAGTTCTAAATAACATTTAAGTCATATTGTGTCAATTGAATTTTCCACGGTATTTTTCTATTCAAACTTTCAGATGCCAGACGCTTGATCAAAAACTTAATAAAACAAAAATGTTGTCTTTCTATGATTCCATATCCAGTAGAAATGGAATGTTCTACGGTAAAAGAAATGTGAACAATAAAAAAATGGTATTCAAAGCAGAATGGCCTCGATTGTCCCTCCAATCAGCAAAACACCATGTGCTTAATATATCAGGAATACTATAGCCAAAATGAAGTTTCCCAGTTTTTTTTCCCATAATTGTCATGATTCGGGGTTCTTGTCACATCTATGACACTGCAATCAAAGTGCTCCAGTGAGTTCTCAGAAGCCATTCTCAAAAATAAAAGAATGATTGAATGAAGTGAGGGTCAAACTGTTAAGAGGAGGAAATGACAGCTCAAGTTAAGAATATTCAAGTTGGGTTTTTTTTGTACAATTTAAAATGCTTCATGTTCAAATGGGATTCTTTTTGTTGTGATGTGGTCTCAATAAATGCACCTTTGGCACACTTTCAAAAAAAAATAAAAAACAAGTGTGGCCCCTTACAATTTGTATTTGCCGTGCTTACACCATAATCTCTGCAATTCACATGGCAGTGTGGGAATTGTACACCCCCCACTTCTCTACTAGATGACCATGACGACGCAGCAACAGTAAATCAGCAGAGGTGCCGAAATACCCAACACTAGCTGGGAAATGTGCACCGTGGGAAAGGAATTTATTTTGATACGATAAGCCTCTTAAAAAACGACACCTAAAGTCTCAGCGTCCATTTTCAAATGCACCTTGACGCTATACCTTCATACAGGCAGACATATCGACTAGGCTTAAGAGACGCGGTCTATGTGTCTGGTTATGAACATGTTAAAAAAATCCAACAAATCCTCAAAGGACACAAAGTGGGTCTCCACAAAAAAAAAAAAAGTTTCCAATCATCTGTTCAGACTCTGGGCGGTGGGCTTCTGTCTTGCCTGCCAGACCACATTTCCCATAAGGCTCCTCTGCTTCACTTGATCCTGCATGTCTGTACCCTCGGGCTGGAAGGTGCTGAGTGTTTTCCACTATTGTGTACATGTCGCTTTCTCAGCGGCTGGCTATGCACGTGCTGTTGTGCTGACAAGTGTGCAAACCTGTTGAACGGTGGTGGTGAGCTCCAGGCAAAGCTGAATGATCTTGTTCTTGGTGGCTGTGAAGTCACTGATCCCTGTGAGAGGCGTCCTGTCCGCGGACAAACAAAAGGGCAGAAAAATATGTAGATTTAAAAAGTAGCAATGATATACTGCATTTTGGTATATGATGCACATTGTACAATATGTGGGTGACTGGCCACACAAAAACTTCAACTGAAATTTAATTTAAATGTGTTCCTTCCTTAGAACATGTGGACAAATTTGCAGGGACACAATTGCACCCACAGGAAATGAAAATGAAAAAAAAATACCAGATGGAGTCCCCACCACCACACACACACTCACTCTGGGAACATGGGCTGTTAGATTTGGGAGTTCGTGGGACTTTTTGTAAAGTCAAAGGTCACCTATGTTGGTTGATGCTGATGGGGGCGGTCATAAGGCTCTGTGCTTATCCGACCATGCCTTTTATTTTTTTTCTGTGCAGCTCACTGGAGGTTATCAATTCCTCCATTTTACTTCAGGTGGCATATTATGAGAATTTACTTTTAGATTGCTTGTACTTAAAAAAATGGGGTTTGTGGTGACCTTGCAACACCATCGGGATTGAAATAAAAAAACTCGTGATGTGCCTGTTTCTATACATTGCAATTAGCACTTTACTTAATAACGAGGAATGTAATTCTTGGGCTATTTTGAGGTCACCTGGGAACTCGTTTAAATCGTGATTTTACAAAAACAAAAAGGATGCGACCTTTAACCTGTTGCACGATAAATTCCAATGAGCCCATCTTTCATCAGAGGCATGGTATGAAAGCGCTTACCGGTCAAGCCAAGCCAGGAGACTCTTTGCAGCACCAATGAGCTCCACCACACACGTGAGAAAGTCATTGGGTGGCTTGCGTGAAGCACTGCCGTCATACACCGGGCTCTTTCTGCGATCAGATGTGGCCATGTGGAGACTGTTGGCGGCTGCTCTCATCCTCACCACTAGGGTCTTCAAGTTGTCAGTCTCCACCCCACAATTCTAAATCAGGGAACATATACACAATGTCAAACCAATAATTAATAGAAAGCTTATATTTTTACTCTAGAAATTCAAAAATTACTGTACTATTATTGAAAGAACACACATATGTAGCTTTTTAAAGCAAAGCTCCAGCTATATAGTCACTGCTATCCAAGTAAATATCATCTTGTGGGGTGTTGTAACATTGCCAGTGACTCTGCTGTTCAGACTGATGTGCCAGAAGGCTAAACATGCTCCGACAGAGAAACGCAGCACGTGTCAAGCCAATAAAGGAGATCTGCAAGTAGTTAGTGTCTGCTTTTATTCCACTCCCCCCCCCCTCCTAGAAACACCATTCTTTTCACTAATGTCAGTGTTCGAGGAATTACTGGGATAGTTTTGTTCGGGACATAATCACTGTGGAAAGCCTTGGTGCTGGATTAGCACTGAAATTATTTAGTAAATGTTTGGTCGTCAAACATTAGTGTCAGATGGAAGGATGTTAAAAAAATAAATACAAAATATATAAATAAAAAAAATATATATAGAGCATATATACACATAAAAATGGTTGGTACCCTTCTGTTAATCACTGGAAAATCCACAGTGGTCACGGAAATAACTTGAATTTGACAAAAGCAATACAAAATAAAATGTAATAAAAATAAGCAATGATCAGCCATTGCTTTTGAAATGAATCGGTGACGTTTATATGCTGTATTTTTTTGTGCATGGCCCATTTTGACATTCTTGTTGATCTTATATGTGGAGACTGTGGAAGTTGATGTTTATGTTGACCTAATGATGTGGGAGTTATCTAAACGAACTGAAATGAATGTTTCCTTCTTAGTGAGGGATAGCTATCACAACACAACACTTCCTGTCCGTTCCACAGGATTTAGCCAGACTGGACTAAAAACAGTGTGTTTTACACAAATAAGATAGAATATGGCATCTAACGAACACGTCCACTGATAATTAAAAATAAAAAACATTAAGAGGGCTTCTGTGGCTCATTGCAGGATTTTATTTCTGTTAATGTATGAGTTTGTCTAAGGGGGACTTTTATGCATCACTGGGATGAAGGAACAAGTAAACATCTTGGGAGTCGCAGCCACTGCAAAAGGCAACAAGGGCCACAGAAGTCCAGTAAAATTAAACAGACTGTTCTTTGTTTGTGCTTTGACAGCAGTGACCGGCCGATATCTTGTGGGGAAGAGCGCCACTGTTTCCTGAGACAGCTGTGGGGTAGCATGTTGGCCCATCCGTCATTCTGATTAAGGTTGCCGCCCGTAAGCAATGTTCTGCTCCATAGATAATGGTGACCAAATTGAACTCAACCGTAAGTCTGCAGGGGTCCACTGCATTACAGGAAACGTACAAAAAAGCATCAGAACACCTTGGAGGGAGGGTGCTCCAGATGTTGGTGGCCTTGTTGGACGCAATGACCTTGCCTCAATTTCAGCTAATTGAATCGGGGCCACATTTCCTCCCAACCAAAAGCCCTTTCTCAAAAACAAACCTCCAACGGCACACGACTTGAATGGGAAGGGAGAAAAATTCTGAACTAAATACCTGAACTTCACAGGAACATAGATTGGTCCATGAAAGCGAACCTGCGTGAGCACATCTAATAGAAAACAGAGCAGCTCTTAAATGATCAAAAAATAAGTTTTTCCATGTGTTCCAGCCAAAAGGACCCATCCATAATGTGAAATGTCTGAGACTAAATTGATTTTAAATCTAAAGAACTAGAAGACCCCTTGAACAGAAGTGATAAAGCTATGTTTCCTGGAAAAATGTTACAAGAGACGCAAGCCCGACATTAGAATGCAACGAGCAATTTTAAAAGGGCATAAAGGGAGAAACTGCCGACATAGCTCAAAACAAATGGACCACAATCTGAGACTTTTATGGGACAGGAAGTGATAAAATTCCAAATCAATTCCATCTGCTGAAAAAGTTACTTCCCCGCTCAGACCGTTTGTAGAGCTGCTTTGATGCTAACTAGCACCTAAGTGCTTACACACAAGGACGTGAAACATATTCGGTATACGAGGAGAAAGCAAACGAAGTGTGTTGGACAAATGGACCACTTGTGTTTCTTTTTTTTAACCATACACTTACCGATGAGTTCTACTCACCAAAGCACAGAGAAGATCAACAGCCTCCAACACCAGCTCCTGATGTCCAATTCTTGCCACACCGAGTTCTTCCAAATCTTGATGCGTGATCTTCAATAACTGCTCTCCACTGATTTTCTCCCTCTCAAAGTTGCTCACGTACTGCTGTAAGCTTTCATCCAAACCTGGACGCACATGAAAGACCATTATATTTATTTAGCTCCGATGGCAGCAAATATTATCAGAAGTATTTGCCACTTTAATTTGCATGTAAAATATTATTTGTCTGCAGCTGGTTTTGTGAGGGTGTGAGTGGAAAAACCATTTCGAGTAACAGGTGGGACAGATAACTTCAAAAGATAAACACACCACAAACAAAGAAACAGTTGCGACCGCTAAGTCAGTTAGGCTGGTTAAACAACGGGCGGCTATATTTGTGCAAGTGTACAATATGTCCGTGTGTTCATCTGTGTGTGTGTCCGTGTGTGTGTGTGCTGCAGAGTTTAATTAATACATTGAGTGCACACTAAACAACCACGCTAACAACCCTTGCATTAAGAAGTCCAAACGTCTATAAATAATTGTATATAAATGTTTGCTTCCGGTAGCCTAGCATGAGATATATACAATATGACAAGAAATGAAAACACACAAGATTACTTGTGTGCATGTTAGTAGAACACCATCTTTCTTCCAATGAAAGCGAGTACAGAGAGGGGGCAGCTGCAGATGCATGGCCCTGTGCCCTGTTTTTCAAAAAGACCCGTCAGCTGTGAGGCACCCTCAGTTACAAGTCCAACCTCACCACACACACACACACACATACACACACTGTGACACACAGATATATTCCTCAATACAAGGCAGGATTTGGTAGCCCAGCTTGAAATTCAAGTCACGAGGAACTTGACTTTTTTCTTTTCCTAAGAACATAAAACGTGGCAGCAGATCAGTGGGGCCTTATAAAATGTAGCTCGTGAATTTATGAGAGACAGGCCACTAGGTCCACCTTCTTCTCACCGAGACATTTTTCTAACGAGGCGCATCACATTTTATATCTCGTTAACAGTCAGTGTGGGTCAAATGTGGGTAGCGAAGAATGTTAAATGCTGAAATGTGATTAATTGTAAAATAAAATACTCAATAATTCATACGCCAGCAGTACAGACTCACTGACATAAAAGGACATTGAAAGAAAATCTGAAGTCAGGATTCTCACATACTTGTGTCGGGATAAGTGATTTTTATTTGAGCTTTCTGCTTGAACTAAAATGTGTCTATTTATTAAATAGTGAAAAATTATAACCAAGTACCGTATTTTCCGCACTATAAGGGGCACCTGATTATAAGGCGCATCTTTAATGAATGGCCCATTTTAAAACTTTGTCCATATATAAGGCACACCGGATTATAAAGCGCAAAGAATAAATAACTCAACGTTGCTCAAACGTTAATGCAATCACAATATAGTAACACTCGAAATAGTGAAAACAATAACAATATATCAATAACTCAACGCTGCTCAAACGTTAATATCACACAACACACAAAATAAACACATAAAGCTTACTTTAATAAGTTAGTCCTTATCCACGAATCCATATTGGTCCATATGTAAGGCGCACCGGATTATAAGGAACACTGTCGGCTTTTGAGAAAATTGGAGGTTTTTAGGTGCGCCTTATAGTGCGGAAAATACGGTAGATAAATTGCTAAACAAATTTGTTAGACTACTTTCCAGGCTCAGATTTATGCAACAGCTGCCCTTGTTTAACAACATTGGAAATGACAAACATCATGTTTGGTTCATGTTAATGCATATCATCATAAAATGTAAGGAAGTAAATTTCACTGGTTGGAGTCCATGTGTGATTAATTTCTCAGACGTCCAGTGAGCCAACTCAAATTTGAGTCTCAATTCAGTTTGAAATACTCATGACTTATGAAAACCCTAAAACTCTTAAAGCTCAGAGAACTTAAAAGTGCCTGCATTGAAGCAATGCATGATGCACTGTGACAGGTGGTCGAATAAATTGGTTTGTTATGGTCTGAGTCTGAGCTCAAGTCATCTCAGCTGAATCAAAGGAGAACCAATCGGGGCTTGTTAACCATTACTCTGCACACCCAGCCAAATCCGGTTAGGCTCACGAGATGTTTCTCATTCCTTGGCATGCAAATTCCTGAACGCCGCATTAAGGAAGTTTGGGTTTAACCTTTAAATGGCCAGCTGCAAGGAAAAACACTATGTCACACAAAACAAACCGGGAATAAGAAAATAAAGTCACGCAAAATGTAAACACTGAGCCAGCTACCAGGGAGCAAATGAAAACAAATCGTGGTTTAACAAGGTCAATGGGAATTATGTCACATTTCCGTCTTCTATCAGACAAAATGCCACAAGGAAAGTCAACAAACAATGAGACTTGTTAGGGGTCACATTGTGTTGCTTTTTTTAGTTAGTTCTCAGGCAGCGTCAAGAACCACGCCAAGAATCTGCATGAGATATTAAATTGACAAAAATGGTACCTGTACATTTGTCAGCCACATTCTGATTCAACTGGAGATACTAGTAAAGAAGATAATCTTGTATTGTCTTGAAGTGAGAGGAAGGGAATGCAATGTCTGTGTGAAAGCTTTTCAAAAGCTGTGCACGATGAAAGAGCTTTGACAGAGTTTTACGGCCTCTGTGAACCACTTGGCAAACGTCCTCGGACCAAAGCGAGAGGGTGTAACTCCACAGCGGAGACATAAACACACACCACCAATGTCAAATACAATCATCTTGATCTACAGCTGGGCCCGTATTTACAGCTTCTCAATGTTTGGTTCGATTGAAGGCCAACTGCAGTAAGTCATTAAATGTGTGGCGCTTATTAAGTTCAATTTAAAATGATTTTCTTTTGGGATTTGCTGTTATCATTTTACTGCTACTATTCTGTTTCCTTTTATAATGTTTTCTGTGTGTGACAACTTTCACTGGAGGTCTGCGAGAGAAGCGAATTTAATTCACAGCACTGGTTACTGTATGTCTACAAGAGGTTGTGTAATGTATATGTGTACTTTGCCCAGAGTGGCATAATTGTGGGTAGCTTAGAAAGCACTTGGCGCAGATAGTCCAGTCTGGACTCTGGAAGTGGGACTACAGGATACCCCAAGGGAGGCCGTCAAAACCCGCAGCAAACTTACTGGCTGTGTAAGCAAACGCTTCTGGTAACATAAACAGCAAAACCTGCCTCTTTGCCAATGTCTGTGCTATTCTTGTCAAAGTAGTTCCCATCAGCAAAATATTTTGTAGAATAATGATAGCGTGATGTCTTGTGTATGTCATTGATGTACCGTATTTTCCAGACTATAAGGCGCACTGGACTGTAAGTCGCACCTTCAATGAATGGCCCATTTAAAAATGTTGCCCTTATATAAGGTGCACCAGACTATAAGGCGCACCATTAATGCATCATGTCAGATTTTTAATCCAAATCAAATCATTCTCCATTTTATCTTTTTATTTCAACTTCAGATGCAATAAATTACTTTATAATCACAAAATAATGATCCATAGTATTTTTGATTCATGATTCATAGTCTTCAGCAGGCCACTTATGATTGATTTCATGACACAATGCTTCGGGCCAGTATAAATTTAGAAATTTGGTCCAGATATAAGGCGCACCGGACTATAAGGCGCACTGTCAGCTTTTGAGAAAATTCTAGGTTTTTAGATGCTCTTTATAGTCCGGAAAATACGGTACATGGTAAATAATTTGGGACCCAACATTGATCCTTGTGGAACCCCACAATCAAGGGAAGGTGGTTAGTGTTCCCCCATTTTCACAAATTGCTTTCTGCAAGTATTAATCTATTTTTGGTAATGTGTCGTGAGATTTTTCTACAGGCCTTGGGAAACGCGCACAGACAAAAGAATGAACAGCCTTTCACTTTCTATAGAAAAATGAGGTACTAAGCGGCTTCCAGCAGATCTCTCCCATCTTTCAACCACTCCCTTTGCTCCCACTGGGAGCGGTAGCCACTCTCTATCGCACACAAACAAACATGCACGAATATCCCCAACTGGGGTGGCCAGTGGGAACATGACTGGGTGTACAATAGCAAAGCCACTGTAACGCTGCTGTTTTTATTTGTCAGCCAGCCCCCTGAACCTGCAGGGAACGGTCAGGAATTTGACTCATTGTTTCCCATTGAGCAGCGCCATTGTGGGAATTCACAGCACTCGGGCACAATGGACTCTGGTTGGACCAGGCTGCGCTGTAATTAGAAAGAAAAAGCTTGTCTCTGCAACTGCAAAGCTATCTTCGAATGCATGACTTAACAGAACAACAAAGCCTGTATAGACACCGGGCTGGTCCTTACAATGGGAACTGGGAAAAAAAGTCCGACCATGGACATTTCGGCATTTGGCGTCTTTCTTTGCGAGTTTGCTATACGACCAACTGTGTGATTAAAATTGTTTGGAGATGCATTTGAGATGCTGGAACATTTTTTTCAATTCTCATCTTGGCTCTTTCATTCTTTGCCAACAAGAGTGTTTTACCTCAAAGTGAAAATAAAATAGACATCGCTGGTGACAGATCCAGTGTGTGAAAAAGAGCGACTGGGGCTAGTCTAGAACTTGATGGATGATGATTGATGAGACAAGAGGGGGTTAAAGTTCACAGGCTTGCCAGGGTTGTGTGTAGTGTATCAACAAGAGTGAGTGTGCTGAGTTAATCCACAGCTGCTCAAATGTTCTTAAAACAGAATTTGAAGTGAATAAAAATGCTTTTAATTTGCTGTGTGTCATTTTGATACAAACTTTGTTTTCATTATGAAACATTTAGATACGTTTTTAAATTTTTGATATAGTAATTACTTTTGATGTAGTCAGATCAGTGATGACTGACATCTCAATATGTGTCCTGGGATAAATAGAGCAGCACTGCGTATGAGGGTGTTCCATAAATCACCAACAACACAAGGACACTGACCCATTTAGGAATGTTCGACTGTCTCTGATAAGTTAAGGCCATTTTTAGATATCGCCCCTGACATGTTGCTGCTGCAGCATTCATCCATATGCCTGATCCCATGCGGCAAAAATAAATTTCCTCAACGTTCCAAATCAGCTGATGGGTTTGCAAACCATTTATGTTTGCTGTACGGAAGAGCAACTGATAACCAAATAAAGCATCTGAAACATAAATTGTGCAAAACTGGTATTGCTACCGTTTCTTGTTACTTTTAATAATTATCTGCACAGTTAATAAGGCTAGAAAATAACAGCAAAGAGCTGAATGCAATTAAAAGGCGAAAAGAAAATGTGCTACTGTCAAATGAATGTGCTAACTGCACACACACTAAACCAAATCTAAAGCATTGAGTTAACGATTTAATCACTTTACACGGTAACATTTAGACCGTAAAAAGATTCAGATTAAAATGAATATAAATGTTCAAGTGTGAAAAGTTGCATTGGCTGTAACCAAAAACACATGAAATTTTTATCCACATTTGGAAGAGGCTTGCTTTAATCCTGAAGATATCTGATGCTATGTATGGCTTCTCCTAATTTGACTTGACTTTGACTAGAGGCTATCATACAAACACTAAATGTTTACAAACATAGCTAATCTTTGCGCCCATTGAGTATCATGTTTTATGGCTTCAATGGGACAGATGCTTTAGTTCAGGGGTGTCAAACTCGTTTTTTTCGCAGGCCGCATTGTAGTCATAGCTTCTTTCGGAGGACCATTATGACTGTCAACCCAAATAAATGGATGAGCAATCAATTAGCAATCAATTTTACTATACAGTAAAAGCTACAAACTGACAAATAAGTCATTTTCAAATCAGATGAGTAAAAACTGGTCAAATATTAAAAAAAAAAATATTATTAAAAGTGAAGACAATTTGCAATTCTAGTAATGACACACGAATTTGATGCACAATTTGTCTTCGCGGGCCACATAAAATGATGTGGCGGGCCGTATCTGGCCCCCGGGCCTTGAGTTTGACACCTGTGCTTCAGTTCAACTGATTACATATTAACATATTTGTATAATCCAAGTCCTTTCTAGAGAAGATCCACCTTGAGAATGTATGACCCACTTATCTAGTTAAGACACAAAAGGAACACGTACCTTTGAATAACGCAAAGTATGAAATACATGAGTGACTACAGGTTGTGTGTGTGTGTGTGTGGGGGGGGGGGGGGGGGGGCTGTGATCATGCTTTGTCTGATGTGAAGAGCATGGGTGAGTCATCATCATCTGTAAACGACAAGTGTGAGTGACTTGTTACCTGCAGGCCAGGATGGGCATCCGCAAGTACACGCACGCAAACAACACTGTTGCACTGTGGTATTTAACTGCTCATTCTAATTAAAGACAACAAAGACATATGCACACAATTAAATCCCTCTGTATAAAAACACCCCCCCCACCTATTTCAGATGATGTGTGTTTGTACTCTTGCCAGCACCTGCTGTCTGTTTCCCCCCTACAGCTATGGCACTTAACGAAAGAGCCAATCGGGTTCGTGTTGACTGATAGCAGTTAAAACAGGGCTGTGCATACACAGTGAGAGGATGGGGGGGAGGTGACTGACTTTGCTAGAGTATATGCACCAAACAAAAGACAAGGTAAACATCAGTGGCCGCCACCTGTGATATGAGTCATGAAAACAGGTATTGGATCTTCGAATAACTAGGCTACGCTTCGGGATCAAGTTTGACCTGCATTATAATTATTTATGTACAACTTTGGTTAACTGTCATGACAATGTTCAGTGACAGGAAAATTGTGACTTCCCTGTCACGGGATTTTTTATAATAAAATAATGAACAGATTTATTTGCTGTACTAAAGCCCTGCAAGTGAGCAACTTGAAGTTTCATGCTCAAAACATGCATCCATTCATTCAGGCTATAATGGCCACGGTTATGGTTGGCCTTAAGGCTGACTCAAGAGACCTTCGGTTCAATGGAGGAGGAAAAAAAAAAATCAAACATTCAAGTTCCATATATGTCAGCACACACAATGTACATGAAGCGTGATAATCAGAATAGGAGCCTGCAGAGAGCAATAACTTTTTCCCCAACATGTGATTAAAATGGATCGGAAATAGTTCCTGTGTAAATCAGTAGAAAAAGTAGAGCATTAAATTGTATGTTATCTGAAGAGGATGATTTTAAAAAAACAGTGCAAACAGCAGAATTCATTCAGTCGGAGCGGAAAACTGGGAAAAGCAGACGTGTCTCGACATGCTCTAAACAAGCCGTGTTATGGTGTTCACCCAGTGCCCGACAAAAGCCAACTGTGGCTTCACAAAGCTAGCCACTGCAAATAGCTTGACTTGATTATACCATAAAATCATGGTGGGATCTTGGCGAGGACAGTATTTGGTCAGTGGGAGGACCATAAAGCTTATAAAGGCAACTTGTGGCTCCAACATGAAAGCGAACACACCCTGCTTGTTTTGACTGCTCATCCTCAGAGCAGCAAGTGACTGCATTCCGAGCTCATTTCAGCGTAACTGCACTAACAATGTTTTGATTGCAATAGCGACACAGGCATACCAAAACCCCTATTCAAGGACACGTTTGTTTTACTAGCAGTCTGACATATTCAATATATTGGGAACCAGTTCAATCACACGACTGGCAGAGCGAGCCAGGCATGCAAACGGGTTGACACACACGCTTGACTTCCTTGCACGAGAGGTCACGTGGCATGTCGCCCGTATTTGCACTTGCATCAGATGTGCCACCTGAGGTTGGAGCGTTTATTCGTGGAGCTTAAGCTGAGCCACTTCACAGGCCAATGCTCTTAAAGGAGACCGCAGCCAAATAGCTCGCAGGTCTCACTAAGCAGAGATCATCTACGTGATTTGCAATGCACAGTGTACATTTGAATCAAACGCCAGCAAATCGAAAGACGGTTGGCAGGAACATCAGGGAACGCTATCTGTTGGGTATGAATGCAAATGTAATATACAGCTGATAAAAATGTTTGAGTCCCCAGCAGTGGTTATACAGCTCACACCAAACTGTGTTAAATTAGCATGTGAATAGCATCTCTAGCAATTGAGGAATACGTTTACATGCAGTCGATGTGAATTTATAGTCAATTATTTGGGTTAGGGTCAAAATTCTGTTTTCTGTGAACTGAATGTGCATGCAAATTCTAATTTACATGACTGGATGGACAGATACTTTTGTATTTAAATATCCCGATTGAAACGGCGACGCAGACTACCGTCAATAAAACACATTATTTAAATGTTCCTCACCAAAGGAATAAAGCTGTAGGTGTGTTGCTGGGAGCCCCGCAGGTATTAATTGGAATTTTAAAAACTCGAATAAGGACATATTCGAGTTTTTGTGCATGATTACATGACCCGAAATAAAACCCGAATACTGCTAATACTTGGGTTTGAATAAAAATGCGGTCCATGATGTTTTGATGAGTTTCTTCCCATTATGGTGGAAGTTCTGAAGTTGTAGGCTGGAACACCAGTCCGTGTGAGAAACAAGGCCGTGGGGGTGGCGGGCTTATATGTAACGAAGGCCATTGCTCCCAGTCACATCTCCCCAGGGGGAATCCTCTTACAGCACTTCCCCTGACCTCTAAAGACCATTTTCTATAGTAAAGCAACACAGGTATCTGCCCATCAATGGAACAATAGCTTGATTATCAGGGCTGAATGACTTGGTGACTGGAAATTCATTAATGACAAAAGGTTGACTTGATTTTAGAGGACGTCAAGAGAAAAATGTACTGGTCCATCTATTCTTGCTTCGATGAGGCAGTCTGCAAAAGTTGTTAAAATTAGGAAAAGACGGAAATATTTGGGTTTTATCCATGTTTTTAAAAACCCAAACAAGAGCATATTTTATTTGGGCTTTTGCACACAATTACATAGCTTTTAAAATGGTTATTTATTTATTTTTCATTTATTTATTTATTTATTTATTTATTTATGTTAAGCCTCAGTCTGTGACTAGGCTGTGGCTAAAAACTCTATGACTCTTTAAATGTGAAGAAGCGTGACGTGATCATTTTCCAAGGGACTTTTCCAAATCTTCAGAAAGTGTTCTAATGTATGAACTTAAGAAAGTGTGACCTGCGAACTAATCTTATTCTTATTCAAAGCACAGACGACTCAAAGAGTAAAGCATACTTGTCACGTTTGCCACCTCTACGAAAAGCTTAATTGCCTCCTTGGCACTTTGATGTTAGTTGAAAAACAGGAATTATCTACATCTTGACGTGGGATGCAAATTGTGTTTAAAACCATATTCATTGCCATCAATGATTCGAGTCAAACCAGTTTAGTTAGATGGTGTAAATATAAGGCCATTGGGTTTACTGGATTGAGGTGCGTACTTGGTGATTTATTCAAGCTCAATTCATCTACTATAAAAAATAAATTGTCACTACTGAGTACTCTCTGAGTCACGTGTTCAAGTTTAGTTTCAGCTTGTTAAAATACTGGTTAGAAGCCAGCCGGCTATTACACTGGAGTTGTGCAGGTTTGCATGTTTGGAATGCCTTGTGAAAATTTGGCAGGCTTACCTGCAGTAACAATGAACAAACAAAAGGGTAGTGGAAAATGTTTTGTTAAATAAAAAAACTATTCAGCAGCTTTTGCCAACTCTTCAACAGCTGAGGCTTCAACCATGTAGACTCGCAGTGAGCAGCACAACATGGAATATGCTATTTTTTTTCCAACTCACCTCATCCTTAAATTTGTTTTGCAACATTTTGTCATAGTATTTATGATGGATTCGTAAAACTTTATCACATCAAAATGGGTAACACATGACAGATGGCGTGCTGATCACCCGACACCTCAAATTGTGGTGGAGAAAACACGCTTTAGGGCATCACGAGTCCGCAAGACAAAAGACGACAGTGTTGAAATTGAAAGAACCAATTGCGCTTTCACTGGCAATAAACATCTACCAGCTACTGCTTGATCTCCCCCAACAATGCTAGTGATTAACAACTGCTTCAATACACAAAGAACTTCCTTGTCCCCTCGGACAAAAACCACCTGAGGCAAATGACAGCAAATGCATACAGTATTTGTGTGAGTAAAACTCAAAAGCTGTTTAGATGAGACTGTTTTAGCAAAAACTATGCTGGATGGATGAAAATAACAATTGGGCCATTTCCATGCAAATGCTGAAAATAGAAGCATGTAAAAGGCTTCAGTCACATTCTATACATGAAAGGAGGAACACATAACTAAGTGTTTGCGCTTCTCCAGGAAAGTGATTATAACGTTGCCAAGTCTTTTTCATTGCAAGACTTTTCATACAATATACAGTGGACCGACATACTGGCTCATCACTAACAGTGTTTTCTGTCATCATTTAGCAGAGTGAGACATGGGATTGTTTAGACAACGTTGTTCTTTGTTTGTGTTAGTTTTAAAAGACGGCCCTAAAAACACTGCTTTTGCCATTGGAATAGCAATATAAAGCAATCTCCACTTCCCAATATCATGCAGCCCTAGAAGATATTGTATGCTTGTATTTATATTTTATATATTTATTTCAACTTGCTTGTACATTGTTGACATACGTTGTTTTGTGTTCCTATCAATCCATTCATTCATTATCCGAACGTCTCACAGGAGTCGAAGGGGATGAAACATTTTAAAATGTTTGAATCCAATCCATCGATTAATTGGTGTTATTGATTATTAGAAGAATCCTTCTCACTGAGTTTTCAGCCCAAATGATGATAAGGGATTTTGGATGAGAGCTTTCGCTTACTTTTGAAATTTTCCTAATATAGGAGTAGCTGTGATAATTGCATCATCACTAATATGTATATTTCATAGCCTTATGATTGATTTCAATTAAGATTGTATTGGTCCACGATAGTTTCTGATGTCTTGGAACATCAAAATGCTGAATATAATACACCAATAGAAAGCAGCATAATGTTGAGGAATAATACATTAACTTGAAAGTACCAAAACAAGAAAATGTTTTTTTTTTTTAGATTATTATCTGATTATTATTATCAGATGCCTGGCTGTTCATTTTCTTGCAAAGAAACCTGCAGACTTTAGTGCTGCTGTACTCAATTTCCCATCATTTAGGTATGCAGCGATTAAACAAAATGATGCTCCCGTCATTTGTTCACCTTATTTGACCTGATTTGTCATGCCCTGAAAAAAATTGTGGTAATTTAAGACCAATAAAGACACCGCTGAGTCAGATTTTCAGGAAGACTTGCAGCAATGGGCCCTGTGTCAACTAATCCCCCCCCCGATCCATGCGTGTCCTGGCTGGGCTTTTTTCACTGAAACTAACCCCCCTCCACACAATCCTTTTGAGCCACCGATTGGCTTTAAGCAGACTACAATCAGCATAGTGAAATTAAGTCAATTTAACACTGTGTGCATAAACTTTTTTTTTTTTTTTTTCATACAAGTCACATCAGTCATTCAGTTCACACCATCAAAAGGGAGCAGTGAATATTTTCCATCCATACCGCACATACCATTTGACATTTCTCACCGCACATAACTTTGCAGTGACTGGAGCCAGGTAGTCATTCGCGGTAGATGGCAAACATGCTACCGGGTACTAAAGGTGTGTGTACAAGTAAAAGGCCTTTAAAAATGCTTTAATGCACGCGAACAATTGGGAAATTCTTTAAAGCTGATTTTGCACGTCATAGATGTGATTTAGAAGCCGGTTTCGTGGTAAATAAGCAATGCATGCATTTTTTTTTTTTTTTTTTAGTCAAGATGACAAATGACAGGGTACCCAGTATTTTGCCCGCAAGTTGAGCTATATCGGCATGTTTGTTTATAGACGCAACCTAACTTTCTGCAGATGGAATATAAACAGCAACAAAACGCAATGTTTGCTAATACGCGCAGAAGTAAAGCTTCGTTGATTGACAAGTGAAATGCTATGCAGTGACGTCGTTGGGTACTGTTGTCACAGTTTCTACGAAACTAGCAACCGATAAACGACGGTTTTGACATATAGACGTTAATATTGGGCAACTTTATGACAAATACATATTATATTTATATAATAAAGTCAAAGTGCATTAATAGGGCTTACCTTTCATCCAGTCTACAACTTGCTTTGGGGTCCACTTCGTTATCGGTTCCATGGCTTCTTCAGTCGCATATACCTGACAAAATATTTTGAAGACAGTATCGGATCAAGAGTTAAGTGTCAACTTGGCTGTCACATCCTAATAAAAACTTTGTTTTCATTCTTTGAGGCTGTGTATCTTCATTTCCAAAACAACTTGGAAAACGCAGCCGAGCAGGATTGAAATCCCCCACATTACAACTCTTCATCTGTCCTGTGCGTGTGGGACCGGTGCTGCCTTCAAACACAAATCGGAAAAACCTAAACAACAAGGCCACTAAAGTGCGGTTGTTTACCCTGTCGCTTGTATAACTAATAAAAACTAATAACTAATAAAATAGTTCCGTGTATGAAATTACTCTTCTTAGCAATTATATTTTTAAGCGCATAACCGAACAGTTTGTTATACAGCCTTGAAATCAAGTTGTCACTAAGGTTTACGAGGTACTACAAACGCATCGCTGTGACGTTTTGGAGTATTCATCCACCGGTCTTATTTGAAAGTTGAAACTGGATGCATGTTCAATTAGTATTCTATTTCACGCTGCGTGCAATTACTCGAGACGTTTCATTTTGCGTAATTCTAATGATATTTAGGAGTGTCATTGAAAACAGCAAGTGTATAATTTCAATTTTACTATTTAAAAAAAATCCTCCATACTACGCTGCAGTGCGGTCAGAAAGCGGGTCACTACTTCTCCCTGCTGGTGATCAACTGTACTACAGTATTAAACTGATGGCAGTGGCAAGAATTATCAAAGTACAAATACTGTTTTACGATACTTAATTATACTTTTTCTTGCATTGATATGTTACATGAATGTTTATTTTTGTCTGATAACGTTTACTTTCTGCATTTGAATATAGATACATGTAACTTAATATCTACTCACTTTGTCAAAAATATGGAGGTAGATTTGGGTCAAACGTTTTGTACTTCAAAAAATACAACTTGAAACTGAAAATAAACAGGTTGAACAGATTTGAACAGAGCGGAATTCAGGAGAGGGCCACCCTGACAGGATTAAGGGACTTGAGATTGTGGAGGTGAGTGGGTCTCTGCGAAGGAAAGGAAAAAACTCAGCACCAGATGAAAAAACAGAAGTACTGTAAGTAGTGTTTCCTGATGACTTTGTAAAATTTGAATTGAAACAACAAAAAAAGTCCCTCATGCTAAAAGTCACTTGAAAAGAAATTTTTTCATGAACTTCCTTGTATTGTAATGCAACATTTATTTCTGACTCATGATCCAGAAAGTACATGCATGACATTATCCGCTATATTAACACTGGCCAAATAATTACAAAGATAAATAATGGCAGGCAAATGAGGTACACCAGCACAGGATGTTATTCGTTGTGCTATCTAGGAAGACAAGATATGAAGGGCTCTTTACCTTGTTACAATACAAATACTGTAAGTTTACATCCTCCCCATGAATGATTTATTCTATAAACATTGAACAGACTAACCGTAGAAGACAGAATGTCACATAATCTGTAGTTATAATACACGACCTGGCGTACATGTCAAAAGACTAAAGCTGCAGAATCAAATTCAAGTGTATGTGTCTAAAAAGTACTTTATCAATTTAAATTTAAATTGAGCCTTAAATGCATGATATATACCTTTTACATACAATATGTGAGTTAACATCTACATTTGTGAACAAAATGCACCTGTTCCTGTAATCAGGGGTTAAATGTCAACATTGTGTCTCAAGTAATAGGTAAATACATTAGCAATATACATATAAAGTAAAATTACATGTTTGCCATTGTGTTTATAGTATTGGCAGGTCGGGCGTTAAGGTACTCGAGGACAAAGATCTGTAAAATCTTGTTGAGGTTTTCAATGGTGGATCGGTCCAGGTTCTGCTCATTGTCATCAAATGTGTGCCACACGGCGGGGAAAGGGGAGGGAATGAGGTGGAGGATGCGTACACCTGCCAAAGAAGCAAAGGATGAGAGTTCCTCATCAGTCGTGAACCGTATGAGAAAACATATTTGAGTAGCCCACTGGCTGGGGGTGCGTACCTCTGTTCAGGAATGGTATATGATCATCTTCAATACGGCCAACAGGTCGATCTGGCCAGAAATATTCCACTTCATCGGGATGATTTTGGAGTTGATTCATTGAGTGTAGACGTTTTTCTGCCCACAAAAAGTACAAAGTGTACACTGTTAGATAGATATACAGTGATCCCTCGCTACTTCGCGTTTCGTTTATCGCGGCTTCACCACATCGCGGATTTTTTTTCCAAATTAAAAAAAACAATATAAAGTCAAAATAAAATTTATAAATTGAGGAAACATGTGTCTAACCTTCAGTACAATGTAGTATTGCTCCAAATGTTCGTTTACACTCCTTTAGAAGTCCATTTTCCCGTTAGCACGATCGCAAATTAGCATCTTTCCACTAACTCGTTAGCCTGCCCAGTACTTCTTGTTGGTGACTGTACTTTGTGGATTTCACTTATCACGGGTGGTTTTTGGAATCAATTATCCGCGCTAAACGACGGATTACTGTAGAGTAAAAAATATGACTAATATTACTAGCCCTCATTAGGGTCACCAGTGAGCTGAAGATGTTTCCCAGCTAACTTTGGACAAGAGGCAGGTCAACGAGTTCCCAGGATGTGCTAAATGTGACGACAGCAAGTTTCTCCACTGGTCTATGACAGGCTGAACCAGTGTGGTGGCTTATTACTTTAACTGATGTGCTATTATTATTCATCACCTATGTTCTGCAACCGGGACAGCCAGTACGTTGTGGTTTGGAACTGGTTACCAAAGCGTGGACTTGGGGCCCCAATCAGGTCCAACAACAGAAAAAGATCCTGGAGAAGAAGTAACACAAGAACTTAATTTCTCCAAGATTGCACACCGTTTGTGCACACGTGTTTGTGTTTTTGTGTAAGTGTGTGTGAGGGTAAGGAAACATACAATCCCATCCAGTTGATTGGTGTCTGTTTCTCCTGGAGGATGCGGGGTGTTTTGCATCTTCTGTGCTAAATGACGAGAGCCATACAAAGAGTCTTGAGCGGTCCAGTGGTAGAAAGCTTCCTCTCCATCGAAGAAAATCAATTGCAAGGTCAGGTTGGGGAAAGAAGTCTACAAGGGGAACAAAGTGTCAGCAGTTGTTTACAACACTATTTTAGATTCTACACGGTTTGCTTCCCTCTAGTGGACATATTGTGCTAAAGAAAATAAGCAATGTATTATTGCTTTTGCTGTGTAACATGGTAAACCCAAATCCCATTGCATCAATAGTGGAAGGCAATGTTTTAATCACCACTTTGAATTCTAAATAATTGATATCTACTAAGGAGGTCAGATTTTATTTTTATTTTTTATTGATTTTATTGGAATATTTGTTGAATGTACTTGGTAATGATTATCATTGGGGACATACTATAGCTCAAGTTTTGTTTTTAATCAGAACAATTAGATGCTAATCTAAAGTGGGTTTGTTTTGTTTTGATGTAAGCTTCACATACCCCCCCCCCCTCAAATCTATTTAAAGGTGATGATTTTGAAGGATTCTGCCTAATGTCAGCCATATGCACTCTAGAAGCAAACTTATTTGCATTCAACTGAATTTCACTTCTCCTCTTGGACCTTTCTGATAGACGCCTGAACACCATAAACACAGACTTTGGCTGATCTCTGGCTGTCACTGGGCTTGTCTCTGTCCATCCAGTGGAAAGATGCATTGGTGAAGCAAAGGGCAAAGGAGCAGGCGGCATGAATGTTAAGTGTGTTCTTCATGTGATTGACCAGGGATGGGATAGGGAAATTTAAATGCTGGAAGGAGCCACATTTTAAATATTGACAAAATATATGTATGTGACATATTTAGAGCTTCCACTCTACATTTTAGAGCGTGTGTTTCTTCAAGCGGCAAAGTCCTGTCTCACAATTTCTGTTCTCGTCCTTCCCGAAGGTATCTGAGAGGTCAAATTCTTCCACCCTAGAATCAACTAACCATGCAATTATGGATATTGCTTTGTGCACTGGGGCAAAGTTGAGATGGAACAAAAAAGAGAATTCATCCCACAAATGTATCCTTCTTTTTACGTTGCTTCTAAGCCACAAACATTACCTTTTGAGTTTTTAGCTCTTCATTGAGGGCTCGTGCCAGCTCAAGCATCATGGCGCATGGCACAGCAGAATCGGTGGCTCCCAGAAACACCTGTTGGTGGTAATACTTGGAGTCGTAGTGACAGGCCAGAACCAGGCGGCGCTTAGCTGATGGATTGAGGGTGGCAATGATGTTGGTGAAGGGTAATGGGCCGTAAGGTGTCTGTGACGTGAACGTATCCTCCGTTACTTCCCAACTTGCTCCAAGGGAACCCAGGGTTGCTTTAATATGCTGAAATAAAGAAACAAACAAGAAGCATTATTATTGCTTTGTTACTAATTGATCATGTTTTGTCCCTATTAGAGAGAATTAATTGTAATACAGATACATATAAAATCAAAATCCCTAATGGCGTAACAGTTTATTGTTACCATAGCTGTGATGATCAAACTTACCTGCTGCACCGCTCTGCTGCCTGGGGAGCCTGGATACCTGGTAACAAGCAATGGCCTTAGGTCCCTTTGCCACATTTGGGTCAGGTCTGTGTGTGTCAGGGCCGTCTGGATCTCACTGGGTGTAAGAGTGACAGCTTGGTGCTGTAACTGGACAAGAGCAAAGTGTTGTTTTTTTGCTTGTTAGCTCCTTGATTGATTCATATATTGTTTGGGGGAAATGTGGGAAAAAAAGTGTCCACTGCACTGCTGCCTCTGGTTCCAAAATGGAGTTACAGATAAATGGCTATAAAAACAGCATGGGTACTCAATAGATGGATACACCAAAATTTAGCTGCTGTCTGTTCCTGAGGTTTGAAGACACATTTATATTAGCACATCTTAGTGTACCGTTGATCATTGTGTTGGCTATTCATTGACAAATGTTTTCTTTAAAGGGGAAGTCAACCCTAAAATGTTCTTAATAATAATAATAATAATAATAATAATAATATGTATTAAAGTCCAACTAGTCAAAATAGTGTTCAGATGAATGTTTTATTTGTGGAATATGAATTAAATGGGCAAATGCACATGTTTTTATCCCTCTCAAGAAGCGGCCATTTTGCCACTTCTTGTTGACTGAAAATGACATTATACTTGCAAAGTCTCAGGTCACAACCTATCACAGCTATGAATGAATAAATATGGTAGCAAAATAAGGTAACCAAAAATAGTAGAACAGTCAAAGTAAATCAGTTATCCACGATACTACTGCTATGATCATAATATCAAAAAATGTAGTTCCGCTTCCTAGCTATGTTAAAACAACATGGAAATTCCCTCGCATTGTGCAAGTGTACTACCTCGTGAGTGTCTGACTGACTGAGAAAGAGAGCTCATCAGTATCTGTGCAAGTTTGCTCAGCGGGAGCTAAAATACAATCATATTGATTCCTCTGGTTCCAGTTGTTCACTCAGAATTGGTCTCAAAGTTCAAGCTGCAGAGAAGCCTGGTTGTCTTGGAAACAGACATTAAAACCCAGCAAGCCAAAGACGATCCATCTCGATTGATTCACTTTCTCCACTCTTTCCCTTGGTCATATTCAGAATGCAGTCGAAATTAGATTATTTTCTCACTAATAGCTGTAACAGAAAAATCCTGATACGGAGTTACAAGTAAATGGCACATGTTCTTCCCATTTTTAGGCCATTTAAAAAAAAATGTAAATTACATTACTTTTATGTTTGGGAAAGAACCTGAACACACCCATATGAAAAGATACAGTCATAATGTTAATTTGTTCCTTGTCGCTTGGTCACCAAAGGTATGTTCTTTCGTAGATCCGTCCAAAAACCGGTTTAGGTTCTATGACTGCAATGCAGAATACAGTGCATACAGTATTATTATGCGGTTGGTTACATGGCCCTGAACCCTTAGAGGGTTAAAGTGGGGTCCACTTGAGATCTATAAATACCAAGCCCTGCAATTGGAAGATCAAAGATGATGACAGAGCTGCCATAGCAACTACATGAAGGTTAAAACCACAAGAATATGAGAAGCAGGAATGTTGTAGCGTAAGCTAGGCCATGTTTTGTTTAAATGTTAAAGACTCCAACGTCAATTTGTTTGGCACTTCCTTTTCCTACACTCGTACATGTACCTAAGGCTATATCCTTAATACCTGCTCATGCTTAAGTTATAAATGCTTTAATAACGATTAATAAGCAGAATTCATTTTTTTCAAATTAAATCAATAAATAAAATAAGGCATCATTTACAAAGCACTTAGAAGACTCGTTCTAGCCCCCTTTTATTATTCTAATTATTACTATCTCAAATACAATCACTAAAATCATTTTAATATTTGAGAGTGGTGTTGTAAGATCCTAAAAGAACTGTTATGACCACAATGTTGAAATTTAACACGAATACACCGATCAATAATACCGTTTCATTTGAGTGTAGTTGGAGCAACAGATTTAATTGGCTTACCTTTTCTTCAGTCCAGGGAATTCCATTAGAGCAGTGACTGAGTGTTGCCCAGATGGCAACAGTGGCAAAAAAACGCATGATAGAAGAACCGTGGTCCCACACAGCCATCGTTTCTGCGTTTCTCTCTCTCTCTCTTTTTTCTCTCTCTACCACTTCAGATCATGTGAAAGGCAGCAGGGAGAGCGTGTGTGCGCGAGCGCATGTGTGCGTGTACGAGTGTGCGCACACCGATTAGTGATCGTTTTCCCCATCCTAAATTGACAAAATATATAAAATAACCCCTTCGTGCCTCGAGTACTTCAACTGCTGTACCCCCAATTGCTGTTTTCCATAAAGTCACCATTTATTTTCTTAAGAAAATTCTTATAAAAAAAACTCACATTTTTTTTAAATTAGTTCTTGTGATTCTAAACAAATAATTTATATAATTTATAAACAACGGCAAAAGGAGAAAAAATAAAAATAAACTGTACAGTCCAGAAAGAGGGACGAACCAGCCAAACTGCGTACCACGTGGTATCAAAACCACGTGATAAAAGCGGAAGCGTGCTTCTTGAGCTCATGTGTATTGGTTCAATGCGTGAACTGCTTCCTCACATTTTGCACTGCTGACTTGTAATTAAAACATTTGACATATATATAATGGAAGTAATATCAGGGACGACTGAGGAAGCGAACTACTTGAAGGCACAGCTAAGAGAGAAAGAGAAAGAGATCGCTGCCCTGAAGAATAAACTGGCTGCATTCGAAAAGGTAGTGTAGTGTCTTGGTGACTGTCAGCTAGAAAGTCACGTTTATTTGCAATGCCATCGTCAGCAAATCGTTACAAACAATGCTAAATCATTTTCTACTATTTACATTATCTTATCTGTGTCCGTCTGTCATGTATCGGTACATCTCGTTTAATCAAACTATCTTGGAAAATATCAATTAGTTTAGTTGCTCAAAACTAACTCATGGATTCTGCACAATGTTTTTTAACTTCAAGCTAACAAAAACCCAAAGTGCAAAATCTCAGTTCGGACTTCTGGGTCCTCTCATTAGCGTCCTTACAACAGAAATAATCAGCCAAATACATAATTGCCCTAATTGGTTAGTCAGATCATCTACAGTTTGCTCTTATCATTGTACTATTTTCTTTTTTTTCTCGAAGAACAACTCTTTAGTCCCACAACTACTTGACAGAGTGACTCCACTTACTCCACTAAAAGCAAAAGCAGCTCTCTCCAATGAAGACATCTTGAGGTACAGCAGACAGCTCCTCCTACCTGAGTTGGGTGTGCAAGGTAATTCTGCATCTATAAATGCAAGAGAATGACTATGGCAGGACAAAACACACCGATGTGGTCTTTATTTGTGCACAGGACAGCTGAACCTACTCAAGACATCTGTACTGATTGTGGGTTGTGGAGGTCTGGGTTGCCCTCTAGCTCAATATCTAGCGGCAGCAGGCATAGGTAGGTAATCGGAGGGCTGTGCAATGAATCAAAATTCATTTACGATTACACCTAGATTACAAAATTGGCTTAATCTTAAAAAAAATATATATATATTATGAAAGAAAATAACTGATTTTATAGAATTTGTTTGGTCCCCAAAAAATTTCAGAAATATGTATATTTCTAAGAATTTAATTTGACTCAATATTTTATACGTTCCAACATTTTCTTGTTTTGTAATAAACATTTATTCAATTAGTAGCAAAATAATCACGATTGCTAATTTTTTCCATAATCGAGCATCCTGAGGTATTTGGCTAGCACACTAACATTTTGCTAAGGCAAACAGTTTCTCCTTTTAAGCTCTCAATATTGATAACAAAAAATGAATAAAATAACTATTAGTCAAGTTTTTTTTTAACTTTCCCAATTGTCTGTTATGTTGGTCTTTTAACGCATCTTTTTTAGTCTTATGTTTCTTTTGGAATTGAAACAACAAAAGGCCAAAGAATGTTAATCCCTTGAGGCTGAGCTAACATGAGTTACGCTGAAGTCTTGCACAATATGCTGACATCTTGTGTAAAATCATGCATAACGACCCCGGTGTTTTGGATGAATCGAGAGATGCGTTTTACAGTAAATGACACCCCGAGGATTTGACTTCAGAGGGTCCACTGCAATTGATGCAATCTTGCACAGCAGATGTCACTATTTTACATGGTTCTCTATTCCTGTTAGGGTTTGGCATTCATTTACTCCGTCTGTGTTTCTCTACAGGGCGGCTTGGTCTGCTGGACTATGATGAGGTGGAGCTCAGTAATCTGCATAGACAAGTACTCCATGGTGAGGAGAACCGGGGTCACACTAAAGCTTTGTCAGCAGCCAACGCAGTCAGAAGGTGATGTTTGTGTCCTACGCAATCACAGTTTTGTCAAACACGTGTATTTAGTCAACATTAGATAATAAGGGAAAATTGTATCATTAAAACTGTTGTTTGTGACCCCAGTGGTCTCTGTGTAATGAATGCAGGCGCTTTCCAGTCTGGCCTCAAGTTATATTTGGGTGTGTATGTGTGTACTCCAGTCTGCAAATGTTGTGTAAACATGTTATTTCTGAGGCAGCTTCTTTTGGTGCTTCTTGCCCCCCACTGTGGTTAGTACACATTTGGGTTGTCGTTCACCACACTAGGGTACCATTTTACCACTAGGAAGCCACAAGCACAGCAACTTCCATCTACAGTCGAACCTCTAAGGTTGAACACAATTTAGTCCAAAATGGTCCAACCTCAGTTTTGTTTGGATTTTAATTTTTTTTACCAAAAGGAAGCAATGGGAACTGAATTAATCCATTTATGTATCCAAATGTCACAATATTGAGCCTATATTAACTGTGCAGCAGACCTGTATAAAATTCAGAATTGGCATAAAAGACCACAAAATTAGTATGCTAAAAGTATTGCTCATGCACAAGAGCGATTTCACTTCTGGACTTTAATGTGAGATTTTTTTCTTGCCCTAATTCTGAATTGTACAGTCACATTTGACTTTAAAAGTTCCACTGTACTTTGTAGATGAATTAATTGTTATTTTGTTAATTTGTACTTTTGAATGTAACCTCACAGGTTGAACTCAACAGTGGAGTGTATTCCTTACCACTTGCAGCTTTCACCTGAGAACGCCTTGCAACTCATTCAACAGTATCCCGTTCCCGTTTTTGGTGACTTTATGAAATTAAGAGAAACAGACATGCCTTGACTTGACTGACTTCATATATGACATTGTGGCCGATTGTTCGGACAATGTCCCCACTCGTTATCTTGTCAACGACGCCTGTGTGCTGAGCGGCAAGCCTCTCGTATCGGCGAGCGCCCTCAGAATGGAGGGACAGGTAAGAGATTTTCATCTTGCAAATCACCATCCTGCACGGCCTGAATGTTTTGTCTTGTAGTTGACTGTATACAACTATGGCGGAGGCCCTTGCTACAGATGTCTCTACCCAGTGCCCCCACCCCCAGAGACAGTGACAAATTGTTCCGATGGAGGGGTGTTAGGAGTGGGTAAGTCCAGTCTCTTTCCAAGAAGCCATTAACTTTATACAGACTCTTCTTTCTCCATCATCTCCAGCCTGTTAAATAGTGGTTGTTAGTCAAATGTTCCACTTATCTTTAAGTTCCAGGCATAATGGGGTGCTTTCAAGCATTGGAGGTCCTCAAGATAGCCTCTGGACATGGCTGTATCTCAACTCTGGCATGATATACTGTACATTTCAGCATTCCTCGATGTAATACAGAAGTGAATTGTCACAAAGTTGGGACTTGTTACAAATCCAGAATGAGGTTTATTTGGGATTTTCTTTTCTGTTACGAGTTAATATGTACAGCAGGGGTGTCAAAGTCATTTTTTTCGCAGGCCGCATTGTAGTCAGTTTCTTTCGGAGGGCCATTATGACTGTCAACCCAAATAAATGTATGAGCACCTCATATTATATACAGTATAAGCTACAAAGCAAACCGACAAATAACTCGTTTTCAAATCAGACTAGTAAAAACTGGGCAAATTAAAAAAAAAAAGATATTTTTAAAAGTGAAGACAATTTGCAATTCTAGTATTGACACACGAATTTGATGCACAATTTGTCTTTGCAGGCCACATAAAATGATGTGGCGGACCGTATCTGGCCCCCAGGCCTTGAGTTTGACACCTGTGATGTACAGTAACTGCCTCACATTACCGTTTTTATTTGTGTATTGATTTAATATTGCGTTTATGGAATTTGAGTTAAGCAGCGAAAACCACCCAGTCTAACCATATCACGGGTGGCCATTTTGCCACTTGCTGTCGACTAAAAATGACATCACAGTTGCTCAGGTTACAGCTCAGCTTTCATGTTTAACTTAACCGCACGTGTTAGCTTCCTGTGGCCAGCAGCTGGTGATCTTTGATGCTCACAGTACCAGGTTCAGGTCCATCAGGTTGCGGCCGAAGCAGTCGGGGTGTGTAGTGTGTGGAGAAAAGCCCAGCGTAACCAAGCTCGTCGACTATGAAGCCTTCTGTGGTTCTGCCGCAACAGATAAGGTTGACCTTGACATCCTGACATGTTCTTTTATAAGAAGTATTTAAATCTACTTGATAATATAAAGTATTTTGTTGTTTTGTTTTCAGTGTCGCAGACTCAACCTCTTGTCCAGAGATCAGAGGATCACAGTGCAGGTGGGGAACCTTTTGGCCAGTACATCCCTCCCCTGTATTAAGTGTTGTTTATTCAACCATTACTCGTAATGTTCTCCTCGAATTCATGAAAATGGATGAACTGATTGTATCTCAGCACTCACGGGAAACAAGCTAAATGTGCTTGTAAATTTTCCACAGAAAAGAATAACACTGTGTTTGGCATCAATAATGTTGCATGTGGATCGCACATGCATACGCACCTTCTGCACTTTCAAGCAGTCATTAAGCGCAGAGATGGAAATCACAGTTAAATTGAATTTGCGTCATGGGTTCTATTTAGGAGCCATTTTGAGTCCAGCGGCTTTAGGAAAACCTGTTAAAGTAATTGTAAAATGTTACAAATCAAACCCAAGCATTACTTCCCTCAAATTAACTGCAAGTTGGTATATTTCCGAATTTAACTGTAAGATATAAATATGTTTTCCTAAGATAAAACCACTCCCTTTTTAATGAGTTGGTCAATGGTATTTTTTGCATTTTTGAGAATGTTTCATTGTATTTCCAGGATTACAAATCCATTGTGGACAAAGCAGAGCCCCATCTCCTGTTAGATGTGCGCCCTCTTGTGGAGGTGGACATATGCCATTTACCAAGCTCTCTCAGTATCCTTTCTTAGACTGGAAACAAAACATAAATCAGTCTGATGAGACATAATAAAGCCCCTCTTTGTGGTTATTCTCCTGACATTGTTGCAAGATATACCACTCTCAAGTTTAGAAGAGAGGACGAGCGAACATATGCAGTTACTTCAGGAACGTATCACCCAATTGAAACAGCAGGTGGTCGGTGTCTGCCGGCCTCCAGGTAAAATGACCAAACGCCGGCTTTATCTAATGGTAGTCTGAAATACTAATTTCTCACATATTTATCTATACATTTTTCACTTTACATTGCAATCATTATCGGAGTCTGTGCATGAATGGAATTTCTGTGGTTTACAATTGCAACTAGTATATCATGGGATAGTTGCCTTCATACACTTGTCCATAAAATGTTGTTTTTAATCTGATCTACACCATAGCACACAAATTATAGTTATACCCCAAAACATAGAATATATGGACTGTACTGTAAAAATAGAATCCCTTGAATATGATCTGTATGCAAACTTTGTTTTCCCCTATAGTTATCATACAGATCCACAGGAAAGTATTTCTGTCGCCAAAAGTATCTCTGTGGTCTCTTCCAGTTTATGTGATTTGTAAGCTGGGCAACGACTCCCAGAAGGCTGCGCAGATTCTTGAGAAGATGAGTGGATCGGAAGTAGACAATATCACAGTGAAAGATATCTGTGGGGGGCTGATGGCATGGGCGAATAGGATAGACCCCAAATTCCCACAGTATTAAAGGGTATGTATCATGTAAAATGAACTTTTAGCAATACAAACGCAAAAACACCCCCAAAGTGGTGTTTCCCCTCCATTCACCCATCTCGGAACTTTGCTCACTCTACTTGTAAATGACACATGAGCCTTGATTGTTGATGTGATGTCATATTTAGTTGACAGTATCCGGCAAATTGTGTTTTAAAGCTGGTAATTGTACATGAAAAATAATTGTTATCAAAATAATTATAGACAAAATATGAAGATTTTACTGCTGATAATGGCTAAATAACTATCCTGAACTAAAATAGTATGATAGAGACACTTCAATTTCATTTACCGCTGTATGTTTTATACAAAATAAACTGTCATCTTTTGATTGTGTTGTTTGTGATGCTTTAAATGTTTTTAAATTGTTTTTATTAGTGCCGGCCGGATCCAAGTAATATTATACATTTTATTTTATACTTTTTTTTACGATGTCAGCAAAATTTAATTACATCCAGTTTTTTTAACAACTTTCAGTGATTAAAAAAAAAAATCGGATCTTTGTAGGATCAATACTGATCCTCGAGACTGCAGTTTTGGTATCGGATATCAAAAAGTGGTAGACCCGCTATAACAGTTACTATTGTCAGCCGTCGGAGCTTTAATGATACTTCAGCTGACATGCCACTGTTGTGATGTCTGTGCACAGGTTATTGATCTTGGAAAAAATATATTAAATTATTTCACGCACCCCTGATGTGGAACCACTGCTTTTAATTTGAAGTGCTCAGACGTTCTTGAACAAATCAATGAGGTTCCCCTTGTGATAAAGTATCCTTTCGGGACTTGGCTTTTTAAACATTTTTATTACATATGTCCACGTGTTGCAATGGTGGGCCAGGGACCCACCACCCTGGCCTCCTTTCATGCAATCTCATGAATGGAAAATCAATGTAACACATATTCATCCGAGTAATACAATATTAATTCACTTAAGAGACTGTGACGGCTGCTTAGAGCTACTTAATGACCATTATGTTCTCAAGTGTGTCACGAACTTTTCCAGGTCGCGCGAAGCTGCAGTTAGTTTTTTTTCTCGAAACAGATAAAAATGAAATAACGGAAAATATCTACGCATGCGCAGTGCAGTCGTAATCTCAGTGGCGCCATTGTTTCACTTGGGTTTGTAGTTTAGATTTTGCAGTCCAAACGTGGAGTCCAATACAGAAGGCTACGGAAAAACTACAACTCCCAGCGGGCGTCAGAACAATCTTTTCGAGTGTAGCAGGGGGAGTGGTCACAGCTGGAAGGATAATAAGATGCGCATGAATTTACTACAGTATCTGAAACAACGATAAGAGGAAAATAAATGGACGTTTTCGTTGCTCACATCAAGCGTTTGCGCGAGTTTTTTTCCCCGGTGTTTGTTTTATTTAAGTTGGCCTTTCCTCGACGAATTTTAGCAAGTTAAAGTTGGGACGCCGCTTTCCGTAGTTGATGGAGATTCAAAGTTTGTTCGGTCCACTCGCATTGGAAAGAAATGCGTCCTTCGCTGACTGTGAAGGTAAAGGATCACTTTTAAAACATCTAAGGAGACGTTTGTCTTTGGAACGGCAAAAAGTTGTACCGAAGCGAAACGTCCGCTTGACGTACATATTCAAGCTTGTGTAACTTGTTAAGTTGTTATTGTGTGCGCTCCGGTTGTGTTCTGCCAGTACATGAATAGAAGTTTATACCTTTTCAAACCTTAATTCCAGATGTTGACTACTTAAATTATCTTACATATTGGTAATATGTGTTTCTTAAGCCTTCGTTTGCGATGCTATTGTTTTCATGCATGCTAAATGTCAGGAAGCTGTTAGTTATTAATTTATCACACTTGAGATTCGGGACAGCATACTGTATTTAATTGGAGTGGCCTTTCTCTGTGGAGAGCAATGGCTTTATGTGTAGATAATTTGATCTAAATATTGATTGTGTATTTATGAAAAGAGGTAAGTAATAATGTCGTAGGACAGTGTTTTTTCAACTTTTTACTCCAAATACCACCTAAAAAAATACTTCCCTCTTCAAGTAAAATAGACCATTATTAAAGCACAGTAATGTAGTGGGCGCAAGTGTCCAAAAACAAGGCAGAGGTTTTATTCCTAAAAAGTTTGTTTAATGTTACAGGTAAAAACAGTTATGCTGCACTCAAATATCGGATTTAAAATGATAATATAAATAATAATAATAAAGTATTCTATTAAAATGTGTTGCGGACACAAAAGTTTAACAGGAGTTGTACCCAAATAATGTTTTGGAAAAAAAAATTAAATGCAAATGCATTGTACTTAAAAGATAAATTCAACTTAACTCATTAATTCATTCATCTCCCAAATTGCTTCTTCTCATGAGGGTCACGGTTGGGCTGGAGCCTATGCCAGCAGCCTTTGGCGGGTTACACCCTGCCAGCCAAGTGCAGACAATTTAACTCTCCCTAACAAATGTACTTCTCTGCATTTAAAAAGCTTAAGCAACTCGAACACTTATGTACAATTTGAATATTTCATTCTGCGATTCTTCTGCATACTGCCAAAGATGGCTCGGCACTTTTAGACTCACTGTTCTGGGGTTAAGCACTGTACTTTATAAGGTTTGTGGGTTGTGGGGTTATTTTTGATTTATATTTAAAATGCGCAATCTGGAGTCTCACATTCCAAAAACCTGTATGGTAGGTTAATTGAACACTGTAAGGATAAGCGGTTCAGAAAATGGATGGTATGATTGATTGATGGACGAATGTGCAAAATGAGTCAAGCTAAAAAACAGGCAGAGGCCTCAAATGTTTGTTTTTTAATTTAGTAAGTGTAGATCCTTGCTTTGTGTAAATTACAAACATGTCTGTGTTTGTTTTTGGTGACAGGCTTCCTGTGGTCAGAGTGGATCAGTGACTTCAGTAAAGGCAAGGAGCACCATCTCAAGATATGACATTTGCTACAGTGATATTCTAGAGACTTATTTCAAGTTGTTTTGCCATATTGTGAAGGAGTGTATGAGCTCAGGTGAGACCAGCGGCTTTCCCCCTGATTTGATCTGAGGTGACACAGCGATAAAAAAAAAAAAAAAACAACACAATGCTGACTCAGTAAAACTTATGAGTACCAAAAGTCTTCCCCGCCATAAATCCTGTCACTGAACCCTCTGGTATTCAGCATTACACGTCGCCATTGGAAAAAAAGCCAATGTCTGCCTCCTCTCCCCCATCCTTACCTCGAGCCTTTCAACATTCTCTCCATCCGCACCACCCGACCTTGCCGCCCATTTTGTCGCCATCTTCGGCCGGACCGCTCTACTCGCGGCTGTCCAATGGAAACCACAGCGTCCCCAGCCCCACCAACTCCCGTAGCTCTTTCCATGGGGTGTCTTTCCTGCTGCAAATTGGGTTGACCAGAGAGACAGTGAACCTGGAGGGCAATGACCTCTCCCTGTCGGCTGTCAAGGATCTAGTTTGCTCTATAGTGGACCAGAAGGTAAGATCCTCAACCCCCCAAAAAAAAAATCTCTTCACAAACACATTCATACCCACTACAATTTAAGCAGCTATTCTGAAGGCAGTTGTGGAGCAACATGCTGCATCAGCACGCGTGTTGTCAACCAACCATATTCATCTATCGAGGTGTTCCAAAACAAACATCTGGGCCGCCTGCTCTGAAACTGACACAGCAGAAGCGCACACACACAATAGAAGCGGTGGACAGTTTGTGAGTGACGTTGCATTTGAGTGCGTCGGTTCTCAAAAGTTTCACAATCATGCTTAATTGCTCCTCTGCGGTTTTACCATTGCCAAAGATGAACTCAGCCTTGAAAGTGCAACGTTAGACTTCATTCCTGACTGTAGTAATTGTACCTATTTGTCTATTTTTGTATACTACTTATGTTAGATTGATCGCTTCATAGGCACTTGTTTCGCCAGCCTAATAATGCTGTGTTAAGTGTAAATTTAACATAGCCTTATATTAACACAGATGTTTTTATCAGTGAAAAATATTATTTTACTTGGATTAGATATTTTTGTTCATGAGAACCTTTAATTAATGAAAATAATTGCATTGTCTTAGGATAAGAATCTGTTCTTGAGTTGATAAAATCCGAACCAGATTTTTTTTTGGTAACATTTGAACTGTCAGACATTATCATGTAAGCATAAAATTCTTAATTTTCCTTCGGGGTGACACAGCGGTTACCAAAGCTGAGAGGGTGACTTGTTACTAGAAGTGGACTTCTTTGAGACTGGGAAGCGCATATCTTCGCGTAAATATTAAACACAGTTGACTGTGCCACGTACATTCCGTTCTTTTATTATTGATGTCATTTTATTGTTGCTTCAGCTATAGCACAGTCACTTAGCTGACTTGACAGAATGTGGGTACAACTTTGTATGCAAGTTTCTCATGTCTTACCCTTTTTGGCTGGCATCATGAAAACACAAACGCCAAAGAAAAAAAAAGATATTTTTTGTCAAATTATTCCTTTTGATGATCACTAAGCGGATGTCTTGCAGAGGTTTTTATGTAACCATAAAAAAAAACCTCCTTTGAGGCACATTTCTCCAGAAGATTTTGTACTGCTTAAGGGACATTCCACTCACTGTAGTACAGAACAAAATGATTTTTGGAAATGTTATAAAAGAAAGTTAAAATTCCCGAAAAAAAAAAAAGTGACGCGTGCTTATTTTCCACGAATAGGGCTGTTTGCCAATTGTTATTGCGCAATATTTTTCATTCTTACTTGACATTTGACTTCAGTTGCTGAACAGTGTGTGTCTGTGTTGTCTTATTTTGTGGTGCATTATATTTTATATAATACCTGCATTCAAAGTTCTCCCTTGAAAATTATTTAATTAACTCTGCTTAGCATTGCGTCATTATCCTGAAAAGCAGCATGTATGTATTCCCATAAGGAGTATTTTTCAGTGTTGGGCATTTTTACAATTGTAAAATATTATTTCACTTACAAAAATGATACGACTGTGTGGTGGTTTTGAACTAAAAGCAGTTAATTATCTTAACCCAATCACACCACAAAGAAATCTTTGTGCACTTTTTAACTGGCACTTAATTTGAATTCGAATGCACATTTCAAATATCCCTTCGTGTTAAACTGCCTGCTTATTTTCCAGCTTCGGTAAATGTTTGTTGGGTTAATGCTCTGCCGATCCTGTTTAAATAATGAAATGGAAGTGCATCCCACACATTGTATTTTTTTTCGTCGCTCGTGTGTAATTATGATTACAGTACACCATTTGTAACTGCAATTATCGTTGCGTGTAGAAAGGGGGGGGGTGATTAAACAGTGCACTTCAATCAGCTGCCTTGGCCTCAATATTTGGGAAGGTCACTCTTATATTATGATGATTGATCAAAGTGAGGAAAGGTAAATGTGCAGCAAACTTGAGAATTATGGAGACGAGATTATGGCTAATTTTATTATGTCTGTTTTAGATGACTGTTAATATTTTGCTCTTGACAGCAGGTTGGATTCATTGTTCGTTATGTAACTACTGATTTGTTTGTACATATGGTACGTTGAATTTGTAATGTAGCGGCATTGTTGCAAAAGTAGGGAACAGGAAAAATGTGGATTCAAAGTTAGAACAACATCTCTGTGGAAATCAGTATAAATCATCATATACGGTGATGGAAATAAAAGGCTGCGTGTTTTATTGTTTGTCTTAATCATAGGTCGCTTGTACAACACAGATTCATGGAGAATCTTCATTCTTTTCGGGTTGGTGTTTCGGGACAATACTTTATAGGAATAGCTTAGGAAAGACCCTTTTCTCTTTCAGCATAATTTTGAAAGTCAATAAATGATTAATTGGGTGAGTTTGAAACAGAAGACCTTGAGCCAGCAGCACACACCTACAGGGATAAACTTGAACAGAAGTCAGGCCCTCCAAAATCTTGTAGAACATTTTGTTTTCACATCAACACCCAGGCCTTAACTAACCTTGTGCATAATTTGCTGAAGCCTGCTGGAATGAGAGGCGAAATGACAACTCAAACAGTCAGTTGAGAACAAAATGGTTGAATGAGAATATTCTCTGGCTTGTAAAAAATATTTCCAGAAGAGTAGAAGCTGACAGTCCAACCCCAAAGTTTCCTTTTTTTTTAATAAAACGGCCACGTGTCCCAATACTTTTGTCCACATACAGTGTATGAATGTGCACTACAATTATACGTATATCAGTATACAATGAACTCTGACTTTACTGCTGAGCATGCTGTAAATCATTTGACATTATAATTTTGTAGACATCATTGCAGCGGAACATGTCCAGAACATTCAACCACGTTGTTGTGCGTTTCTTCTATTAAACCTTGTTAAATACAGTCCACAGCAGCAGCTGCTTCATAAAACCAACCATATGGCTTTGATATCTGTGGAAATTATGACTGTAGGCGCTTTGTACTCCACTCCAACCTTGCCTCACTATTTGCAAGAAATGCACAGCAATTGTGAACCTTTTTTTTCTTGTCAGTATGCCGAACTTTGCCAACACTTTTCACCTGTGGATCGCTGACCATAGCTTAGGCCATGACAAGATCTCACTCGTCAGCAGAACCTCCTGTGTCTGTCAGCAGATGTAATGTGGTAATATTACCCTCTCATCCACCCCTCTCCCTCTGTGCTGCAGTTTCCTCTGCTGAGAAAAAAAAAAGTTCTGCTCACCAAAGTGGTTCAACACTCATTCGTGCAACAAATTTGTGTCGTTCTGCCACTTGTGTTGCAGTGAATGTGTCCATTCAAATGCTGTGTCAGAAGTGGTGAACACTCAGAAAAGCATTTACTCGAACATACAGTACAGAGAACCCTTGCGGTTAATCGTTCATGCTCGTTCTGACGCTGATTTTTACGCTTTTTGGTTTTGATGGGTTTTTGCAGTTGAACACAAGTCTGAATTTAGAGTTGGTACCACGTTAAGCCTGAAATTGTTGGCAGAGAAATACCTCTCACAAGCCATGGATACAAGCCTTCATGCTGTAGCAGATACCCAGGATGTGGTTTGCTTTTTGTGCAGTGTCTCAATGCTCCCACATTTTTTGTATACAACATATCATGGCTTCAAGGTTGACTTTCCTACCTTTGTTGAACTCTCATGGTTTGAGGTAATGCAAGCTGTAAATTGTAAGGATTATGCCGTGTACTCATTCATACTCTCGACTTGGCAAAAATCCCCTGAGCTGATTTTTTGGGGGTTGATTTTCTCCTGATGTTGTTAAGAGATTCAACGATTGAACTGTAGAAAATATTCAATGCATTTACTAGTATGTCAACTGTTGTCCACGGTCACCCGATCCTAATTAGTTCAATCACATTTTCATGCTCTCGGGGGTTACAACATCAATCTTTTTTATCTTTTTAATTACATCGCTAAAATTTATTTCCAAAGGTCCACTTTTTACTTAACAGTAAATCTATCCTCATTTCACATGGCCAAACATGACATTATTTTTATCCATGATTATTTATTTCTTATGCTTTGACTTGCAAATTTAAACCTTAGATACAAACACTCTATGGTGGCATTAAAGTTAACTTCACAATAGTCACAATTGGGTAAATACTCAACAATTCTTCAAAAAAGAGGCTTCAAGCTGTTTTATTGCAACCCAAAAATAAAGATTAAACAGAGAATTACACCACAACACCACAACGATATTGTAGCCTTTCAGTGTGCTAGCTTGATGCTATAATGACTTACGTACTATATAATGACTGAAACTAGTGCCTACTAATAAGCTGTGACAAAAATTGAGGTGTTATGAATCCCACTTGAGTTCTACATGCCGCTCTGCACTATATATGGCTGCTGCATTCAGGCAGGATTCATAATAAAGCCTCAGAAAAAGTATAACAGTATGCCGGTGTTATCCATGTCGCCAAGAAGGAAAGCCTTCAATTGATTGACAGTTAAATCCTGTTTAAGTATTTAGTAACGGTCTGTTTTTACATTTTTTGGGTGCGGGTGGTGCTAGAATAGAGTATGAATGGCATTTCCATTCATTTCGGTGGGAATTGATGATTTAAGATACAAGTGTTTTGAGTTAGGAGCAAGGTCACGGACTAAATAAAACTCATCCCTCAAGGCACCATTGTATTTCCACATCGGGGCAGCTTTGTTTCACATGTCAAGCCCATCTCTTCTGTCTAGTTTTTGGGCTCAATGAATGGTGCGTGATAAACATCTATCGCCTATGCTTGTCGAGCCTTTCCTGTCTAGTGTCGCCCAAGTCCTCGTGTGTAGCCATCAAGGGAGTGGTTGTTGGACAAAAGTTCATGACTTTCTGAGAGTGACATTCTGTTTACCAGTTGCTTTCTTAGACGGGCATAAAGTATTTCCATTCACCCTGGAAATTTAAGGTGTCTTGATTTGTAAAAGAGGTTACAGAGCTGCTAGGTTAAATAAAACCGTGACAGGGTGCTGATCCACGTCTGATTTTTTTTTTGTATTTAGAATAAAATTTCCCATAGGAAATAACAGTTACTAAAAAGTAAATTCTATGGTATATGATAAATGTTTGAATCCACTTTGGTCATTTTATTGCTTGTCCCCATAAACCATTGCATGAATTATAGTCACAAATTCTGAAAAGAACTGTAATCTGCATTTTATTGAGATGGAAACTGTTTGCCTGAGTCCATAATAGTTTTTACACTACACTACATCAAAGACCCCTGAAATAAGATGGCTAGAATGGCATGACTTTTTGTTGCCATCGGAAAAGGATTGTAATGGCACTAGGAAAGCACGTTTTAAGAAGAACAAATTGAACCATTGCTTTGAATTGCTCTTCTATAACAGATACTTTAATTTAAATTTTCCTCGGCCACAGGTTTCCCCACCAGTTTTGTCAGTCCTGTGGGTTTTCGTCTTTGGTCAAGGCCTGACTAGCTGTCTCTGTAATTAGCGAGACAAAAGGCTTTCAGGCAGAAGAAGGCTGTATTCATAAACTTAGAGCGAAATAGCAGAATATTATTAGGATTCTTTGGTTTGCTCCTCATCTTTCGGAAATATTACTTGCCTTATGCAAGTTAGCTTCAGGAAATGTTCCGTTTCAAAATTAATTGCGATAATGTTGCAGCGGGCTCCTGCACATTTGCTTTTATTACAATTTCATCACTTAGATAATTTGTTCTTTGACTAAACAAGTGGAAAATAATCATAAAAAAAATGAATAATAATATTCCAAAAATAAATTGAAATTCCAGTGGGGCATTTCTTGGGAACTTATTCACATTGACCAAAACTAACAGAAAGACTAAATAAATCAACACCTTTAACACCCCCTTTCGACACGGGGCTTTATGTGTGCTATACATGGTGCCAGACATTTCCTGGATAGCACATTCAGCACCCTCACAAGTAAAAACAAGTCACTCTTGAGTCAATATGAGCAGTGTTGCTATTGGTTTTGAATACACATAGCTATGGTGTCAGCCCTTATCCAACGGAGATGACTTTTCGTGAGTGTTCCTTACACTGAGGTATTTCAAAGCCATGGAGTTGCCTGACTTGATATCACAATTGGGACTGCTGAAGAAACAAAAGTTTTCCATCTGTTACTCAGAGGCTTTCTTGCACAAGGAATCTATCAATTTCCCCGGTCTTGGAGTAATTTGTGGAAAAGGGAGAGAGGGGGGGAAAAAAAGGGAAAAAACATCTCTGAAGTTAAGTGAGCTAAGTAATTTCTACCATCTGCAGTGCACATTTCTGCTGCCTCATTCTCCTTTAAATGTAAAGTGGCATGGCAGAACAGAAGGCTCAGCCACAAGAGTCGGAATGACAGAGCGGAGAAGGGTGGTCCTCTCCAAGGGCACTGGGCAGGGAAGGCTGGGACAGACCCATTGGCAGGCACAGAACTTAGCCATTCATTCGGTGCCAAACCGTCTCCAGAGGGCCGCTACCAAGTGTGGCTTTGCTTTGGAATGCCCTTCACCAAGCCAGTGATGTGAGATTATCCCACATCAATCCAATCTCTTTTTAATACTGGCTGAATGGGTTGAATCGGTTGGCAATAGTCAGATGAGCCATTTATTAATGAAGAGACTTTGACCTTGTGAAGCCAATCACCTCTAGTAACTCGGTATTATGCACTGAGGCACTCCACCAACCTTGAATAATAAATTTATGATTGAATATTGTGTTGATGGCAAGAGCATAGCTCACATTCATTATACTCAACCTGACTTTTTGCTCCTTGGCTTGAACTAGCTGGCAACCTGAAGTAAAATGGTCATACACTGAATTTTGGCAAATATATGTTTTGGTTCTTATATTGTTTGTAGCTTTAGCATTCTGAATCCACCAATGGCAGAAACATTGCCTTGTTCCGGATTTGTTTAGAAAATTTGCAATAAATAACACACAAGCGTCACATTCGGAATGTAAGTGGAAAACCAACGACCCAACTGCATGTTAGTTTTGACACTTTGAGTTTAAATTTAAAAGGAACATGCCGCATTTACAGTACTGACAAGTTGATTTCTATTGTAAAATGATTGTCTTTTATCAACATCACATCCACTCAAATTGAGCTGTACTTTATCAAATTGTTCCATTTAAAATGTATCATCCTCGTAATGAATTGTCTTTTATTGGAAAGATGCAAAGGCCTACTAAATGTATATGTCAGGTTGACAGTTTTGATCCATGCGGCAGCAGCAGGTCATAGAATGTCTTATTCTATGTTGTTTTCACAGTACTGTTTGCCTTTCCTGTCTTTCAGTGAAGTGCATGATCTGTCAAACTGATAGGAAGGTGGCAGCGGAAGTGCAATTAATGTTGAAACAACAAAAAATACAAGAAAAAAAAAAAACCTTGTGTGTTCTGGAGCAGTGCTCCCCAACCACCCGACCGTGGACTGGTACACTTGGCACCGGGCATCTTAAGCGATGTCATTGGCACTGCTATTTATAACAAATTATTCAGCCATAATTGCATTACAGTTCACAAAGAAACAAAAGTCACAGCCAGGTTTGTAAATTAGTTTGCAATTTTGCAAACCAAAATATCTCAATAGTATGAGTCAGTTTGTCACTGGGTCGCTTTCTCCTCTTCTACTTGTCATTGGTTAGTTCCTCTGGAAGCCACTCCCTGTTTCCATAGTCTCACTGCTCCTGCTCTCCAATCTGCTGTGGTCAGCGAGGCAGCACAGTCTGTACAGCCCATGTTCACATAGCTTCTCCCTCCAGTGCACTTGCTATTATTCTTCCCCCGTCTGTTTAAACATTTGCAGATATTGCCTTTCTGGCTCTGGTTTTTGAGAAAGGTGACAGCTCAAGTCTCGGAATTTAGCCACCATTAATCTCGTCTTAAAAAAAAAAAAAGCGATGCAAAGTGGAAGGGGTTTTAAAAATTACAACCTAGCTCTATGTATGGTATCTAATCCCTCCCTCACTTTCTGCAAACACAGAATTTGCGATAGTATATTGCTGCATCTTAATCTCACAACCTGATTATTTGAGCGGGAGATATAGTACGTGCTGCAATATATTTCTCAGGCACTAGTGGCGGATCGCAGCAAAGCAATAACTCATCAGTGGTGTGCGAGGGCCGAGCCAAGCAAGTCTTAGATCACTCTGCTCTCTTCCTGAGAAGCTTTAGATCCTGTGACTCAGGCTTCCTCTTCTCTGCCTGCTCTCTGGACACTGTTAGCACACGCAATACTTATGTAGACATGCACGCACAATTACAGAAAAAGCAAGCTGAGTTTCTACCACTGAACATAAAAAGAATGCTGAAGCTGCAATTTCGGATTGTAACAACTCACTCACGTTTGTCAATGTTTAAGCAACTCCGCACATCTTCCAACATATAGTCTGATATGCTGAAAATCCAGATGGCTCTCATTGTGGATACAAAGGCAACTAACCAAACAGTGATCTCACCACCAATAACTCCGCTCTGCTTCATTGCTTTGGCACTTACTATAAACGATTACTACAGAAGAGTATTGTTTCACTCGATTCCAATATTCAAAGGCCATGTGCAATAATTGCGGGGTTATCTTTGGCCAGCCTTAAAGCAACATTATGTGAAATCAGAAGGAGTTTGGTCACAAACCCATCATTGTGGCGGGGTGAAATACAGAGACCTTCATTTTTTGAAAGCACTCGATAAATTAGACTTATTTATTATTATCATTGGCAGTAAAGTTAGAATCCCTATGCTCTTTGAAACAGGTCTTTTGCTGGTTGACTGATCACCAGCTGGGTTAGGCTTCATCTTACCAGCAACGTTTAGCAGGATGAGCATTAAGCGATGATGAATACCGTAGAAAAATATTTCTTCATTCTACCATGACACAGCATTAACTAGCTAAACCTCTGAATGAACCTTGACACATTCTCTGCATTACATTCTCTGGAATGTAAGCCAGCCCACAAAAGTGAAAAAGTCACCGCTCGTCTCTGGCTGCCCTCCCAAACATTAGGATTCTTCTCTGCTGCAGGCACGGCAAATGTGGAGTTGCTTTCCTGGCCCACTGTCACATGTGAGCATGTATTGAGGAGCGACAGGATGAGTTATTCCTTTTTTTCAATTGAACAAGACTCCTTCTTGTGCATGAACGATTAAGTCAAGCATACATACAGTACACAGCTTATTAGTAGCACTTTCTCCCTCCAGATGTAGTGTGTTTTCTTTGGCGCAGGCCAAGAAAATGCTTCTTTCCATACACCGGCTGGAGAGGAGAAGCATGGAGCTTCTTAACCAATCCTTGGTTGTAATTAGATGATGTCCAATATTTTCAAACTCTTGGCAAAACAATTACAGCAATTTGCTAAATGAACCGAGACATGGACAGATGGTGTAGCCCAAACCTTTTCTGTCTGACATTGTGTAAACATTTCACATCTTGCAAATTGAATTAATAATCTGCCTTTAGGTTATAAAAAGTCTGGACATTGTCAGAGTCAGTTCTGGACTATGTTAAGAGTAGCTTACATAAATGTAGCATACAAAGGTAAGTTGTTTGTGTTAGATTTTTTTTTTTTTTTTGCCTCTAGGAAATACTCAAGTAATTTGCTCATTCTCAGGCTTCTTTTTTCTACTAGTTTTTGGAGAATTACATAGCTTTAGCGTAGTTCACGTGTTCACTATTAACTGGCAAAGTAATGTTTTGCTAGCTGTTGTTATTAGCTGAATACACTTTTTGTGGCTCCTGTTGCTCACTTTATAATGTTATATGTAAGATAGCATTAAAAAGATGAAGTATGATTATGAAGAACTTTATTAGTAACTTTCTTAATATTACCTAAGAACTTTAAAAATTCAGAGTGATGCTTTCACATCTGTCCGAGCGACCGGGGATGAGCAAACTGAGTATTTTCAAAATTGTGTCTTTTTCCCATATAAAACAGCTTTTCCCGATTTAAAAAACACACATCACAGATTACTGTTATTTTGCAACAATTTTTTTAGTAGTTACAGTATTTTCTGTAAATTAAAGCACTATAAGTGCTGCTGTGATATGACATACTGTAGTTCAACTCTTCTCTCAGGCATTCTACAGAGAAAAACATCAATAGCTTGTGATGGAGAATTTCCCGGGTAGTGTGATCAGTCTGTGTTATTTTTACAAAAGGGACATTATCAGTCAAAGGAAGCATTTGTCTTTCTCTGGTAATAGCACCTTGTATCACACAGATCTTGTGACATTCTTAATCTCTGCACCTCAAGCGAAATCAATGAAGCAGTGTCTTTTAGTTCTTGACTGTGGTTTAAAATTTTATTCACTTCATTTAATTGTTTGTAATTGGTTTCATTTATCACCACTATATTATATTATTATGATATTGCTAAACTGTCAATAGAGTCATAGCTGAGCAGCACAACAATATTGTGTAAGTTTGGCTCTGGTGGTGGAGGAGCATTCTACAAAACTATAACTTTGCTGGATTTTTTTTCCCCAATTTTGTTTGTCCTGTTGACGTGTCTTAAAAAAATTAGAATTTTGTAATGTCAAATTTTGAACAAGTTAAAAATGTCATGGTAACAAGTAAAACAGTGACCATTAAAACTATTTAGGAATTGCAGGCCAACGTCTGCAACTTTGCTTGTTTTGAGCAATTAAGTTTGCTTATGTTTTGTGCGTGCCCAAACCTATAGTAGGAGAGAGAGAGAGAGAGAGAGAGAGAGAGAGCGAGAGCGAGAGAGAGAGAGAGAGAAAGAGAGAGAGAGAGAGATACACAAACATACAAGTATACTTTTTGTTGTCAATAAATGTGTGTTCACTGCCTAAAGCTCAAGCTTCAATGGTACCACAAAATGTTCTGCCTTTTATGGTTGATGCATTTCAGTTTCAACACAACTGTGTAAACTGAAAAACCTTGACAAATTGACACCTCATATGGTGTCTATGAAAACTGAACATGATTATCTTTGATCCTCCTCTTGTTTTGGAAATCATTAAAAGTGCGGTTAGTGGGTATACTGTATGTTCCATTCTGTCTTGGCGTTGTTGGTAACTCATAAGTGTCTTGAAGTAATTCATTTTTGACTTCTGTTGAAATAAGACCATATTTCACATTTCACGGCACTCACCAGCTCCTGTTTTCTTCGACTTTCCTAACACTGTCTCTCTTTGCTCATAACAGGATTTAGCATATCAATGGTAGATTAGCACATTTAACAAAAGCTTACTACTTGCAAAGCTCCTTTCCACTCGTCTTTCCATGCTGACTTTGTGGACCTCACACGCAGATTCGACGCTCCGGGGTCTTTGGTGTGCGTGTGTGGTCGCTACCGCTCAGTTCAATTGATTTTCGTTTGAGGACGACAAAAGACATGCTCGGGCCACTACGGGCGCTAAAGATGGATGTTATGCCATGTGTTGGTGATGCTAATTAAGCAGGCGGCGGGGGGCATGATGATTTTTCACAGGCATATGGTCTTATTAAATGTAGGAAGGAAGCAGCATGTGATCCGAGTATGCATTCAGGTACGCAGTGTTGGAATGTGTCCGAAAAACTTGCCAATCTATTGTTCTTGCACCCCTGACTTCCACTTGGTTTAATGAGGTATGGAACAAAAGAATTATCCTCTGCCCTCTCACCCTGCAGATGCTCCTGGTGTGGAATGAGACCTGTTTTTTGTGGAAACTTTTGCACTGAATGCCAAGAGGTGCTGACTACAGCTGGCAGCTGCACTGACAATTGTGTCCGTGAGTGTGTACGGGTTTGAGAGCTGGCATGTCGGCTGAGTGAAAACCTTTCTGTGACACAGCAGTCACCACAGGAAGGATGCCCCCAACCCCTTTCTGTTCACCGCCTTTGGTTTGGAAGGTTGAAGGTAAACAGTACTGTCAAAGGGTAACGAGGGAGGGCCTTCAAGGTAGTGGATTGCCGAAGTCTCTTTTCCGAAGGGAGATTGTGTGTGTGAATGTGGTAGTCAGTTTAAATTCAGAATTTCGGTTCAGTTCTTCAATTTTTGTGACGCGATTCTGTAATAGTCTTTTTTTATTTTATTTGTTGGCAGCTATGAGTCTGCAGGTGTCTTAACACGCCGTATTGGTCGAGTCAGTGCCAGCCTTGGTGCTCTTTGGTGACATTTGCATTGTCACAAGTGACCCATTGTGTGCTACCCCGGTTCACAGGGAAACAGCTGTTAGATCCTCCAGTGACGCCGTGCTTGGCATGCAAGCACCATCACAGTACATTTACTCCTGAATAGCATTGATGCAGGACAATTCCAAACGTGCATCTGGTTTTGATCTGCTACCACATCCTCCCCTCCATCCTTGAAACATGATTCTTTTACAGTCTTTGAAAATATAGGAGATAGAGCCAATGTATGTTCGTTCATATGATTCGCTGCTGTGATCAACTCGTGGTTGTTAAAGACACTGAGCCTCTGGGCAGGAAGTGACTCATTTGCCTGCTGCTGTACTTCCTGAAGTGTGATTCTCCACCACTTGCTTCAGGATATTTACATCCTTCTCCTCTTTCTTGCCGACTGCTTCACCCAAAAGCTTTTATTGCTCCTCAGTCACACTAGTGCCAACTGAGTTTGTCTAGACAAACAGGACCAAACAAGTCAGAATGGAGCTTTATCCCCGTGTACTTTTCAAAGCTCCCTGTCTGTTTTTTTGTTTTAGATCTAAACAGAGCACCGATGATGTAACTGTATGTTTTCTGTCTTGTACATTACTTCTGTCACTAAGACTTGACAGGTATTTCCAACTGATCGGTCTTTTTCCCCTCAGTTCCCAGAGTGCGGCTTCTTTGGCATGTACGACAAGATCTTGCTATTCCGCCACGACCTAAATGATGAAAACATCCTGCAGAGGCTGACCTCTACTGAGGACATCCACGAGGGAGACCTAATTGAGGTGGTTCTCTCCGGTATGTATGCTGTCTTGTAGCTTACAACTTTCTGAAAAATACACCAAAATGGCAAAAACACAAAGAAACCGCTATTTGAGATCTTAAGGCTGCTGCACTCAAAGTGACGTGTTTTTTCTTCAACACTTGAACTGGTCATCATTCAATTTCAAGGCACAAACGATTCAGAATCAGTATCTTACATTTCATATAAAATCCAAAAAGATACTGAAGAAACAAAGGTGGTCTAATATTTTTTTTCATAGCTGGAGTTACTAAAACATTCTGATCCAAATAAGATTGGTTGTACATCTTTTGATCGTCACTAATATTTTTTTTCACAACTGTTGTTACTAAAACATTCTGATCCAAACAAGATTGGTTTTAAATCTTTTGATCGTCACTGAATGACTACTCGTGAATCACCTGACACTCCTTCCAACTTTTTGACTTGTGGTGAAATTTGCTCGGTGGTTCCATGACATGATTCACCTTTGTGTCAGTTGTCCAGGTGTTTTTTCGTGCTACTCCCACCTATGAATGACTCAACTTCCTGTGCAATGCCGACATCACAACGACTTACAACGGTTCTTCTCAAATGTGTTTGATTCAGGAAGCACCTGACACCACCTGTTCTGAATCTTAGCCTCGCTTCTGCAGAGCGCAGAGTATTGTTTGCGGGGGTTTAGGCGGGGTACGATTGTATAGATTCAAGATCTGAGGATACTTCAGGCATCGGGGCTGAGGAATGTAGACTGGAGAACTTCCTCCTTTTTGTTCCTCACTGTCTGTGTTTGTCTTGGGTGCTCTTTGTGTCACCCTTTGTTGTTCTCTGCACACCCTACTTTCTCTTGTTTCAACCTTGTAACTTCCATCTGCAGGTGCTTTTCGTTTCTCACATGTTCAACGATAGAACAATGAGTTTTACATGACAGCAAATTCATGTTTTCAGCTATGTCCTTTGGTCAACTCTGAATCTTTCCCGCCCAGTCATTTGTTTCATCATCATTGGTCAGTTTCGCTTAACCAACCCCGTGGTTGTATCCTGTGGGTTTGGGAGAAAAAGGCAAAAAAAAAAAATCTCGCTTGCTGTAAGAAAAAAGCAGAAGTGGCTTTTTCTTGGCTCAGTGTTCAAAAGACGAGGACTTGTTTTTCCAGTGATTGTAGTAGGCCCGTGGTGTGTAAACATGCTCTCATATGCAGGCTGGCCCCGGTCACATCGGACAACCGCAAAGGCCATGTGGGCACATGAGGTTTGCGGTTCAGCCTGACCGATTGTCCCTTTGTTCTGTTTTTCACTCCCATCTTTCACAAGTTTACCTCCATCGGCAGAGCCAAATTTGTCTTGTACAACACTTGTTGTAAATGTTAGTGGGGAATATGACATTTGGTCGGAAAGTTGGATGTTTTTTCTTTGTTTTAAACTTGTGCCTTCTGAATGGAAACTGTGGTGCCTTGAAGCAAACAGATGGAGTCTCTGATTCAAAAACAAGTTCTCGAGTACATAAAGTTGTTGTTTCAGATCAATTATCTTGACAGTCAAATGCTTTTCTTCTGTCTCCTCGTTCACCTGAAGATAAAACTGCAAACACAAACCACCAATGATTGTACTTTTTTAAACGGAGAAGCTTGGAGTCGTCACAAATGCATTTTACTGCATAAGTATAAATGTAACGGTACATCTAAATTCTCTGACGACTAGCTTATCAAAGGATCAAGAAAATGCGATGTATTTGCTCACATGTCACTTTTTTTTTTTAACCTAGAAGTATAGAGATTGGGGTCTGGAAAAAGTATGAAATTTCGAAATCGTAACTATCTCATGCAGCACGGTTTGACTGATTCACACCCATGACCGGTCATCAACGTGATGCAGGGTTATTTTTTGAATTTTTTTTTTTTTATTCAAAAATGATGTCTGGAGTTGAAAAAGAGACAGAATAAGGACTCCGAATGACAGGAAGAACCATTCCATTTGTGTGAGCACAAATTATGACATACTCATGACACAAGCTGAAACTAGATTTTGGATGTACATTCTGGAGTTGTTTGGCAGCTGTCATAATCTTACACATCTTTTCATTTTTAGTGAGTCATATTCATATGACTAACCAACTCTTACTGCCAACAATGAGCTCAGTGTTTATTTGACACAAAACCACAGAGTAAGAAAATAGAGAAACAGGAAGAGGGACACATCCACATCTCCTCTGTATTATAAATAACAACAATGGACTGATAACACATGATTATGGGAAATATCTCTGGGCTCTGTTGTCCTCTTTTTTATTGAAATAAGTTTTGCAACTGCACAGATATGATGCCCTCTACTGTAACAGTGCAGACATAGCAGCCATATTTCCAAATTGTTTCTCTGTGTTAACATCTTTAACGCTCTGATTTCCTGTCAGCGGCGTTGATATTGAAACTGTGCCACAATGAAAGTGATTAATAGTTTTCCCTTTTCCCTTCTTCTATATCATGTTACATCTTCAGAACATCCCTCTTTTTTACCGGCCAAGTTTTCTGGATGGATTTGATTTTCGAGTTTGGTTACATCATTTTACTGTTGTTTCTAGCCCAAGCCACAGTTGAAGACTTCCAGATTCGACCTCATGCCCTCTATGTCCACTCCTACAAATCCCCCACCTTCTGTGATTACTGCGGGGAGATGTTATGGGGTCTTGTTCGGCAGGGGCTCAAATGTGAAGGTTAGACACACACACGCACACATCAATTTTAATTGCGGGTGGGCCACACAAACATGGTTCGGTTTTTATATCTAAGTGTTTACTTTTTTTCATGCATTAGACTCAGATACAAAGTTTACTGTATTGATGTGATCAACATTTGACAAACTTGCCTGTTGACATACATCTTATTTTTATGCAATTTTATCCACACATTTGATTTGTTTTCAAACCAACTCATCAGTGGAGCCATGTTTTAAATCCCTGCCACCTAATTGGTTGTGTGTCACACTGTAACACCTCTAAGGTGCTTTTGTTTATGCATCAGGATGCGGGCTAAACTACCACAAGCGCTGCGCCTTTAAGATTCCAAATAATTGTACCGGTGTGAGGAAGAGGAGACTGTCCAATGTCTCGCTGCCAGGACCGTCCCTCTCAGTTCCCCGACCGGTACCTGCAGAGAATGCAGCGGTTGTCTCGGATGAGGTGAGATCCCTTTAGAAGCTGCATGGCATAAGCTTTTTTTTAAATCGACTATTTAAGATTAAATTCCAGAAGAATAAAACAATGATTCATTTCTGCTCTTCTTTGCCATACTCTTCCAACTCACTAAATGTTCCATGTGTCCCCCTTGCCCATGTATACACTGCAGCAGCAGCTGCAGCAGCAGCAGAGGTCCCATCAAGAAGCAGGGAAGCGAATTCTGTCCTGGAGCGGCCGGCCTATCTGGATGGAAAAGATGGTGCTTGGTCGGGTTAAGGTGCCTCACACTTTTGCCATTCACACCTACACTCGACCCACTATCTGCCAGTACTGCAAGCGTCTGCTCAAGGGACTCTTTCGTCAGGGAATGCAGTGTAAAGGTAAGTCAGATCAAAATATATTTTACACTTCATGGTTATCTCTGCCGTTTGACACTTTGTGTGGGTTTTTTTTTATGCCTTCTTTAGATTGCAGATTTAACTGCCATAAGCGGTGTGCTTCAAAGGTACCAAGAGACTGTTTGGGTGAGGTGGATTTCAATGGAGGTAAGATCAACATCACATCCATTGAGGTATTTCAATGTGATATCTCAAATCCGTGCACCTTGATATGCAGAGCCTTCTAGCCCTGGCCCGGAGTCGGACACCACTCTGGATACGATGGAGGTGGACAGCGGTGAATTGGAAGGCAGCAGAGGGATGGATGACTCTGAGGAACTTTCCACTCCAGAGGAGAGGATGTTCGACATGGATTCTCCCTTCTTGGACCGAGAGAAAGATGAAGAGCCCATTAAGACTATTAGGTATGGTGGTATTATTATGATCAAATATTATTTTCATGAGATTTTTTAAATGTCTTGACCCAAAAACTAGGTCAGTTAGCAAATTGTGCTTGACTAATTGATAAAATGTACCTATAGAAGTTATTATTTGTATTATGATTAGCTGTAAATGAAAGTAAAATGTTATTTGCTTGTATTTAGTCCCTCCACAAGCACCAACATCCCACTGATGCGGGTGGTCCAATCCATCAAACACACCAAGAGGCGGAGTTCCACTGTGGTGAAGGAGGGCTGGATGGTTCATTATACCAGCAGAGACAACTTGGTAAGACCGACAACCAAAAACCATTTGACCCTGTCTTGCCTGGATAGCTTGCATGATGGGTTTTTATCTAGTTCTGCATGTAGCAGCACTGAAAGTATTTTCTCTCAAGAAATAGCCTCACGTATGCTTGTTGAGTGACATTGTTGTGAGATTCCCTTTTTCCTTGTGTGGTCACTTGGGTTTTGCTCTCTTTTGGACAGAGGAAGAGACATTACTGGCGGCTGGATAGCAAAAGTCTAAGTCTTTTTCAGAACGACACAGGAGCCAAGTTCTATAAAGTAAGCAACAACTACAGTATCATTGTTTTGATTCATATTAAACCAAATACATTGCTTAACATGTACACAAGGCTTACGAATTGTTTCGGATGGCACCATCCATGTTAAGAACTCTAACTTATATATTGTTCATTATATTTTTTTGCTTTAAATTCCTGTTATAGCATACGTTCATAGTTTTCAGCTTGACTGCATTGTGCAATCTTGATTGCTCAGGAGCCATTTTCATACCATCATTTGCCTATTTATTGCCCCCCTTTTGGGAGTTATGTAAACATCACCAAACAAAGTGGGGAGCTGTATGACTTTATTAATATTACTGCTAATACGGATTATAAGGACTTTTAAAGTAAAAGATGTGACCTTTAATAATAGAGTCATCCTTTCATTAAAATGATGTCAATTTTGTGACTACAAAGATGTCAAATGGTCCTGATCATTGAAGCTTTCAATCAAGCTTCATTTTGTTTTTAAGCGGAAAAGCAATTGCGGTGCACTTCCTGCGCCTCACTTGGTCATTACAGCACCACAAGAGCTTAATAACACGGTAATTACCCACTGAGGACTCAGTGAAGGGAGCTACAAGATAAACACTTCCACATGTGTTGATTTTTTGTCTGTCGGGTGTCTGGCTTGTTTTTTATTTGATTGTTCATGTCATACTGTATATTTTAAGATGACTACTTGTGGTGTGGTGAGAGGTTTGATGCAGTGGGATGGTGCGTAGCAAGTTTCTCGTGTGTCATCGTGGAACAGGTGTTTTTAAATGAAGATGTAGTTTAAATCCTTTGTGTCTCACTTGCTGTCTCTTGCTGTCCAGGTCATACCAACAAAACACACCATTCAGTACACCTGTACAATCAAATTTGGTTTCTTAGCTTATACAAAATAGTTCTGCCTTTACAATAATAACAGTAGTAAATAACTATATTTCTAATTACGTAAGTTTAACTGTCAGATGTATTATTGTATCCCACCAGAGGAAATGATTGTATTAATTTATTCTGCCTATCACTATTGGTGCTGTCTTTGGTAGATGAACAAATAAGCATTATTGTTTGTAAATAAACGATAATCTTTAATATACAGTAATCCCTCGTTTATCGCGGATAATTGGTTTCAAAAACTACCCGCGATAAGTGAAATCCGCGAAGTACGGTCACCAACAAGAAGTACTGGGCAGGCTAACGAGCTAGCGGAAAGATGCTAATTCACGATTGTGCTAACACGCAAAAACGGACTTCTAAAGGAATGTAAATGAACATTTGGAGCAATACTACATTGTCCTAAAGGTTAGACACATGTTTCCTCAATTTAGAAGTTTTATTTTGACTTTAAAATGTTTTTTTATTTGGAAAAAATATCCGCGATGCAGTGAAGCAGCGATAAACGAAACGCGAAGTAGCGAGGGATCACTGTACCAGCTTTTTGATATTTACAACATATAGACTATGGTTATATATGTACATATTTGGAAGAAAAAAAAATTTTTTTAATATGAAACCATTTACAACAACAAATGCATCCACAAAAATAAAGCTTTACGTATATGACATTCTTGTTGATGTCAATTATAGGTGAGTTTAGTGATAGGAATACTTTTGGGTACAGGATCTCATTAAATTGTGGTGACTATACATTACACATGCCTTTTCAGAGGTACATAGAGAGGTTGTCCAGATACTGGTGTTGCATATCCTGAGTGTAATCCTGTAATTTTACTCAAATCCTATATGGCTGTTGCTCATCAGTATGTGGCCACTGTCCTTCTCTCTCTTTGCTTTATACTTCCAATTTGATTAGTGGCGGTCGCGTGGTGGCTCACTTGCAAAGCATGGCTACCATTTTCCCCATTTGGAAGCCATAACAACCCCTGGTTTGAAGATGAGACCCCTGTACTTGTGGGTTTCTCTTTTATGGGGTAAGGGGGCTTCTCTGTGTCTTTGCTAGATTGACTCCTGTCACAGTCAAACCCACAAACACACCCACCCACCCACTAACGGTAGTTGCAGCGTCTTTCGTCTCGGTGGCTAGTGGTAGCGCCAGTGGCTCGTGCTCAGATGGGGCCTCTGGCAAGCCCTGCCTTGTAATCAGGGAAACAGAGCGCTTAAACCCACCGCAGGGCCCGTTCACGTGACCCGGCCCCGCTAACCGCAGGCACTTCATCTGATACTCTGTGGTGAGCCACGCGGAAGGGGACAGCGTGTGCCTCTGCAAGTGCAGATTGGTTAAACCTCTAGGTTTTTTTGCATTTGACCCTCCCTAGTCCTCACTTTGATTTAACAGCGAATATAGAGAGGATGGGGGGACTTTTAAAGTTGACTCCGACTGTTGTGTGCTCATAAGAGAGAGAGAGGGTGAGGAGAAGTTAGAATTGGGAGTACGTTATCAACACAGACGAATACCGGACAGCTAATGAGACGCAGTGGAGTGTGTGAGTTGACATCCTTTATTTCATATTGTTTCTAAGTGGAAATCTCTGTTTGTGTTCCTCGTTGCTTGAGCAATTTGATCTTTGTCTTTTCTATTTGAGAAGCCAGCACCAAAGAACTGCCTTTTTGTACAATTTCATGTGACTGTCATTGTGTACGGTTTTTAATTTGTCTTATTTATATTTGCCTTTCCGCATTTGAAAGAATGATTTCAAGTATGTTACATACCGTTTTTGCCTTTTCGCATTTGAAAGAATGATTTCAAGTATAAATTACATACTGTACATATTATATTAGTTGCCAGAGCTTCTGCTGTCTCTCTTGTAGGAAATCCCCCTGTCTGAGATTCTCCAGGTAGAGCAGTGCAGAGACTACAATAATCTGGCCCAGGGAAGCAACCCACACTGCTTTGAGATTATCACAGACACCATGGTCTACTATGTCGGGGAAAACAATGGCAATCACTACCACAGCCTCGTTCTGGCCGCCTCGGGAGTTGGCATGGAGGTGGCACAAGGCTGGGAGAAGGCCATCAGACAGGCTCTGATGCCAGTCACACCTCAACCTAGTGTGGCAAGTGCTGCTGGTCCGGGCAAAGATCATAGTAAGTTGAAGGCAGCATTGTTGTTTTCAAAATCAGAAGAGACTTCCCTATATGTCTCTTTCACATCTTACCAATTAGAAGGACCTTTCATTTAGTATAAATTGAAACCATTGTATCATTGCGGTACATCATTCCAAATCCAACACTTTCCTCCAGGATTACATCACCAACCTCTGAAATTATCACCCCATAATGTTCTCTTGCTTTCCCTACGTTGTCAGCACCAGTGTTTCCAAAATCCTCTCTTATGAAACGGTGCATACTTGCAGCCTTCAGTCACACATTAGGAAGCCAGTTTATTGCATAATAGATCGCTTCATCGTGATAATCTGTGATTTACGCAGCTGAGATAAGATTGAAGAAGCTATGTGTGCAATGTAGCTCTGCTTGGCATTACTTAAGGATCCAGTGACCACTGCATCAATTTATCAATGTGTTTTCCTTCCCCAGGAGAGCTGTCCATAAGCATCTCTGTGTCCAACTGCCAAATTCAAGAGAATGTGGTGAGCTTTTTTTTTTTAAATTTAGTACAGTACTGACTGTGTTGCATTCCAGCATGCTATTAGATGTTTAGCAAAAACCTGAGGGACTTAAATCTAGCTTTCACTTGGGGATTTAGGAGGGTTTCGAGTCTGATCATGCCGGAGATGGTGGATTTAGTTGATATCCATTTGCAAACAAATAGTTGAAGTGTGCTAATTGTTTTGTTTTTCAACAGGATATTGCCTCAGTGTACCAAATATTCTCAGATGAAGTGCTGGGATCAGGACAGTTTGGCATTGTGTATGGAGGTAGGTCTGGCGCCTGATTTCCAGAAAATGAGCATTTGAGAATGTTTTATTCATTTTTATATGTCTATTACGGGGGTGTATTTTAGGTAAACACAGAAAGAGCGGAAGAGATGTGGCCATAAAGGTTATTGACAAGATGAGATTTCCTACCAAGCAAGAAAGCCAGCTGAGGAATGAGGTGGCCATTTTACAGGTGACCAGCATACTGTATTCTTGACTCTTCATCAGTCTTATGATGATAATAATGAAAATACTAATAATAATATACAAATAATGATAGCTGGAGGCTCGGTGGAACACTGTTTAGCAAGTCCGCTTCACAGTTCGGAGGGTGTGGGTTCGATTCCACCTCCGGGCCTCCCTGTGTGGAGTTTGCATGATCTCCCCGTGCCCGCGTGGGTTTTCTCCAGGCCCGCCGGTTTCCTCTCACATCCCAAAAAACATGCGTGGTAGGCTGATTGAGCACTCCAAATTGCCCGTAGGTGTGAGTGCGAGTGCGGATGGTCGTTCGTAACTGTGTGCCCTGTGATTGGCTGGCAACCGGTACAGGGTCTCCACCGCCTACTGCCCGATGACTGCTGGGATAGGCTCCAGCACGCGGTACAGACAATGGATGGATGGATAATAATAATGTGTCTGTGTCTGCTCTGTCTTCAGAATCTGCACCATCCTGGCATTGTCAACCTGGAATGCATGTTTGAGACACCAGAGCGGGTGTTTGTGGTGATGGAGAAGCTTCATGGCGACATGCTGGAAATGATCCTCTCTAGTGAGAAGAGCAAACTGCCTGAACGAATCACCAAGTTTCTAGTTACACAGGTTTGTGTGGCTTTATGCTGTCATGTCTTCAAGAGTCCAGTTTTCATTGGATGTCTCAAAACCAAATGGCAGGAGCCTCAATTGACGGTTATATCGCATGAATACAGTTTTTCTTTTTCTTAAGTGGTTCAGCAAATACTCACTTGCCTTGTGGTGTTTATTGTCTGTCATGATCTCTCTGTCTCTGTATGCTCCCTGATGGTTTGTGTTATCCCACTGTACACAAGCATCTACTCAAAGTCCAGGCCTGTTGATTCTTGTGGTGACCTGATTGTGGGGAAATTGTTTATGGGAATTGTCGGCGTGGCATCAGGGCCTCCTCCCTTTGGATTACTGGCTGCTGCATGTGGTGGCTTTGCGGCCTGATTAGATGAACAGCGGGCTCCTGAGCCTCAATGAACCTTGGATCCCAGACAGAAGCAGCCTCATTAACAACAGTCCCATTAGCTGTGGCAGGTCTGGCTCTGATGTGGTCAGGAGAATGTTTGTCATAGCCAGTCAGCTTGGAGGAGGCTGGCGTGCTGTGGTTTTGGTAGCAGGCCACATACAGTCATGCATGAGGAGCCAGCTTGCAAATAGAGACGTGATGATGAAATGAGATATTGTGAGGTATTGGTCAAGACTAAAGTATTCTCTGACATTGTTTTGTCAATAGTTTTCCATAATAGAAATCATATGATACCACAAGGTAATCTGTCATCTAGGTTTTGAGGCTGAGTCAATCCTCCCTCACCGACCCATCCTTTGTTTCTTTGCCATAGATTTTGGTGGCCTTGCGACATCTGCACTTCAAAAACATCGTTCACTGTGACTTGAAGCCTGAGAATGTACTATTGGCATCTGCAGAACCCTTTCCTCAGGTAAACGACAAAGGGTTTGTGCAAACGGGATTGTGCAAAGGCCAACTTCTCTTCCGTCTTGCAGGTGAAGCTGTGTGACTTTGGATTTGCCCGCATCATTGGCGAGAAATCTTTCCGGCGATCGGTGGTGGGCACTCCGGCTTATCTGGCTCCTGAAGTCCTGCGGAGTAAAGGCTACAATCGCTCGTTAGACATGTGGTCTGTGGGAGTTATCGTGTACGTTAGTTTGAGCGGGACATTCCCTTTCAATGAGGATGAGGACATCAATGACCAGATTAAGAATGCTGACTTCATGTACCCGCCTACGCCCTGGAAGGACATCTCAGCAGAAGGTAATGGGAAATCCCGCCAGCATTGTGGCTGAGTCATTCTCAGACACGTATTTTCACCGCCTACGTGTCTGAACTTAGCTGATATGTTTCGTTATTTCAAATCATTCTTTGTCACAGCCACAGATCTGATCAATAATCTCCTCCAAGTGAAGATGAGGAAGAGATATAGTGTGGACAAATGTCTCAGCCATCCTTGGTTGCAGGTGACTTCAATATTCAGATCAATATGACTTGAAAGATTTTTTTTCCATATTTGGACTTGGCTTTTCTGACTCATATTTTTCCCCATCTCAGGACTATCAGACATGGTTGGACCTCAGGGACTTTGAGACGCGACGAGGCGAACGCTACATCACCCACGAGAGTGACGACGCACGCTGGGAGGAGTACGCGGACGAGCACAGCCTTGTTTACCCCAAACACTTCATCATGGCGCCCAATTTGGATGACATGGACGAGGATCCCTAGTGGCACACCAGGGGCTTAATTCAGGAAGATCACTGGGGACTTTTTACGTGGAACTATGGGAGCTGTGAGCCCCTCCAAACTGTTTGCTGTGGAAACAGACAAAGACTCGCAATACGTGGGGAAACGCCAAGTTTGTAGCATGCCTGCACTGCTACAAGTTGTAAACTGAGGATGTGCGTGCGCCACTGAAAAACAGAAACTGAGGAGAAACGAGACTTCTCCTTTTTTTGCATCATAGCAACACATTCCATGGATGTAAGGAGAATTGTACCAAGATAAACTTGATGGTTTTGTTGTTTTATTCAGTTGTGGTTCCTTTTCAGTAATAATATGGCTCTGGTGTGTTTGTGTGTGTGTGTGCGTGCGTGCGTGTGTGTGTGAGAAGAGGTTGATAGAAAGAGACAGAGAGTTTATCCCAGGAGTAAAGGGCACTTTTCACAAGGGATTTGGGGCCTGAGAATTTATCAAACAATCTGCAAGTTCTCATTTCCAAACGGTTTGTGAGTTTGTCCTTCGGCATGAAACTGGAACAATCACATTACGGTATGTGTTTTGTATGTTGTTTTAATGTATTTAGTAATTGTGTTAGTGTTTTGCACTATATTGTTTTGAACATTCCCATGGAACAAAAAGCTCCATTTGCTGCTACAGAGGGCACGTCTGGTCTCGATGCACAGTGTTCAATAGTGATAATCGGTGAAAAGTAGCTGGAGCTCAGTTGTGGCCGATGTGTGTCTGTAAGTTCTCAATGTGAGTGTTACCTGTTCTATCGCCAAACAAAAAATCGATCGTGGAGTACTTTTAAACCAATAAACGTAATCAGTCAGTACGTTCAATCGATTCAATTTTTGCATTCAGTGTTCGTCTGAAACCAGCAATTGTATTCTTATATACTATTTTAAATGGAACTTTATAAGCATCCCTTTGTGGAATGTGATTTTTTTTTTTAATGCTCCGTGTTAATTGAAGCATTCCAGAAAGCAGAGGTGCCGCATAGAACAAAACTGTCCATTCCATGTGCAAACAAATTGTATGTATGATGCCTGAATTATTTTTTTTAGCACAGTATCGAAAGCTTCCCATATGCCAGTTTAGTGTCCAGCGGGTTTGTCGTTAATTCTGCTGTTGTGATTTGGGAGTTCATTCCAATTTTCCTTCACTCTTTCTCTTGTCTTTGTTGCCGCTGGATTGGCAGGTGTTTTGTACATTTCTATGCATACCATTGGAAAATAAAAGGCCCCAGCATAAACAGCTCTAACTTGCAATTTTGTTGTGTTAAGTTCTATCATCTATCGTGACTCAGTGAGCAAGTTGTGGTGTTTTTATGTCACAGGTCTCTGAACAGATGGATGTGATTCTGGGCCAGCCTCTCACCGCAAGGAAATAATGACATGGTGACTTCAATGTGGGGGCTTTGAAATCATTCATGATAAATGCTATCATGGATCCCCTTCAAGTATCAAATGTACATCCAATAAGAAATTAAAGAGATTCAGACAGTTATGATTAATCTTCTTAACTTTTTTATTCCTCTTCTGATGGTTTCTGCACTGAGATACTGGCTGACCACTAAATGCAGAAAACCCCTACTCATACTAACCGCGGATGAGAAGTTGAAAAAAAAAGATATGTTCCTTTTCTCTTCAGTTGCAATCCAATACCGCCTTCCTTTATTTGCTTGCTTGAATTCTTTCAAGATGTGAACTTTGCTGGCCAAGTGACCCCATTAACCTCTGTGGGGGAAATTGTTTCTCCACTTAACACACCAAAAAGTACTACTTTGACTTAACTTGCACATTCAATTTCAAACCCAAATTGGCCAACTAAAAATATCTGATGATTTTCTTGCAGTCCAATGTAATGATACATTGGGTTGGAGATGGGCCACTGGAGTCATTTGCATTGTAGATAAGAGGTGTGAACAAAATCATGGAAGAAATAGAGTGTAATGTCTCCCCCCTCTGGCTGGACAAACTTGTTAAACAGTGACGTGCACTGCATTTATTTTTAGCGTGTACGTAGAATGTTACTGTTTGTATACATGATTGTCACTGGGTTATTTATTGCATTTAATAAAAAAAAAACTTGTTAAATTCAAAGCTATAGTATATACACAAATTGTACAGATTACTGTAAAACTGATAAAAAAACAGATTGAAATTGTAAACACTGAAATTGTTTGATATGATGGTGGAACAGCACAGCATGATTATAGGTTTTTTTTTCAAACCCAGCAACAAGCAGTCAAATGAAAGCAAATAATAAAATATGAAAAGTTTAGTATTACCCAGGTGTAAAAAAATAAATAAAAGCTTAAAATCATCTTTCTCCCCACTATGGTGTAACTGTCCCTTCATATTTGTCATAATTGATTAAATTCCTGCCATCAACAAATATAATGTCAGTTTCCTGATACCATCAAACATAAATATATTTTTTCTTTTCAGATTGGAAACATTTACTAGATATGGAAAAAATTCAAGCTATTCAGTTACCAGGACCAGGAAAGCATTTCTTGAAACTCAACAGCAGCATATTTTTTTTTCCTGCCAGAAGGTGTCAGTCTTGTAAGTTATTTTTCACTGAACATGGGAGAGTAGTGGAATGGCCTTAACACTATGTGAACTCCCACAAAGGAAATGCAAACATGGAATTGTATTTTTAATTTTTTATTATCATTGAATGTCTTGACTTTTTCCCGAGATCTGAAATAATTTGTGGCCATTACATTGGAATGCTCTGAAATTGCATTGTACACAATTGTGTGACTAATTCCTAATCATGCAGTGCCCATTATGCATGTCAGAAATAATATCTGCTGATGGATCACGGGTAGTTTGATCTTGAGGTCTTGCTGTATTTGTTGAACAGCTTTGCCTGCATGGTAGCTTCTCGGCAGGTCTCTTGTCACCTCAAGGGGAGGTCTGCATGTCACACGTCCTCATCTGAGCCCCCCCACCCTCGCCTTTCTCCCGGTCCTCGGTGTCTTTCCCTTCCCCGCCCGATGCTCCATGCCGGGTATCCATGGGCTCCAGACCAAACAAGCAAACAAACAGAACAACAGAAAAGCCCATCACCCAGGACAAGGTTGGTCTAGTAGAAATGAGGAGAGATCTTGTTTGCTTTCCGGCCGGTTCCATTTCACTGTGATGGCAGAGGAGGCCTCCCAGGACGCAGCTATCCACGTTTGCGTTTGACTTCCAGGGAGATCAAGGTGGTCCTCAGTTCTGACACATCATCTCTCCACCTAATACACAACTTGAGTGCAAAGCTGTCATCCAATCCTGCTTCTGATAGAGACCACACACTTACAATAGAATTAATGCAATACACTACTGTTAATATGTCATGTATATTTATAAAGCGCAGTTTAAATAAAACATCACAAATGGTAACTCAAGTTTGTGCAACCACAAATATTCAAATTTTAAAATTTACTTATCTTTTTCTACTCACACCCTTGAGTCCATTTTACTTCATCTCAGGTTTAGTTTCTCAATTTGTAGCATTCAGTTTGGTTTGTTCACATTTGAAGACCATATTGTGTGCCTGAGTGTCGTACATTGTGCCTCAACATCCCAGGCATCTCAGTCTACTGGAAAATGTAGAGCGGGGGAAAAAGAAAAGGCGGAGAAGGTCCCCAACTTCAGTAATTTTCTGTTTTTCCTTGTATGTTAGCATTAAGCTAGTGGCCTCTCACTGAATACATTTGCATAGTTTGGTTTTGGTGTTTGAATATGTAAAGTTTAATTCTCTTTTTATATGTTCATTTTACAAAATAAACTTCTCCAGTCAGTGACCAAAAAAAAAAAAAAAAAAAAAAATCAAGGACGCTATGATAAACAGGATTTCACTTTAATGCATTTTGGCTAATTTGGCTAGTCAAAAAACAGCAGGGAACGGACCACCTTAACAAACCCATCAAGTGATTTGGACTGAACTTGAGATGTTGAAGCACTCAAAAATAATGATAATTTCCATCATCATATAGGATTTTATTTTCTAGACGAAACAATAAAAGCAATATATGAGTTGTATGGATGTACTGGGCAATGTCACAAAAAGGCTCAAATATCTCCGTGTGTGGCTTGTCGGAGCGTCAAATCATTCTTTAGTGTTAAAAGCCAATTAGAGGGGGAAATGAAGACTGGAAACGCTCTGGGAAAATGCAGATGAGCCATGTAGGTATATATTTGATTTGCCGCCTCCAGCTGTGCCCGGAGAATTCCCCTGACCCATCCTATGCACCGGTTGCTGTGTGAGGCCACATGTACCCCTGTTGCAAAGCAGCCAGGCACAATACGCAACCCCCCACTCTTCTCCTGAAAGGGCTGGTCATTGACCTCTCAGGCAAGTGGCAATATTTGCTCACCTGAAATACACACATCTTGCCAATTGGGGTCGGGGTGGGCCAAAGACTGGGGAAGGAACCCTTGATGCAGCTGTGGCCCAGAGAAAGAGTCAGACCAGGAAGTTTTGTGGCAGAGGAAGGGCAGGGGTGGTGGTGAGGGGGGCTCTCTTGGCGGGGGGCTGTTGAGCAGTGTTAGCTCTATTGTGTCTTGAAGGAGGCAGGGACGCTATTTGTCCGAAGCTGTAGGAGGCTGATGAGGTGCTAATCTGTTGAGTGGCCGAGTCATTGCACCTCTGTTCCCAATGGCCTGTTAGCTGTCAGGGCCTGTAAAAAGGCACAATTTACGGGCCCCGCGACCAGGACTGAACCATCCGTGTCCGCGGGTAAGCAAACACAGATTGGACAGTTATGTTGTTGCTCTTATAGGGCAGGTTTTACCACCGGGCTCCTGGGGTGACACGTAGGCAGCCCCCTTTCACCGCTCTTCATGAGCTGTCGGCTCCCTCCGTGCTCCTCTGTAAACACTACAAATTAGCCATCTGCATATGGATGGGCCCTCGTCCATCCGAGAAGGCCCGGCAGAAGATAGGCTCACCTCTAATGCGGACCTGATATAAATTCTCCGCTATACGCTTCTAATTTCTGTGCTATGCATACCAAACAAGGATAGCTTTCAGGCAGCGAGCGTGAGATTTTGTTGTGTCGTCTGCTGAAGCATGACGATAATGAAAGCGCGCCGGTAACTGGCTGTCAAAGATGGGTCAGAGGTAATCCCAAACTTGAATTTCCCATCAGCCTGGAATACAGATAAGACCGCAGCAGATATAAGCCTCACTCGCCCACTGACACGGTGATGGAAAAAGGAAATGGAGCAAAAGCCTCTCTCAGATGTAGAGCTCAGATGGTTTTTTTTTTTTTTTTTCTCAGGTGGTCTTATAGAGATGGTCGCAGCCCAACACATTTCAATAGCTTAAATGCCAATGCGTCAGTGCATGTTGAAACACTGCAGAGGCAGCAAAAATACTCACACTTTATATTTAAGTAGAAGTAGAGATTCTCTTTTTGAAAAAAAAAACCCAATAGAGAAATCAAATCCTTTACTTAAATATTCTGTACTTTAAAATAAAATCAGATATAATCACAACCACAATGGTGCAAACGTTCCTTTGCATCTGCGCCTGTTCAAAAATCAAAATGCCAAATGAAAGAAAGCATAAATAAATACCAGGGTCCTTTGTGTTCGTTAGGTGGGAAAGGAGAGCGACTTTTATGCCATCAAAATTTCTTTCCATAGCTTTGCATATGTTGAACTGACAAAAAAAACTCAATTACTGAATAACGGCAACTGAAAAAAAGACTACGCCTTCCTTGAAAATATTCTTTTACTTTATTTTTGATTGCAGACTTAGTAGCATTTGTATCGGGAAAATCTTGCCCCTCCGAAATTGTTTTAACATCATCACCCGTGGAGTCTGAAAAAAAACCAAGCCCTATTTTAGAAAATTATGGAATAGAAACTAAAGATACCACGAGTAACAAAGTATTTGTCCTTTGCTTGCCATCACTCAATGGTTAACCACTTTCCTTGCTGTCAAAAAGTTCTGCCCTTCACATCAATTAGGATTAAAAAGCTAATTAATGCAATGTAACTTTCCAATCAGCACACAGCTCTCTGACAGCACGGTGGCCCAGAAGAGCAGTATTAGCCCATCACAGATTACCGCATGTGAGGTATGGTGATGGCGGTGATATCTAGACATGCAGCTTCCCACGGGAGCTTGGCACTTTAATTAGCATAGCAGTACTGCTCCCCTCCTGTTTTAATTGCCTACAGTCTGTGATTAAATGTGTATTGACTCTGCAGTTGGCCCACTAATGAATGACAATGGGTCGATTTGGTGATATTAAATCTTTCGGCCCTAATAAACATCAGGCACCTTTTACTTTGAAAGTTCACACCGACATTTGAAGAAGTCAAAGCAACTGAACCGATCGATTTGAAATGATGATCCAGAAATGATTGACCAAGAAGAATGAATTACAAACTAAATGTATTATATTAGACCATAATTTGAGGTATTCCCAAAAACTACACAAAATCATTGGATATTTTTTGTGTGCTCTTTGTATTCCACCTTCCATATTCTCCTCCTGTGGTCCTATAGATGAACTGTCGCTTTGTGTGATAAATGAAGGGCAGCGGTCAACACGAAACCTTTTACCATGACAAGAAGACGAGTATTGAATCTGGAGCGCCCTGGTTACAGTCAACGTAAAAACATACAAATGGGATTCTTGGGCCACATTCCTCTCAATATCAAAAGGTGCGTATTTGAGGATATCCTTAGTGCGTTTACGCCTGTGTTTGCACCCTGACCCACTGGGGCCAGTGCAATAACTTTGGACTCCCTCCCACATGCATCTCATTGCACTGACCAGTGACCACTCTGGGTTTTTATTTAGCTCGCCTTGTGTGCCTTCCCAGTCCAGCCGCTTTTCAGATTCATTTCCAGGTAAACAGAGTGTGGCCAGCCACAAACCTGCGGCCAACAGGCGTTGTCACAGCTGTGGCAGATAATGGCAAGTCCAAACTCCAGGCCGGCTCTGGAATGTTTACTGTCACCACAGGCAAGTTGGCAGCAAACATTTTTTTCCCCTTTTTTCCTAAGAGAAGGGACCTCTAATTATTAATTTTATTTTGATGAATTACATACTTAACCCTTTGGCTTATGTGGCTCTAACCTTGCATTCATAAGGATACAAAGGCTCAAAAGGGAGCATTCTTAAGTGAATTTCACCTAAAAGAGGGAAAAAAAAGTCACTTTCAAAGTTGAAACTTAACACATTCCTGCCAACAACTCCCGGGTGTTTGGCGGAATGTTCCAAGAGGTCCTCCCACTGAGCAAGGAGAACCTTTCTACCACCCCTTGGCCTGCACCCAAAAAGTGCTCATCACTTGAGGTTGGATCAGAGAATGTTGTTTTAGGCCAGTGCGCATGCAGGTGTAGCACTTTCACGGCTTTTAACCTCTCATTAAACTTTCAACACTTGACGTTTGCCCTTGTCATGAGCACTGATTGAATGAATGTCGGATGTGTTAAATATAACACTCCACATCGTAGACATTAACTTGATCAACAAAGCGGCAAGTGTCACCTGTGAATAGCAGAGGTGCGTCACTTTTCTTTCCCGTGTGCCGTTGCTTTGTAAAGCAGTTTTTATCTCCGCAAACTTGCAAAATAAAGTAAAGCTAATTTGGGCTAATAAAGAATAAACGAACTCTCGTCACCTTAAAATACAGATAATAGAAAATAAATAAATAAATAAAAATCATTTGAGATATCTTCAGTTCTTCAACAAAATAATGAACATCAAAATGCTGACCTTTTCAGATAAGGGCACAATCTAATGTGCACAAATAATGTGCACAATATAAAGAGATGAAACACAATAAATATCAAGGCAAAGATTAGAATGCTAAGTTTTGACTGACATGGTCAGAGAGATTGAAAGCAACGTATTAAAGGTGATGCATGCGTCAAATATTAGAAGACATGACAAAGTCAAATAATTTTATTTTGCTTTCATTGGATCTCAAAATGTTGTTGGTTTGTGTTGATATAATCCACATTCAATTTAAAAATTGAAATTAAATCAGTGACACACCATTGTAAATCGATGTATATGTTAATTTATTCATGATGCATGAGGCAACATTAATGATGGCTACCGTGGGCACAGGGTAAGCACGCTACTAAGAACCACTGAGTACTGGTAGCCTGGTCCCGCTCACCAGTGATTGAAAATAATATCCTAGGAATGTTGTTTAAGTGATCATTTGGAAAGTAAATGCAATGATTTATTGAAATAAAGTGTGGCATATCTGTAATTACTATGTGTTTCCATGTTAATCATTTTTGATCAATCTGAGATGAATCGTTATGATTGATACCAACATAAAATAGGCAAGTTTGCTAACCCTTGGACTATATTAAGTTCTACTTTGGTTCTTCATCACAACTCTTTTTGCATTTTTTCTTTGCAAAAAAAGAGTTTGTAGTTAGCTATGTTATGATTATGAAAAAGGTTACATGACATATAATTTGTCACAAAGGTGTTTCATTTTGCCATAATCCAAAACCCATGTGTGTGATTTATTTTTCAGAAGATCTGTTTCTGTAACTATTACACAAATACAGTACAAGAAATCAATTACATTGAAAATGTGGCTTAAATCCCTCATGAATTCAAGAAGACACATGACGCCATTTTTTATTGATCGAAAATTCCCCCAAAAAGCTGATTAGCTCGATGTTTTGACAGTACTCACAAAATCTGCACTATAGGGAGTATGTCTTTCACATGAACTGATAATTACAGGATCCAAACTAGGATGAGGAGGGGCTGCCAGCACACGCACAACTGGTTGACTACAGATTTTGTTTTTCACAAAATCCAAAATGCGACCTTCACCCATGTGAAAGGACTCTCGCAGGTTGATGATTAACCTTGGAATTAGTAACACCTCTCATTCAGGAACAAAGTGTCATTTGGGTCAAGGACCATTTTGGAATAGTCCTACCAAGAATTGGACTTCTCTCTTTATGAAAAAATTAAATTATATGTTGTCTTTATGGAAAACAATAAATACATTCTCTCTCTTGATATAACAAGCAAAATGATTTCCTGATTTTATATATATTTTTAAATTTCATAGGCAGTTTAATATTCAAACCAAATTTCGTGTCATCGTTGTTTTCAGCAATTATTCTCGCAAACACGCACAAAAAAACGTCAATTTAAATGACACCCATTGGCCTGCATTGCCTTCGCTACATTGTGGAAGCTGTGTGCGCGGAGCAATCCCCAATCGTCAAACACGGAGTTTTTTTTTTTTCCCCCTCATGATCTCATTTCCAAGTTAAGCAGACTCTGTTAGTCCCTCGTCAACAAGAAAGGTTTACTCGCCTATACTAATGGGGCTTTATACTGATAGTTATGCTCCTGCGTAAATATACACTCAAATAGATGTACAACTAGTGACACGTGGCGGGCAACACACTACACCTTCATGTTTGTGTCATACAAATATATCAGTACTGTACAGTACTTTAACAAGCTGCAAGAGATATTTTCGATTTAGATACATTCCTTGATATACTAAATAAAAACCTGTATAAAATATATAAACCCTTGATTTATATTTATATTATTTTGCATTTTGCTGAATGAAACCAAATAAAAAATTCTTCATGCACACCTCAAAGAGCCCAATAAGGTAATAACCAACAGAGGGCGCTCTCACGCAGTGCTTAACTTCACTAATTAAAACACTTGCTGGGGGAACCTCTTAAGAATGTTGGTAAAATACTTTTTTTTATGTTATTCTTAATTCATATGATAACTGTGTTAATACAAATTTCATTTGGGACAATGGATAACAATACATTTTTTTTTTAGATTAAACAAATAACATAAGTCTAGTAAGCATCTAAAAGTTGTGGCCATTTTGAATTATAAAACAAAAACAACAATACATAATAATAATAAGAATGACTCTAATTCTTCTGGACACTCAAAGACGATACTGGTATAAAAAAAAACAAAATAAAAGGTATAAAAATTAAAGTGCATCAAATTACAAGCTAAAATACTGGGAAGTGGAGCTTGGATAACTTTATAAGGAACTGCAATGACAATGTCAACATTGCATCTAAGTACCCAATGTAAACAAACAATGCAGAAAAAAATGAAACATTGATTCATTTGAAATGAATAACAGCAACATGGAAGTTGTCTATAGAAGGAAAAAACACTTTGCAGTATTGTCACGCTTTCCTGTCTGTATATAATCAAAGTTTGAAATACATCTTTTCATATATGGTCAGTGCAGGTGTACTATGGGGGTGGGGGGGGTGGGGAGGGTTTGGATTGTTGCTGGGGGAGAAGGGGGGGTGAAGCTTGAGGAGTCTCACGCCTAGGTGCGAGGAGATTATTCAAATAGGGCCCAAGGCGTAGAAGTAGGATTGGAGGCTTGGCTGGCGCACACAGCTATATCACTGCGTCAAGCGGCTGCACCGAGCGTCATTTTCAACTGCGCTCACTCGCCGACGCATTGCGCGGCTGCCTCTCCCTTTTGTGCGCCACTCTTGGACTCGGAGGGACGCGGCAGCCACGCCGGCACATGTACCAGTGGTCGGTCCCTAGTCAGCGGCTATATACGAGAGACGCGCTTGGCTTTTTTTCCTCAGCTGGGAGACGCTCGGTTTTAAGTCCTCCATGATGCTTGGAGCAGTTAAAATGGAAGGACACGAACACACCGACTGGAGCACCTACTACGCAGAGCCCGAGGTGGGTACCTTAAATATATATTTCCCCCCCGTTGTCTAAAGCCGATCCCATTTTATACAACTCAATATTAGCCCTGAGATAATATTAACTTTGTGATCAAATATTGACTTGAGGCGCCTCCAAATCCTCCCCCATCTCCACGCCGAGCGCGCTATCCTAACAAAGTTGCTTGACATGTAGAGGAGGAGGAGGAGGTGGGGTAAACTTTTTCACTTGGATTATAATTTTTTGTCTATATACCTATCTTCACCAAATCACACGATTTTTTTTGGTCCTGTTTTCACTCGACAAACAGCGGAGGTGTTTGATTTGGGGAGCAGATTGGTTCAAATATTTGGGATGCGCTCTCGTGTGTGCGCTCCTCACTATCTTCTCAACGGGGCTGTGCGATTTGAACACCAGACATGACGTATACTGCTTAATATCTATAAACCCTTTAGAAGCATTAACATAAGATTGTACGCCACTGCATTGATCACATTATGTCTCAATATACCGCGAGATGGTACGCAAACTAGTCTGCTTTTGAATCTCTTCTTGAGACTCACTGATAGTTTGGCTTTATCTCAACGGTGTTATTCTAATTCATAATTTTGCATTTGTTCAAATACAATATATATTTTTGTTGTAATTTCTTTATAATTTAATTCTATTCCCTGAAAGTTCTTATTGCGATTTTTCCCCCTGAATGGCGCGATGCAGATAAAGTTTCATAGACCACTGGCAAGCCAGCATTTGAGCGATCTCGTGCACTATATAAGTAAATATTAGTTGATCATTTATTAATATTGATGCACCTTGCATTTGTGTTGGGTTTCATAGATGATCTTTTCATAATTCTATTTCCCCTCGACAGTGTTATACCTCTGTTGGCAACATGAACGCGGGCCTGGGCATGAACACGATGAACACCTACATGAGCATGTCCGGCATGAGCACCTCGGCCAACATGTCGGCCAACTCCATGAACATGTCTTACGTCAACACCGCCATGAGTCCGGGTATGACCGGCATGTCTCCGGGCGCCGGCGCCATGAACGGCATGGGAGCAGCCGGCATGACTGCCATGAGCGCGGCTTTGAGCCCCAGCATGAGTCCCATGACCGGGCAGCCCCCCTCCATGAACGCGCTCACATCCTACACCAACATGAACGCTATGAGTCCAATCTACGGCCAGTCCAGCATCAACCGCTCCAGGGACCCCAAGACGTACCGGAGGAGCTATACGCACGCTAAACCGCCCTACTCGTACATCTCCCTGATCACCATGGCCATCCAGCAGTCTCCCAGTAAGATGCTCACCCTGGCCGAGATCTACCAGTGGATAATGGACCTCTTCCCCTTTTACCGACAGAACCAGCAGCGTTGGCAGAACTCTATTCGCCACTCGCTGTCCTTCAACGACTGCTTCCTTAAAGTGCCCAGATCGCCGGATAAACCCGGTAAAGGTTCTTTTTGGACTCTCCACCCGGACTCGGGGAACATGTTCGAAAACGGCTGCTACCTGCGCCGTCAGAAGCGCTTCAAGTGCGACAAAAAGCTGTCGGGTGTCAAGGAGTCCGGACGCGGCAAAGTGGGCGGCGACGGCTCGTCGCACAGCAGCTCCGAGAGCTGTAATGGCAACGAGTCGCCGCACTCCAACTCGTCCGCCAGCGACCACAAGAGGGTCATGTCGGACATGAAGGCGAGTCAAGCTCTGAGTCCGGAGCACGCCGCCTCGGTCGCCGCCGCTGCAGCAGCGGCGGCAGCAGCAGCAGCCGCCGCTGCCTCGTCCATCTCGTCGCCGGTGAGCCAGGGCCAGCACCTCCTCTCCCAGCATCACTCGGTCCTGCAGGCCCACGAAGCGCACCTGAAGCCGGAGCACCACTACTCCTTCAACCACCCGTTCTCCATCAACAACCTCATGTCCTCGGAGCAGCAGCACCACCACCACCATCATCATCACCACAAAATGGACCTAAAAACTTACGAGCAGGTGATGCATTACTCGGGCTACGGATCTCCAATGACCGGGCCCCTCTCCATGGGCTCCATGGCAGGGAAGTCTGGCCTGGAATCCTCCTCCATACCTGACACCTCTTATTATCAAGGAGTCTATTCCAGACCCATCATGAACTCATCATAAATGGACTTCAATCTGAACGTGTAAATATGTGAAAAAAAAAATATAGAATTTGTGTACAATATGTATTTCAAATATTTTCTTCCACGATCGTTTTAGTTGTCGAGTTTGTTAGTAGCCTTATTGTTGTTAATAATCTGTGACACTGGCTGATAATGTGACCTGTTCAGAAGTCTGCTGCAGGAATGAACTCCAAAGAAAACAAACCAATAAATAAAACAACCACAAAAGAAAAAAAAAAAAAGAAGAAAAGGTAGAAAAAACTGTAAAATAACACACATTTGATAACTGGACGCCAGACTGAATTTCAAAACATGCATTTCTTCAATCATTTGTGTAATTCCTATTTATGGCTTGTATATGTGTATTCTTGTAGTGACAAGAGCAGAATCTATATTAAAGTGTTATTTGTCATGTTTTCTGAAAATGACGATTGCTGAGAAATTATTGCAAAGTGTGTTAATTATAAAAGTTCTCTTACTATCATATAATCGTGCGATTCTATACGGAAGAAGTCGTTTGAGGATAATCGAACATTTGAGGAGGGCGCAATCTTAATTTTAATATCTTATTTATAATATTAATTATAAAAAAATATATATACCACATATAATTTAATTTACAATAAAAAGTAAACTACATTCACTCCATTTTGGTAATCGGAAGAACGCGACTAGAGTTGGCGCATTCCAAACGCACGTGTAATGCACCTCCAACGCTATAACTCCGATCAGCCTTTACATCACTGTGGAAATTTAATGGCTTTTAATATTAAATGTAATATATTTAAAGTAATACTGCATGAACTAAGACATCAATTAGCTTTTTATTAACTTATAGACTACTGGCGATATTAATACTGCGAATGTGTATCAAAAGGTAGGCTACACTTTCTACACTTGCGCTACACTGACATCCAATACAAAATTAAACTTAACAAATTTGACACGTATTATTTCAGATTTATGATAAAACTCTGCCTTTGCGAATAACAAGGCTGATCTTTGCTGGATCGTTTCATTCATGTATTAATTAAAAAATGATTGTTAGTTGAGTGTTTAAAAAAAACATAGTAATAAATATAATTATGGAGAGGGCGCGGTTTGTTTAATAACTGTTATTAAAATATTAACTGGTACAATGCAAACAGAATCGTTATTTTGTAAAGGCACATTTTTTATACGGAATATATGCGGTATATATTTTTTTCATAAAAAAGGCAAACTTTGAGGGGCTCGCATCAAAAAGTTCCCTTTTGGTGGCCCTCATCAGCTGCGGGCCTGTATGCACACCACATGCTTGCCCATTGAGTGCAGTGAGACTTTTGATTCAGCCGTGCTGCTGCTCGGCAGTAAAGTTGAGATCAGCGGGCAAGATTAAGTGTCCTTTGTCACATAAAACAAGCTCCCGCGGTGCCGGAGAATAGCATCTGTAAAAAGGGGCCTGATTGTGGGACAGACCCGCTTGAATGTGATGCTCTAACTTCCAATCTGGACCTCCATTGTCTCCTCTCTCTCAAAAGTGGTGGGGACCCTCCCATCTTGTTAGATAAGATAGGTTAGTTGTCATCCACATGAATTTAGCCTCCTCCTCGGAGCTCAAATCCAAGGGCGCATGACTCGAGGAGACGTTTGTGCACCAAACGGAGATTCCAGGCTCCTCAGAAGAACCCCCAAGCGCCTTTATGCCAAGCAAGCCCAATACAAAAATGATAGCCCCTCAGCACCTGCACGCACGGACTAAAAGTGTGCTTTTATTCTCCAGACCCCACTTTACGCATCGCACTTTAAACAGAGTGATCTGCGAATAAACAAAGGCAGTAAACAATGGAGTGGAGGCAATGCCCATGTTACGTATAGGCAGAGTACACACAAGCATCCACACACATACACTAACCAAATTGCACACAGTGTAAACTCCGAAAAGGACGCCGCAGCTCTGTAAATTTACACAGACATTAAATTTGGCACTATTCATTTTAGACATATCCCGCTAAGCTGATTTTTTTTTTTTTTATAGCACACTGATCGATATCTCTGTAAAATAATCATTTTTTAACTAGCGGGGCAGTGAAATCTTTGCTTTGTGCTAAAGTCAACAGTGACTGAGTTTGAGCTCAAATAAATGCCGCGATGTCTGGAGCCCTTTGCAGAGGGCGCAAGGCAAAGCTTCTACAATGGGCTCCTGCATGCGTGGCTTAACTGCAGCCCCCCGGCCGTTTTGCACAGGTAGGGACACCTTTAAAATATCGAAAGTTGCATGTTAAAAGAATATATATATGGATATATATACACACAAAATGTCTACTCCGGGAATCCGCGCGCAACTCGCCGCAATCATGTGCTGATGGAAGCGGAGAGTGCAAAGATAATTTTCTGCAAAGGAGACGGGTTGGATTTCAGAACAGATCTAGTGGTGCAAAGCTGACAGGATCTGCAGATTGTTACGAAATGGAGAAGCCGATCATTGCGGCGCAGTGGACGAAACAACACTAATGAGTAGTCCGATCTGAAATATACATGCATGCGTGCATGGATAAATGTGCACTGTTTTTGATGTATGCATTATTGTGATTTCGAGTTTGTCTGAAATATTGCCATAGGGTCATATTTTGTCATGTGAGATTGAGTGAAATATTTGTTGCTTTAGGCAGACAGAAAAAAAATCAATTTTAAAAAACATTAAAAACCCCACCGTTTTCTAAATTACTTTAGTACTACTTATTTATTATTACAATTATTTTTATTACACTGTTTCTATGAGCTTTCAAAAATTTGTGACTATATTGTAAAATCTAAATACATGGTCATAAATAGTTTACACGTGCATGCGGCTGTTAGCACTTGCATATGAACCCAGAACACAACATAAAAAAGCTACAATAATAATAATAATAATAATAATAATAATAATAATAATAATAATAATAATAATAATAATAATAATAATAATAACAATAACAATAATAATAATAATAATAATAATAATAATAATAATAATAATAATAACGCTAGCCATGCTTGTCATCTTTTCCAGTGAATAAGTGAATAAATGCCACACAGGAGATGGAAATGGCCTTTTGGAAATTTGATTGGCCTTTCGGAAATTTGATGTTTATATATATATATATATATATATATATATATATATATATATATATATATATATATATATATATATATAGGCACATACATATATGCACGCACGCACGCACGCACACACACACGCACGCACACGCACGCGCTCGTTGTTATAGCAACTACATAAAGCCTGGTCCAGCCTGTTGATCCCTTTACTCCGCTAACCTGATTTAGCGGCAATTCCCATGCATTTGCATTTTTCTTGATGAAGGCTTTATACCAGACCTCCCACACAAACCATCCAGAATGTTATGTCAGGCTTTTATTGATGGGGAAAAAACATGAATGATTGACTACCCTCCAGGTTGTCTTCACAGACTAATATGATGACTTGAGCTGTCAGTATCCTATGTCATTACATGCTGCACACCTCCAAAGTGAGACATTCTCCCTGCAGCAATGCATTGCAATGCCTGAGCGACTTCTATAAATGAATCACTACTGTGTATAAGCCTTTTGCGCACCCACCCATGGGTGTTAACTGAGTGGTGCCATGCGAGAAAAGCACAGCGCATAACTTCTGGAAGAATTATAATGATAAGTATAATAATATGAAAATTGAAAGGTATAGTGATTCATATGAATGGCATTTTCGGAATGCATGCATACAAATTGACAATCTCTATGTGATTTCAGGCGGATAAATGTTGTTTCATATATAGTAGCGCGTCTGTCGCACCTTAGTCTCAAAGCGCCGCTGCTTGGAACACCCAAGTAGATCTGTCGCCATGGCAACAGCGGGACACCGGTCCAACAAGCTGTAATTCTGTCTCAGGCTTTTTCAGGGGAGGGACCAACTAGGCCAACTTAACTCCTCTTTCATGAGAAATACTCCTAATCCCATATTTTAGTAAGGCAAACTGCCGTTCCTCACTATATTAAAGACGCCGCAAAGTCAAAACGACTTGCCACCCAGCAGGCGGTCTGTTTCGGTCCACATCATTCTGCCCAAAAATCGACGTGCATCCAATTGAATATGCAATCACGTCGGACTGAAACGGAAATTACTATGACGCTATAAGAACTAATATTCTAAACGAAAACTAAAATATAATGTAATATTTGCAAATGTTTTGGTTTGCATAATTGAATAAAAGTCCAAGAATGTAATAATACTGCTGAAAAACAGTAGTCATTTATATATTGTACTCATACATATTGCAAGTAAGTCTTTTGATAAACTGCTGATTTTAATTAAAAACACATATATGATGTGCTCCAGCACAAAGATATGTTAAAATCATTTATGCAAACATTTCAAAATCATTTCAGGCTGAACAGTTACATTTGTAAACTGAGCAATTTTTTCCCAAGAGTAATTAAGTTCTTCACTTAATAAAGAAATTTGATATAAAATACAGCTACACACTAATTTTAACTGCACTTGTGGCAGATTTTAGCTACCAAATACAACGAGTTGTTTAACATGTAATTTAGATTTTGATAATGTAACACAGAAAATTCATTTATAATGAATGGCAATTTTTACTGTGAAAATATTTTTCCCTCTTATATTTGCCTTTATTCCATTATAAAACATGGCTTACAATGAGAAGCATATTTGTCCATCTTAAAAGTTGAATTCCTGTCATCCCTAAAGGTAAAGCTTGACTGGGTTGACTTTTAAATTCAACAAAATCGACAGGCGTGGCATTTATTTTGAAAATCCAGACGCATGAGGGTCATCTTGAGGATGAGTTTGGATGGAGGTGTGTGTGAGTGTGTGTGTGTTTGAAGGGCAGACAGAAAGAGAGAGAGAGAGAGAGAGAGAGAGAGAAAGAGTGAGAGAGAAGAGAGGGAGAGAGGGTGAGAATGCGGCTGCTGACTGTGATGTGTCCGCATGTCTTCTGACATGACTCTGTGACATTCCAATGTAGGACTCCTTCATGTCGGGGTGACGGGATGTTCGAGAAAGAGAGCGCGAGGGGAAAGAGACAACGAGACAGACAGAAAGAGAGTGAGGAAAAAGAGAGAGCGAGAGGTCCATCAACAATGGCCATTGAGTAGTAGGCAAGGCAGCAGCTGGTGGGACACACACTGACCTACAGGCGGTCTATTGAGGCCGGGATGGGGTGCCTTACTCTGCCCTGCTGCTTTTATGTGCCTGGAAGTGGATGGATGGTCAGTGTTTATCCTTGTGAAATATTGCTACATACATTTAAATTGTATCTGTCCCTTTTCAAAAACAGAATGACTCATTAAAAAGACGCAAGGACAGACAATGGAATATGAGTTAGGAGAAGTTCAGTTCCTTTGAGCTCAAAGCTCGTGGGGAAAGCTAATATAAAATTTTGTTAGTGAGCTATGCTAAAAGGACGCCTGACCGGCCTGCCAATGTTTTTATTTATTTATTTTCCAAAATTTTACTCGCGCTATGCTGATGGTTGCAAGGTTTTTTGAAAATAGTGGCCCATCATATTTCTTTTCCTCGCCCTACGGCCCATTCGGCCCCACATTGCCATAACGCGGCCCTTAAACTCTCTCCCCACATCCCCCTCAGCTCCAGTTCCAGGAAGTAAAGAGAGAGCTTTGCCAGCCAATCACGACGAAGGACACCCAACTCATTAAAAGTTAATGAAACCTATAAACGTGGTGCGCCAGCAATTCATTTAAACCCCCAATCCAATCTCCTCTTCCAGCAAAGGCAAACAAGCCCGTGTGCCCCCTGTGCCGTCCTCGGAATAACAAACTACGGAATATTTTGTCCTGCATATGTTCTCCTATGCAGACGTGCACTGTGATAGGCTATCTGACAATGGGACTTGTCCAATTTAGTGAAGAGCAGACTGATGTTGTGCAGGGTGGAGGAGCAGGGGGAGGGGGATTCTGTAATCTGGGCCCGACTTGAATTTAATGCCTTCACTTTATAGCACACATCTTGTCAGAAGTGGAGGTGATATGTCATTTCAACATTCATGAGAATCAATGACATTCAAGTCATGTGCTCATTTTAATACCTTACGAGCGGGGGCCAAATCTACAACAAAGTCCTGCATTATGTTGTTGTCGGAACAGGCCAAATGCGGACATCTAGTCTTTTCTCCAAAACACACCCACCTCGCCTATGTCAATTTAATAACAACGCATCAACAGCAATAAAGTGCCACTTTACAAATGTGCAAATCCAAAGTGGGTCGCATTACCCGCCCCCCCTCCTCGTCTTTAAGACCTCCGTCTCGTAGCGCTTTCCTCGGGGGACACAAATTAAATTCCCGGCATGTATAGCGCCACTGTCAGCTCACTAATGAATTCCCATACCCGAACTTGAATCAAATTAATCCCCAATTTAATCCCGTATAAATGGCGGCGTTATTTATAATGGAAAAGAGGATGCTCAGTTGAAGGATAGAAGAAAGCTGGGAGGTGTCTACAGGGCTGTTGAGCAGATTATGAGGAAGGATGAGGCCTGCATGTTCTCCCCGCTGCAGAGTAGTCCCCAGATACACACTATTAACCCTCGCCTGCTTGACGCTGACAGAAGCATCGCTGTGTTTGTCACTTAATATCCTCTCAGATTAAGGAGTCAACTGGCAGATTTATTGGCGGGAGGCTGGTTACTCTTATCTTGAAGTGGCCGACAGAAAGATAATGAAAGGTGCGCGTCGTGGAGATGATGTATTTGTGGCTGCGGTTAAATGAGCGGTGTGTTCCGACTTGCTCCGACCCGCCAACGGGTGAGGTCACGACGTTGTGGATGTGTATGCATGCAAATATTGCATCAACGTTTCCTTCACGCAAAGCTTCCTTTGACTGACGAGAAACTTCATATTGGAGTTGGGGTTAAAATCATTGCGACGCTTTTACCATGCAAATCTACAATATTGGTCCCGGACGCCGTCAGACGTATTTGAGTAAAGAAAAGCAATTTCCAGATGGCGGCTTCAGGTTCAGTTATTGACGCGTGGCGCTAAGGGCTGGAACTGCCGGGCACTTCCTCCTTTGTTGGTTTTGGCCTCTTCACATAAGAGCCAACAGAGAATGACAACACATGTAGCCATGCCAACATCATGATGTTTGATATCAGCAGAGGATCAGTTGTTCATTTACATTCATAATTTGAATTCTTATGTGTCAGAAGGGCCTAAAATATAATAAAACGTGTCAAAGTCACCAAATTCAAATTAAACGGAGTAAGTTACTTGTAGTTTCCTACAACCCGCGGTGTATTGTATACTATGTATACGTTATTAAGTCAGCAGTTGAGCACGACAGACGGTTCTAAAGACAGTCTGGCAGTTCCTAGGACATTTTGGAGCCTTAAAAACCTGCTCCACCAAATGTCTGAACAGCTATGGTTTATTGAGGCATCTGTAAGATGACTCATTTTCTTGCCAAGCTTGGCTCGTGCACCCAGCTTTGTGGCGAGGGTTTGAAAACGCACATACATAGACAAAAGTTTGTTGTTTGAGTTCATCCTACCAAATCTTGACAGGCGCGCCACTGCCCATCACTTGTCACACAATTGCACCATCACAACCACTAAACACACCATTTGTGTTGTAGAAAGTTATCCCGTATGTATCCAATCCCACATGGTTGGCGGCGAAGGAGAGGTGGGGGCGTGAGGGGCCGCATAATTTGCTAGGAAACATTTTACCGAACATTTGGTGATAAAAACGCCGGCGTCAGCCTCGAGGCTTAAAGCAATTAATTCAGGATCCTGACATAAACTCTCCAATCCTTTGACAGCTTGGAGCTGAAATAAAAATGCTAGTTCTCCTGGGAACGGCAGGAGATAGCTGGCTCTTTTCTGGACTGTTTGCTCACTGGCCCTGAGAGGCAATCTTCCCCAGTCAGAATGAAATGCAAGGACACAAACAATGTACCGGCGAGAGAATGGGAGATGGGGAATGAACAGTTTGGACTATTTGCTTAGCAGAAGGGCAGCCACAATGGCCGGCCCATGGCTTTCCCATGCATCAAGCCTCTTAGTCTTAGGCCTCCCTTTGTTGCCAGCCTTCTTCTCACTCGGCCAGATAAGAAACCAGCTGCCCCGATACTTTTAATTCCCGTTAAACGGCGTACTGTATGCTCATTTGTCTGTCAACATTGTTGAATTGGACGGGTTATCGTATCTTGCTTCACCTTTGCGTGTTCTCCTTTAGGGGCTCTTGCTTGGTCATGAAAGGAGACGAGAAGAAGAGGGGATAACGGCTGACCCCTCTTCTCTTCTTAGAGGAGGTAGCACAAGTCAAGCACCGAGTTGCGATAACTATTCCGGAGAGGAAATCTTCGCTCAAAACTTACACAAGTGTAGCCTGACCCCAACAATCATGTCATTTTTACAACTGAAGGTAAAAAGGCTCCAAGGGCTCTCAAGCGACACGCTCGTTATATGACCCAAGAGAAGAGTTGGCAAACAGAGTGAAGCTAGCGCAACTGGAGGCTGGAAGGATCCATGTTGTGCTCTTTTGTTTTGTCCTGTTGGATTGTGTTTGCGTATACATTAACCGCGTCTGTCCCACTTGTGTATTCGCTCTCTATACATGGAATGCTCTCAGTCTTCCGATGGCGGAAGCCTGTTGGGAATAAAATAACAGCAGTAAATTAGTCTTGAAAAGCAAGCAACCATCAAACAAAATAAACGACAACAAAAAAAAAAAAAAAGAGAGCGTGGCGGGCTGTCAGTGGAGGATCAATACACATAAGATGAAGGAGCATATTCATGCATGTGAGCAGACACTTGCCTAAATACAAACACACACACACATGCCCATCCCCCTCTGTAAAGGTTGCCGTGTCAAGGACCCCCTGGGTGGTCAGACTGAGGATGATTTTTACACCATATGATGTTGTGAAGAAGAAACACAGCAAAGTCATTTGCTGGATTTTTCATTTTTCTGATATAAATTAATTTGGATTTGACAACACAAACCCGATAAATAAATTAAAGAACTGTACCTACAAAGACACAATAGATAAGCAGCATAAAATATGTAGAATGGATATGTAACAAAAAATAAGTAGCACCCACCCAAAAAAGCTCATTAAAACAAAAGTAACTCATCTCAGAGACTAAAAAACTGAGCAGTAAAAAACTCATTGACTTTAAATAGAAATTAATTTATTTTTTACACATTTAAAAAGTTTCGTTATCTTACCAAATAATATTTTTGTTATGCATTTGATAATTTAATGCATTCATTTTCTAAGTGGATGAAATTGGAAATTTTTGTCAGACGTTTTACTGAAAAGCTTTTAATCCATTGGATGACGTTTCAAAGAGCCTGTAGCTGTGCCAACTTCCAAGACTGCTCCAAGACACAAAAACCCTCCGTAGAACTGCAAATAATATATATATATATTTTTTTTCCGGAAAGGCCTATCGAGTTCAAGCATTGTAGCATCTCCTTATAACTACCCATCAGCATGTATAAGACCTCAGTTATGACAGGCTACATAGCTGTCTGTTTTGTGCATGTGAGAGCTCGGCTTCTCGTGGGGTGGTGCTCTCAGTGTCACGCTCCGCCAACGCTGAAATAAAGCTCTGTTCGAGGCATTTCAACACCGCTTAAGGTTGTCCACGGCCGTGTAATTTATGAGTTGAGAGGACTTGCTTTTTAAATTCACCGAGACCTGCAATCTTCCAGTTTGACGGCCAAGAGAAAAGAGTCATGTGTGTGAGTCATGTAGGAAACTTACAACACTCCTTCAATTACCCCAAACAGTGCAGTCCCAGTGATACGTGCACACTCATGGAGCGTGGCTGTTCGGGCAAATGTTGACGTGATGTCATCGCGTGGACAAACACCTTAACATGAGCTCTGTCACCTGTGAGTCGGTGGGAAGCAGAGGGGATACGGGCCCAAGCGGTTGGCTTTATGGGTGGTCACAAGGTCAGACAGATGGACAGACCAACGCGGACTCCCTCTGTGGTAACCCAAAACACTTTTCAAAATTTAAAATGAACCTCTAATATTGTCTCAAATTAAATCCATCATTAAATATATCAAATGTGTCCATACTAAGTACTATTTAATTTTTGATCCATGTTTAAAGATACTAATTTTAAATATATAATTTACAGTAGAGCTAATACATTTTTATACCCTGGCAATAGTGATGAAGGCCATCTCATTATTGTTTTTATCGCCATGTTTGGTTTAATGATTGAGCTATATGGTTTCATTTGAATCCATTAGATATAAAATGTGCTTGATCCCTCCTCTTCTTTAAATATTAGAACACACCTTAAAAAATTGTATTGCAATCCATAATGTTTATATTTACAGGAGTTGTATTTACATATAATGTGTGTTACGCTTTTTTAGCCACTGGATATTTCCATAATTTTGTGTTATTGCTAAGTCATCGAATAAATCATAGCTAATGCTACTTTATATTTTGAAATTGAATGTTTAATGTTTGAAGACATATTTGAAAAGGTTAAGCAGAAATAAATGTGAATAGTTCCAACTGAAGAATTAACAAAGGACATTGATTAATTATTAATTCAATATGATAGCTCTTATTTATTATTACTTGGTTGATAACCATGTATTAACAAAACATTAATAAGCATATGATAATATTTTATTTCACACCATAATAAACAGATTTCTGTCATTAAAATAACATTTTATTTCTTTATATTTAATAATATGATAAACAAAAACACATTATTGTGCAGCCAGAAATATTGTATCTCTTATTTCTAACACAATACACGTGATAAAACATTTTGGCATGATAACACTTTTTTAACACACACTAAAAGCAAAATTGCACAACATTTTTGGAATGTATTTTATATATAAATAGGCCTATAATGAATAATATACTAGCCTTTAAATGAAATTTTTATAGAGAATGTGAAAAACAACTGTGATTAACAAACAATAATTCATACAGGATAGCGTATAAAACTCTGCAATGAAAAACAATCTGACAATATGGGCTTATAAATACAGCAGTTAATATTCTAAGTAAAAAGCAACCAAAACCAACATGTAACGCATCACATTGAAGTCTAAATTTACATTTGGAAGTTGGAATAAATGCAAAGCCCAAAATAAATATATATATATTTAAATTTATCAACACCATAAAACAATGAACAATATACAATATAATACAAATGGAAACATGAACTGTGTGTTGCAAAATGCTATTTTAATTACAACAATTAAATAATTGTTGCAAACAAAGGAACTATCTACTCCTCCTGCTAATAATAACAACAACTTGGACTGCAAACAATGAGAGCAGTAATTTGTTTTTTGCATTCTTCCAGCTCAGTCAGACATGGCTGCTTGTGCCTCAGTGCCAATGTGTGAATGTCAACACCCTGTAAACACCTTTGACACACATGCTTGAATGTGACGGGTGAGTTAACGAAACATTCCTGGGTGTTCCCAGTAAGGGTTTACCGCTCATCCAGCATGCTGCACAGCATAAACCCGGGTCGTCTCCCCCGATCCGCAAAGAATATTCATGTAATCTCCATATATTTCCATGTATTTTTAAGATAGAAGCCTTTCATGTATAAAAGATATAAAGCAATATATGACAGAAATTCATGAGTTAATTTCATGTATTTTGAAAAAAAAAAATCCATGAACTTAAAATGAGATAGAACAACACTCTTTAAGGATTTGGGAATTTGGGAGTATAATTCCATCCCACTGCTTATCTCTGCACCCAGACTATTTGAGCGTTTTGAGATGCGGGCTCCCCGAGGACGGATCGAAGGCGTCCTCGTCGAAGCGCACGTCCCATAAATAGGAGGGTGGAATTTATCCGGAGCCTGTGTCTCTGTCAAACAGGGCTCTGCTGACTGAAGTGATCCCCGCGGGCCGAGCTCTGCAGAGGAGGAAGAGAGGGAAGCTGCGGGAAGCGCTCCGCAGATGCGTGCGTGCACTGCGCACGCGCGCGCGCTCCCAACTTCGCGCACTCACACAATGTCCCTCTCACTCGTGGGTTGTGACCGGCCCATGGCATTGGCCAGGTATGTCAACTATGTTTGCAAAGCCATCCATCACACATATACCTTCCCTCCTGAAACAGGAACTGTTGTTTGAAGCATACACTTGTTAAGCCCATCCTTTGACTTGCCTCGGCCTAATTTATTTCCTCATAGCCTGCGGCAGAATTTATTATCACCTAGGTTTTGTTCTCTATTTTCTTCTCATTGTGGCATGCACACTGAGCGTGTGTTGTTAGAAACATAAGGCCCTTGTTACCAAGAGTTACAGTTTGGTCACACGAGTGACCCTTATCGTCGGTGACCAGGGTTAGCAAATAAATACTCGGCAGTGGAGTTGAGCTGCTTGGAAAGCGGAGACAAGATTTATGGTTGTGTGAGGCTTGTGCGTGAGGATATGAGATGTTCTCAAAATGAAGAGAACCATTTCAAAATGGCCTACCAAATGAGTGGGAAATGCTGGAAGTTGATTTGGAGTTTTAAAAAAGTTTTACACCATAAAAACTTCCTTAGATGTGTGACCAAGCACAACAAATTTCATTTGGATGAGATGACAAAACTTGAATTTCTAGCAATTCTAAAACTGTTTTAGTTAATTAGTCTCTGGATAAAGCATGAATAGAAATCATGTATCAATGATAAAATTGAACTTTATGCAAGAGGAAGTTCATTGATGTAATTTAGGACTGTAATTGTGTGGAATTAATTGTCGATTAATCGCTTCTTCCAAATGCGACAAAATGGATCACGTGACTTCTAATTCAATAAGCGGAGGTAGTTTGGGGCAGAAAGATATATAAGATGATGTGAAAAGTTGAGTTCCATACATCAGCTCCTCATTTGGGCAGCAAAGAGAGACATTGTCATGGAAAATGGGCACAACAACCATTAATATTTCATTAAAAAAAATACCCATTGATTTTCTTCATACTTAATCAAGGGAATAATAATTCAAATGCAAATAAATGGAAATGTTAATTCACATGCAAAAGTTAATAGAGCAAATGTAGCCTTGATTTTATTATTTTAATTTAGTAAATAGTAAAACAAACAAGCAAAAGGACAGGATTCCATAACAATGCACTATAGATTTCAGAAAAACATTTGGGCATGTTTATAAGCCTGCTAAATAACACTTCTAAACAATTATTATAAAATTGCTAAAACACCAAACGTAATAGTGATGGCGACTTTAAATCAAACATCAAACAGATACTGCAAAAGTCCATGGAAATGTTGGAAGTGGTATGAAAAGCTACAAAGATGCAAAGTTGGCCGGTAAGGTAACTGACTAAACTACCCCCCCATTTGTCTTTGTCCTGTGTGAGGCGCAGGTATCACTGAACGTTAATGATTGACTTGAGGCACACCAAGCATCCTGCTTTGAGTGGCCACGTTTCCACCACTATATCTTTGCGGTCCCATAATTCTGTCTGACGTTCGTACAGTATTATTAGCACTGTGGGGGATTCGTGGTGGGATCGAGACAAACTTTCAAGAAATAACCATAGGAATTTGGAGGTAAACAGATGATAAGATCGTCTCTGACCCTTTTAGTGTAGTTTCATAATACTGTGCATGGCTGTGTAAATCTCCCCCTAATCTGCCTTTGAGATAAATATGGCCCCTTTCTTTTTGAAAAGTAAATTAATGCCCTGATTATTTTTTCTGCTCCACCTTTTCCAGGGCACCCGGTGATGAGCGTGAAATTAGACTCGGGCTCATTGACAGTACAAAATGGAGAGCAAACTGAGATTAGGGGATGTTAATTAATTGGTAAAATGACTTGGCTCTGTTTATTACTTCCTGCCAATCATTGCCAGTGGTGTGCTCATGACTGGAAATTTGTATATATAATTAATAATAATAATATAATTATTATTTTGTATTTTAAATAATTATTTTTTTCACTTAAAAAAAATATTTTTAGATTTTGACATGAACTTGACAAAAATGTTCATAGTAGTCCACACTTAATGCTTAGCCAATCAAAAATAATTATATAATGTAAAATAATATTTTATTAGAATGCTCTATTCTGTTACCATCAGTTTTTAGACATGATGTGATTTAGACATTTAGATGTGAAAAATATGGAGCGTGCTCAATGGCCAGGAATACAATTAATTTCCAAAACTGAAACCATTTTCATCAATCCTTTGCCAGCTACCACATTCCCATTCACCAAATGAAAACAACAATTTGACCAAGGTGTGAGTGACTGTGATCTTCAATTGTCCCTATCATTGTTTTGTTGACTACTATTGCACAGATCATGTGACAGATTTTTTCGAAACCCCTCCCGTTTTTCATCTCCATCAGCGTGCTCTGGAAAAAAACACCGAACGACATGTAAAAGGAAATGAGCCGACGTGTCCTTCCTGTCATCCGCAGATGGCTTTTGGCCTCTCCTTCCTGCCCGCTGTCATCGCGGCGGTTCCAACGACCCGACAGCCCGGCCCAGTCGATGTACTTGGCCGTATCTGCGTGCGACCTGTCTGCCATATGTAATATCAAAGCCTCTGTCAGCACCGAGCTCAATGGGAACAAAAGAGAGGCCTTCATTAATGATTAACTGTTCTAAAAGCCCCGGCTTTTGTATTCCCATGGTGCCGAGGCTATCTGGCCGCCATGTGACATGCTCGCAGCGTTTTTCGAGCAGATTGGGGAAAGCTAGTGAGCAAACACAGGTGCTTTGGAGCGGCGTTGGCGACGCTGTCAGGGACAACCACAAACAAGAGCAGCTATGCCTGGCTAAATGAATCCACCCTCCGCCTCCCCCAGCACCCCCCTGCCCCCCGTCTCCCTGTCACCGTCTAACTTGTTTGCCAGGCCGCACAGCCTTCCTTATGGAGAGTCCCTACACCCCCCACCACACAAGTCCAACGTCCACCGCAACTTCTCACACCCTCCAAAGAAACAAACAAATAAAAGTGAGGACGGCCGACTGCTTCTTTGAGGTGATGGCATTTGCGGCGGTCTTGACTAGTGGAAGAGCAAACAAATTAACGGTGTTCGAGTTTTCACTTTCCAAACCAAACTAAATGTCTTTTAGTTCAAGTGGGGCAATTCCACTGACCCCGGTGTCAACCGCTTGTGTAAGGACTTGCACGCTCATGCACTTGAAATGACCAGAACGAAATCGAGTACGACTGCACACAAAGCGGGTGAATTAATACACAGCAAAGTGACAAGTCACAAACAGATCTTAATGAACAAGTATGCATTTATTGATACTGACTTTAACTGAGAATGTGCGGCAATTAATATTTTCCTCCAGAGTGACTTGATTGTTCACCCTGACTGAGCTCCTATGTCGCTCTTTACTTTGATAAGACAATCTGATGATAGGATGGCGTTATCTTAACACGGCTTTCCGCCTGGGAGACAAATGAACAAAGTGTGATAACGGGAACAAAAGCTCACCTCTTATTGGCCCAAGCGGCCTCCCGATGGAAAAATCACCAGCGTGAAAAATTCACATTTTCATTTTTCTTCCTGGGCCTTTTAAAATCACTCACACGTTTATAATGTCTCTCGTTGGTGTTTTAATTTCATGCGCTGCAATTAACCGAGCCTATAAAGTATTTATTGTCTGGAAAGATGATAAAAACGTACTTAAACAAACATTTGGAATAAACAGCTGAGGAAATTAAGTTGTAAACACAAGGAAGAATGATGTGCAATTAGATCATGAGACCTCAGTAAAAATATAACTGGATAATAATAAAATTGCTATGTTAGTTTGTGAAGCAAGAAAAGATGCACAAAAAAGTAATTCACTTCTATCTTGACTTCTGGTGCTCACAATTTTCAATTCGCTCAGTCAGAGGTGAGTGCAAAGTCTGGGTTTTGTTTGCTCTATTTCCTCAAAATAAATGGAAGAACTCCTGCACTAAAAACTTGTAAAAATGAAAACAATGATTTTCTACTGTGCTGTATTGTCTTGATTAAAAAACAATTCTCTCAATGTGTGTATTTCAGTTTATATTTTTGCTCATTTGATTCTTTTTTGTTTGATCCATATCTGATATTTGTGTGATTATATTTGAACGGGAAGACTCCTTAAACAATTCAAAAAGGATTTCTCATGAGCAGGGATGTATTCAAAGAGGCTCATGTAATTCCGTCTCCTACCGGATTTATCCTTCACTGGCCGTGAGCTGAGTCCGATGAGAGGAGTTACAAATCCTCACTTTTAGGCTCCTTACTGTAATTCCAAAATGCGGGGGCCCAACATCTCGAGAGGGATTTCAGACAACACCTTTGTTGCCTCCTCATTGTGTTCCGCTGAAGTCGTCCACAGTCTGATTGTCTGGCCAAACTGGCCTCAGACCTCAGCGCAATCAAAGAAAAGTTTGTCATTAATGAGGGAAGACATGAAAGCTCAGCTACATGTTGAAAAGGTTCTTTTCATCTCGCCGGTCACAATGGGGAAATTTGAAAAGAGCAAAGTGTGCTTTAAGCAGCAATACACCACGTTAAGTCCTTGTCTTTTGACACCCGAAAAGAAGCAATATTCTTCTCTATGGAAAAGGTACTTGATGAGTAATGGGGAGGGGGACCTTTGTGTGGTACCTGCTTCAATAAGACATTTGACAACAAAGGAGGAGAGCCAGTTGGGATTTTTCAAAAATAAATTTGACATGACTACACTAGTGAAATAAATAAATAAATAAATAAATAAATAAATAAATAAATAAATAAATAAATAAATAAATAAATAAATATTTTGGGAATCTCCCAAAATTCCCAGTGGCCACCAGGTCTCTGTGACAAACCTGGAAATAGTCACCAGCAACACAGTGAATAAAACGCTAACCATCAAAGTAATTCCAAGTTTTGCTCAGGAAAGCATGCCCACCCTCAACTTGGCTTTTTTTTGTCTTACAAAGAGTGATAAAAACTAAATGGCAGTGGACAAATTACTCATGAACCAACCAACCACATTGGTCATGGCTCAGTGAAGGGACGAACCTGTCCCCGCACTTAACTGAGTAGGCTGGTGCTATCCGCCCATTAGCCAACCAGTCTGTCGACTCCTCTGCGAGACCTAATAAAACAAACGTTGTCTCTTAGTTTGACAGGCTTCTTTTTTCAAAGGTATTTATTACCTTCCAAAAGGCCAATTACAGTAAATGGAACCTAAAACCGGAAAGAACTAAAAATAATATGCACTCACTGGGCCACTATAGAAACAAAAGAAACACATGCACAATAGGAGTTGTAACAAACATTTTAACTTTCTCCCTTCCTGACGCCTGCTGGCTTGGACCACTTAGTGTGCATTCAACCCTCCCCCCCCTCCACCACATATAGAGCTGTGAGACAAAAGTGGTGCACGCAGGTAATGGAGCGACTCAGGTGGAAGACCTCTGGGCTGCCGTCGTCATGCGTGAGCAGCAGTCAATGACAGGCATATAGGCCAACAACTGACTTCATGCTCTATACACACATATACCAAACCTGCCGCAGTTCCCAATATCCATTCTATTCACTCGATTGTCTCCACGTCTACCTCTTTTATGAATACAGAGCATCTCCCTGGTGTTCAGTGGCTTGAGTCAATATAAGCTATTGAACCTCAGCATATGAGTCAAAACATGAAGAGAAAGGCTCGGCCATGTCAGATGAGAAAAGAATATTATCCTGGTAATTTGCAGTCCAGGAAGTAAACAAAAAGCTACTATATAAAGATAGTGTGTTGTCAAGGTGGAGAGCATCTGCACGGCGATTGTAAAATGCTTCAATATGAGTCGTCTCTGATCATCTGTGAATAAAATAATAATAAAAAATAATATGCTGCAATAATTTCTGTGAGGGTGGATTCCATGCATGGATGTGTGTGTTGCGTGTGAGACAGCTGCTGCTTTTCAGCTTTGACATACACTTGCACACAAAGATGCACACACGCACACACTCAGGTAGCAGCTGGGCAGGCTCACCTGTCATATTAATAAAACCAGACAATCCCTTCCATCAGCAACACAACAGCAGCAGCAGCCAAAGCAGACAGAGAGCTAGAACAAAAGAACGGGCGGACATGTGTATGTGTGTGTGAGAGAGAAAAAGAGAGAGAGGGGGAGAGAGAGACAGAGAGAGAGATGAAAGAAAATGAGGAATATAGGAGAAGATTTACCCCTTTGAAAAGAGCTATAGGATATTGATAGAGCCAACAATTATAGGCTACATAGAAGAAGGCTAAGGATTAAAAGCAAATATACAAAAAAAATAGTGCATGTGAGTATGATATGTAATCTTGGGAGAACAAGGTACAACCAACCTCTGCACAATCAACAAATTGACACTAACCTGGCACATTGAATATAGAATGGTGCATGCTAATTAGCACTTTTAAACCCAACCCTGATTTATTCAGATTTTTTCTATTATTTCACAAATCTCAAACTCAAGGCCCGGGGGCCAAATACGGCCCGCCACATCATTTTATGTGGCCCGCGAAGACAAATTGTGCATCAAATAGTGTGTCATTACTAGAATTGCAAATTGTCTTCACTTTTGATAATATCTGTTTTTTCAAATATTTGATCAGTCTGATTTGAAAATGAGTTATTTGTCAGTTTGTTTTGTAGCTTTTACTGTATATAATATGAGGTGCTCAAACATTTATTTGGGTTGACAGTCATAATGGCCCTGACTACAATGCGGCCTGCGAAAAAAATTAGTTTGACACCCCTGTATTATTTCGTAATGCATGGTAATATAAGTACAGCGTCAATTGTCGTCAGCCCTATCCCTTGGGTCAACCAATCAGCTCTTATGTGTTTGTGGGGTTTTCCCTAGGCGAAGGTATCCTTTGGCATCAAAGATGGACACAAGTAAAGAAGAGAACAAGAATAAAGGCAGGCAGAAAATGACTAGCCTGCCTAGTAAAAGAAAGGAGGAGTTACTGTTTGAGAGTAGCCCCCCGCCCCCCTCCTCCTCCATTAACTCCTGGAGGGCCTAGCTGCTCAGGTAGTGCTGATGCGATTCACTGCAGCCACTGACAGCATCTCCATGGGTGGCATCCTCTGTGTTTACTTTTACCTGTGGACTCTGAGAAGTCAATGAAAGCCCTAATGTGTCGTAAGTGACAGCAAAATGCAAACACTCAGGCACCCACAACCTCTTCTGACAAGCCGCTATGATTAATACAAGAAGCCATATATTGATAGATTATTTCTCCCCTCCTGCTGTGGCATAAATTAAATTAGAAGAGGAGCCACCGCACATTGTTAGTATCCTGGCAGCCCCGGAGGCAGCCGAGTGTGATTAGGCCGATTACCTACGAGGCTGAATTGACAAAAACGTGTCAGAGGGGAGAAGTAGGAAATGCTTGATAAAGAATCTTTTGAGGCCGACTGACAGCGCCCAGTGAGTGAGCATCAATTTATGGATGACGGCACAAAAAAGAAAGTTCCCAGTGTTCATCGGAGGCCAGTGAATTCAAAATGAACTCTTTTTATGAGGCTGACTTCGCCTCGGCGATGGCGTGAGCACAAAGCGGCCGACAAAGGGCGGCAGTAAAGGGGGAGTTGTGACAAGATAGCAACACAAAGAGAGAATCAACTTTCATGTGGCTCAATGCAGGCAGGAGCCCGGCCCAGCTGTTTTTAATGGCGATGCATTGACAGGAGGGCAGGCTATTTTTAATCGCGTGCACTTCTTTCAGGCCCGCACACAAAACCCCCCTTTCACACAGCTCTGTGGCTAACCTGCTGTGACCTGCATTGAATGCTGCGTTGGGGTCGCCTGCACAATGGTCACTGAGGGGAAGGGGGTACAGGGACGTCTGCAGCTGGATGTCCAGTCAAAAGATTAAAATTCCCGCATGTTGGACCACCACGATGGATAATATTTGACCGAAATCAATCTGAGCACAAATATTAGTGCAGCAGAGGAAACAAAAACATCCGAATTTCAAGTCGTGCTAACTTTGCAACAAATCGAGCTAAATAAGGTGCTAATGGCTCTGCAAACATGCACACAAAGAATGTACAAACACATCGGAAAACAAAGGGCTCTTATAACGGGGCTTGGGATCTGGATGAAAAATTCAAACAATATTAAATGGCGAGTGTCAACAGCAGACACACTTGTGCTGAGGGCCCTTCAAACAGACCGAGTAACTCAGCACACACATTACGCCGCCACAGTTCAGCCTCTTAGTGTAATGATGATGGCAGCTTTAACCAGGGTGTAGCTTTTAAAACCTGCAAGCACTCTGCTGTCCTCTGGCTTTTGGCTGCTAAAGAAAAGCAGGGTTGAGGAGATGCTCTGTCCAGGCATGTTATTTCCCCCCAAAGTTAAGGCCACGGGTCACCTGGATTGCTTGCGAACCTTCCCTTCCTCCCCGCCTCACCGGTGACCACTTCATCAGGAGCCGTTGTCCTAAAAGACGCAGATTAAGATATCAGTGGCGAGGGATTCCAACTGTTCTCGTGCACAACACGCAGCAGTAATACCTCCTGACAGGGAAGCTTTAGCACCCGGTTCACATTCTCACATCCATCAGTGATCCCTCATCCCAGGCAAGCGGAAAAAGAAACAACTCACATAAATATGTGGACCCCACGGGCTGGCACACATGGTGAAAAAGGTCACAAGGATGATACAAGATGAAGGACCACTTTTTTAAACTGAAACTTGGTGTGGTGTAAATTTTAACGCATCCTACCAGCGCTGAGCAAACAATTCAAAATATTTTTGCTAAACCATTGTCAGCTTGCAAATGGAGCGAGTGGCCACAACATGCTACATTAAATCTTAACATTGGCTAAAAAGATCCAACCTGTCATCGTCCATCCTATCAATATGCATTTCAAATAGTTTAACATGATTACATTTTAAATCCATTTGTCTCCACTTAAACAATTTAGAGCTAAAGTGAAGATAATAATAATAATAATAATAATAATAATAATAATAATAATAATAATAATAATAATAATAATAATAATTATTATTATTATTATTATTATTATCATAATGAATACAGAGTAGAAACAGTATTATTATTATTATTATTATTATTATTATTATTATTATTATTATTATTATTATTATTATTATCTTCAGTTCAACTCTAAATTGTTTAAGTGGAGACACATGAATTTCAAACGTTATCATGTTATTCTCTTATCCAGAAAGGTAATATTATACATAGATTGGAGCAATCAAAGATGATCCAAAATGTGAGTAGAATATTTTAAAGTAGTATAAATGCCTTCCATGTGGGAAGGTGGCACTTGTGCTGGTTCCTCGCCACCACCTGCCACCTATGCTAAGTGGGAGGGGCTAACAAAAAAAACCCGAGACAGCAGGTGCGCTGTTATCACCGCCATAGAGTGGTAGTTACAAGGCCGCATGACAATCGACAGGAAATGAAGCCGTGCAGCTGAGTGTGATAGCTGATTTTAGAACGCTCAATATTATCTTACACATATTTTGGTTTTATAAGGTAGCTGATTAACGTTAACTTCATGAATTGGGATAACTTTTTGCAGCAGGCTGTTGGTTCAGATGACCCCCGTATTTTTATATAAGTGGTGTGTCATTTGTAGGGCGTTGCCAACTGCTCTTCACGCCACCTGCCTATCCTTACCTGTCCTTGTGTTCATTGAAAATTTCCCACTTCCAACGTCTACTGTACAGAGCAGCAGCACACCCTCCAAATCCCCCCGCTCCCGAAAAAAAGTGACTTTTGCAACAGACAGAAGCGAGGATATAAAGAAGGAGAGTTGTTTTCTTTTCAGTGTCTCCCCTGGCTAAATCTGGGGTAAGCCCGCTAATCCCGCTTGGAGTGATGACTCACAACGGGTGTGGCCAATGTGTTCCCAAAGATATCTTTTCCACAGTGGGAATATCAATAGGAATGTTGATGTTGGCTCTGTGAAACATGTTGTGTGCCATTTCGTTTTTTCATTTACCAGCTGCCCAACGCTTCTTTTTCAAATAAAGGACAGGGCACAATCAGATGCATATTTCGTGATCAATTTGACAGTGTGCGTTTCGGATGTGTCTCTGAGAAGAAGGGAATCGGGCCCACCTAATTGTTATTGCGTGTGTGTTTGGCCTGGAGACAGTCGATGGGAATCAGCAGTGAGCCTGGAAGCAGGTGGGGGGCCGCCGTCTCCCACTTCCCAGTGTCTTAGTTGTAATGCATCCCTCCACTAACAGGGATCAAGGTATTAGGGATTCAGGTTATTTGTATTGATTTTATGTGCTGTCATGCCGGCTTTGAGGATGCCCTCATATTTGTGGAAATTGCAAATTCCACCTCGGAAATGTCACCAGCATTTAATCTCTTCTCCAGTGGTCAATATGGGACCCGCTCCATTTCACTCAGGTCCGGCCACGTTTATTAAACAGAGACCACACACTCGCTCAGTTACCATGACACCACGTTGAGTGGAGTGGGATTGGTCCACATGAGAAGGTAACATGGGAGGAAGAAAGTCGAACATTAATAACTATAGAGAAGATCTTTGTATCAGTGTTTATTAGATTGCTCATGGATGAGGAGCCTTAACTTTGGATTAGGCTCATGCACAATTCATAGATTGCAAAAATCGCAAAAATTCTCAAAATGACATGACAATAAAGTTTTTTCAAAATAGGCATTCCAATTAAAACCAGGAGTACGCTAAGGTGATGATTGTTATTCCACGAGCTCCCTTCAAGGCCTCTAAGAGCAAACGACGTCGTCGCATCGGCCAACATTTGCATGCGATTTCCATCTTTGCTTTTCCACGTCATAGCAAATGTTTCTCTTTCTCCGCTATTTACAGGAATGGCCGGGTCACCCAAGCACCCCCGCCACCGGTTCTCTCTCTGTCGTCCGCAATCAAATTTACTCTGGCTTGAGTACACGTTTAGTGGGGACCATTTGTTTGAGGCAAACACTTAGGGCCCTCGTATGTCATTGACCAGTGTCCACAAATATAATCCTATCAAGTTCAATCTTAGAATGTCCTATGCTGTTGTTTTCCTAATGCAATAAATGGAAATAATCCCATCAGTCAGGATTTTTATAGACTCAACTCCTCTTTTGTTAGTGCATTAGGGCTTTCCACTCCTTTTTTGTTTATCCCACTGTTGATAATTTTGTGATTGTTTCACCGACACCCGCTTGTTGACATGCAGTCGGGTATTTACAGTTCTACTCCGGGACGAGCTCGGCTAACAAACATGAACCTGCGTGCTTGAATGCGCCCTTTCTTGCTTGTTGATAAAGCCCCACTTCTTGCCGAAGACCTCAGTTGACATGTACCTACAGAGAAAGCCTTAGCAAAACAAGCCGGACCCTTGTAAATATGCATTGCCCAACAGTGGCACACGCGCTGTTGGCTTACACACTGCTAGTGGTGTTTTTCTTTTTACCTCCAAATTTGCTCGGAAAACTAATCATGGTCTGATAAAGCCCATGGTAAATATGGGAGAGATTGACACCCACATGTCAAAGTTTACATAGCCGAACCAAGTGTACATATAGGACGAGAGAACTGCGGGGCCGCGCGGCGCAGGGCTGGTCTGACCTCGGTTAGTCTGCGCCGATGAAACAGACGCTTTGTGAAGGGGAGGCACACAGCAGGAAGATTACTCAAAGACTCGCTCCGAGAAGTTAGATTGCGTGAAGATAAACTTTCGGTGGGAAAACTTGACGGCGCAAGGCACATCAGCAAAGCGGTAATAAATACGTCATTATTTTGTTGTTTTAATAGCATCTATTTTTTTGTTGAAATGGTGCTTCTTCTTTCTCACTAGTGGCTGTCAGCTTTCCAATTGCTTGATAATCCACAGCAAAGACAGTGCAGCTAACAGAAAAGGTTAACCCTTGACTGATGTGTCTGATGTTAATCTACAGATCAATTAGGGAGAGGCACACTGGGTCAAGCTACAGATATTGCGATGGCTATTAGTTGGCCTGTCTGCCATTATTACACAGTCACATGCTCAAACATTGCAGTGGCTTGGTATGCTAGGCACAGATGCTGAAGGTAAACAGACAGGCCTACAAGGATTGCACAAAATATTGATCTGACAGCAGATGGGAACCTTGATAGCAGCCATTCCCTTCTTCCTGTGTCTCTGTATTCTGATGTGTGCACAGGGTGGAGCATTTACGCCAAAATGCACAAATTATTTGTTTTGGTTTTATTAATCTGATATGTGTAACTGTTTTTGCCAGAAATAAATGGGATGTGCCCGGAAAAGGAAAATTGTTTAATTTTAATTTACCCATGATCTGTCAAAAATATGCTATTTGTGTACATCCTTATAACATATCTGAAATATTGGATATTTAAGTACTACATTTGAACTACAACTTGTATTTGAAGATCCATTTGAATAATAGCAGTACAAAAATTTGCCTATTTTAAATTTTAAATTGGTACTCAAAGCCACAGCAACATAAAAATAAATGAATGCACTAATGATAATGATAATAATAATAATAATAATAATAATAATAATAATAATAATAATAATAATAATAAAGGCCAAATTGTTTGATACAGCGCTTGTATGAGATACACATTATATATACTATGTGCAAAGTTGTTTCCTCCTCAAATATTCCAAGCCTGGAGGCGTTTGTCCGCTCACAAAATGCCAGACAAAGAGGGAAACACTTGCATCAGGCTCCTTTTGTTGCATTAAGCTGCGCATAAAAGAGTTGTCCACGAGAAAAGATAGATTGCAATTTTCCATTACTTCATTCAAAGCTTCCCATTCATTTGTAGTGAATGCGATTGATCGCGGAATCTCTGAGGGTAGACGAAAAGGTACCTTGCACTTCAACGGTATAGAAATCTTCTTTTCCAGTGACTGATCTCATAAATATTTTAGATGATCACATGACTCACGCTGGGAAAAATGTCAACAGGAATGACCCATTTAAGGAGTGATTCTTTCTTTTCAAGGCAGGCATTAAGCATCACTTCAAATGAAAACATGCAAGTGGTCTAAGTAGCTGACAATAGATCAGTTCTTTTAAGGAAATTTCAATTTTAGGACAGGGTTATGACAGGTCGCATATTTCTCCGGACAATCCCTGTGCTCCACATTGTGGGTAACTAGTGCAAATACCAATGATGGATAATCCAACATTCCTCAATCTTGAAATCTGGGGATCATCACAGCAGGAGGTTAGGATCCATATTCATGTCTAATTATGGTTGTATATCAAATTACTTCTGCTACTATGTTTCACTCAGGGCTCCTGGAGATCAATCAGTTTTGTGGCATTGACGCGACAGAAGCATTGAAAAGCTCCGCCTACATGGGGATGCCACCAGCCATTTTTAAAATTGCTCATGGGGTGGCAGAATTATTCTAAAATTTCATTGGGTGAAATCACCAGATGGAGGCGAGTCCTACACCTTGTTGTCACGATGCCTCCAAAAAGGACATCGAGGCTGCTTCCTGAAAAAAAAAAAAAGAGCTGCCAGCTCCCTGGCTCTCATTGCAGGAGCCTGTGGCTCAGCACAAGCCTCGGTGATAAAGTGGTATTTCCCGCATACAAAGGAGGCATCGGGCCTAATCCTCGACCAACCCACACCCCCTTCTTTCTTCCCAGCAGGGAAGCACAATGAGTGTGGACCTTGTCTTAATCCAAAGGTGGGCTATCACAATAATCTGGTAATACATGCTGATCAAAGCCTATTCAATGCTAATCAGGACAACAGATCAGTATTATGATCTAATTAGGGACACCTCGTGTGCCACTGGGGTGGAATGCCACGGCATTGTTGAGGTTATAGAGGATGACATTAAAATGGTGGAGCAGAACAAAGGGCTGCCCGTAATGCTATGCTATAATCCTTGCTCAAACCTGTCCTGGCAAAATAGCAGACAGTAGGCATTTAAATGAGAATGCAGGGGAGTCTATCCTATAGAATCATGAAAAAAATGATACATATTCGAAGGAAAAGTCAGAAAATGTCTTTACGCACTTGTCTTAAATTGCTCTAATTGTTATTATAATATTTTTGTGGAATATAAATTAATCAGAAAGATACACACATTTGTATTTAAAATTACATCGCAGTTCCAAAGGACTGAACTTGTGAGGGTTACATCACCAAACCCAGAAAATTTCCATTTCCTGATCTTCAGTCAACAAAATGGCTACCCCAAGATGCTTAAAAACAGACTTTAGACTTTGTAGGTGCATTAAAGATGTAAAGACAATTTTTGACTCAACTTCTCTTTCCACACTGGTGCAAACCCGCACATGGGATTTCTTTCTCTGATGCCAGTTCTGACATGAAGGATGATGAAGAGGTTGGAGGTGAACCACGGTCGAGCAAAGTCTCACAGCGTGACATTTGCTCTTTGACTCCCTCCATTGGCTCCGGAACATTCACCGACTCCGCTAGATACGTGCTGTACTCTTGTGGATTTGGCTCGGCACGGTACGCCTAATCAAGCATGAGCTATTAACCAATCTTTAAATCAATTACCCACTTGCCTTTCGGAAGGCGTTGTTCCCCTTTGGGAGGCGCATCGGTCACGCCTTGTCTGCACGGTTATCCCCTGCAAGTCCAGAAATGTGGGTGGCCGTGGCTCTTTGAAAGCAGCACAATACAGCTCCTACATTTGGCTAAATCAGTAGATAGAAAAGTCTGCCGCAACAAGGCTCCTGGGAGGGGCTAATCCCATCAAAATGGACTCCTTTTATGCAAACAATAATAGCCAGTACCCTCTAATGACAGAGGTATTTTATAAATGGGATGCAAGGTGAGCACAACTCATAAGTGTGAGATAAAAAAAAAATAAAAAAAAATTGCATGGAGAGCAACATCCTTCCCACCTGTAACTAAAACAACAAGGCCATTTTTGGATTGAGTACTGTTTAGATATTCCTTAGTTACCAAAATAAAGGCCAGATGTGCAGGTAGGCATATCATGTGGCTACATGTAAGAAAAAGTGTGTGCGACGACGAAAGGCGGCTGTGTCGACAGCTTTTGCTTTGCAACTTGACTTTCCCTTTCAGTCAGCGTACAAAGAAAGGTTTAACCCTTTATTTGGGAGTAAACGTACCAGATTTGCACTGTGTTGAGTTTGGCACAACATCAGTAAAGTACTCTGTGTGTGTTTGTGTGTGCGTACGTCAACATTATTGGAACTGTACTCTATAAATGAGGTTACCGTTATAAAGGCTTTAGAAATTGTTCATCAACAATCATATAAATCAGTTTGATTGATCGTGTGTGAGCTCACTTTTCGGCAGGTTCAAAGTAATGCCAAATGTTATAATCAGTGTGTGATCCTTAGTGGGGCTGAACAATTTTGAATTTTTTTCAAATCTATGGCTCTATCACTTTTTCCACAAAACAATGATGTGTAAACTTTTTAAACGCGGTGCTTATAATACCTAGACACTGTATAAGTAATACAATATTATGTATATATGTAAAATAAAAATCCTACGGACTGCCCCCATCTAAATTGGCGCCTCTGCGATTGGAAAATTGCACTATCCTAAATTGCGATGTCGACTTGAATTCAAACAACCAACCTCCCAAAAAGAAACGGTTACGACAGCCTGACATCTGAGCGTCACCACAATCCGAAGTGTACACGCTGTCCCATGTGGGTCAGTTCCAACCAGGCTCAGCCCCCACCCCCATCCTAAGTCCAACTCCCACACACAGTCAGGGACAAAAAGGCCCACCTCAGTGTGGCCCTATCAATGTCAGCGCTTTGTGCGGCAGTCTTTCAGGGTACATGAAGTGTCTTTAGCAACAATGAGATCAATAGCCCAGCCAACTGTGCAGCCAGTGAGGCCCCCGCCGAGCTGCAAGACGGAGCACATAAAGCTACTCCGAGTCGCCACGTCTGATCTGTATCTCCATCTACTTGTGCACACTCAGCTCCGGCCGGCAACTTTTCCCTCTCACGTGTTTGCTGTGTCGAAAAAGCAGACGCCATGCTCGCGGTGCAATATTGACGTGACATATCGCCCCATTTAGTTGGAAATGTCCCTGAGGACCTTCCAAAGTTTTCTGTGTACTCTGCTGAGCCGGATCTTTCCTGACAGTGACCTCAGTCAGCTTATAGGTATACTGCGTTGGACAGGTCAGTGTCATTGATTTCCCATTGCCTCTTGGCACATTAAAGAGTGTCAATGCACCATTGAGACGTGTCCTTGACCAAAGTGTAACATGTCGACACCAACAAGCTCCCCTGAAAACAGCATTTTGCTTCATATCAGTTTTATTCTCATTTTCAACGTCAAGTGAATTCATTAATAAGACCACCTGGTTGGACCCTGAAGTTTTTTTTTTACTCGCTCAACAGAGAAAGTCGAATTTTCCATCATGAGCTTTTTTTTCTTCAAACAGAGACCGGTCTTTGTGATTTAATCCGAGTTCTCTCGAGGAAATAGAGTCTCGACAGGCAGTGGCGGGATTATACGAAAGCCTTTTCCAGTGCTGTATCTTTATGAGATTTCAGTTGAGATGCCAAGAAATGTCCAACTACGAAAAAAGAAAATTTGATTTGCATCGAACAACATTCCCTCGGCAGCGGAAGAAATGAGGAATCGTGTAATGGCTGTTTCAGTCAGCCATTTTACATAACACTCAACTTTATATTCTGTCTAGTTATCCTCCCAAAATGCCAAGCCTAATGTCATGCAATATCTGACCAAATGACCTTAATTTAAAGGGCTGCCATTGATGTCAACATGGAGTAAATAGCAAGTTGCAAATGTGCATTGATTGTTTAGATGCTCCAGGTGACAGCTTGTCAGCAGAGACAACTTTTGTTTACATCTCAAATTTCACCGAACGGCGATCGGCTGGCTCTGAAAAGAGTTGACAAAGCTTGAATGAAGATCCTTACATTTGAAAAAAAAAAATCGGAATAAATTATGGGACGAGTAGTCAACATGCAGTCTTTGCTTCTCTTGAGCTGCCTCAGCAAAGCAATGTGTGTGTGTGTGTGTGTTTGTGTGCACGCACGCTGCCCAGTTCAATAAGGAAATGAGATGCAAATGACTCCATACGTCTACAGCATATTTTAAGAGGTTTATTCAGTGTTTTGATGTAGACTAGGCCTTTGTCGCTTTAAATGTACAAACTATTCAAAAGATTTCTTTTGTTCTTCACTTTTGTAAGAAAGTGGAGAAAATATTTGGAATGCATTAAGTGCTGAAAACCGCCTGCCATCGCTGACAATAAAGGCTAGCCTAATAGATGTTAGTATGGATGGTAAAGAGAACAAAAAGAAGCGGCCCTCTGTTGTCCACAAACTGCCTGGCCCTACTAAAAATGAATCCATTAACTTCAGACTGTTTACTTTTTACTTTTGGCTGAGAAGGCAAGGAACATAAAAAAAAGTCGCAGGAGCCAAGACCTGAACTTCTTTCACAGGCCACGTTTTTTCCGCTTTTTAAAAAGTCACACGCCAAGCGACCTGGCAGCTAGCACTGACAAGACGCGAGGGACAGAATGGACGGAACGAGGAAACAAAACCAACACAAAAATGGGGAACATCTGCAGCCGCTTCCAGACAGACAGTTGGATGTGAATAACTCAGCACTTTGTGCCCTGACCTTGGCGAACAAAGAACGGGGAGATGCCTCAGGAGCAGAGTGGGACATCCTGGGAGGCGAGCATCCATGGCATTTTGTCGGTAGGTTGGGGGCAAATATTCTTCTGCCAGCACGTTGCATGTCACTTATATAAAAAATATCTAACTCGAAGGTTCATCTCGATTCATTTCATCTCAGCCGAAAGTTAGAAAAGGCAACCCCCCCCTGTCAAAATCAAAGGATGACACAACAAAGCAACTGTGTACTTGACGACTTAAATCTTACAAGTTCCTAATCCTTCTGAAGTCCACATGAGACCCTTGGTCTCCATGGAAACAGTCGGGCATTCAACCAAGTGATTGCCTCCAATGAATTTCAGATAAGACAAAATGGAAGTGAATTGATGTGATTTTAATGCAGAAGTGCGCGACGGAGGGGAGGTCCACTCGCTTCATATTTGAATAAAGCAAACAGAGCAGACAAAAGGCTGACAGCCGTAAATGACATTGTCAGTACAAAAATTATCAGCCAGTTTACAATCTGTTTGCTCATGTAGAACAAACAGAATGTGTGTGGCATCCCCGGGCTTTGTGAGCGGCAGGGTCGGCAGCCGGCGGCGGGAGAAAAGCAGATACGGGCTCCCCCCTGCAGCCCTGCAACAATTAGATAGCAATTTGACAGGCACACTCCAAATGTCACTTTGTTGTCCTCTTCCAAGGGCATCCAGGGCTTGTCTTTTCTTCCCTTTTTGATATGATCTTAAAGGAAATACAAAATTGAGGCGCCTCGGCCAAAAAGACAAATTGTGAGCCCGATGGTGAGAGGACTGCCCGTGTGGGATATGACGTAGGGAGACGCATTCCAAACATGAGAGCCTCAGTTTCCTAGCAAGGGCTCTAGTCTAAGGTCCTCCATTGGTGGTAGGGGGCCGACGAGGAGATCTTCCTGCCTGGCCTGCTCGCACTGCCCTTTTGTTGCACGCTGTCATTTGTTTTGTTTTGGTCTTGTTAACCTCGATGTGGCAGCTGCTCTCGGCTTGCGCCGGGCTGCAACGCATCAATTTCATCTTGGGACAGGCAACCAAAACACAGCAGGTTTGCACCTTGAACCTAGCCACTGTAATCTCATCTGGACATGTTGCCAAGCAACCATGAGCCCCACGTACTGTATGTGAATGTTTGATAATGTTGATATAAAATATCTGTGTATGTTTTATATCTATAGGGATACTTATTTAGATATGTTCAACGTGAATATTTAGTCTCTGATGAATTTGAAAACTTATTAAAACTTAACTTATTCAATTATTTTCCACGTACAATTAACACTTTTTAAATCGCATTTTGCCACTTGCAACAGCCAATCACAGCTCAGCTTGCGAATGAGCCATGATTGGTTCTTACTCAGTCAGTCAACAGCAAGTGGCAAAATGCATTTTCATATGTGTTAATTGTGCATGAAAAATTCTGAAATTATATTATGAACAAAATATCAACTTTTTACTGTTGAAAATGGCTAAATAAATTAAATATTCCTTCAATACAGTCGTGGTTCAATTATAAAATACATGTCAACATACAGAACAAAAGGTGTGTCTCGCTTTCAAATTAATAAAGCATATCATTATTTTTTTATGTTTGCTTGAGTTTCTATTCCTGTGAGCGCTCAGTGCTGGCAGCCCCTAATTTTCTAGTCGCGTGGACATAAATTCCATTTTCAGTTTGTTTCACTGGGTAGGTTATCATTGAGACCAATGAACTTTACATGGGAACAAGAGCAAAGGCTATTTTAACATATTTAATCAAAACAGGAAAAATAATCAGAATCACTCTGTTTTTTTTTATCCATATTGCTTGCAATTGCTAGGTAGCTACATTACACGGAATTTCAGTGGTGGAATTTTCTCCTGAAACCAAATTGTATTGTACAAAGGCGCATCAGTGAGTTTTGTGTAGCTATGAAGCTCATTCAAAAGTTGATTTCATGGAATTACCCAATCAATTCCCACCAAACGTGAAGGAGCGGAACCCAGAGGAAGATAAAAAAATGTTACAAAGTATAATTAAAAGTGGCTCAATATTAAAATGTGAGTCAGTAAGTGTTTCTGTGCCTCCTGGCTATTGAGCTCTGCTCTACTCTAGTTGAATTTGTTTGCAATGCATTTGCCCCCAAAACTGGTTCTGGTGTTTTTTCTTGATCACACCGTACACATTGGAAGCACAAATATAAGCAACTGTTTTTTCATTTAAATGTGCAAGATCGAGGACTGCGAGACATAACGCTAAAATAATCATTTTCTGTTAAGTTTTCTTGTCTCGATGGCTTCACGGATGCTTCTTGATGTCCAACTGAAAGTCGTCATGAGAGAAAAGCAAGTTGCCTCAGTGGTCATTGATATTCATCCCTAGATGTTTCTCCCTGCGCCGCTCTGATGTGTGGCTGCCGTGATGCAGTTTAGTCTTATTAAAAAGTTGTTTGATTAGTCAACCCAGGAATGAAGGCTATATGGAAAGGTCTGGCAGCAGCAGATAAAAGGGGAATGATAAATAGGCCAGTCAGCCACTAGAGCATCACAACACATTTCTTTGCAAAGTTGATCCAATTATGACCAGACACTAACACCATAGCTACTCTGTTTTGCTCTTTTTATTTCAGGCTAAATTGCTGGTGCCCCTCCTTTTTTCTTTCTTTTTTTTTTTTTCTCTCTTTTTGCAGATACGGCAATCGGTCATAAAGGGCCAGCCATCATTAGTGCTGTTTGAATTGGAGCCCTGTAGTGTTTGGTTAAGAGGGTTAATGCAAATTTGATGAAAGAATAAGGCTGCATTTACATATCGGCCTCAGCTCACATGGGCTGGGTAAACATTCTGTTTATCTCAAGTGTCATTTTATGATTTCAGTCAAATGTAAGAGCGACCTTGGCCCAGTCGGAGCACAAGACAGAGGAAATGTGCTCCCATTAAACCATGCTTTGTTGTGAGTAAAAAATATCATTTTAATTTACCCAATAAACATGATACTCAGGTGTTTCCCTCCAAAAATCCGTAAAGCATTCATTCTAAGCATCAAAAGGTAATCCTTGCATTAAATACTTCCAAAATGATTGTCTTTTATTTACATATTGGCGACAGACATTTTGCCACTTTAACAGCTCATAACATGGAAAAAAAAACTTAATTTAAAGGAGATGCAAGAAGGTAAAATTATATTTTGTACAGGGAAGAAAATTCCCACTTTGCAGTATTTTACAATTGTTTAAAATTTAAATTGCAAAATGAAGGTAGACTGGAAAATATATTGCAAATAAAAATGAGGTAAACGCATGCACTGAAATCTGGCTCGACCACAGTGGGCTACTAAAAATAAGGCAAAACACTGCCATCTATGGCTTCTTTCTGAGGACTGCTCAGGTTCTGTGCAGCCAGCACAAAGGCAATCAGCCATTCATTGAGAAAGAAATGATTGTGCAATATTTGCAAATACGATTAATACAATACAGTTGTAATCATAACCTTACACTCAGTATATTCATTTTCATTTTTAGAAATAGACAAAGCATTCAGAGCTGGTGTTCCAACCAAAGTTTTGGACGTCTCACGATGCTGACACGTTTTTGGCTTCCGAATTTGACAGATTAGACTGAAAGCTCGATTTTCATCCAAATGGGCATCTGGTGGCCATATCCTTTAAGCAACACAATTCTGCACAAATCAGGGGTTCTGTCGGAGCTTTTCCGACCACCTGCCGTGTATCTTCCCCTCGATGTGAGTGAGCCTGCCTTCATTGTTTCATCATTTTATCTTCACACTTTGTCGGCCAAAACGCAACACACATTGCACAATTTGTACTATAATGGCCAATATAATGATACAGCGAGCACTGTATCTCGCCGAGAACGCGCTGTATAGGACAGATATCCCGTTCCCGAAGCTTACTGTACATTCATTGGCAATAACAAGAGGGCACAATTTTGACAAGGATTCAAGAGCGCATTAAGGTCCAATAAAGAAGTGCATATAGCTGCCAGACTGGGGTAGCAGGTTGGCGGCGAAACATAGAAGCAAGCCAGATGTCAGGGCTTCTATAGCTTAGGCCTTGACCAGGCCTTCGTCTGCGACGGCCTTTTATGTGGCTCTCTGCGTGACACCCCGGTTCCCTATGGGAGCCCCGAGGCTTTACTGGTGATGAGACGCCATCCGTCCCGTCTGTCACCTCGCTCCCAACTTATTCATACGCCATCCATACAGTAGCTCCTCCAAGGCGGCTAATCCCCGTCTCCCGAGGTGGAGTGCAGACAGGGAAGCAGACAGGCGGGCAGGTTGCTAGTCTGTTCATAAGATGTTCAACACTCTGAGCATGAAGGCGCATTTTACATTGACAACATTTGGGGCCGTGCTATCAGCATGAGGCTGCAGAACAGTAGGTGGAAACTCCGATTCTTACGATAACGTGCTAACGCATGCAGGCGTAGACAATTGCTTCAGCCTCTGCTGTGGGAGTTATTTCATCCCCCAGATTTGGAACAACACTGCACGTTATGACTTTGCATCCTAATTTATGAGTATGTCGGTGACTTCTTTTGTTTTCTTCCACCCTAACTTTCTCCGGCCCACACAAGAAAGTTGGCACCAAATTCAAGAAATAACATCGGCAAACTGCAATATGTCGAAAGCCGTCTGTTGTTGGTTGGAGATACCTCGGCACTCGCCTAAGTCAATTTGCTCGGCGTGCCATCCTTTAATGTTTACAAACAAATACAGAAGAAAATGTTTATGTAATGCGCTTATTTGAACAAGAACTAAGAAATGTGCAAACAGATCATCATTCTTAGGGAATCTTTGCTTTGCAAACACACCTATAATAGATTCAAGTCTCACACTATGCCAGCGTTATCCAGGTAAACGAGAACTGTGACTGACAACTGAAAGTGGTTTCTATTTGTGCTTGTGTGTGTGAGATGGAAACACACACAAAGAGGTTCTGCAAGTCTCACTATGCCACAATCACCCCCCCCCCCACGTCTTCTATAGAAGAGCCATCAATTCATCTCGGACAACTTGACCACTCCCTTCAAGGATCAGCACATAAAGACTGACCTGGGGCACACACCAGAGAACATTAATCAAGTGCCACAGGTGTGTGTGTGTGTGTGTGTGTGTGTGCATGACGTCAGATTGTGTGTTGCAATTGTTGGGTCATGTACAGGGCACTGGATCAACACTTGATCAGCAATATCTTAATAATAGCAACAAGTCACCAAAACATGCGCATGTAAATGTTGCTATTTATATTATTGATTGTCCGATGTGTGATCAGGGATGTTTGTCAAACTCAAATAGTATTGTTTTTTTTTTCGACAGAGATTACCCGGTTTAATACAGAGTGCAATCAACCTTTGGGCCGGACGTATTCTGTGTGTGTGTTGGGCCAGTTGGGTGTGTGAGACAAACACCACCTGTGTGGCGGAGGAAACCAGAAAATTTGGAGCCAACGCGTGCTTTGTCAAATGCCATTTGATTTGTCACTCAACAGAGTCAGTCTGAGTCACTTAGCAAGCCACACCCGCTTTCCCCATATCAGCCTTTCTTCTCCCTCCAACACAAAGTGTATCTAAGGGTTCACCTCCAGGCCAAGAGTGTTGACACACATACCTGGCAGCGTGTGGCTCACGCCCATTTCTTTCAGTGAGCGGCAGCGTTGAACTACAGACGGAAAATCATCACAAATCCTAAAAATTTACCAGCAAATCTGAGTGAGGTTTACTCATTTGCATGATTAATTCCAGGCTTATATACATATATACTTTTGATCATTACTATGAATTCAGCATTTTTCAAAGACACATTTTGATACAACATTGGATAGGTGTACTAAATGTAACTTGTGGACAATGAGTGAAGCTGCCAATGGATCTGGTTGCCTTGCAGTTATCCATGATGTGACTCCTGACAAAAGCGCCAGGATGAACTACGAAGAGTTATGGGCCTATACAATTCACCCCATTTGGTCAATACTCTCAATTTAAAGCTGAATGTCCGAAGTTGAAACATATCTTGCTCATTTCGTTTCATTTTCATTGGTTAGAGCGGTGGTTCTTAACCTGGGTTCAATCGAACCTTAGGAGTTCGGTGAGTTGGTCTCAGGAGTTCGGCAGATCTGAACTGGTTTCACAAAGGCAACAGAAATCACACTGATTTGCAGGTATGTCATTTCTTGTGAGTTCACGCATTGTGTTGGTCTGTCTTGAATTTGAAAAAAAAATCATTTTATTTTTCACTAAAGAGGGGTTCGGTGAATGCGCATATGAAACTGGTGCCGTTCGGTACCTCCAACAAGGTTAAGAACCACTGGGTTAGAGCCTAAAAACATGTTCTAATATTTATATACCTGTGTGTAGCTGGTCCTCAGATTGGAGCGGCAAATTTCAGCACAAACAGATAATTCCATCCACCCTATGGATGAGAGACATGTCTGAAAGGGACGGACGGCTAAGTCAACTTTGTCAGTGGCGACAATTTCATATTCACACTTTCACAGCCAAAAGCAGAAATTTAGAAAATGTTGAACACCAAAAACATTCTTTCAAAGTAAATCAAAATGGAAAAGTATAGGGTTTATCTAGTTTCCATTTGCCTCTTTGAGAGCAGCACAGATAAGAATGAGTCAAGTTGTCTAATGCCGGAAGCAGCTAACTGATTGGCCGCCGCACACAATAGCCGGGTTGTGCCATCGACTCACATTCCACACATGCCAGTGAGTCTGTCAGTGAGCCTGAAACGGAGCCCACTTTCCCAATTAGGGTCATTAGTGTGAGCCAGTAAGTGGCCCGGTCACACATGGCTGCAAAACAGACCCACTTTGGCACGGTGGAACGGACGCCAAGCAGAACAACACAATTGGGACGTTTTCACCAAGATGTCCATCAGGACATTTGGAGCTTAGTCAGCAAAGGTGCAAGTGATATTTGGATGCCAAAACAAAGCGGCAGAGGGAGTTGGAGAAACTGGTGATACTTTTCAAACACTGTGTTGATGAGTGTGTGAATTTATTTTATAATAAAATAAAATTGTATCACATCTCCAGACTAGCAGTTTTGGCAGTTACCTCATTTTAATTGCTCTTGACCAGAGGTATCAAACAATTTTTTTTCGCGGGCCACATTGTCGTCATAGCTTCCATTATGAACCCAACTAAATGTATGAGCACCTCATATTATATACAGTAAAAGCTACAAAACAAACTGACAAATAACTCATTTTCAAATCAGACGAGTAAAAACTGGTAAAATATTTAAAAAAAAATATATATTTTTAAAAGTGAAGACAATTCGCAATTCTAGTAATGACACACAAATTTGATGCACAATTTGTCTTCGCGGGCCACATAAAATGATGTGGCGGGCCGTATCTGGCCCCCGGGCCTTGAGTTTGACACCTGTGCTCTTGACCATGGAGGAAGTTCACAATATTTATACATTAAAAGTAGTATAGGTAATATAAGAGTTTTCCTTACTGCACTAATAAATTCATATACTGGATTATGAATGCATGTCAATAAACATAGGATCTTAAACAAGGGCACCTGTAACTGAACATTATTTGTATTTCAATAAAAGCTTGCAGCCTACTGGCTAAATGTGCAGTTTAAGTGGCTCTGCATCTGCTAAGAATTCTGCAAAATGTTCTCTGCCATGAAGATTTTACCGGGATATAAAGATTGAAGAAGTATTGTATCAGTAGTTCATCTAGATGTGAGACCCCCTTGCAGCATTTGCAGCACTTGTCTTTAAAGCGTCGAACACATTTTATGCTTCTATCTCAGTGCTTGTAAGGATTTACTATACAACTTTAAGCACCACCTGCATTCTTTTGAATCATTACCAGGCTTTTCATTCCCCCCCCCCCTCTTTTATTCCCTCACTCAAATTGAGATAAGGTGTGCAGAGAGATTTGGAAAGCGGAAGAACAGACTGATCAGTCAGCGACTTTCACATTCAAGAGACAATAAAGTGAAATGACTCGATGAGAAATCACTGGAGATTAACGCTCAAGCTGTTGGCAGGTTCAGCCGTTGAAAAGAAGCCTCTGAGCTGTGCAGCTGGGAGTTGCGTGCCTCGATTCATCAGGTTAGACCGCGATGGCTGGATGAGGCTGCTGGAAGCGTGATGAAAGTTGCTCTAAGCTGGGAGAGGATGGCACCTTCCTACATGTGAAGTACTGAATCAACAGTAAATGTTTCTCAATGTTCCAAGTGCCAAAAGTGGAATAAAGTTGTCAGAGGAGAGTACAAGGGATATATTGTGGAATGGACAGCTATTAGCTTGATATTGTATGAACACTATCGGGACATACATAAGAGGTGGAAAAAATACCAGTAAAAAAGAAGACTGGTAAAATTAGAAGTAATGATTCAACTCCTGTACATTAGAAAAAAAGTTCAGCTAGCTTTCACTCCTAAATAGCATTGGGTGTACTTTTATGCTATCAAAAGATGTTTCTATAGCACAACACAGCACATTTGCCACAAATCATTCTTAGTTCTTAAATAAGGCCAGGGATAGGGAATATATTGAGATCAGGGGATGCTTTGAGAATAATTGTCAATTTTTGTCTATGTGAAGCCCTTTCAGACTGTTTTTGATTTAGGGCTATACAAATAAACTTGACTTGACTTGACTTGACTTCTCTGAATCTTTTGGCGTCATTGTTCATTTTTCTCAATGTTGCAGATTTTTTTCCCTGTCCTATAAGACCTTGAGGTCGCAAATAAACATAAAAATAAATAAATAAACTAAAAATAATATATGTTTTTTAAATAAATAAATAAATAAATAAATAAATAAATAAATAAATAAATAAATAAATAAATAAATAAATAACCTTTTTGACGAGGGAATAGAAACTATAGATGCTCTATCTATTTCTAAATTTAGGAAAGTCGTCCAAAAATCCTTAAGTAAAAATCTACTTACAGGGCAGTAACAAAGAATTTTTTTCTTCCTTACTTCCCACCATTGCCATGCATACATATACATACTACATGTATGTAATATTGTAGCAGCGCCAACACTGACTCTAATAACACCAAGTTAGATGGTATGCTGCAAATGTACTCAGTGCATTTAGTGTTTGTTTGATGTGTTGTCTGCCTTGTAGAGTGTGAAGCCACTCACCTTGTTCTCTGTCATAAAAAGTCTGTTTGCACAGCTCCTCAGACTTACTGCAAAGTGTGCTGAAAAGCATGGCCCTCAGACAGACCAGCTAGCTGCTGATCTCAGCGGCATGTTAGTAAATCATAGTGAGGGGGAAAAAATAATCATCCTTCCTTGTTTGTATAACTGCTAAACCAACCAAGTCCCAGCAAGTGAGCCATGATTGTTTACCACTCCAGCTGCGACACCCTCCACTACCAAAATGGACAAGAGCGCCATATTTGCTTAAAGCAACCGCCTTGTGTTTTCATACTTATTGCTGAGGTGTTTGGTGTTAATAATACCACTTAATGCTGAAGGAATACCAAATATATCTTGCAGCTCTGCACAGTAGGCCAACACGACAGCGGATGTGTTGAAGTAAACAACACTGCCCTCCAGCGGAGGGGAATAAAAGATTTCTGCAGATTTAAAAAAAAAAAAAAAATCCTCTTATATTTAGTTTTGTGGAAACGTAAGGCCCTAACCTGCAGTTTTCAAATTGACAAATAAATGTTTTACAATAAAATATTTTTTGAGGAGTTCACTCAAAAAGTGAATCTTTCACATTGGAGATTTGGGATTTTGCCAATCAACATGATGAACCTTTTACTATCTTATTGTGTACAATGAGCCACCGTTATTCAAAGGAGATAACCATTCGAGTCCACGATTTCCAAAAACCCAAGAGTAATTGATGCTTACCCAAAAATGTTTGTACTTGTCTGGATGCAACAGGAAAGCAGCAAACTATGTTTTTTTTTTTTCATGTGACAAGGCCATGGCTGCCTAAATGAAATTCCTCCCATCACTTTGACGTAGTCATACGTTGCAAGGAACGGAAGGCACAGTGTGAATCGCTACGCTATCAGTGAAAGACAATAAAAAAAGAGGAAGTATCTTAACTATCGTAAAAACTGTACTTCCATGATTCAATTAAGATATACAGTCTTGCAAATAAAAGTTCTCCCTAAATGTTTGAAAACAAACAGATTAAAAGATTAAATAAAATTTTATTCCAAAGTTAAATACAAGTGAATTGTATTTTAGAAATGTATCCCTGGTTAAATCAGATCATGCTCCCAAGAGGCCGCATGACCATTAAAGAACATAAGAGTCATATTTTCGCAACACCTTATTCCAATTTGTTTAATTCAACATCAAACCATAAGTGACAAGTTCATGACAGAGTTTGCAGAAGCTGCTATCGCAACATCCCCGCCCTCTTATTGTATTATGGTTGTTCCGACAGGTGGTGTTACCTGACTGTGGCTGGGAAGCAGGTAGATATGAAGGGGATATGTAGGGGCAATAAAGGGGCCATAACATATGAAGGGGAGGAGGGGGTGACGTTATACACAAGCACCACCTGCTTCTTTTCACGGCACTTTATCACCAGCTGCCTGGTGTTTTATATCTCTTCTTTTACAGTGGCTGTGATTAGACTGAAAGGTCAGGTGGAAAATGGAGAAGCTCATATCATCATCAGGATGTCCTGCTCCTTTCAAACCTTCAGATGATGTCACACAAGACTGTTATTCAGATGCTCCTGGTGGAGAGTGCGAGGCTTCAGTTCAGCTTATTCTGTGGCGCCTCCATGTGGTTTTGGGATTGTATGGCAGATGATCAGGGTTATTTCACTTAGGAAATTGGGAATGTTGGAACCTCTGAACTTTATTAGGTTTTAATAAGAGGCTATTTAAATTGTGACGTGCGACCACATTATCCTTGTTAACTGTTAGATGTACAGGTTACGGGGCACAATAATGTGACTTTTTTTTTTTTTTACACCAATGAATATTGATATTCCAACAGGGCCGAGACCGGGGATTTAGTGTCATCTAGTGGTGATGTAACAGACTGCAAGCAATATCATACTAATTGCTTGTTCCCACCTATTTGTATCTCTTTTTTTTTCTCTTTTATTTTGTATATATATATCGCTCTCTCTTTCAGGAATTTGTTTTACACTGACTGAATGTGATTTACTTCGTGATTTTTTTTGGGTGTAACTTTTTCACATGATTAGACTACATATGGTGATGATATCTTGTAAAAAATCCTTTTGTCACCCTTCCCAAAGAACATACATATAGGTTTAATCACTCCAGCTAAACTAATTAAAGAAGCTATTTTGTAAAATAGGCTACATACACTAAATCCAAACACTGCACGATCCAAAATGCAAAATAAAGAATTACGATTCATACTTTTTGTCTGATTCCTTTCAGGATATAAATTTCTGGATTCCAACTAAAAGCAAACATGTATTCAAGGAAGAGCATAAGCATATTTAAAGTCAGATCTTTGAATTAAAATGGCAGGGAAGCAATTAAAAACATCTCCCTGCTTCCCTCGTTATACTTTTCCACATTCTGCTTGTTCCATGTTCTGTAAATGGCTTTGGATCATAGCTAAGCCTTCCTGCAAATGGCTTCTAATCCAGTAGGCCTGCATTTGGTTACCTGAGGGAAATACTATCCACGCTCTTTACTCTGCCAATTGCAAACTGACAGATTAGTCCAATATATATTAATCCCTCCATTTATCTTTGTCAACTAAGGGCCAAAAATAATTTGTGAAAGAACAAATAGGAGTCAGAAGGTGCTTGCTTGCCACGTCATGCGAGTCACCTCTTGGATTGCACTGCTAAAACCTGATGATATTACGCTGCTCTTTTTACACAGCATCAACATTTCATGGGATGAGTGATGATCATTTTAAGCAAACAGGTGTTCTCTCATTGCATCTAAAATACAAATTGGCCACCAGACCTGCATGGATGTTGGTATGCGAAACGGCACATTTATATAGCAGATATTTATTATAAAAAAATATATATACCGTATTTGCCGGTGTATAGGTCGACTCGGTGTATAAGTCGACCCCCTAAAATTCGACGGAAATTTACGATTTTATGATATATCCTTTGTATAAGTCGAGCTCAATTGTTGCATTATATTAAACTTCAAAATTCAATCAGAAATATGCGAAATTTATTGACGAAATGTGTTCAAATTCCGGGAGGCCGTGCGCATGCGCAGTGGCCGGAAATAACTCCAGCCGAGTGGATCGGCTGTTTATAAGCACCGCGGAGGAGATCACGGAGCCTCATTCGACTTCCAGCGGCCGGCGAGCTCGCGCACCCGCCCGGCACATCCGGGAGGCCGTGCGCACGCGCCAAGTGGCCGAAAATAGCCCCCGCCGAGCGGATCGGCTGTTTATAAGCACCGCGGAGGAGATCGCGGAGCCTCATTCGACTTCCAGCGGCCGGCGAGCTCGCGCACCCGCCCGGCACATCCGGGAGGCCGTGCGCACGCGCCAAGTGGCCGAAAATAGCCCCCGCCGAGCGGATCGGCTGTTTATAAGCACCGCGGAGGAGATCGCGGAGCCTCATTCAACTTCCAGCGGGCCGCGCACTCGCGCACGCCGCCCGGTTCAAATTTTCTAAGTGCAACGCACAATGAGATGCATGAGAAACGGCCTTGGTTACCATCACATTTGAAGCGATGAATACGAAGTTAAATTTTATGACTCGGTGTATAAGTCGAGGTCGATTTTTTTCGGTCGATTTTGGATCAAAAAAGGTCGACCAATACACCGGCAAATACGGTAAAAAAAATCCTGCCAAGGCAATTCAGAAAATTGGGATGGATTTTTTTTCAGAAATTTTTACATTTACAGTTGAGAAGAAAATAATGACAATAGAGGCAGTTTTATATTATCCTGAGGAAAATACAATGGAGAAAAACTTGAGAAACGGCACATTCATATAGCAGATTTTTTTTTTTTTTTTTTTTTTTTTTAAATCCTTCCCTAGCAATTCAAAAAATTGGGATCGAATTGTTTTAGAAATTTTTACATTTACAGCTCAGAAGAAAAAAATTACCATAGAGGCAGTTTTCTATTATCCTGAGGAAACTACAATGGTGAAAAACTCGTTTCTGACTCTTGGTCATCTCCTGGCGTGTCCACCTCTGGGATGTCAAAACCTACACAATGCTATTGAGTGATGAAGGTTAGCGAAGAGGTCATTCGTCTCGGCAGCCTGTGACATCTTCTCCCAGCATGCAGCCAATTACCTGTCCTCCAAAACACAATGAGAAAACTATACCTAAAAGTAAAATTCTAGCGGGAATATTTGTTCCTTGCCAACAGATTAAGTGTCCTTATGACGTTCTTTGTGTATTCTGTATGAATGCAGTATTTCCACAATCCTACATCCCTCTGTTAACCACTTGTCTAAATAGTCATAAATCACTACTGAGCTCTGGCTTTTTATTAAGAAGGCACTAAAGTTTTCAAAGTTGCTATGTGGGACACAAAAACATGCAAACACACTGTGCTGCAGTCAATAATTGCCTCAAATTACAGCAAATGATTGCTTTGCTAAAAATGATCCACACTGCATACACACAGGATAGCAGACAGCTGTTTTCTCACCATGCAGAGCTAACCGTTATCGTCCCTTGGGGGGGTTGAGGCGGCGGGTGGCGGTGGAATCGGCCTTTCACTTGCAGTGGAAGACTTACTGAGTGATCCATTTTCCCTTTGCACGGATCAGAGTTCATTTGTTGTATCCGTGTCGTCAGCTGGGATTGCGATTTCCTTTCTGACCTGTGCACGTCATGAGGCAAACTCGCGAGCAGGAGTGAAGTTACAGAAGTACAAACAGGGATGGTGGAAACTTGAAGGTTGTGGACCTTGTCCTAAATCTGTGGGTTGTGGGACTGACTGACTTACTGTACTCTCTTCTTTGCCAGCCTGTGAGGAAGGATTGGAAAAGTCGTTAAGAGGCTTCAAAGCAAACTTCCGCAGTGCTGCGGTTACCAACGCAGCCCCTCAAACATGATGTAATTACTAATATGCGGAACTTGGGTTAACAAATTGGGCCATGAAATTTGGTGTGAGTTAGAAGAATTGACTTATGTGCACAGACTAAACAGATCAGTGACGAGGCGATAACTGCATGTCTGTCAGGAGACTGCGCTGCTTCGAAACATGTCCGCTGCGTTGCCATTTGGAACAAGAACAATTGAAGAATTAGCAGCCAAATTTGTGTAATTGGATCATTTGTCACGTGGATTCCATGCCAGGAAAATACCGAGCAGCTTGAATATGACCGCAGTAAAATGTGACGGTTCAACCAAGCTCAACTGCTTTGAGCTTGACCCATTAAATAAATAGCTGCAATTATCTGAGAAGTTGGCCATACATGAAATCATGTAAATTGCTGATTTGGAGACAGGGATTAAGGACACCGGACACAACATTAGGTACATCAGTACAATCTATTGTGATAAAAGTGCTCAGTTTTGATTGATGCGGTCAAAGAAATATTGCAACATATGCATTTGGTAATGTTTTATGGTTTAATGGGGCGCATAAGTGCATCACCTCGTAATCAGAACTATTTCTAGGTTTCTTTGTTCAGCTTCCCTACTAGGTTCATAATATTATACAATATACCATATCCATACAAATTTGTCATTTGTCGTAGTGTTGCTAAAATAAAGTACAAACTTTTCACAAGGTCACTTTATCATAAACATATCATACATAAATATATATATTTTTCATATGCACCTAGTTAGCTACACTATTTAATTGATATTGGGTACAGAATTTGAAAATGTGCTCTAATTGTTGAAAGACAAAAAAAAAAAAAAAGCAATATCAGTCTGCAGCTGGACACCACCGTAAACTGCAAACACAGAAATAAGCAGCTTGAAATTAATTCCTCAATGGGCATCAATCAAAAGGTAACAAATTTGAGTTTTGAACCAGTTATTGGTAGTTATATCCCAATGAAGTGCACATTTCAATGGTCCATATTGATGAATAGTTAACCACTAGACTCGAGAAACAGAAATTAACATGTTATTGTCCGGTGTTGCCACCTCCTACAAGCCGGGCCCCTCCCGCTGTCTTTGAGGTTCATGTCCGAGGCCAAATGGTCTTCAGGTCAGAGAACTGGTCCCACAGGACTCGGAGCAAGGTCCTCACCTCTCTCCTTTTAAAACATCAGCGCTGGCAGGGTCATGTCTACTTCTACAGACGTTTCCTCAAGATGATCACCAGGCGGAGCAGCTGCAGGTAGAATTGGAACCACAGAGGATGAACATATATATATATATATATACATTTTTATATTTTTTTTCTCACTTCACTTCATGCACACACACACACACGCACACACACACACACACGCGCGCACGCGCGCACGCACACACACACACACACACACACACACACACACACACACACACACACACACACACACACACACACACACACACACACACAAACGTTCACCCCGCTCTCTCTTATTTTTGGAAACGCAGGGAAATCCTCTGCCAAAGGCTGCTTTATACTGCCGGGCCTCCAATCCAAACGGCTCTTCAACATTTAGGAAACCTCCAGGGCCCACAAAGCCGAAAAAGCAACAGAGGAAAAAGTGCAATAGACGAGCGACCACACATATTGACTGATCTCATCCCACCAGGCTGCAGTAAATCACTATGAAAGCGAAAGACGTGCTATCGTCTAGGACCAATAAAGCCGCCATTTGTATGAACAGCCTCTTCACATATAACTGTCATTGACCATCATGTCGGTCGACATTTCATAGTTTGCCTCTTACTGAGATCATGCTTTTAAAACGAGCGCAAGTTCTTGTCATGGAAAACATTGAAGAAATTAAAAGACGCTCAGTTGAACATAAATCTGAAAGATAGCTGAACCATCAAGATTGGATACCTTCATACGTACACTACATCTTACATTTAAGTCTATGTTGTTGGTAGGATTGATTCATTATGTACTGATAAGAGAAAAAATGGTTTGTTTTTTCAGCAGTGCTTCAATGATCACACATAATAATTTTTCAATTGTAATATAACAAGCACACAATATCTCTTCATAGTTTTATTGACTTAAATATAGGAATCTACAATTAAAGACATTTTAAAATATTGAAAAACACTGATTTAGAGGGTGTTTTCACTCTTTTGACTGATACTGTATGCGTGAATAAATTAAATAGGTACAAAGCAAGTAACTAGTGTAAAGATTGGTACTTATTTAGTTCCCTACCTGTCAAAAGTTTAAGGCTGGCGTCACACTGGCAGTGACACAATTCGTATATGCGCCATAGAAACATAAAAACACATAGACTGTCTTCAGAGTGGAAGCAGGCCTCTTCTAAATATGGATAGAAATATGATGACAACATAACTGCAGTGATCAGATATAACCTGTCAATCCAAGCTTGATGTCATTCAAATATGCCAACCACAATGTATACACAACTGCGTCTGCCTACACCATAAAAATAAACACATTCAAAAGTTTATAGTGGAAACCCACAGTGCCACATTTTATGCTCTAAAAATGTGCTTTATTTTAAACAAGTTCATTACATAAGGAAAATAACAATCATAAACATTTAATCTTCATATTATTTACTAGTTTGTGTCTACTCCATCATTGTGTTGTGAAGTCATTCCATGAATATAAAAAGTCATCTGTCATTTGAAATATATGATAATGAAAATAATTATGTATCAGATAATGGTCTTATATCGATTACATTGTTATGTTCACTATTTTATCCACTACTGTATGTGTATTCATTCCTTTTAAGTTGTTCCAGCCTAAAGGGTCACAATTTATACAGTCAAGTAATGTCTTCCAGATTTGAGATCTGAAGCACTGTTTGGTCTATTGCCTGTGAAAATTAAAAAAAAAAGTACTCTCTGGGCATTGAATCTAAAACAACTGGACTGTTGCGGCTGTCGTACAAAAAAAAATTGTGACTCTCAGCTAAGCAGGCTTCATCAGTTCATGCACCAAGGTTCAAACTAGAGCTTGAGCTGACTAAATTATGGCTGGAGAAATTGAAATGGGGGGACCACACTGGCAAGGCGTCACGGTGTGGCGCTGTTCGATTGCTGCACTTTGCGAAGCAAAGCAAAAGATAATTACTGAGCTCAAGAAATGATTTCTCTATTTCAGAAATTCTGCAACACAGTACAACACATCAAAATGATGAATACTTAATAACCGTTTATTCAAACCACAACTTGTTGGTGGCAAAAGACTTGCACAATACAGTAGTCTGGATGTAATCACTCTTACATCATGCCAAACTTCCTGTTGGTGGGACACAAATGGGGTTTTCCTGCAAGAGGACTTGCAGACTTGTTTTGTTCACATGGGATATTATTCCCCCATGAAAAGTTTGATAACTGCCTACCAAGTCAGACAAACAAACAGAGAGGATGTGATTTATGGTAAGGCACAAGAGGTTTGTTTGTTGCTCTCAGTTGTTCTCTTATGTTTGGATGGAGCTTCATAATTGCAATGTTGCTCCTACCAGTTGTTTCATTAAGTATAATTAGTCCATCCACTGTGCAGTCTGTTTGATGTTGTGTATTAAAAGTGCACAAGAAACAAAAGCACCGTCAGACGGCACCTCGCTGACCTCGACTCCAGATGGGACGAGCGTCTTTCTTCATCCCATCACTGGCTGCTTTCTAGATCAAAATGGGATGCAGTGAGCTTCATTCACTTTAAGCTTCTGCCATGTTGGTCAAGTTCAGCTAACTAGGCATTTTTGACCACAGTTTACTCTGAGAGCAAAGGAAGGCGACATGGAACATGCAACAGTATTTACTTCATCGCTGACTTCATGTGGGTGGTCCCCCCCACCTCTCGGCCCCTCCTTTTCATTGGAACACAATGGCTGCACCAGACGCGGTACACTCACATACTGTCCTGCCTCATTGGAAAAGCCATAAAACATGGTCATCCTGGGCTCCCAGGCATGATAAATTTGGAGCATTTTCTTCCCTCACAGGTTACCCTACATTAAATTGCCACAAGAACGAAAGGAATTTTTATCAATATATTTACATTTCCAGAAATATGCTTTTAGAAACCGTCGTAGCTTATCAAAACAGCTAAGCGTACTGTAAGAAAAACAAGCCTGAAGATGATTTCTTGTTAAAAACCAGCACTCATGTGCATTTAAGAAACTTCAGGGCTGGTTTTATTCTTTTCATTTCAATATATATATATTTATATAATGTTGATGTTTGCATTAAAATATAAGATCGACTATGTTGAGCAATGTGTGTGACCTTGCCACATGACCTGAGGCAGTGGAAATGAAGCAGAGGTATAATTTTGCTGAATTTGACTTTTGACCGGAGAGGAAATCTGCTCTGGTATGGCTTGAATTATTTCACTTCCATTTTTCATGGCTCATTAGAGAAAGGACGCTGCACTGTAAACCAAGGACACATCATTAAAGTGTTTCTACATACAGTGTATACATACACATACATTATAATGGAATCTCCAAAGCTAAACAGCGCTCTAGTTTTTTTTTATCTTATCAAACATCTTCCAAAAACATAATTCACTCATTTGCAGACTCACTCTGCCTTATAACTAATCAGATCACACACATGTACAGGCATGCAACATATTGTATGTAGTGTGAAAGCTGCACGGAAAAAGTGCTTCATTTCTTGAGTCGAGAAGTTTGGACGGTGCCTAAAGTCGAAGACACCTCAACAGTGGCCAGGAAGCAGACAAACATCTTGCCAACAGCTAGTTGCTATTTTTACTTTGGAACTTGAACCGTGAACCTCTGGCTGTACCGAGGCTTATTTTAATGCTTTATTTAAAATGATTCACACTGTCACTGAGGTGAACTTACACTGCATTGCTGAGCTAGGTGGTAAGCTAAGTATCGAGTTATTCTAAAAGCACATGTATGGGCCTGTACCGATGCAAAACCATTTATTAGCCAGTAAGGAAAGTCACAGTGTTTTTTCCACATTTGGTATTTCCCGTTAAAGATGCTTTATGTATTTTCTTTGATGTATGAGAAAAAGTCAAATATTTATCTTTGACATCAGTGGTTAAGACGATAGTGTCAAATGCAGTAAATTATTAAGGTTCAGGACCAGGATTTACTTTATATACTTTGATTTTAAAAACAATTTCATGTCTTTGTTAACCGTGTTCATTTAGTTCAGGGGTGTCAAACTAATTTTTGTCACAGCCACATCGTAGTCAGATTTTCCTTCAGATGGCCATTATGACTGTCAACCCAAATAAATGTATGAACGCTTCATTTTATAGACAGTATAGGCTACAAAACAAACTGACAATTCGTTTTCAAATGAGACTAGTGGAAACTTATCAAATATTTTAAAGAGATGATTTTTAAAAGTGAAGACAATTTGTAATTTTAGTAATGACATAGATTTGATGCATTATTTGTCTTTGCGGGCCACAGAAAATGATGTGACGGGCCGTATCTGGCCCCCGGGCCTTGAGTTTGACACCTGTGATTTAGTGTCACCCCATAAACTGGCATGCTGAACATAAAAATGACTTAACGGTAGTACATCCCCAAAACAATCTCAACTCTTGTGTGTTTTCATGATGCCTGTCATCAGACCAACAGTATTGATTAAATCCAACAAAGGTGACTGAGTGAACCTCTGCAACAACCTTCCTGTTGAAACATCTTCTTTATTTGGTATACAGTTTTTTTTTCTATGGGGGTTGTTTTACAGTGTTTATTTTTGTCTTCAAACATATGAAATGTAAAACACTGCCCGTCCTCTATAGTTAAAGGTTTTACCATGGGGGGATTTTTTTAACCTGTGAAAAAATAGAATTCACTTCACATTATTTTTCAAAGTTGTTTTGAAATGAGCACAATCTGGAAGTCACAGAGCTAATTGTGTTTGACGTTGGAGGTTCCCCTTTATTAATCATCAAACAGGGCCGCGCGTATGTAACATGGCCGATGGTCCGGCCTCCTTTGTGAAAATGATGTTTCATGGACATGCACACAAGCAGAATAAGGAGTGCACAGACACGGACGGTCATAACCGCACATGTGGTAATGTAGATGTAACTGGAAGACTTCTGGAGGCATATGGATGCCATTTGTAGGCTGCACTGAGAATGTATAGGTCAGTCTTACCCTTTGGTATCTCTCTATCCATCTGTTTTCACATCACTTGCAAATTATAGTGTCCTCCAGACTCAAATGAACATAAATCAGGATGGTGAAAGTGCAGAAGTTTTCCCATCTGTCATAAAACAATGATTTAATGTACGGGTTGTCAAAATATGGCACAGCGACTTCGCCTTGCTCCCCGGCAGTAGGAACACAAAGCACCATCTCATCGGTGTAATTTATGGCCTCTGAGGGAACGCAGGGTGATTAGGGCTCAGGCCACCAACAGCCAGAAAAACAGTAGGAGCTCCAATGAGGATGGATGGAAAACCTCGACCAAATGTATCAAACAATTCAGCTAAATCTATTTCTGTTTGGAGATATATGGCCTGTTTAGAATATGTGGTACATCTTTGGAACATTTGGTCATAGTGAAGTTGTGAGTTTTGGAGAATCTACATTAAATAGTCAACGTCCGTGACATGTGATGTGTTGGTCAGCTGAGGCCAAATCAAATATACAACAGGACCTTTCTGGATTTTAAACAACATTGTAAATGATGTCACCGCGTCTCCGTGTAATTGTTTCCTTAAAAGGTGGGGCGAAAGTTAAACAGTCAACGCCACAAACAAGGAGATAGCCTTTACCTCAAAAAGACTTGCACTACAATTGACCTGTGGGACTTCCTGTTGCGTGCTGGCAATTAGCTCCCGATCATTAATAACGCAGAACTCAGGATGAGATTCTTTACTTGTTGACACTTTCATGTGTGTCTAAATAAACACGTATTTCCTGTAAACCCAAAATGGGTGCAATAAAATGAGCTGAGGCTGTCATGCAATAGAGGCGTCCGCATTCATCCACCTATCATTATGGTGTTTTTCTTTCCACATCAAGAAACGGGAGCCTCACAAGACAGGCCAGTCGAACCCTTGAGCAACCCGCTTTATTTTAATTTAAAACAAGGACCCAATAGCTAAGATGTGTATTCAAACCATACCAGTTGATCGCCACCTGTCTCTCAGTGTGGGAGGCATATTTGATGGTCATTCATGAATTGTTTTTCTTCTGGATTTTACAGCTGCTCTTCTGGGTCCCTGGCCGGTCATTGGCTCAGTGTGAAAAGAGTCAAAGTGGGGCCCCACACGGCGAACAAAGTTGCCCCACAGGTGTTTTGTTAGTGTAGTCTATGCCAAAAGCTCCCTTAGCAACATTATTGTCAAATTAGACTTTTTCCCTTTATTTTGTTTTTCATTAAATACTTGGTAGCTTACAGTGTATACAAAAAAGGGCGTAATAAATTAGATTAGCCACCAATTAGCCATGTATCATTTTGAAATACAAGATTTATAGCTAAGCCACAGGTGTCAAACTCAAGGCCCGGGGGCCAGTTATGGCCCGCCACATCATTTTATGTGGCCCGCAAAGACAAATTGGGAATGGACTACATGCGTCAATACTAAAATTACAAATTGTATTCACTTTGAAAAAAAAAAATTAAATTGCTAGCAATTTGTATTACTATTCATCTTTTTAATTGTTTTACTAGTTTTTACTAGTCTATGATTTCAAAACTTGTTAATCATCAATTTGGTATGTAGCCTATACTGTATATAATACAAGGTGTTGACAGTCGTAATGGCCCTCCGAAAGAAACTATGATGCGGCCTGCGACACAAATGAGTTTGACACAACTGATCTAAGCCATTTGGATGATGCAGTGATATTATCAAGGGATCACAACATTACTCAAGACCAGTCTACTGCTCCTAAAAAAAAAAAAAAGAATGCAAAATGCGAGCCTATGATAATATTTTTAGTATGCATGTGCACTTGCGCACCACTTATGTGCACCCCTGTGGCCTGTCTATAATATTATTAGATTGTTTGAATTCCAAGCTGTTGATTTAATTAAACAGTAAACCACTCTGCTCCACAGCTGGGCATAGGATGCCTTTGTGCTGCTACCCTTAACGTTTTAGCTCTGCATTGCCCCCGGAGGTCCACCAAGTTCTGGCCAAGTAATTGTTTATTCCCCAGGAGGACACCGCTGTTTCCACTGGGACACTTAAACACGTGAAGTAGAGGCCTGGCTATCTGTTTAAACAGCAGGTAGGCCAGCATCTCTACGAGGTTGTGTCCGTGGCTTCCTTCAACAGCTGGGGGGAGAAGGAGGGGAGATTTCCCATACAGTAAATGGTTCCGATGGGGCCTTGAAATATTTCTTTCAGGATGAAGCGCCATGGAAACAAAAACACAAATATAGGCCAGAATATTGACCATTTCCTTTAACTCGCCTGCTTTCAAGAAAAATGGGAATGCGACAGACATTGGTCAGTATGTCTGATGAATAAAACAATTCTCACTACACTATGGTTCTGTGTATGAGCCTGACATTTAAAGAAATATACCCAGATCCATCATTAAAGGAAGTAATAAAATAGAAAAAAAGGCTACTTTGCACACAGCCTGACAGGTTTCCCCGTTCAAGGTGGCCTCAGCTGTGTTTCTATAGCGTCTCATGTCAACACCACTGACAGCAAAAAGCACTTAGGGACCCACAGATCACTTTACCATCTTTCCAGCGGGAAGGTTATTGTGGAGGTAGGCGGGTGGGGTGGGGGTTGTTGGGGGCAAAAGGAATGGAGTGATGCAGACTTAAAATATTAGGCCGCTAGGTGGCAGTGTTGATGCTAGATTGATTAAATCACATTACAGTACTCCAACTATAGCGAACGAAATGTTATTCATTTTCGCTGCTCGTTGTTATCAGCTTCCATGAAAATAATTATTTAGATTTTTATTATTTAATGTGAAAATAAATATGTTAACTAATCACATTTTTCAGATGACAGTGAAGCTGCATGCTCTGCTCATTTTAGTCCCATCAGGTAAATGTTATGATTATTATCTATTTTGAAAAGTTCAATTTATTATTATTTTTTAAATCATCTTCCAAGACTTACATTTCATTTTCTGAATAATAGCTTAATTTCCAAGGTAATCGGGCATTATGACGCGCAAGTGTTAGTCATTATTTAATTTAGTCACTTCATTTAAATTTAGGTATACACAGCAAATTAGTCAAAATGTTTTAAAGCACACAATACATATTTGTAAAACACATTAATTCTAAAAAAAAAAAAAGTACTTGATTACACAGCCCATGTTAACATTTTGTTTTGTTTCCCCATCCGGTTATTAGACTGTTTAAAAATAACTAGCATAAACAAACTAAACCTAAGAATTCCCTGCAGTGTTCGCATGACTTTTTTTTTTTTTTACTTTACATGGAAAGCGGCTCTTCTTATTTTTTCGTGATGTGTTTGGGGTTCCAGCGAATATGCTCGCCCTGAGTAGAGTTGCTCCACACTGAACTGTTAACTTTTCACTCAGTGGGTTACCAAGGGTAATCACAAACCCTGTGGTGCATCAACAATGCATCCAACTTGATAAGTATAGAAATAATCAGAGTGCTATTAATGCATTGTGATGTTTGCACTTGTGAAGAATTAGCATTTAATAAGGAACATGCTTTTCCTCTAATGTGACAGCAACATTTGACTAAACAAACACATTAAATCTATTATCGCTGAGAACCATTTGAGTTGACAACAAATATGTCAAACTTTTTCTGTGAGCGTGTGTGTAAATGTGTTTGGCAGCTCTCACACATACAGTTGATGACATCGCTAGAGTTATGCAGCCAGGTGAGTCCAGGCGCCAGTAGCAGTGAAACAGTTTCACCTTCTCTAAGCTCGTCTCTGAGGACGTCTTTTAGCGTAGGCGAATGTGTCCATTCACGGCAAGTGGAGCGTTTCAATGAGACGCATTAGCTGTTGCGCCACTCTTTCCCCAAAGGCAGCTCTGAACTTGCTTTGATGGCCGCCAAGAAGGCGAGTTGTGTGTCTCCCTTCATTCTTCTTATCTGCTAGTGTCTTGCAACCACAGTGGAAGGTCAAGCAGGACAGGATGTGGCTGCTGGAGCGCAGGCAATCTTAAGCTGACAATTAGGCTTCAATGTTGAATTGTGATGCCGTATTCACGAGAGAGTTCTAACACTGCAACAAAAAAAAAAAGGTCTTCTCATGCCGAAGCTAGCATTTAGAGGCCAAATATGACTGTAAACTGGTGCTTAGAAGAAAAAAGTATGTTATGACGGTTGGCTTCAATTCATGCCTGCTGAGGAAAATCACTTTTCCACAAAGGGATGTCAGCCATCTCTCGTGTTCCCCGTCACTCATTCACAACAAATCATTTGTAAGTCACACTTAGGCTTTGAAGAGGGTCGGGCACCCACCAGGGAGGAATTCCCTCTGACGGTAAAAACCTCTGGAGGAGGCCTATGATTATATCTATATTAATAGCTCTGTAAGTCTAGAAGGATGTTTGGTTTGTCCTGTCTCACAAATGGTGCTTCGTTTTACCCCGCAGTCATCTTAAACTGATTAGGGTGTGTAGCAAATATCAGGTTCTTGTTGAAAGCATGTGCAAAACCTTTGGTCTCGTTGCGCAGACCCGCATGCCACATGCAATAAATTATTAGTCTAAATCGGAACAGAATGGCAGCTTTACATCAGGACTGTCAGCCAGGACAGGAAATAGTAACGGGTTTGAAACTGGGACAAACAGACTATGGATGCATCCTGACTGGATCCAAGGTTGTTATTTACTATTTCAGATCATGGATTTGATCCATGATGTTATAAAATTACAACTTTTAGCAGACCAAACATTTTTCTATATGACCACATACTTTACTTCTCGAGGGGATGAAGTAGTATAAATTATGCAGCTGCAATGAATTTCATCCATACAGGCACAAGGTGCTATTGCCGTGCATGCCGTCCATCCTTCTATTTACTTGAGTCTGAAGCCTGACCCAGCTGTGAGAAAAGACGATGAGACCACTGTAGTGGACTTCAGCATTTCATTAGACGCTGCTCAGTCTCAGCACAAAGAGAGCAATTTATACTCATGTGCACATCTACAATCATTTAGCAGAAATTGACCACAATAAATATAATAAATATATAATAATAATGATAATAATAATAATAATAATGAAAATAATAATAATAGATACATTTGAAAAGTTTGTAGGGTGGTAAGCAGAAATTATGTACCAGGGGGAGCAGACAACACTTTCATCAAAAAAGGCCAGAAGGTAACATCGTTTTTTTTTTTTTTAGGATTTTTTAAAGCATAACTGATCCACAATAGGATAAATAAAGAAAATCAATCCCATTGAATATCTGCGAGGCATTGGCGAAGCATGATTTATTTTACATCTTGTAGTTATTACTGCCTTCTAATTTAAGTTTTGTTCAAATAAGCATTTTAAAAAGCAAATTTTATAATAATTATGCTTCAGAAATTTTAGTGGACATAAATATGATCTGACATATCTGAAATTACAATTCAGAAGAACTCGCGCAACAACAATTTAACTTGCATGTGTTCATTAGTTGTTCTTATTGTTTCCAATTCAAGTCTATTTCATGTGTGTGTAATGAGTGTGTGTACATAACAAAATATTGCAAGTCAGTCAACAGTGCATTGGAGACCTGTTACTTCTGTTACTGGTAAAAACGGCATATTTCCCCCCAAGTAATATGATCTAGTTCCGCTTGGGCGTTGACACGCCTTTTTTTTACAGTGCAACGATTTTGCGGCAAAACAAGTGGTCACAGTACACGACAGACACAAAAGTCCACACCCCCCCTCCTCTGTGGGCTGACTTAATAGCAGGCCTACACTAACACTTTGCGGACTGCACAACAGCTACAGCAAGTGTCATCTGTCTACAATGGTGTCCACCGAGCAGAATTGTACCACGTAGATGCACCCGTGGACCTCTTTGGAAGCTGTCAGAGGTCAGCGTGGACCAGGAAGGGAATATAAGAACAAGATTTCCCATAAAACATGCAACTCTGACCAGCTTGCGCACTGCTGAAATGAAGACCAGGTGGCCTGCCCATGTTCAGAACTAACAAATGAACACCAGACATGATGCTGGGCCAGTAGGCTTCTTCGTCTTCACCATGCTGCATTTCACACACACACATAAATGATGGACTACTTTCACAAATGCTTAACCTTGTTAGCAACTCAGGTGGACATGTTAAAATGGATCAAAAAGATTGTTTGATTCCAAGCTTTTGACCCCTTAAAGGAAATCTGCACAAGTGAAAATGCTTTCAATACGTCAGCCACTTTTATTTCCTCTGATGCCACAGATCATGTTGAGCCTTTGGCACTCCAACATTTCTGTGGTATAAAAGAAATTTGATTCAAATAAGGTGAGGTGAACTGTTTGAGTGATCATTTAGTTGCCATGAAATATGTCCCAGTTTGAGACCATAGATTTGGTTACCTATTTGGGGCCAGCTCAGTGAAAAAGACGTCTCCTTTCAAAAGGTTTCCTGCCTCAAATGGAATTAAATTTTCTACACTGAGAAGTGCATATTCACATGTAAACCCCAAGAGAAGCAAAAATATTCACACACACGCAACACGTGAGTGGACGTCAGTAAAGAAGGATTAATGAGCCCAAAATACATTAAAAAGAATATTTATAATATAAGTTTCACTTTGCTTCTAACATTTTAGACAATTCATACAACTTTGTTGTAAATTCACAATACCTCAAATCTATTACAATATGCAACTATTTGCCAGTGGAAATTATGTTTGCTCTTCTAAATTGTATTTTCTTCTCTAAATATTGCCAGTGCTAATCGTTATTTACTCAATGCTAGTTTGGTTTCAAAGGATAACGTACTGTAACTCAAGTTCGTAGCCGGAACACGTTTCTATTGAATTGTGTTTCTGGCAGGATGCAGCACAACCACCCTGGAGCAAGGTCCGAGAAAAAAAAAGCAATGAGATTAGGATTCTGTGACATCATCACCCAAACAGTGTTTCATGGTTATCGCCATGTTGAGGGTTTGAATGGGACACATGAAAGGACTTTTAACAGAATTTTCTTATTTTAAGTAACTTAAGATAAAACCTCTCACTTGTACTATTGGTTCAGTAAAATAGCTGTTTGGAAAAGTCTGTTTGCAGTTATGACAAACCGAGGAAACCTCGAGGCAGTTTGATGTATTCTCTTCACACCTCCTTCCAGGTTCGTCATATGTGACAAATCATACGCTCAGAAAAGGCCTGTTGAGGACTTTACTCCATCCATAAATTTCAGTTAAGGTTCTTTGGTTGTCGTCACATTTTTTCCTCTTGCAAGTCACCCTTCTGTGGTGGCATCATAAAAAAGTAAAATAAAAAAATGCTCCTGAGATATGCTGAAGTCTTGTTAAGAGTGGCAAAAGTCAAATGGTTGTTTGAATTCCAGGTCCTTGTGAGGTTTATAATCGTTTTGAATTTTTCATTTTCACTTTGCATGGTAGCAGCAACAGCAGCAAACCTCCAAGTCCCGAAGCCCCTGATTGGACTCGCTTAGTCGTTGGAATAATAAACTTGGGGCTTCTGGTCGACTTAATCGCACATTTAATCTCCGTTCTCAAGACCAGAACTGGTTTAGAAGTTCCCAACTGTCCTTTAATGTCCTTTAAGTGGCCTAGTCGGATAATCTTGAGCAGAAGAATTTGTCAGCTATTCCAAGTATATTTAAGCAACGTGTACTCACAGTTGGGCTGCTTGTTGATGATTCAGCCGATGTGGAGGTAATTTGTTTGGCTGCTGAAGCTCGTACACAAGTCGGATTGTCTACAATCGCATGTGAGGAAGCTGTTAAAGATAAGGCTACACTTGAAATAATCCAAATGGACAGCCATACATGGTTTGTTTACAGGCTCCCATTAATCAAGTTACTAACTTGTACTTTTTCACATGTCTCTGTGAAACGTCCCTTTACATGCATTGGGCGGAAATCTTTGGGCAAATTATATATGTCATTGCAATGGTCAGTGACAATTAAAGAAAAAAACGTTTATTGCACAAAGGAGTCTTGGCTTTAGGTTTTAATGGTTTTTTTAATCAAACCAGGATTTTGCAGTGTGTCAAAACCATAATTGACACAGTTACGATGGTTCTTGCAATTATTTTGTACAGCCCAAAAGTCACGACTGGTTTGAAAGGAATGGATTGCAGTAAACCCCCATGTATTCAAGGTTTGCCATTCACAAATTCAAAATTTCACAGATTTCTAATGGAGATTTGCTGGTGGAAAAAAAAATCATCCAATTGATGCTTTTTGTGCTTAACCCAATGCAATAACAATTAAGAGTTGTTGCAATCTGCAATGAATTGTTGAAGTAGGTTAAGGACCTTCATTTAGATAAATGTTGTAATTTATTGCCATCTGCAGGCAATTACAGCTCGGTATAATACTTTTTAGGGGGGTATCATATATGCACAGATTTTTAGATATTTGTACCAGGGCCCAGTCTCTATACTTCCCAAATAGTGGATTACATTAGATTGGATTAGATTAGCTCAAAAATTCTTAAAATGTGTAAAATAGGTCGGCTCCCTCTAGTGGTACGTAAATGAATCACTGCCCAAGTACAGCTCAGTTGTGTTTAACTTTCAAGTTCAATACATTTGAATTTCATTTTTAAAAACTGTCTGTTTTTAAACATTTATTGAGGTACAATTTAATTTTTACGTGCTATGCAGTTTTTGACCAAATAAAGTTTGATTGAGGAGACCACAGTAGGACTTGGATGGTTTTGTGTCAGTCGATCCTCTGGTTGCCAGTTAACGGGCTACTTCCTGGCTCAAAGAGAAAAAATGTAATACAGTGTATTATGTATTGCCAACGGCAGTGCTAGTTGTAAGCAATGAGCAGTTCTGATGACTCACATCAATAAAGTCGTGCGTCGGGGACCTTTATCCCCAGCCTCATCATATCTTGGTGAGTTCTTTTTTGGCTCCTGTGCCATCTTTCCACAAAGTTTTAGTGAGGCCGTGGAAATGAACTGTTACAAGAGCCTTTTCACTGTGTGCCGGCACCTGGAAGAAGTGAATGGTTGTCGAGGACTGTTCATTTTTATTTGTCTCCCTCCAAATGAAACCCTTTGTAATTTTATTCATGGAGTATATTTTTGTATAAAGTAAAAGTATTTGACTTCTGATCTTGATGCATAGGAGCGTTCTCGGGAAAATACTAAAAAAGGCTTCAAAAAGTCAACTTAAAGCCGTTTGAATCCAAAGCGTTAATCTTTTTGTGGTTTCGTTCCATTCATATCATGTTTGTTTACTCAGTGATCAATCGGTTGCAAGAGCAGTAGTCAGCGACAAATTATGTGCGAGCACGAGCGCTTACCACGCCGCACTCGTTCTCAGCTGGTTTTGATGCAGGGATGGGATCACGGGACAACTCTTGGACGCCAGTGAAAGGGCTGTGGACTGTGGCGGTCTGTTGCAATCTTCTGTGTCTGGGAACACGCTCCAGTGTCCTCGGCAAAACAAAAGCGGCCCTAGCATGCAGCAATAAGTTGGTCCGACCTCACGTCTTGCATCGCAGTGGGCTCACGGCGCCTGTCGGCTGAGGCCAAGACGCCGTTTCTCCACCAGATGTATTTGTAAGATTTGGTAGTGCAACAACTTCAAAGTCCCACTTGATTGTTTTTGATTGTACGATTATTCAATGCTGAGGTCTTTTTCTAGTATTTCTGGAGGGAAAAGATATTATCATTCAACCACACTTATTTAATTGCAGCAATTGGAGCCACTCTAATTGGGCCTGGCCTTTCATCTGTAATGGTAATGATTATGAGATTGTTGCTAAGCAGTCTAGTCTGATGAGTAAGCGGGATCACATCACTGCTTTAGTTTTTGGGTTTGTTCATTTTTAATATGAAGCACCTAGCGCAATTACATGTGCATATTCAAATGATTTTTTTATTACCCGGATATATTTTTTGCAAGTTGTTCATCACAATGTTTGCCACTGATCTGATCTCTGTAATGGACGTCTTGAATAAGTAAACAGTGGAGGCCTGCATACAATGTCAACAGGCTTTGTCAGACATTTAAAGAGCATCTAATCGTGTTGATTTAAGCAATTAAACATGAAGTTGCCCTCTGCAAACGCTGACTGACTGTATCGTCTTAACGATTATCCGCAGAGCCTTATCCTCAAAGCATTTTCCATGGGCCGATAAAGGGGATTTTTCAGTCATTACGTGGTTAAATGTGTAGCTATTTAGGAGAGAAAAAAAAAGATTTGAGAGAGGTTAGGTGCATTTTAACTTATTTTGGTGACTGCGGTCTACAAATGCTATCAGGGTGCTCTTACTGTATGTTAAACAAAGTAATTTATTCTGAAATGGAGCCTCGTTGCAGTTGGTGTAAAGAATGCAAGTACAAGCAGCCCGTCATTTGACCCACAAAATTGTTAGTGAGGTCTGGAAATGTGTAGCTATTTTAAAAGTTGTTCTATGTCAGATTTATGCATTTCTGATCAAGTTGAAGTTACCTTATAATTATGTCAAGCTCAATGACAATGGTAGTGTGTTGTGTCCACCCCTCAGACAGTTTTCCTTTAAGACTACAATTCTTTGCCCTGATCACGTCCAACACGACGGAGATTTCCAGCATGAGATGCCATCCAACGATGTGGATTGTGCCCACTATAGGAGCTGTTTTGACAAGGATTATCTCTTTCATCACAATGTAATTTATAACAACCCCCAGCCTCGGCAGACCTCATATCTCTCCTAGAGAACTCTGCTTACAAATATGAGAGTAATGCTGGTAGTTTGGTTTCTCACCTTCTCCTGAGTAGGAGGAGCAAAAACAACCTCAAACATTAAAACATCTCGTTATCTTCGACCCATATTGCAGGCTGACTCTTGCACAGGAGGCCGGGTTATGAGTGTCTCACCTGCATAGTGATGCTGAGGAATGGATCCTCATGTGTAAAAATAACACGTAGCACATGCAACTTCGATGGATCTAAATGGAAGTCATATTTCTTTTAGAACACTTAACTTTCAATCACCCATTTGAGGTTATAAAATTTAGCGCATTTTTCTCGAGCTCTACTGCGTTGATAGTCGATATCAGACCATGCCTGCACTTTCAAAATAAAATCCCAAACAAATTTCATTACTGTAAATTAGGGTTGTCACACTTATTTTTGTCGCGGGCCTCATCGTTTCCTTCGACGGGTCATTAAAATTGTTAATCCAAATAAATGTATGAAAGTGTCATATTATTTATTGTATCGGCTACACAACAAACTGATGAATAACTAGATTTCAAAACAGAGACTAATAATAATATTTAAAAAATATGAATGATAACAAAAATTGCTAGCAATATCTCTTTTTTTAAAGTGAAAACAATGTTATTTTAGTATTGACATATGAATTCGATACACAATTTGTCATCGCGGGCCACATAAAATTGATGTGGCGGGCCGTATCTGGCCCCCGGGCCTTGAGTTTGACACCTGTGCTGTAAATGAATGAAGATAGAAATGTTGTCCTTCAATGTCTTAATACATATTCATCCTAAAAGCCCTCCATGTGAACATGCACAAGAAAAGACTGAAATCATCACCCAAAATTTGCATGAAGAGCAAGGCAACAGGGAAAAAAAAGAAAACCAAGATTGCGGCTGAATAGCATTTTCCTCCGATTACTTTTGTGAATGCTTAAGTACTTCCAAAAAGCCACCCACATTTCCCCGCGTCGAGAGAAACCAGTCTTAAAGTGGCACCTATTTATGGATTTTGCAACTGCCAGAGAGACATTCCAGCAACGGTGAAAAAAAATTTGAGTGGGGCTCATCCATCATCCTAAAGCCATTGGCTTGAAAACAGAAGTAGCGAGGTTATGATTTGCGAGAACGCTTTGCTCGGATTGGTCCCCCACTTTCGACTTCCTTCAAGTCAAGGCCTCCCCCTTTACAATACAGCACAACGCTAACATCATAGTTTGAGTATGACCTTCATCGGTGCAGAATGTGCGTGCAGAGATGACAAAGTGTTACGCTGACGTCATGAACTTTTCTTCACCTGTACAGGCTGCTGCAAAGACAGATGCAGCTGGTGGCCCTTGCCAGACCTGCATTCATACCAATTAACTCATCCTCTTACTGCTTTTGTCAAGTATGCAAACAGTTGTACTATCGGTGTGAAAATCAGGTAAATAGTCATCATGGTTTCGCCCATTCAACGATCAAAAGCCAAACAAGGAGAGGACGCTCCCTCATGTTGTGAGGATGTGCTTCGCGTGATATCTGCTCGGCTTGTTATTTACAAAGAAATCATAAATGACTGAGCCGCTGAATATGAATTGCTGACTCAGGTCAAAGGTTTCCAATGACCCTGTAGCACTGAGTCTGGACCCCACTTTGGCCTCCCAACAAATATTTTTATATTTTATACATATCAAAATAAAGATTAAAATATTTTTAGTACCATATTTTCCGCACTATAAGGCGCACCGGATTATAAGGCGCACCTTCAATGAATGGCCCATTTTAAAACTTTGTCCATATATGCGATATATAAATTTGGCCCGCGGGCCGGACTTTGGACACGCCTGCCGTAGTGGCTCAATATTGGTCCATATATAAGGCGCACCTGATTATAAGGCGCATTGTTGGCTTTTGAGAAAATTGGAGGTTTTTAGGTGCGCCTTATAGTGCGGAAAATACGGTAGTAAAATCGGCAATCGTTAACACACATGGCTCAGCAGTCAAATCGGTGTCGTATTTTGAATCAAGCAGTAATTTTTGTTCTGTTGATGTCCCCACAGTCAGGTGGGTCACCGGGGGCACTGCCCCTTTGGCCCCACCCTGTCCACACCCCTGTTGCTAATCATTAGGAGCAGCAATGTTGTAACGTAATCCCTCTATGTCGTTGCATGACCCCTCTAACCAGGAATGAATGAAACTTTTACAGGTTGGATCTGACCTTCAAAATAAAACAACACAAAAAATTACGTGTGTAACCATGAACTTCCTTCCATTGCAGCATAAAAGCGGTCAAGAATAAATCACACCGGACAAGTGGCATTCAGAACTAGCAAGAAACAATTACCACAAAAAATATTGAATTGTCACAAGGGACGTCCACGTTGTACTTTTGTATTCTCCGTTTGTGTCGCACACGCTGGTTGCCAGCCTGATCGCTCGCAGGATTTTCAACTGCCTTTTTACATGTTAATTCCATATCTATGAAAAAAAAAAGTCTTCTGAAGTCTTCTGAATTGCTTCTGTGGCACTCTCAACTTTCTTGTGTCTTTCAACCCTCTCATTTGGCTCTGTCTCATTGTTTGCCTTATTGGTATTTTTTCTTGATGGTGATGAAATGGGACATAATGTTCTTTTTTTTTATCCTCTATGATGTGTATGATTTTGAATCGTGGACAAATTGCAACAGGGAGGAATACCCAAACAAACATTTTGTCGCCGACTTGGTTGGTCTTGTGAGGTGATAAGTTTAATTCAGGTTTTCTAGAAGTGAGTTGAATATACACATCTGACAAAAGCCTAAGTAAAATTGGTCCAGAACTACGATTACTCATTTGATATAAATATTTGATATAATAAACTTGTCAAATGACCTGTATGTGGCTTAAATCTGGCATAGGGCAATTCCAGCAGTCACTACTCACTTTTGATAAAAACTATGAAGACCTCCATGCTGACCACGGAAGCTTTGCTTGAAATGTGCGGGTAGCAACATCCACACACACACACATAGGAGGTTTGGCACAGAATGAGTGCTCATTGCACTATTGCCTCTGAACTTTCCAAGAGTTTAAAATAAGGGATCACTGACCACTGACATCCACTGAGACAGCAGGACAAAGCAGACAGTTGTTATTCATGTCAAAGTTGCAGCGAGATAAAAGTTCTGCAGAAATGCACAGACGGTATTTCAACTGTGTGGCAAGCATGGTACATTAAATTTGTCTGAATGCAAATATGTATGTAGTCATACTCTGCCATAATGATTGTAAACACACACAGAAAAGAGTTGATAAATACTTTAAATTAATTTAGCCTCTTCAAAAGAAATAAAATAAAGGAACAATAAAGGAGGAAAGTTAAATTTTGGGTTAATGGAAATTGATATAAGACAATTTGTCTGGTTTTCTATTTACAAAAATGCTTTTTACATCTTATCAAATGTCTGAAAAATCCAAGTCAGACATTTTGGATCAGTATGAAATTTCTGAACTTTCTGTGTATCATGTTCTGGGCAGCGCAGGCAAAAAAAATCCCACATCGTTATGTAGCCACAAATTTAATCTGCCGTGAGAAAAACAAGACAATGTCAATGCACAATGTCTAAATGTGGGGGTATTTTTTATTTTTTTTTGGAGGGGACCAAGGCAAATTATTCAGAATGTGGGTCAGAATAAGCTTAGGCTGCTGCATGGACAGCAGCAGGGTCCCTTTCCAGCAGTTCACAGCTTTAACAAGTGTGATTAGGAGTGACCTGGGGAAATGGTTTAATGACTGCTGCTCGACTGTGCTTCGACGCTGAGTGGGTGGGTGGTCTGACGTGACTGGGAAGGGACAGTACTCTCATGTGCTGCCTCCTAAATGGATGTTTCAACAGAACAACAAACACTTTTCTTTTCACCATCCCAGGGAGGCACCAGAATGGGTCCAATTGTATATTTTTACACTGATCCTAAATCGTTGTGGTGAGGTAAGTCCGGTGATTTACTTCAGATAATATTTATAATCCCAATACTCTGCTTACATGTACAGTATGTTAACTCTTTGTATGCTTAAATTTGGACGGTGTCAGAATTAATGATTTACATTTCAAATTTACTGACTACTTGTGAATTTTTCCCCAGGGGCACTTGAACCACAGTCCTCTGAAGATACTGCAGCACTGTTTCTGAGACACGCTCCTAATAACCATCGCAGACTTTTATAGCTGGCCCGGCGCCACATCTCTCTTCTCAGCTTCGCTGCTTAAGAAGGCCGCGTCTGAAGCCAGTGTCCGAGTGTCACTTGTTTCATCTGCAATTAATCAACCATCATAGGTTTGTTGGGTTTACCCCCTCCGTCCCCCTGCTGCCAGGTTTATGGTCAAACACAGAGCTGACGCCAGCCTTTAAGAGACTTCTGCCACTCAATGGGCTTTTCAAGTTTTGACCCTCCCCTAACACTCTATAAATACAGTAGATGACTGAGCAAAAAAAAAACCATGGTATAATTAAAAAAAAAAAAAAAAGAAAATCAACTTTAATCTCTTGAGGAATTTTTTAGGACATTGAAAAATCATGCTGTGATTACATATACACGATTCATCATTACACTTACTTACATTATATGAAACTAAGATTACGTTAGCATTTTAATAGTCCCCCAACCAACTCTTCTGCTATGTTATCTGGGCCACTTTAGAATAAAAAGAAATAAAAAATAGAACCTAAAAACCGTATGAACAACACAAACGCACACACAAACACACACTCACATACACACACACGCACACAACACACATACACTGCATCTGCTTTTTTTTCAATATTTTGTATACCAATACTAGAAGGATGCTTATTAATATCATTGAAAATATGTCACAATAAAATTTTGTAACTTACGAGCTTTACTAAAGAATACAAATTACAAAAACTAATCTTTTTTTCAGCGAAGCCTCACCGTTCTTTTTCCATCTGCTTTTCAACCAAAGCAATGTTAATTTGTTTTCACTTCCTTAATGGGAAAATATTCCCCTAATTACAGTAAACACAAAGTTGCTATTTCATATGGAATCATTCACATTTGATGCCCGACTCTGATAAGACACTTTTGAAGTTTCTGTGTATATATGTTGTAAGCTGTTTCTTTGAGCCAGTTCAACAACCAAAATGTACCCCCGCTTCACCCATGGGAATGGCGAGCACAGTGGGCAACATTTGGATTCTGGGCCAGAAAAGACCAAACATCTTTTCCTGGTGGCTAAAATTAGCAACATAATGAGGTAGTGGCTTCCTTTTCTCGAAACTAATACCCAGTTCCTGTATGCGAGAGAGTGACGTAGACTCGCGGTGGAGATATACACACAAATCTCAAAGAAATATTCACTAGCAGTTTTTTTTTTTTATATCCGCACCTTAGATCACAAAAAAATTGCCTTTTCATAACCCTGCCAAAACATAATTCCACAAAAAAAAAACATTGATAACTATGCAACACATACTGTATATCTCTGCCAATGGAAGCTTCAATTTCCTGCTATGGTTCCTTTGCCAACCTTTTTATGAGAGGTCTTGAATTGCAGGGGAGAGTAGAACAGACATGCTTAAGTCGACTTGGCTTCATTATTAAACCCACAGGTCACTTTTAATTGTATGTGCATTAATCGGTTTTATTTCAACTAATGAGTCCTGCCATAAATTTAACTGAAGGTGAGGAATTTTTATGACCTTCAGAAACTTTTGATCAGGTGCTGAAGCTGTTGGGGGTAAAATGACTTGGAGAATCTTTACGGTGGACATACAGTATAAAATTACACGATGGCTTGATGTGCTACTCTCACTAGGAATTCTCCTTATCTCATTTCTTTTTAGTAGGTTGCTTTCAAACTTACCATGGACATATTTTCTTTCTTGCTCTATGACCTTTTGCCCACACAAGAAATTATTCTGTGTTAGTTATTTGCCTTTTTAACAGATGTTCATCCAGTCCATAGTTGGAATTTGTGAGAATAGTCTCTATACCCACCAACTCATAATCTTGATTGCATTTTTTCATATCTACCATGTGATATTCCTCCATGTTGCACCTCACTTGGAACCTGAACCTGACTACTGAGAACCCGACATGTTGTGAAGAGAAATCCCACAAACTATACCTAAGTTCAGACAATGGTATTGCCTCTGACAGCTGTTTCCTTTTGTGTAACCACACACAGCTGCCACTTTCTAAGAGAGGGCATCTCGGTGTTGTGTAATTCCACGGGTCAGAAGGGAAAAAAAATAATGCATGAGGCTTTAATAGTGACTAAGAATGGACCACCTAGATTCAATCTTTTAACATGCAATAGTTCTGAGTCACCAGATTTGTCAAACTTCTCCACAGGATTCACCTCATTAGCTAGCGATGTAGGTAATGATAGATGCAATGGTTGTGGTTTGATTTGGACTGATGGATGAATCAGTGTTTTTTTTTTTCCCCCCTCAACATCGTGATTCAACATTAGTCAATGCATTGATGAAGAGAGTCTTTTAAATATTTCAGTGAACTGGTCAGTGAAGTAAATTGTTTACAAATAAAGCTTAATTGTTGGGATCAACAATTGTAAGCTTGCCTTTCTCAGACAGTTGGATGGTCATAGTAGTCCATCCATTAGTCCTTCTATCAGCTTGTCCTCATTATGGCTCACAATGTGCTGGAGTCTCTCCCAGCTGACTTCTGGCAGAAGGCGGAGGGAGACTCCACCCTTGCACAAATAGAGATAGAAAACCATTAACGCTCACATTCACACTGTCAGTGTGTGGAAAGTGTAGTTTCTGTTCTTTAGTCCCATGAAATGCTACTGGTTGTAACCGGAAAAAGGAGGTTTTTATTTAATGTAAATCATAAATTTCCCAAAAGATATATGGTAAGAGTAGAGCTAGATGTGGGAGTTGTGTGAGGGCACCATTAGGTCACTCTTACTGATCTTATCTGAAGAATCTGCTTCGTAAGCCTCAGTAAAATGTGCTAAATGAATTGATGACTCGTGTATAAATGATTTGACTGTCCTTCGTGAGGGCACCTTAATAGTAAAGTGCCACCATGGCTCCAAAATGTGAAAGCCCCTTCCTTTGAAAGTTTGTGTCCTTTGAGATGCACCATTCATCTGTGATGGTTATCAGATACAGATGAGTGAAGGATCAGGCAAACATTGACAAGGACTTCAAGGGACTTCATCAGTCATTTTGTTGGTTACAATTACTTCCAAGATGCCGGATTAGAGGGAAAAAATCATTCATAAGCTTGACGGGTACATTGTAGTCGAAAGTCGTTGAGTCTTTTAAGACATCTCAAATTGGGACAAGTGACTGTGACATTTGCCCACAAAGCCACAGGCAAGCAAAGATGAATCAGGATAGTAATGCATCACTGACAGTGGCTAAAGCAGCGCCATGTGCACATGCTAACGTGCAAATGCCACATTTCATGAGACCGGTCCTGCTTTGAAAGCCAATGGAAAAGTGAGGACGTGTTAAAATAAATGAGGAAAAGGGGGGGCGGCATATAAGTTTCCCATTACAGATGTTTGTGGAAAGATTAGAATGGCGAGGCGCTAGGTCATAACTTAGTAGCAGACCTTTTAACAGGAGGCCGCTTGTAGCGGTTCACACACTGCTCCCCCGGGGCCCGACGCTTCGCGTAAGCTCAGCTGTTATTTCGCTTTTTGGACCATCCCTGTTCATTGTGCATCTTGTGTCTGTATTGTAGGACTTGCAGTTTAATCAGGTGTCGGCCAGCTAGACAAGCCATACTACACACACGTACACAAGACTGCTCACATGCTGGAAATGCCTTCATGGGTCAGGGGGATTTATTGATGACATCTGGTTCAGGTTAAAGGGCCGCAGAATGTACAAGTACATATGGAAGTCTCTTTTCACAGTAGACTGCGGATGGCCAAAGTCTGTGACTTGGTGTGTGTGTTCATGTTAGCGCACACACATACACAGGACTAATTCTACAACACTCACACTTTTTGGTTGCTCTCTACAGGCGCTTTTTTCTCTCCTGCACGTTCTTATTGCTTGATTTTATTACAGCAGCAAGACTGGTGAGGTCATTGAATAGACAACCATGCTGGAATGACAAAGTTGTTTATAAAGGCCCAGCTTCAAGACTTTTCATGACATCACTTGTGCCTACCTCCATCACTCTTGCTGCCCTGAAACATCAAACTTCATTGAAATTATTTATTTATATTTGTGACAGGCTGATGGACAAACAGTTGGACGGATAGATGTATGGGATAGTGGAAGACCTCCCTGCAACTTCTTGTAAGGAAACACTTGACTGTTTAATTCAAAAATGTGATATTACAAAAAAAACAATCCAAAGTAATAAATACACGGGCAGACATAAATTTAAAATTTAGTTTATGGTGTGCTTCAGTCCCATTTATCAGACTTTTAATAGCTTTTGACTTGCCGCCATTATTACATCTGAGGAGAACAAATCACTCCACATTGTCACTTTTCAAAGAGTGAAAATATATTTTACTCCAACTTTATGCATAACAGTAGACTTATTTTCAGGGGAATTTTAGAAGGACAATTAGCAGCACGATATGTTCATCCTCGTGCAGGTTCCCCGCAGTTATTGAACTTGTGACCCATATCCCTCAGGGACATGTTCAGACAAAGATAGAGGGCAGCAGAGAGATTTAGACATGCTTATGGAACCTGTGTGGTCTCCAGATATGCACCGTGCAGCACACACACGAACACACGCACACATGCGCAAGTTCGGGCTTTGGCTGAAACTTAGCCCTGATTCATAGCGAGTGTTCCAAGAGGAGAATACCCAGCAGTGTTGTACCTAGCACTCTGCAGCTCGTTGAGAGCGGGAAGCACAAAGGAATAAAGCTGTCCAAATAGTCAAACCCCAAATGATGAGGATGACATATAAATGGCTTATTTTGAAAAGGAAGTTGGGGCTCAAATATGTGCATCGTTAACGCTATCAGAATGAAAAATTAGAGTAAAACAGCCCATGTGTCAAGATTGGAACCTTTCCTTACAAAACATCACAAAGTATTTGTTACCAATGTTTTTCACATTAATATTGATAATATATCGGGTGTCTTGCTTTTATATATGTATAGCCCCTTAAGAATATTTGAAATAACTCAATAGTAAGTTCTAAAAAAATGTGGTTAATATCCCCTTCCAAAATCTTAAGCTTCATTTTGATTTGTTACAAATAACATAATGTATGATTTACTAATGTGAGACAGATAGAATTGCTGTTTGTGGTTATTACTTTTTTTTTTTTTTTAAAGATCTGGAAATCTTTTCCATATTGGAAGTGATGATGGTGTGTTATTCTCCTGGGCACAGTGCAGCGCTGCACAACTATCCAAGAAGACAGTAAATGCAGCCACTTCTCACAGAGCACCACCAACCAGGATATGTTCCTGGTCGGTTCTTTTTTTTTTTGAAAAAGCAGAACACACCCAGACTCTTAGCAGATATTTAAGTCTTATGAAAAACAGCTTTGCAGTTTCACCGACAAAACTCAGAGCTGGGCATCTTCTACCCGATGACTGAAGACAGCTGAAATGGATTAAGCTAAATGTCCTTGGAAAAAAAAAAAGAAGTTCACTACAGAGTGAAGGAAAGTATTACAACACAACACTGACCACTCTGTATTCCCAACCGATGTGGAGATCATCCTTTGTTGTGTATCACTTCTGAAGCAGAGAAGTACAATACCTTATTGGCAACTCCTATAAAGTATGAGGTGATGATGAAAAATATGTCAGTGGTGTTTGGACAAAACTGTCTTCCATTTCGGAGAAAGAGATAAAAAAAAAGTCATGTTAAAATTATTCTTTGCTGTAAGTTAACCACATATTAATATCTCTTTTACAGGTTTTTGCCTATTTAAATTCTTGGTGATGAAGTGATGACATTGGTTTTCATTGACGGATGTCCTTTCCATATTTCACATTGGAAAAAATCTCACGGAAAGCCATTTATTGTGGATTTACACATCATCTGGTAAAATAGAATTTGATTGCTTTGTCGGTCACTAATTTGCTATATGTGGTTGACATTTATAAATGAGCTGAACATTTTTAAAACATTTTTAAATTAAATAATTGTTTTTCGTGAGGAATAATTCACAATGGAGAATTTCCCGTGGCACACCTGATTATCTCGCGTGGTACACGGATACACCATGGCACACTGGTGAAAGTCAATACCTTATTTGAAACATTATTTGACATTGAAGTTTCCATTTTAAGTGTTCAGTTGCAACATCGAATAATCCTAAACCAGTCAAGTTTGTCAATAGTGTACTACAATTTGATGAATTTATTTAATGAACAGTGATTTTTTTTCCTCTCAAAAAATATTGCTTTTGATTTTTTTTCAGTGTTATGCAAGGGGTGGGCTTCGAGTCGCTTTCGTGCTTTCACCTTCTTTAGAGACATGAGTGTGGAAAGCGTTCCGATATTCCTCATCTACCACCCAAGTGGATCTCTCCCACTTTGAAATTCCTCCCTCCACTACTTAGAGTCAATGTGCCCCCATGTAGGAATAACTCTGCACAATCAGTTGGACCACAGCCCAGTCAGATGAGATGAGATTGGAAAAAGCGCATTTTGGCACTTTTGCAGCTCTTCAAGAAAAGAATGTTGATAGTAATTAGGATAAAATGCATGTTTTCTCTTGCATGCTTGATTTTTTTGTTTGTATGTACGTAGTATGTATGCATGGTATAACACAGAAAAGATCAACTAGTTTTCTCTTGTTTCTTTGGCTAATCTTAGCATGAACCTCGGCTTTCAAATTTGAGTAGATAATAATGTATGCATTTAAAAGGAGGTGAGTTTGCATGTTAAATTAATTTGAAGTGGAAATTTCCCCACACCTGGCAGGAGTGTTGGTTTCATCCTTCGACTGAGAGGGTAAACAGATTTTCCATGATATAAAAGAGACACTCACAATATTTAGCTAAGAGATTCAGGCAAGAGGAAGGTTAGCCACCTGAGCTTTGGGAATGGCTTTTGTGTCAGTAGCCAGGTCAACAGCGTATCCATTTTCACTAGCGGATGGGAATTTGTTTGCTTAGCCTATCTCTGGTCTCAGTGTTTCATCCCCAATGAGTGATACGCTCATTGATCCTCGATCCACACATCTTTGCAGTCAACTTTTTAAATCTGCACTTTTATTTAGGATAAAGTGCAATATTTAACTTCCCCAATTGGAAAATAGTTTTACCTGTAAGAAAACAGCTCAACTAAACGTTTTAGTGAAACAAAGTTACCTGGCGAAGACAGGTCAGCACCTGTCACACCTGGTAAAGCTTTTCTCTCAGCAGTGTCTCATCTTTGGCTTTGCCTCTTCTTTATTTGGATAAGCCCCTCTTAAATGGCCATGTGAGACACTTTGTATGACTTGGGAAAAGTAAAGAGATTTTTCATTAGAATACTGAAATGGCCAAAACCAAAAACACTGTTTGGATTGCAATAAATAGAAAACTTTCCATGTACTTAAAAAGAAATCATTACATACGTGTAATGCGATAAAATTTAATGCATTATTAGCTTCCAAAGAAAATGTAGATCTGCAGGAGATGCTCAAACAAAAAAAACAAAAAAAAAATAGGCTAAATATCCTGAAGATGAATACAGTACAGAAAATAAAACTGAACAATAGGGGAATAAACAAGACCGTAGAACCTAACATTTGCGGTAGGGCTAAGATGATTGTGGGACGTAAACACATTGTAAGGACGGATTCTGCAGGAAAAACAACATCCACTCGGATGGCGACATCATCCAGGATGAAGCAAAAAAAAAAAAAAAGTTTTTCGAGTCACAAACCACGGCCCTGAGGTAGAAGTAACATTTATAGACGATGCCATTCAAGTCTGGTGGGGGAGAAAAAAATTGAGCAATTTAGATACTGTAATGCCCTCGCATGTAGGCAAGCAGAGCCACTTTCATTTTATTTTATGCATGATTATTTTTTTGACTAACAAAATTTTCTTTCTGACTAATGCTGCCTAAAGTATATTTTCGGTTGTATTCAAAATGGATCAAACTATTTTTAAAACTAATAAAATTGTAGGGTAATTTTTTGCCCAAGGCAGGAAAAAAAATCTTTTCAATCAAAAGGACGTGAGCTGACAAGATTGATAGCTGCGCTGACAGCATCTACTGATATTACAGCAATTACTCACTTAATCTCAAGTCATTACATTCATTTTTTTAGTGGTTAGTTCGTGCATTAGCAAAGAGAGGCCCGGGTGCTAAAAACATAATATTCATGTTTGACAGATTGGTAGAGCAGTGAGACGAGACTAATTACAGTCTTGTCTTCCCCGGGGGGTTGAGCAAGAAAGTACGACCTTGTGTTGCTCACATCTAATCACTGACATGACTGGATGAGCTATCCTGTTGCCAAGTCTTTCAAAATATCAGTCATGTGTGACAGCAGTCACCCCCTGTCTGATGCTCTGGCTTTTCCTTTATACTTACCGTATTTTCCGGACTATAAGGCGCACCTAAAAACCTCAAATTTTCTCAAAAGCCGACAGTGCACTTTATAGTCCAGTGCGCCCTATATATGGACCAAATTCCGTCCCGTGGGTCAAATGCGGCCCGTGTCTAAATTTAAACTGACTTGAAGCATTGTGTCATAAAATCAATCATAAGTGGCCCACTGAAGACTATGAATCATGAATCAAAAAGACTATGGATCATTATTTTGTGATTATGAAGTAATTTGTTGCGTCTGAAGTTGAAGTAAAAAAGATGAAATGGAGAATGATTTGATTTGGATTAAAAATCTGACATGAAGCAAGCTGGCCTGTTTATTGCAGTCACAAACACCAATATCACCCTTCTTATTCACACAATAATAACAACAATAAAACAAACTTAGTACATCTAATAAAAATTTCATTCAACTTTCATAAAATTGTTAATTTGTTATTATTTTAATCTTTAACTTTTCTGGTAGTGCGATTGACAACAGATTCTCATTTGCAATATCAACCGATCTGCAAAGCATATAGTAAAGGATATAGTTACATACTTACAAGTTCATTCACAATGGTAATGGTTCGTGGAACGTCGGTGCGAATGGTCGGCACCTATACAGGACTGTCTCAGAAAATTAATGCATTAATGGTGCGCCTTATAGTCCGGTGCGCCTTATATATGGACAAAGTTTTAAAATGGACCATTTATTGAAGGTGCGCCTTATAGTCCGGTGCGCCTTATAGTCCGGAAAATACGGTAATTCGGCCTAAAAAAGCTACTGCTTATCAAAGGCAGCAAACTTACAGTACGAAGCGCAATTAGACCTCAACAGCTATTAAAGCTCAATTGCAGTATCAACATAGTATTTATGCACATTCTGCTGTGGATCATTCAGATGATAAGGACCCTCCTTAGAGATTGGCCCAAATGGCTTAATTTGGGCTTTTCAGACTCACTCATAGTTAGCTGTGCTTGTGCCTTGGGTGCTCCCCCTTTTTATGCTGCTTAGCTGTGCACTATCTCAACTTGAGATCAGATCACGCCAACAAAGAGTCAGCGTTCATATCGACAAATAGATCCAGAGGTCAACAGGGGGTGGTGTTCAAGCTCAGAGTTGTCGAGTCAGGCCAGAATGCCTAATCAGTGCCAAGTTTTATGATGTTGTAGGTCCATTGCTAGCGCCATCTCTGAGTGTGTGGCATTGTGGAAGACATTCAGATGGTTAAGATGGAATTCCCTGATTGTTATTGAGAGCTGAACCCAACCGGTCCTGAAGCGATCACTATCGGGCGGCGCTCCTTGAAGCACGCAGCTATTCATTAAAGATGTTTATCGCACAAGGCTGAGGTGAGAGAAAGGTTTTCCAGGGCAAATCGCTCGGTCGCATCTAAGGCAGGTCAGGTTGACAACAATCTACGGCGTAGATTGTTGTCGACCTGGCCTGCGTAGATTCTACGTGATCTTTATTCGCTGGCATCGTTTTGGCTTTTCGCAAATTTACATATTTCAGCACGTATGCAAGCGTACAGAAACGAGTTCCTGAACAAAAAGATAAATACCTCAGCATGCAACCGGAGGTGAAGGCAACGCTGCAGGAATTAGACACTCTTAACTACCTTTGGGACTAAGTGTAGCGTGAGGCCGCTATTATCTCGATGAATGTTACCTCATATTTCATTTCACATGAGAGCTGATTGGCAGATTTTACATCTAAGCCTGCGTTTTGTCAGTGTGATTTTGTTCAATCTTGTCTTGGTTGGTCACGTTTATGCTTGCGTAGGCTGTGTCCTTTAATCACATATTTGTTTTGCTTCTTACTGTTATGACTTCCTTCATTAAAATGCCCATATGTGCTCACCTCACATTGCACCAGGAAGTGTGCAGAACAAGGAAGAGCAAATTTTAAAACATTGTTTTCCTTACATGTGCTGCAGAACAAGGAAGAGCAAATTTAAATATACATGTGCTGAAGGTAACATACATCAAATTTTTGAAGCTGCTTGTCACAGATGAGGGTCACAGATGAGCTCTAGCCAATCACAGCTGACTTTGGAAAGGAGGTGGAACACAAGTCATCAGTTACAATCTAATTCGCACCTCTGGACTATTTTGAATCTTGAATTAAATTTAAGATGAACATGGATGTTTTTGGAACATGAGAGAAAGTCCAGATTTTTACCCGAAACCTCAAAACTCTGAGTCTTCGTAGTGATTTAGTGATTATTTTCACCAAAAGTCATTAATTGCATAAGTGGTTACGGTTTGAATCACATGTTTTTGGTGTGTTTGATTGTTTGAGATATTTGCTGCCTAGGAGTCCCCAGCCTGCCATTAATCTTACTGTGGCTCCACGTGACACAGTGGATTATCAACTAAAACTTTCAGCCACTTGAGATGGCTACTGATGTTTAGGCTTTCAAGAAGAAGAAAGAGGAAGCAACAATTCTTCTGGAGGAAAAAAAAAAGGAGATGTGTGTAACCTAAGCATTGTGGAAACCCTCAGCAGCCTGTAGCATTATCTGGACAAACTAATATTTACTCCAAGACAGAGTAAACACACTCATTGACTCAGGCTTTATTCAGTGCTTTGGCATTGTTGATGGATTAACTGAAATGTTGAAATCTAACTTCAAATCTTCCTCTCCATTTTGATCAAAAGGTTTGCCTTTTCGGGAAGGCATCGGTCACTTAAAAAGGAATTACTGCAAAGTTGGCAACAAATAACATGAACCCCCAGGAATGAAAATTAAGCCAGAGTTGTGCTCAAACATCACTGATCAGCTGCTTCACTGTCATTGCACACATTATCATGATTGCAAACCTCCCACAAGGGTGGAAAAAAAACGGACAAGCGCCTGTTTCTCCTTTTTATAAGCCATGTTCAGAGGACTGAGAGATTTGCTGCAGTTTGAACATGAAAAAGGCAAAATAACGAGTTGGCTTAAAGTGCAACCACAGTGTGGTGAATCTGTGTTTGGGTCAGGTCTGCTTTGAATAAAAACTGATTTGCCTTCCCCCCTAAATTTAGTCTCCAAAATTACACACTCTTAAGAACATGGTAGGAATGTACACGGCTTAAAGGTCCTCCTTCTCACCAATGTGTAATGAGAAACTTCTTGTCCATGAGGCCCGTCAACAAGGCAAACACCTGCAATGATGTGACCGGGGGACTTCCTTCAGTTCCGTATCAACACCCAATTGATAAATTAGAATGTGCTGACATTACATTTTTTTTTCTCAGTGGCTTTGGTAGATTTGTCAGATAAGTGAAACACAAGTGACCACATAGTGATAACAACTAGATTTGATTAGATTCATGTCTTATCTGAGAAATAAACCAACTGAAAAAAATATAAAAATGCAATCTTATATACACTTTTCATTTTCTTGTAAATATGAAATTAGATGACATTTTAATTTTGGAAAATTTAGTGAGGAAATTGTAATATTCAAATGATCACTACTAACATTATTTTCAATGTTTTCTGATGCAATTTTATTTTTAAAATTTCTCAAACATGGACCCGAATCAACCGGAAATCCTGAGTCAAGCATGCCTGTTTGTTTTCCCCCTGCATGTGTGAGGCAGATGACGTTGCGTTTCACTTATGAAGTAGCTGAAACTTTGTTAACTTAGTAATGGATACGGACACATCCTCCTCATTATTGAGCCACTGAGAGCAGGAAGACAAGAAAGCACTTCCTCTTTCATCCTGACACTCACCTTTTGTCTGTGTGAGTTACTGATGTTGTCAGTGGGGGAAGCTTTTCGTTGCCATTTCCCATGTCACTTCAGAATCTCAAAACTATTTCACTTATGTTTGAGAACAACATTTTATATTATGTGTATTTTATTAGTGGTACTTACACTCACTGGGGCGCATTGGATCGTTACAGAGTCCGATCTAGGCCAAAATGACAAGATCAAGTCGGATTGTTTTTATTTGAACAGTCCAATCCAATCCAATCCATAAACCCAATTTATATTATGTTTTTCAACAAAATGATCTGGCTTACAATTGCCCTACATCATCTGCAAGGGAAGCATTTAGAGTTTACCTGACAATGTAATGCCTGGACCCCAGCGACTCTATTATATTATTTTACGTACTGCTCTTGGAAGGCCCTGAATTCCCACTTTCATACCACAACTAATGCCCGATTACAAACAATTCTACCTATGCAAAGTCTAGTAAAATGACAAATCAAAGTAAACTTCATTCAAGCGCACAGCTAATCTGCACTTTATGGTAGACTTGCACTTGGCATGAAAATAAAGTCCTTAAACACAATGACTCTGCTCTTATGAATGACAGAAATTGTTTTTCCACCTTACCCCCATTTTAAACCATTCTGTTCAGTACATGCCATGTCTAACTAGCTTTTTTTAAAAAATCTGTCCCAATACACTGTTTGAATACTGATGAGTTGGGATTTAGTTCAGTGGACCCTGAAATACTCATGGTTCTACATCTGAGTAATAGTAATAATGAGGTTTGGTTAATAAATATAAAATACAGAACTTTATTTTTGCGTATTTGTACTCACAAGGGCATACGCATAACAGATGACTTGCTAGTGCAAGAGTGTAAGTGTGAGTACTTTCCAATATACCGTATTTTCCAGACTATAAGGCATACCTAAAAACTTAAAATTTTCTCAAAAGCCGACAGTGCGCCTTATAGTCCGGTGGGCCTTATATATGGACCAAATTCCTAAATTTAAACTGGCCCGAAGCATTGTGTCATGAAATCAATCATAAGTGGCCCGCTGAAGACTATGAATCATGAATCAAAAAGACTATGGATCATTATTTTGTGATTATAAAGTAATTTGTTGCGTCTGAAGTTGAAATAAAAAAGATTAAATGGAGAATGATTTGATTTAGATTAAAAATCTGACATGATGCATGAATGGTGCGCCTTATAGTCCGGTGCGCCTTATATAAGGGCACAGTTTTAAAATGGGCCCTTCGTTGAAGGTGCACCTTATAGTCCAGTGCGCCTTATAGTCCGGGAAATACGGTACTCTTCTCTGAGAGTTAAGCTGTCAAGTATTTTCATGTAGTCGTGATGTCATAAGTGCAGCTGCGCTCCCTTCCAGTGCAGCGGTTATATCGGACCCTTCATTCACTTTCTAGTCATGTTTTCGCCATGCCAAATTAGCAGCCAGCCTTTGGGTCAATGCTGTGTGTGAGCGTTGAGATGGGAGAACGCCTCTGCTTCACAACTGACTGCACACTGTCGTCTTCAAAGCATGAGAGCAGATCCCGGCTCTCATGAAGAAGCCAAACAAAAATATTGGCTGTTTGACTCTGATTATATTGTCAATGTGGGGAAAGGCAGAAAGTCTTATACATGTTTTACTGCATCCCGGATATTTCTAAAGTCAATAGGTCATGTAAGTTTGTGTTTATTTAGACTTGGGCTTGTCCAACGTACCTTAAAATATGAGAGTTGATGTGGGCTGGCTGCTCCGTCTGGTACTTGTTGTCACAACCAGTTAACGTGTGGCGGCAGCAGGGCACGGTGGAAAGCTTGATTAATGACCTGCACGGTTGTTTACTTTTTACCTTTTGTTGCATTATCTCTTCAACTCACGACATCGTGATACAATTCCTCGCTGATCCTGTTGAGTGCATGAAGTATTGAACCGAAAACAGGTTAGGCAAGCATCTTTTCGGTTGATTATGAAATTTCGAAACTTCTTTTTATGCTCGATTGAAATGCCGTTCGTGGGAAAGTCACAATATATTCATTTTATTAATGAGACTGTTTTGACCGATTTAATTTTAATTTTATATATTTGACATCAGAATGTCAACAGCGACACATTGCTTTTGACTTTCATTGATGAACTATTTGTGTCTTTTAAACAACACATACTTTATGGACTGTTATGTAAAGCCAAATAGTGGGGAAAAAGGGAATAAAAAAAATATCACCTGTTAATCACATATTAATGGACACACATTAGTGCTTGTAATCCAAATACTATTCAAATATTGAATTAATTTCTTTTCCATAGCAGAAATATATCTAGAATTTACTCATTTGTTGAGTTCAACTGTGTTTCACACATGACTTTACTTCTTATATTGTAAGACACAGTTGAGTTGCATATTTGTGAGGCGTCATCATCTTATTAACACTTAATAAGAATTTGAGCCAGTTACTAGCACTAACATGGAGTAATACACTGTTTCAGAAAACTTTAAATAAGTTACAGATGGGCATTTTGGCAGAAACATAATATCAGCATAGGTTCTTGTTGTGCAAACTAAAAATGCTCCAAACAAGGGCTGCGTTTGATTGTGATTAAATGACTTTAATATTTACAATACATGTTAGTTTTACAGCCTAATGCGTTTGTTCATTTTATGACTATTTTGCTGGGTCTCCCAAAGATGAAAAACAGAACCGGAACCTCTTGAGATCAAATGTAAAATGACACGTTTCCATTTGGAAAGTCAAATGTCATCATGTCGCGTCTCGGCCCGTTTTGGCCCACTCAAGCATCCGGTCGATGTGGTGAGCTGGCGGTGCAAGTAGGAACATGGTGAAGACACATTTATCATCCTGCAGACTCCAGAGCTGTAACACTGCCTGCTCGGAATTGTTGGGGATAGTCAGTCGGAGGGAGAAAAAAAAAAGAGAGAAAGAAAAGTAAACAGCAGATGGATTGCATAGTAGACATTTTCTTGAATGTACAAGAAATTAATCAAAAGATATTGATCACTTCTAACGTCATCATTGGTCATGTATACATTGTACAAGACATCATGGATAGCGATGGTAATAATTTGTTAACTTATTCGCAGCTGCACGTATTAATGTAACGTATTCCTCCCCGCGGTCTGTCACAACTTGAAGCCGCCAACAATGAGCAGAAGTGAACTTGTCAAATATTACACTCTGCTTGACAAGACTAGACCGTACACTGTTATCGGACATGTTTGCATGCACTGTCGCCATGGTAAATCCATTTATTTGAAACGTTAGACGTGAGAGAGAAGTGCTGACACACGTCGTTTTTGTAAGCCATTGAGATGCTAGGCCAACTCTTTCTCTATTCCAAGATATATCTCACCTGACGTAGCTGTCCCGAGATGATCTCTGCTTAACTTAAAACAATGCCAAGAGAAGTTTGCCACACCCTCTACGGTAAAAGAGCGCAGTGAGTTTTATATTGTGGAATTTTTTTAACTAAATGATCTGTATGGTACATGTCATGGATCATTTGAGTTTGATTTGAAGGTCCGTACTTGCTTTTTTGGAGAGCCCCTGTCATCTTTTGATGGCTGCTCGGAGAATTTGTGTGCGGTCAGTTTTAAAATCCCTTCCAATTACAGACTTTGGTCAAACAACAGATTGAAGCTCCAACGTTCAAACGGTCAAAGATTAAACTTGTGCTTGTTTTAAGATATCTTTTAATTTTCTATAGTGCTTGCCTTCATCCGGGTGAGCTGGAAGATGGCCGCCAATCAAGCAACCATTTATACCTATGAGCAATTTAGGGTGCTCAGTGAACCTATTAGACATGTTTTTGGAATGTGGGAGGAAACTGGAGGACCCACAGAAAACCCACGCACACTCGGGGTGAACACTGGAGTTAAGATTTGAAGAGCTCAACTCTGAGCGACTGGGACCCACGGCAACAAAATTTTAAAGATTTTTTTTTTTTTTTTTAATCCATGTGATGTCCCAGTAGCTTGTAATGAATGAAAACTGGAAGATTGTACTCCTCTGAATCTTTCCACTGAAAAGGGAAATAATTTAAAATCTATGTCATGAGAATCCCAAGAGTGTGTTCTTTCCAGACATACTAAATTTGGTTTAATTTATGAGTCAAAGATATGATAAATAATTTTAAGTTTTCAGATATTGAAAACTGATTTTCCTAACAGTTTACTTTTGAAAACTTAGGTAGGTTACATTTCATCATACCTCCATCAATTTGGCTTAGATTTACAGATTTCATTAAATTCTGTTCTTCCCTCACATTCCATTTCATTTTTGGAGACATATGTCTGCTTTTCTATACCAGACACTCTATATATACTTAAAAGAATGTAAAATATAAATAATAAAATCAATAAATCTATAAAACACACAAGCACGTATGCATTCGCTCACGCACATACATGCACGCACTCAGGCACGCACATGCACACACACATACGCAAGCACACACACACACACAATGTAATGCAGTGTAGTTATAGACTACTGCAAACTACAATTTAAATGTTTGTTAAATCAATACTTTTTTCAAAATCAATAAAGTCAATATGCCATTTAGACCAATCTTTGTCAAGGGAGACATTTTCATACAGCTTTTCCATATTGAATCCCTAGATTGTGCAGACGGACACAATTTTACGTCCAGAATAATCGAGATAATTATTTTGGCACTGACGTGAGGGTGTACACGATATTACAGAGGCACAATGTTTCTGTGCTCTGAAAAGAGGAGGAAACACCAATCCAAACGGCCCACCTGCTGTCCACCCAACACAGAGAACACAGTGGGGGGTATCACAAGCGCCCCTGATTGATGATCATAGGTCCCGTAGGAAGTAACCCCGCCACCATGAAGGAGTGTTTTCTGAACCCCAAGTGGTATCCGGGAAAACATGAACGACTTCAGTCAGGGAGCATGTGCATGCTCATCAGCCGTGCTAATGTTTGGACTTTGTGAGTCTCGTGGGGCTTTACTGCAAAAATGGGAGGAAAGGAATCAGGGGCAACAAAACACAGCACAGGGAGGACCCCCAAATCTTACAACCTGCCATAAAATTGGAACAGTGGGACATTTCCTTGAGCGGCCTGACCAGAACTATTCATACAAATAGTAAGCGGGGGAAAATATGATTAAATAATGAAGCCTCATAATTCAGAGCTCATATTGTGTGGCACCAGCTTACAATGTTATGACCTAATATTATATAAACACTCGAAATATTGTTTTGTCATTTGATATCTAATAGTTACATGATCATTTCACTTTATAGATGTTGTTTCTGTTGAATAACACACACACACGCACACACACACACACGCGCGCACACACACTCACACACACTAAATGATATTCCTATAATGAGTATTGTCTGGTAAATCAATAATTAATTATGGATCAAAAATAAATTCAAGATGAACACAGACCAGTAGCTTCATAAAGCATTGTTTTTACAAATAGTCATACATCTTCTTATTTTCACCAAACGATTATGTTATAGAACAAGAAACAAGGATTGATGAGTGTTGTTTTTTTCTAAACGTGTTTGTTGGAAGGTAACTGAATGTATATCTATCCATTCATTTGCAGGTCTTGTCCTCATTAGGGTCACGTGAGAGTTGGAGCCTCTCCCAGCTGAATTGAAACCAGAGGAGAGGTACAGCCTTGACTGGTTGCCAGTCAATTACAGGGAAAACCGCGACGAATGACAATTCACACTCACATTGACATCTACATAATTTAAAGTTGACAGTCAACCCAATATCCAATTTTTTGGAACATGCGAGGAAGAGAACCTACACATTCGGAGAAGATGCAAACTCCACAAGGAGGACCTGAGAGGCAGACATACCATAACTACTATTATACTGAGCTGCCACCGATTGTTTACTGTATATATAGTACAAATATAAATTGAAAAATCCTGCAGTATATATACATTGGCTCATGTATTAAAAAAAACAAAGGTGACTCTTCATGACTTCCAAAGTGCTTCTTTCTGCATTACCTGAAACATCTTTATGTAACACCCTGATTCATTTCACAAGAACGATGACAAAACTGATGATGACTTGACCAACTACATTCTTTCCTGACCGCACAGTCCTCTTTTAATTCACAATCTTGCATGTTTGTTTGCAGAAGACAATGACAACACCTCAGTTCAGGTGTAAGGGTCAACTGAATGTCACAAGTACAATAGTGGCTTTAAGGTAAAGGTGTTTGGTAGCAGTCAAGCAGATGACAGTTAAAGTGAGTCATGTTTTAATCATTTTGGATTTTTTATCATAGTTAGTTTTTATTTGTTTTGACTGGCTTTGTTTTGCTTTGGCTTTTATGAGTTTTAGTTTTACTATTTTACTATTAGGAGTATTTGTTGACTATAAAGTTTTAAAAAAGGTCACTAAATATCATGTAAAGTAAATTACATTTTTGAAATAAATATTTGACCTTGCTTCCATACCAAAATAAATACATTTAAATACATTTAATGAAACCTGAAAGCTCACATGCGATATTAATTGACCAAGACAACAAACATTTTTCAGTAATTATAGTTTTCTAACGTAAGATTTCAGTTAGATTTTTTTTCCAGAAGCATTTTTACTATAGTAACAACAATTCTGTCTCATTAGTTTTCCGTACCTATATAACTTTGCTCGGTGCACACTAATAATGCTTTTGGGACATAAGCTGCTTTCCATCAAATATTTTCAGCCTTTTCAAAAACATTTCAAAGGCACCGAGAAGACTCTATTAACTACAAATGACATTGGCATATAGAAACGTGCATAACTTAGCAGTGACATCAGACAACAAGCCCTCATAAATTGGTCAGGGAGTCTATTAAAAACTTCTGAGAAGACCACAGAGCAAACATGGCAGTTTAGTAGGAAGGAGTTATGAGGAAAATGCTTATAATTTATTTTCTGAAACTTGGAGAGGCTTCGTAGAAGTAGATCTGCTGTACTTGCAGCAACCACACACAACTTGCGCCATCACCCCATAGATTTGCATCATGGCAGCCTTCATTACCAGTAAGATAACATCAGTGAAGGCGCCCAGACTGTACACAACTCTCTGGAAAGGTGGGGTGGTTACACCTGAGTGCTCCTCCAGCTAAGCACCCATTTAATAACCAACAAATATTATAATTCCAGGAAACTCTCAAATTAGGCCCTACTCTGAGACTAGGCCTAGGTAAGATCTGCAGGCCATTAGAAGCAGAGAAGTGCAAGACCTGATGAAAAACAGCCCACCAAAAATAATTCAAGGCTCCAGCCAGAAAATGTTTTACAGCTCCAAATAGCATGACTCTTCCTTTTTTGAGAGTTTTTGAGAGTATCCCTTTATGTTTATTGATCATATAATAAGCTGTGTAAAAAACGTTTATATTTTTAATACTATCTTTAATGTTAAAATGAAATTGTTCAAATATATTTATAATTAAAGCTTTGGCAAATATTCAATATTTTTTCCTGACTGCAGAATGGAGTTGAAAGCACGAATGAAAACACGTTTAACGGCTTTTTTTTCTTATCAATGATGATCTGGACATGCAAAACTTTTTTTTCTCTTTTTAATGACAAAATAGTTGTACTTTGCGGAGCACCGATGCATCCATCCATGCAAGCTTACATTCATAAGGCCATTAAAGCCTGTTTTGGCTTTACTGCATCCACAAAATGAAGAGAAGCCCATGTTTGTTTGGGTTCAGACTTACTGGAGTTGAAATGAGTTCAGTTAAATCTGATTAGGAAGCTGGTAAAAGTCCCGGTTATGATGATGAGGTAGGGAGACTGAGTCCATGCACACTGTTCAAGTCTTCATGCTGCTGCTGCTTGCTCAGCGGACTGGGAGGTTTTCTTTCTCCTGAAATTAAAGAAATAAAGTAGATACTGTGAATATGTTTAATTTATTGTAGATCCACATTTTTATCCCGTAGGTTAATGTACCAAAGAGGCCTGTAGGGGCTCTTGGTGTGATATGCTTTACAAAGTAAAATACACTTTAGGATAAATACAGTCAATTGTAATTTTATTGATTTTTGACTGATGCAGTAAGAAAGGTATAGGCTTATTAATTATATAAGTTAAAATATTATTATTTATGTCTGATAGTATAGCATACAAGTACATATAGCACCTTTCTACAACAACCCAAGCAATAATCATATCAATAATCATAGTGTTAAATGAATAGCTCTCTGCTGGTGTGATTCAAATCTGAGATTAATTATTATTATAATAGTTTGTGAAAGCACAAATTGATAAAAAAGAATGCAGCTGTACCATAAAAAAATGGCCAATGGAGGCATTAATTTAGATTGGCGAATTGCCATGTGGCTGAGCATTATAAGATTTGGTGGCTGGAATAGTCATTATGCAGCATGTGGTATTTTCATTTAAATACGGCACCACTATTCATGTACCTTCTCGGGCGTGGTGCTTGAAGGCCATCGGAGAGTGGATCTCCCCCGCGTGCATGCTCATCCCGCTCCCCGGGTGAGACAAAGCCGGGCTCTGGGGCTGCCAGTGGTGGTGACCCGGCCCCACGTAGCCGCCCGCTGGGCTACTGTACACCCCATACTGGTTTGTGGGGGAGTATGCACACGCTGAGACATAACCGGACAGTGTGGAGGTCGGCTGTGGAATATACACAGAAGAAAAAATGGATTGCCTGTAATAGGATTGGAGTTGAATGGAGCCCCTCTGCAAGAGATAGGCTAAATATGACAAGAAATTATTCATAAAAATGCTGTTTGTATTAAATGCATTTCTACCTGTGCGTATTTTATATCAGCATCAATGGTTGATTTATCGATGCCGTTGACTGAGTGAGCTGCAGGGAAAGCTGCTCGATTGACGCTGCTCCACTCCTCCATTTTGGTTGGATATCCCTCCGTCCCAGCAATGGCTGATTTCAAAAAAAGGAGAAAAAGAAAAAATGGGGAAAAGTAAGAATACATTTTTCCAAAAAAAAAAAAAAACCTAAATGGTAAGATTTTTCATTAATCCTGTACATGACGTGCATCACAAATCTAATCTAGTATAATCTGGAAACAGATTCTAAAAACGTATAGCGTTATTACTGTAAGCAAAAAATATATATAATCTGGTAATTTTATGTACTATTAATAAATGATGGTTAATAATGATTACAATAAATAAATAAAACTGCATTTGATTAATTCATTATTTGTAGTCCAAAATATATTTAAGTGAATTATTTGTTTAATATTTTAACGCGCAAACATTCGTTAACGCAAATATGTCCATTTTGAAAGCGTAAAAAAACACGAATGACTTTAAAGGTCAAGAGAAAAAGTCTATAACGAGCAGTTGGGGGATTAGAATGGATCGAGCTGGTGAGGAAGGTGTTTGCACACACGTCATGCGTGAAAAGGCCCATTGAAAGTGGCCTAATGGACACATTGTCCTGCGGCCGAACAGGTTGTGCAGAAAGAAAAAAAATGCACCGCGGGAGGTGTTGCGCTCACCTGCGGGGTCCATGAAGGCTCGGAACCCGAGGATGTTGCTGACGGTGTGTGCAGAGGGCCAGCCGGCCCTGGAGATGCTCAAGTGTCCCGCCGTCACCGGCACCCCAGCTGGGGAGCCCATCTTGGTGGCAGCGGGTGACATGGTGTTGGGGTAGGAGTAAGGATAAATGGGGTTGTAAGGGAGGCCGGCCTGAGCCGAGGCTTGCTTGCCGCTCTCATACTGGCTGGGCTGGGACAGATTCCCGATCTTGTTGCGTAAAATCCTGCTGATGGAGCTCACCGAGGGCACGTTGTACTTATCGCACACGCCGTCTGCTAAGAGTCTGTCTCGGATCTCCCACGCAAAGATCCCGGGGTCGTTCTGTTTATATTCCCTGATGTTTTTCACCACGTTGGGCGTCGTGACGCGAGGTTTGCTCCCACCGATTGCGCCCGGTAAAATGGAGCCAGTCTCGTTGTACCGCGCCAGAATCTTGCTCACGCAGCCATGCGAGACGCGCAACTGCCGGCTTATGTCGCAGGGTCTGATCCCCAACTGGGCCAGCTCCACGATTCTCAGCCGAATGGCGTTGGGCAGGGGTCTTCCATTTACGAACACACCGCCCAGTTGGTTCACCTCTCCATAGGTTTGCTCTGCACCACAAACGCATAAGGAATTCAGAAAAAACATTCGAATAGCCTTGCACAGATTATTTTTGTGTCAATAAAAATGCTTGCAACGAGTGCAGTGGATGTTTTAAAGCACCTCCAACTGTCTTGTTCATTAAAAAATTGTGTTCATAAAATATTGGCATTGGCACTCTAGATCATAGAAGATAAATTTAAAAAACGTATTTTTTTTCCCATTTCAATTATAAAGACGATGCATTTTAAGCAGTGCTGGCATAATTGCAGCTTTCTTAACTCGACAAAAATGCACATATATTACGCGCATGGTGAGCAGTGTTTGGAGGGGAATTGTGACTTTTTACGCAGGCGTGGTGAGCGCGGACACGCTTCCCATCAGCTTCAAACCAACCAAGCGTACAGTAAATAAGATGCAGCCTTACCCATTTGCCTCTTTACGTTCCGTAATGTTTGGAAGTACACGAACCCTCTTCAGATGGCGGCAGCGTGAACGCACACAATAAAGTGGAACAAAAAAATAGTCCACTTAAATGTCCCTGAGTTGCAGCACGCGATGTTCTTCTGTCGCCTTTCAGACGCATGCAATAAAGGTGGCCGCCAAAGGTGATCTTCATCCGATAAAAGCAAATTGAAGTTATCCCGGGAAGTCCGGACTTTGCTGGAATTAATTTGACGCGTCCTCTCCACGTCAATCGTAGCTGCTCTACGCAGAGGTTGTGCTTCGGTTTCATTGGTTGCCCAAAGCTGTGCAAAGCTGTCAGCCAATACAAACCTCATCCGGTTGGAGCTGTGCAGCCTCCTGGAGTATTTTGCATAGGGGAAGTGGCAGAAAGGGGAAACGTTTCATCCAACATGCAGCCTCCTGGTAAGAACTCCAATCATATATATATATATATACACACACACTATATATGCATACGCAGGAATTACAGAGTGCATCAAATGTATTGAAGAAAAACAAAAACGACGACAAAAAAAGTCGGAGTTGCAATTTCGACATGTAAAGCAGCTTTTTTTAAGTGCTACCAAATGTCTAAAAGCTAAAACGGAAAAGAATGTATCAACAATGCTTGTCGAAAGTATACATTATACGTATGTAAGCCATAATACGATTGAGATAATATCAATACATTGATGCATATTGTTTCCATTTTGTGTTGCAATTGGCATGCAATTAAAAATGTAGATACATGAAACAGATTGACAACTTGGACATGTATGTGCAACTATTCATTGGATGTTTTCATGATATTGCTGATCAGTTATAACTCAATAATTTTATTTATGTATTTATTTATTTTATCGTTCATTCATTCATTAATCAATTCATTCATTCATATGACACTCGTGAGGATGAAGCGTTTTGGAAGACATTTATTTATTTATTTTATTTTTTGTATGTATGTATGTATGTATGTATGTATGTATGTATGTATGTATGTATGTATGTATGTATGTATGAATTTATTTATTTATTTATTTTGCTTTGCTCCCCAGATAATAAGTCGACATGCTGAGGCTTGGGGCTGCAGAGTTTTACAATAGGAAAGAGCCACAGCAACAAACCCGAGTGGCCTCGTGTAATCGATAACGCTATACATTTCCCACTTTTCCAGACTAGGGGTTGTCAGAGCGGATTCCACAGACGTGCATTATCACAGCATGTTTGCAGACCGTCCACGCTAGGGAAACGGTTATATGCTCGCAAAATGGGTCTTGTAAAACCTTACAGTCGACCTCAAGGTAACAAGGTGGAGCACCCTAACCCCCTCCATACCTCCAAGCACTAAGCACCGCCACCACCACCACCATCATCGTCGTCGTCGCGTCGTCGTCACTGGAGCACATGGAATCCCGTTATGCTTATGCACTATTGTTTGTGTCACGAGACACGCAAGAGAACACACGCTGTATCTTTGGAATTGCTCCCAAAATTAAGTGCAAGTCATCTGAAGTCGTGTGTGTTAATCTCGTTGTCATGCAGGACTCCTCCAGCTGGACATCAGAAGAATTGCATATGTTTGCTTTCTGGCTGTGTTAAGGTCGGTACGCCGTTTACATGTTTAAAAAATTATAATGATTTTATTGTAAACATGTATTGAGCTATAATATATACATAGTTCAAGCGAGAGTGCGAGCGTATTTTTTTTCATTATAAAAATACATCTTTATATTTATTATGAATAAAAATATAATTAAACTACCGAATTTTGAAAATATATTCTATTATTAATTATTCTTGTCACAATGTTCAAAAGGCAGTATTTCCATCAGAATTGTTTTTTTTTATATTATCATAAGCAAAATGATCTTCAAATTCTATATTTTAATAATGTAAAATGTTGCCTAAATGTTTATTGTTTACTAGGTGTTTTATTTCATGAATTAATATTTTTAAATAGGTGTTTAGATGAAAAAACACGTTATCATCTGGCGTGATGGCGCAATTTTGGTTTTAATGATGTGCGTGGCCTTGCATGGTTTTAATGATTTCAAATTTGAATAAAACATGTACGGTGACATAAATAAGCAGATGGGAATTTTTATTTAGCGACATTACATTTACCACTTATCGTGCATGTGAATACATTCACTTTGATGACTGTACATACATGAACTTTTGAAATACAAGCCGCAAATCTAAATATAATATCCGAAACTAAATTAAATAAAGACCGGTTCCGCTTGGCAGTTTAAATAATAGTTATTGAACACTGCACCAATACCTTTCGCCCAAAACACTTGAACAATTTCCTTTTATGTTGAATGATGTTGTGCTAAAAGAAATCTCACATAAAACGAAAGAAAAGTCCTTTTTTCACAACCACCAAAATATATTTTTTTTAACGTCGACCGCAAAATGGAAACCGCGTGAATGTCACTTTACTTATTCAACAAAACCGAATTAAAAACATTAGAATGGAACCGGTTCAGAAAATGGATAGATCGTATTTTGTAGCGTTTTAATGAAAAAAGAGGGCAGCAACATTACTGATCATTTAATTAAACGGCTCCCTTTTGTTAAAAAAAATGTAGAGCGAGATTCTAGATAAGTTAATAGTAATTAAAAGTTTCACAAAATGTTTTAATTTTTGGTTTTTGATGTCCCGCGACCCCCGTGGAGACAAGCGGTATAGAAAATGGATGGATGAATGGGTTTTTGATGTGAGGATATTATGAGTGTATAATCAATAAACATAAAACATAAATAAAAAATAGGTGTTTGCTGAACAAACTTGGTCACCACCTGACACCAGCAAGGTGCAATAATTCCCCCACCCTTCCCTCCCAAACCCCCTCAGTAAATATTGGTGTTGGTTTAGTGTGTCATCCAAGGATTCCTTTCTTGAATGTATTTCGTCTTTAAATACCCATTAAGTTATATTTTATTTTGTGTATGTGAGTGATATCCCCCCCCCCCCCCCCCCCTCCCAGTGAGCTAGAAATATTACCTGGACGATGTGCTTTATATACATTAAAACACTGACTTTTCAAATCAGATTTGCCTCAGAATTTAATTGTTTAAATATGAACAACAGAACATTTCAGAACGTAGCCTTGCTCATATTTCGGAGTAAGCCCAACCAATTTACTGCAATGCAGCCCCCCCTTACTTCAGTTTAACCGTCATGTATTCAAGGTGATGATATCTGCTTTTGAGTTTTTGCTAAAATGGAGGCTGGGGGACAGCAAGCTGACTTCTTTTATAGGCCCAAGCACCACTCTGGGCTGTCGAACACGCCTAATGAGGGCGTGCAGCGGTGCCATGTGAGACATGCCAGCTTTTACCACGCTGGGTAATTGCTTGTGACCTTCAATAAACACGTCTCATATGTCTTCATATGTTCTCAGCATTTACGTCTAATTGTTACATTACGTTCTGTTTACACAATCTGGGACTTTTGTCATTTATACAGGAAAGAATTAAGTCATAGTTAAGTAGGAGATGTTTACACTTTCTTTTTTATTTGCTCTTCTACCTGAACACAATTTACTTGGAGGCAAGAGTGTTTCCTGTTAATGCCACATCATATTTTATTCACCTTTCCTCTTGTGCCACTAAACCAACTCAAAAGCAGTTTTATCCTGTTTAGCCTCCAATCGTTCTTCTTTATTGGTTATTTGTGTTACATAACATTTGCTACTTTGGCACTTTAGAGACAAATCTGACTTTGATTTAATTGGTAATGTACTATCACAATGCTATTTATTTATTACTTTCATTTTTTTAATATATTTTTTTCATTTCTGTTGCTTCTTAGCATTCACATGCTGTGCTTCCTCATGGCCCCAAAAGTGATGTTAACTTGCACTGCAAAACTGCAGGAAGAACAGGTGTGGTGTCCCCATTTGTTTTTAGATGTGTTATCCTAAACAGATAAAGGAGAACTTGCACTACCACAATACGTTACAATCAGGTCAGGGCAGTAATTGTCACAGTTGGTCCAGAACAGTGTATGTGTTTGTTTTCAGAAAACAAAGATAGCAGCCAAGATACGGAAAAATAACTTCATGAGGATTTGATTTAAAAATTCTATTTTAGTCCAAAATTGAATTTTTTTTTCCACCACAAGATGAGCGTCGGTAGTAACTTTTGCTAAAACACAAAGGTGTCAGTAGCTAGAATACCATGCAACAAAAGGATAATAATTTTCTGGCATTTTGAAATAAGCTGTATTACTTTCATAACATTCATTAATTGAATATAGTGATCATTAATCTGCAAATGTCTTGAAGGCCTACATATAGCACTTTGAAAGTACTTCTATATTTAATATCATTAATACGAGTGCACAGTGCTTCTCATGCAAGAGCCATGTTGGAAAATAATAAAATGTTGACAATAACAATAATGTCAATGCTACTTCAGAGATCTGACACAGTATGTGTGGTGTTGTACAGTGTCTATTATAACTTAATTGTTTACCATTCAGTGTTGTGCGATGTTTATTTTAATTTTATATTCCAAGCTATTTAATGCTATTTCAGTCCATTGTTTCCTCATTCATATTGACGTCAGCAATCAAACTGATGTTGAAGTTCGTTGGATATTTCTTTTTTGCAAACTATGGTTCTATGGAAGGGTGGTTTTGGGTGGGTCGAGCAGCTACATGGTGAATCAAGATAATGGCACTTGCTCTTTTTTTTTCCCAGCTCAAGCCTCTTGTCTAAACATGGCAAACGAAAAACGCCCAAACCTGATTTTCAAACTGCAGTTAGCAATCCATCCTATGTTCTCAACAGAATTTAATTGAACTGTTCAAATTGTTGTGACTTACTCAAATGAGAACCACTAATGCAGTTATCGCAACATAGATTGATTTGTATTGAACAAAATAACAATCTTATCTTTATAAACTGTTTTTGATGTTGTTATCGAAACCAGATTGTTTCGTTGAAGAACTTTAGAGGGAATTGTACAGGTTATAATAAAAAAAAGATGGTGAATGCACGGTGGGAAACATTGTCTTCAGCTGGTTGAAGTCGAAAGTTTGTAATAGTTATGTGCACATTTGAGTCCGTCTATAGTTGTCTGTTGTTAGCTTGTGCAACTTTGCTGGTCTGTTACCAATTAGTGGAGGAACCTAATTACTTTGGGAGCACTTCAGACTTCATCTACAGCTGCTGCTGATTCATGCGTGTTCTGCTTGGATATCAGCCCCAGACTTAAAAATTGTGGGTCACACATGGTTGTTGACATAAGCCTTGTACACAATCTTCATTTCACGTCTGCTCTGATGTTTAACATTAACTTTTGACTTTCAGCTCCGTAGCTTTTTCCTTATTTACGCATTGTGCCGTCCTTCAGGTGAAATCTTTCTCCATCTTCGGTTTCACGACTCAAATGCAGCTTTGACACATCTAATAACAGGCTTGCCTTCATTTATCCACTTTAAACTGAAAATGCAAATTGTGTGTCATGAATTGCTACAAGACTATGCCTTTAAGAATCCTGAATCCATTATGGAGAATCTGGAAAGGGCTATTCAAGGCCTTCTATCAGAGGCAGTGTGATATTGTTTTCCGCCAAACCAGAAATCAAGGACTTGGAAAAATCTTCTTTATGTCAGGAATAGGGGTAATGTATTTGCTCTGACAGCTGCTGCTTTTAAGATTAATAGCCTTATGAAAACCGGGTGTCTTCTTCCCAAAACCAGGCCCTTTATCATTCAGTGAGACCTCCTCACAGAACCAAAATTAAAGTCACAACACAGGGGAACTGTGTGTTTGTGTGCGCGCAGACCTTGGTTGCCAAATATCATGTCTTTTTTCATCAAAACTGAATTAACTCAGTCCTGCTCTCTTATAGTCCGTTTTAGACTTTCTACTTTTTCAAGTCATGTATTTGTCAATGTTGATCTTGGAGTCAGGGCCAGTGGAGGTCACCCAGGAATCAAGTGAGCAGGATCTGGATGTGAAGGCATCTCAAATGAATCTTTCTGCAGCATAACGAGACAAGTGTTTTTGCTTCCAACTTGGTGGCAGGATGGTTTTCTGGACAAAGTTGACAGTGGCACAAGACACAAAGCAACATCCATAAAAGCAGGCTTGGATGTGGCTGGTGAGGAAGAACTTGAGCCACCAAACACTATTTACGATGACCCAAAACAAAGACAAAAATTCATCTGAGACCAACTGCAGGATTTTTTTTTTCTTCATAATTTCCACTTCCAGTATTGGTATTTCCTAAGTCTCAAAACGAAATAATAGTCATCATGACTTCTCTCCTGGTGGCCCACAGAGATCTGGCCTTGTACTATGACCTCACTGAACCACATGCTCATAAATACGCTCCCTTATTTCTACCCTTGTGTGCTTGCCAGTTAGGGCGAGAAGTGGGTTTGTTTTGGGTGTCCTGTGTATATTCCCGCAATAGCCGTGCTTTCAGGACGTCCTGAATCACACACACTCTGTATTCCTTGCCTGTGGTCACCTGTCATGGAGGTATTCTGCTGAAAGCTGTATAACCGGAGTCCAGCGTCCGCATAATGGACACTTGTTTGTCCTGCCGCTGATGGTTTAATTAACTCTATCTCCGTCCTCTGTGAATTGTAATGCTGTCCACATTCAACAGAGCCACACCTGTAAATGGACCTTTAAGCGCACATGTGTAGGTGCCTAATGTCAGAACCTCAGCCCACATGGTTATTTTTTGGTCAAATGTGGAGACGTTGTCTTTCAACTCGTGAAAAATTACTATTTATTTTACGGTTAGCGCATATTTCAGGAATCCCTCGTTTCTCTCATCGGCATGCCGGCGTTTAGCAAGAATAAGTTCATGCCTTTTAAAAACTAATGAAGCAGCTTGGCTACATTTGATATGTTGGGAGCATTTCAAGCTGACAGTCAGTGCGAGGTAAAGATCAGTTCACTTTTCTATAGGGGGAGCTGAGCTCACTCATCCTGGTGGTGAAATGTCTGACATGTTTGCACTGAGTTAGGACAGACAGGTCTGCAACCAAGTCCGGACTTGTAGGCCAAGAAAAAGCCCCTCAATGCTCCCCCGTTTTTCCAAGGAGGCGAGTCCACCCCCCACCACCTCCCAAGGGTGACAGCTTCCTTCGTTCGTGCGGCCATCACCTATATAGTATTAATTGACGTCCATTGTCTATTGTTTTCACAGAGACTGTTGCTCATTTAAATCAATGCACAAGGAAGAAGCACGGTGAAATGAAAAACATTGTTCGCCATCACAAATGACAGAAGAGAAGAGGGGAAGTGAACTAAGGTTGAATAGAAAGCTTTAAATGAATGACTCAAAAATTTTATGTTTCACCACTTATTGAGCCAAAGTAAAAATCATCTTCATATTATTAAAAAAAATGATGTGAATAGAATAAGTTGAAAATGGATGGATGGATATTATGTTATATGGAAATATATTTCATTTTATTTATGAATTTAGAGTTAGGATTAGCAACAGGTGGAATTTTATTTCTGAAACGTCATAGTTAAATTTCGATGTATTGTAAAAACTGTATTGTGAAAGCTTTTATTGGTCAAACCTAAAAACAAAAAATGAAAATAGCTCAAAAATCTGATGTGCTAGAAAAAAGGGGAAAAATCAATCAGCTTAAAAAAATAAATAAATATGATAGATATAATAATAATAGTAATAATATAAAAATAATAATAATAGTAATCTATTGAATAAATTGTGGTTATAAATTTCATTTTTAATGTATATTTTTTTCCATGTAGGTATTTCACGTGAAATGTATTTTGATCATATTTTATCTGAAAGCACATCATCACAAAATGCCATATTTGAATTAAAACATGTATTACTGAAAGTTATTCTTCCTTATTTTATTCTATTTTTCCAATTTTTATTGTATTTTACTTTAACCATTACCACCTACTGTCAGCCATATCAATATTTGTACATTGCAGTTGTTTTGGTTTTGTGAAAAACCTGATGTTGAATATAATAACCAGATAATCAAAGTGATTGAGTTCTTCTTTCATTATCCTTAATAATCAATATTGGCTGCGACCGGTTGCATAAATTCTACCTGCTGTATTGTGACCAAATTCAGGAACCTGATACATTGAAGAAGATTAGGTAGCAAACGCTCTCTAGTGGCCATTGTATGTATGAACAAAGCCACGTACAAAATGTATTGCCAAGAACTGTGGTGTTGGAATTTAGTTCATGAAAAGATGCCAGGAACTACATAATTCCTCCTTTCAACTAAAAGGTGCCAAGAACACATGATTTATTATGATTTACTCGTAAGACTGAGAACCCATGTTCTTTGTGAGTGTTGCGATCATAATTAAAGATAAGCCATTGTGATATTATTTTTCCGAAGAAAAAAATTTTCAATGCCATTGACTGATTTCCCTGCAGGCCCATATCAAGTCTACAGGTAAATATGGGTCCTGACAACTTCCTTCAATGCTTGAAGTATAATAAAATGTCAAGGAGAGGGTAAATAGAGGGTATGTTTTTTTCATCGTTATTATTTTTTAAATATATTTTAAATTCATTACCTCAGCGTCAATATGAGCAATGAGTAAATGATGAAGGGGGGCAGTGCTATTTGGGGGGCCACACAGAACCATACACTTCCTTTTTATTATTATTATTACTTTTTTTTTAGGAGCTCATCTTGGTGTCAAAGATCATGTGCACTGTAATCTGATTCTCTCGAACTTGCAATGATTTGCAGCAAATGTGACAGGAGTGTTCAAGTATGCATTTCACATTAAAAGCCCCTCAACATGTCAGATTAACAAATTGGCACTGTCTTGTTTTCTGAATGCTTCGTTTTCTTTTTCTTTCAACATAACTGAGCTCTCTGTGTTTTGAGTTCATGTTATTGTGGTGTCTATGACAACCAAGCCGCAGTTTTTCGTTTTGCAAATGTCTTTGTATCCTTAATCTAGCTAGGAAACATTCAGAATTCATTTTTGACTGTTGTGTAAGTATAGGGGGATCAAAATAAAATTGTAACGTGTCTCATCCCAAAATTTCATTTGCGTGAAGTTTATATTAATATTTTGAGAATTTTTTTCAAAATTTGATCTACATTGGTATGATTTCATCAATGTTGAATGTTTATGATTTGAATAATGCTCATCAATCAGGTCCAGTGTCACCACAGTACCATGCTAAGTTAGCACATAACAATATAATTGTGGCTATATTTATTCATACCACACAGGCCTGTTGTAAAGATAACTCACCTATGAGAGCACATCATGATTTCCTAGGAATATTGTGAATATGTGAACACTAGCGCATATTTAGACAAAGTATTGCATATTGATATTTATCTGTTTTTACCACGTTAAAACATTGTTGATACACGTTTATAAGAAATAGTTTTCAGTGTCTTCACATTGACGTTTATAAGAAATAGTTTTCAGTGTCTTCACATTGACAGTATCATTTCAGAAGTAGTGCTCAGTTTCAAAAAGTTCGGTAATACCTGTTGTAAAATGTCTAATTGAAAATATTGAAATAGACGAAAAAGAATTCTTTGGATATAAAGGTTAGAATGGATGTGTGACTGTCTACTTGCCTTGAATGACTCATACTAAGCCGCACTTGCCCCTTTCTCCTTTACTGAACTTGAACCCAAACAAGTACTAGCAAGTCCTGGAAGACAGGTTTGATGGGCTACTGTTAATAGTTTTCTTTTCTTTTCTGTACTCACACATCCAGCTGGCTTCAAGATTGGAGACGATAACCAGCCACCACCACCCCCCACCACAAAAATGCTCGGACTGACTTCTTTTTAAATTTACTACCATGTTTTATTAAAATGAGCAGTACCTAATGTGACATACTTTAAAAAAAAAAAGGGACATCTCACTTTTTGTTGGAATTTAGCATTGATTTTCTGGATATGGACCAACAGATCATTGTTTTGTTCTTCATCTTTCAGCCCTGTGGGTCATATCAAGTTCTCAGCAGCGAGAATGCTGACACTGTGATAGCATCAACAAGATGGTGCAAAGTGATGACAAGTCTGCAGAATCAGCCTGCCTGACAAGGCGAGAGGTCACGGGTGATTGAGAACACGTAGTTTGCAAGTCATGCCATCATCATTAAGAAATGAACTGAGGATTTCTTACTTCAGACACTGGATGATTTATTAATTTGTACAGGAATTTTAAAATATTTTCGTTTCAATTTGGACGTTACGGTTTTAAGTGTAAGCATTGTTTTTCAATTTTAATACTTCCCAGCCTCTTGACATCTACAGGGACATAACAATATTGAACTATTCTTTATTTTAGTGTCAAAACAATAAGCGGGTGCATACGTGAATTCTGCAGCCTGACTACCAGAACAAAGTGGGTAACCAAGCAAACTCTCTTTTGGAGACATTTATATGTAAACATGTTCAGTCTGCAGGTGGAAATATGGGCCGTTGGTAAATAAATAATCATAACCTGTATACTGGGGGTCATTGGGCAAATGTTAAACTTGGACGTGATCACAAAATCTGAATGAAAACATTCTTGGGCGCATGACAGTCCTCTCTAACAAATGCTTGACTATTTTAACACAACTGAAAATGGTTGAAAGTTGGACTTTACGACAAAGAAACAAGAATTTAGTACATAACCTTGTATTGAGCCAATTAAAGGTAAAAGTTAAAAAAAAAAAACTCAGTAAATTGAATTGGACCGGATATCCTGTTTTTTGTTGTTGTGCGAACACAATGTTGCCATAAATAAATCATACTTTGAATTTTAAGGCAAAAAACTGCTATTTGCCTACCTGAAACATACAAAGAACACCCAGCAGATGGCAGTATAGGCTTGCAGAACTAAATGTCCTCATGTGCCATCATCTGGTATTTTTTTCCTGCGCTAGATGAACTTTAAAATAGGCCACCAGGTGTCAGTCTATACCAATGTGTTCAGAGGACACGTTCCCACAATCAATTTGTTCGGATCATGCAGAATGAAGAACACTGCAGACATTTTTGGATCGTTTATCAATATTACTCTTTACTTTTAATATTGTTCTTGCCCTTAAGTTAGGCAGTGTTTACCTTTTTACACAGTTTGTTGTGTGAATGACTTTTTTGTCCAAGCTAATTCCTATTAACAACAAAGATTTATTTTTTTTGCGTTAAATGAGCAACACAAAACATAAACAATGCGTGTCATTCTTTTATATGCGGTAGCCATTTGCAATTTGTTGTTTTTAAATAGTGATTGACAGTAATGTAAGGAGTACTGATATTTTTGCCTATAGTTTGAATAATATAATACACTATGACTGGTATACATTTGATATACCTGCGTCAGCTCATGAGGTGTTTATATAAGATTTGTAAAAGAAAAAAACTGCAGTTTTTACACAGCCCAGAGAGTTTTCCTTGAAAAGTATTGTTGCATCATTCAACCTATAAGGATGATTTTCTAACTGCATATTCTTAATTGTCTTATCAAATTAAGTGTCCGATAGGATTGTGATTTTACAAAAAAGAAACACACGTTTTGCTTTAATACCTCCTCCAGCAAGTCTTTTTATCTGACTTTACCTCAGTAGGGATCATATCACCATTACACATCTGCACAGAGCTGCAGCAAATAGTTGAAAAGACACTTCTGATTAATGTGACACTATAAAAAATATATATATCATTGACAGAAAGGTTCACATTGCTCATGGGGTTCATGGGTATCGGCTCCCTTTTCTTCCCATCCTTCATCCGCTCCACCCGGTCCCCTCCACCATGAAAGTCGAACAAATGTGCTGACATTGATCCTGTCTCCGCGCCCGGCCTAATTTCATTCCAGCCCGAGAGAGACGGCAATCTCCAAAGATCTTGACAGACAATTGTATTTACTATTTTCTTTTCACCAGCCAATAAAGGGTGAGCAGTTATTGCATCAGATTATATGAAAAACCGTTTAATGATTCCAATTTATAACTCTAGACTGAGTAATGATACGGCTAAGAGCTGACAGGCCATGATAAATGAAGCCTCATATAAAACATATTTAGTGTGAAGAATTGCTGGAGATGAATTGCACAGTGATACAAACTCATGATAAAGAATAGTAAGAGGCACTAGAAGACTTGATAATGTGCTATTCATTTTCAAGTGATTTTGCTGGTTAATAAAAGAGCACAAATTAAAAATATATTTATTGTAGAAAGATGGCTGCCTGGTGAGCCACTATTGAAGTGCTAGACCTTTTTTTGAATTGAAACCTGGCTTGTTATACTTGCTGACAATGCATTTCCTTTCATTTGGTCTTTTTTGTCCACTCATTTTCATTACCTTCCAGTCTGAGCTAATTTGGGAATTATTATAATTATTATTTGCACACTTGAAAAACCACGATGCAGAACCTCATTTGAGATCTCCAGTAAATTTCTCAGCCAACTCAAACCATTGAAAACCATTTTCGTACTAACAGCCCTGTCTTTTGTCTGCAGAATCTGTTCTACCACAAGCCTCCAGTATCATTTATATTTATACATGTTTGGATGCAATTGCAGCTTTACACCTATTGCACCCTTTGGCCTTTTTTTTTGTTATATTGTTGAAGGTTTAAGAGATCTTGTGGAGTTGTTAAGGAAACGTGATCGTTAGCAAACGAGGCTATAGGCTGACATTCTGTTTGAGATATTGAGAGGCAGGTTCTTGCAATGCCGTAGGGTTAATGGATCAATTGCTTTGGCTCTAACTGCATGCTTTGAATATTTTTTTGTGGGGGGGTAGTTCAAGAATGAAATTAGAAATATGGTAAATCCATGTATTGCAATTACATCTGCAAATAAATATAAATTCATAATTACGAATATAATAAACAAAATATGGATGAATGGTATGAATATCATTAAGGCTAGCTGGTTTACTAACTGTGTACTGTGCAGTGATCAACCAGTCAGAAGAAGTTGACTTGCTGACGTCACTCTAACCCACGGGTGTCAAACTCATTTTTTTCACGGGCTGTATTGTAGTCATAGCTTCTTTCGGAAGGCCATTATGACTGTCAACCCAAATAAATGGATGAGCACCTCATATTATATACAGTAAAAGCGACAAAACAAACTGACAAATAACTTGTTTTCAAATCAGACGAGTAAAAACTGGTCAAATATTTAAAAAAAAGATATTATCAAAAGTGAAGACAATTTGCAATTCTAGTAATGACACACAAATTTGATGCACAATTTGTCTTCGCGGGCCACATAAAATGATGTGGCGGGCCGTATCTGGCCCCCGGGCCTTGAGTTTGACACCTGTGCTCTAACCCATTTCGTAAACGCCAAGTTTCTGAAAACAAACAGTCATTGTTAGTATGTGTGTGCTAGGCCAGCACACCTGATTCAGAAGGCCCTGGGCGGATTACACTAACATAGCAACTCATATCTGAAATCTAATTGGATGAAAAATAAAATTTCTAAACACTTCTGGAAGCTGTATGTGTAGCCAAGATGAAATTTTGCTGTAAAAGTTGGTCAGCAGTTCTGATAGTTTAAGAAATATACCTTTTTGATGCTTTATAAATGTTTACAGACTTTTATAATGACATGGCAAACTAGTTAAAACAGACACTGTTTGGGGTGTCTAAATTTTTGGTAAAAAAAAATTCTGTTTCTGCAACAAATAAAATTTGGTGTAAGGGTAGGTCACACTTGTTTAGTTTTGTTTTCATTCTACATTATGTAATGTACATTGACTTTTGCCAAGTGCAATATATGCAATTTAAAGAACACTTTTAAATCACAATTTTGCATTTGCAGTCATTGGAAAACAATAGATCCTCAGGTGGCTTGTAAGACAGACATACTGTATATGGAGCACTTGAGAGCTCCGCACCTCCTTTTTGTTCTCCAGGGTGATGTGCTTGGAGTGCAAGGGCAGCACCCTCAGCCATCCCCGCATCCATCCCAGTTTTCAAGCCTAAATTAGAATAATAAAAGTGCATCACTGATGAGGAAATGTAAATGAGGAGAGACAATACGGCCTTCATTTAACGGTGACGAGTGCATGGAGAGGGAGGCAAATTATCAGAGGGTCACGTCGATGCCTGGAGCGCACACGAAACCGAGACTATCGTTTTTGCTTTTATATAGCTAGAGAAGGGTCAGAGGATGGTGAGATGAAGCCCATCAGAATAAGTGACCCCGATGTCTGTTTAGGAGAGCTACATCAAAAAAAAGGGCTTGAGCAGCCCGTTGTTCTGTATGAGCACGTACTTTAACACGGATTGACATAGACCTCACACTTATCAAGCCATATTGCTTAAAGCACCACTTAGGTTCATGCTAACACCATTGCTACGAAAATGGTTGACTGGTAAGGGCGAGTGAGTTTATTCTTCACTAATCTTTCAATGCCTTACTTTGCAAACTGATATCGTTTGACTCAAAAGGTTTTGACATTGCATGGACTTCTTTCAGTGCATTGTGTCAAAATGTGTACAAAATACTTTTTACTGTGGTGTCACAAAATACATTACAATGAATTTGTGAGATACTGAGAGATGTGGTAAGAGTCGTACCGCATGAGAGGCTTCCAACACCACAGTTTTGTATCTCTCAACAGATCCTCAAGATGTAGCTCATCCGTGATTGCCTGATAGTTCCGGACACAGAGAAGGCTGAGCTTCGACCTCCCATACACAGCCTGGCAACACTCAATGACCTCATCCCTCCGCCTCCCACCCATCATGGGAAAAGGATGAAGGAAAACAATGCGGTCTTTTTCTCTGCCACCTTAATATCTAAAGCATAAACCCACAAACATCATTTCTGTCCATTTAAGGAATAATAACCTACATTCATTATAGACATTTTCATCATATTAAAAAGATTTATTACCGTGTCAGTGCTGTTTTTTTTTTTATGAATGGGGGGCATAAAACACGCAGAAACAATACACATTGTATTTCCCAAGTTGTTATTTAGGCGTGTTAAACCCTCCATACTCAGGCCTCCCACCCAGAACCTTATTTCTCGTCCAAGACCTCAGGCAACGGTGAACAAGGGCCATCTGAATGGCCCTAGACTGGCCTTTGTGTGGCCCTACTGCAGTGTCTCTTTATTTACACAGTCTGTAATGCTGTATGTTTTCTTTCCCTTAATTGCGTTGGCCTTTGGTGGCCTCTGGTCAATCAATACCATCTCGCCAATGACATCAGCACCTCTATTCAGCCTGTTTGGCCTTGCCAGGTGATGGTGCCGCTTCGTGTGAGAAACTAACTAGCTTTCTTTTTTTTTCTCCCATCACTGAGCTCACAAGGTACCGTGTACTGCCGTGACAACAACATGTAAATTATTGATAGAAAAGACTACAGACTACACGAATCAGAACACTTTGACTCAAATCTATACGTTTGGTATCTCTGTATTTTAATTTCTCCACAAAACTATACATTTTGGCTGTATACTTGCAGCGACAATTTGAGGTTGGTACTTTGAGAACAACTATGGCCTATTGTACAAATCAAGGTCCTTAAAGTTGTTTGGGAGGTTGAGTCAGGTCCTTTCATCAAGCATCAGTCTTCTTGATGATTGAGCAAAATGTTACCTTTTGTACCATGCCATTAAACCTACCTTATCTGTCTAGCTAGCCTTCCGTATCTCCTCCAACCTGCTTACCATCTATCTACTTATCAAATGATGCACGTTTTCAGGCAGCGCTCTTAAATAGAGTGTCTGCCTTTCCTGTACACTCACTCAGCAGTGAAAATGGTGGTGAAGTCTTCTTGATGCGGCAATCAGTGTCGGCAAAACAATTTTGCTGACCTTTGACACGGGAGATGAGCATGGGAGAGAGCGAGTTGACATGCACGCAACCGCTAGCCTGGCCGTGTGCGAGAGCGCAAGCACATTCATCATAAGAGCTCCCTCTCCTGTGTCCAATTCAGCGGTGATTCTCTAGTGCACCACCATGGCAATGTTTAGTCAGAGCAGGACATAATTAGCTTTTTGTGTACTTTAATAAGGAGACATCCGAGTGTTCAGATGACAAGGGCACACACACTACAAAACTCCCGTGCTGTGATATTATCCCCTCCATTCGATGTAATTAAAACATAAATGATGAAATGCCGCTAACTAAAGCAACTGCTATGCAAATTTGAGGATCTAGTGAGTTGAAGAACACTTTTTTTTTTTTTTTTATGCCAAATGGGTATCATTTAAAGTTGACCTTTGGAAATGTTATTTTGAATGCAATGCGATGGCGCTGTTTAATTTGAAGAGGTGCTTATCTCAAAGTCAACATCTTACTTCTGTTTTCCTGACGCACACTCAGTCACCATATATTAGGCAGTAGCCTGGCAACCACAAGAGTTGGGCTGTAGCAAATGGATATGTTTGCAATATGCCAGGCCTGGCGTGCTCCTTACTGCTGACCCTGCCTGCCATTTTGTTTCGGTCCTGTGAAGGTGTCACTGATAAACGTTACCTTGTCTCAGCAGGTGTGCCTGGATGGAGGGCCCCGGCGCACGGAGGAGGTCACCAACCCCACAGTGTTTCCCCCTTTTATTTGAATAATGGGCCATTAGGACAGCTGGATGTCCGACGTTAAAGTAGCCGTATGTGTCTCTTAGATAAAAGACATAATTATCTGAAAGGGAGGATGTGTTTGTACACACAGTTTTCCTCAGAATTGGCACATAGTTTCACCTCTAGATGGCGACAGAGAGCGACTGAGGAAGGGACAGCTCGACCATGACACTCAATAACATTTACTGGAAAATTTGTGGTAAGCTATAATCAAGTCGAGAACAGTCAAAAGAATGAATTTAAAAAAAATATGTTGCATTGTTGTAGTAAAATCACAACTTTGCCTCGTTCCTACCGTTAGGAATTTGCTATAATAGTGCAAAGTGAGGGATTGCCTCATTCTTACCATTAGGAATTTGCTAGAATAATGCAAAGCAGGAAAGTGTAAACCTTCAGCTTGCTTTGGTGTTCTTTTTTAACAGCATTGTGGATGCTTTTCTACCACACAGGTGTAGTTTAAGAGCGACTTTCCATTCAATTAATTGAAATGTGGATAGGACATTTCAAGTGTTATTTATCCAATCCAAAATGGATGCCAATTAAAGATGAGTTCTTTATCATTTATTTGCCCTTGAGGGTTTTATGCCACTGCTATCACCTTATAAAAGCATCCTTTTAACGCAAATAATAGCAGCCCATTTTCATGACCTCCTCTAATGTATTTTCATCCATCGTCATTGCCTGGAAAAAAGTTTTCACCTCAGCACAAAACATGTTAATTGCCAACACGGGCCTGGTATAAAGAAAATATCTCCACGCTGATTATCTAAATATGTCGACAACCCATCTGCAGGAAGCCATTGAAATCACTAAATTGTGTATTCTCCTTGTCGTCTTTCAATTTGAATGCATTCTTAATCAAAAGGCTTCAGAAATGTGCAGATGGGTAATCCTTGTGTCTGCAAGGAGCAGCCTGGTTCAAGGTGAATGTTTCACACCCCGAAGCCCTCGTGTTTTGCCTCCATTGTGTGGTTTTGGTTCATATCCTCATGGGTTGCTCACCGCACCCAAATGGAAAATTTTCTGGAACACATAAGCAACTACCCCAAACACAATCTCCAGTCTGACTTTGAAAATGATAATAAAATTCTTCCAAGAACAACATAGTATGTCAACAGTGATGTTAGCGATTCAACTTTTCTCGTCAAACTAATTGAGGCATTTAATTTATAATCGCGGACCGAATTGCTCTCCGGATTGATATGTGTTGTTCGGAAGAAATTCCCAAGCACTGAATGAAGATTTCTTTTAAAGAATCAAAAGTTGAAGGCTTTGAGCGTAATTTTTTTTTACGAAAACACTTTATGAAAAAAAGTTTGGTACTTTCAAGCTGACCTGTAAAAATGATTATATAGGTACAGAATATTTAATGTTAAGATTGCAACCACAAGCAAAAAAAAGAAAGAATGTCATATCAACAGACAAGTTGTGTATGGTAGTATTATTTTAGGATTTTAAATGTTATAATTTAGGATTTTAAATGTTATGATTGCAACCACTAGCAAAAAAGAAAGAAAGTCATATCAACACACAAGTTATGTATGGTAGTATTATTTTAGGATTTTAAATGTAGCACATATTTTTCATTAATTTTACAAACATTTTTTGTTCTTTTTTTTTTTAAGAACATTAAAGTCCTTGAGAAATTGCTGTTCTAATCTTGCCCATGCACTGCTATTCAAATACATCGTATTCTTTCCTGCTACATTTTATTTTGGCCCTTTACTGAAGGTTAAAGTCGATATCTTAGCAAAGCTTTCAAATCTTTGCCTGAAGACGTTCTGTGAAGACAAGACAAGGCCAAACTCTGCCCATCTTGCAATAACCCATCCTTGACTCATGCTATGATTTATTGTTTTAAGACGGCAGAAATCTCGGGAGACCAAAGCAAGCTAACTGTTGCAACCTGTATTTCTGAAGTTCCCTTTTCATTGACTCGCTGTAAAATCAATTCAAGTCACCGCGTCGACATCTCTCGGCTACCTTGAGAGACCGCCACTGCGCCTCCATTGTCGACGTGCCTCTCTCCACTTCCATCTCTTATTCACCACACGATTTGCTTCTCTACCAGTTTTAAAAACCTCTCCAATCGAGATTGTTGAGGAGGTCGTAGCTGTGATTTGATACCGCTACTCTACGTTCACCTTGGGAGACAGCTATTGTCCACTGTGTTGAAGCTGACCCTGTGAGGTGACCTTCTTGATTGATTTTAATGCTACTTCCAAAGCTATTAAACAAGAACGCTTCAATGATAGTCCCTGCCTAACAGTTAATTTGTAGCTTTTATGTGAGAACCATGTGCCCAGTTTTTCTTTCTTTCTTTACTTATGGTACGTAAGTTAAGAAAGAAAAAAAACTTAATATACTAAACATGATCGTAGCATTGCCTCAGTCAAGAGAAATTTATTTATTAATGTATCACTTCTGTCAGGTGCTTAGAGAAGGAGATTTTTTGTATCGATAGAGAGCGCCATAGAATAGTAATGAAATAATAGTCAAGTAGGGACTGAGTGACTTTATTATATGAACAAAATGCTAACAGGAAATGAACCTGACAGTTATCAAGTTGGTTCCCATTTGCAGCAATATCTACTTCTATTCATTTGTTAGCATTTTTCAGGTCACACTCAAACTCTCGATTGTAGTCAATCCCAATGGTGTGTGATGGGGGTGAGGTCAAGGCTGTTGAGTGCTTCTGCTTCTTTAGCAAACCCATCCAATGGTAGGACTGACTGATATAACTAATAGCTATTGATGCGGTGTGAGAATTATCTGAGAAAATCGAAAAATTGTGCCAACTGAGTGATTGGGAAGCGCTGAGTCTCATGTATGAATCGGTGAAACCAAACTATGGTGTGTACCAGACCCTTATTATATTATATTATATTATATTATATTATATTATATTATATTATATTATATTATATTATATTATATTATATTATATTATATTATATTATATTATATTATATTATATTATATTATATTATATTATATTATATTATATTATAAAAAAGTACTACTTTAAAATGTTCTAAGAATAATGGTCGAGTCCAGGGGTCACCAACATGGACTCCAAGAACCACCTAAGTAGTCAGCGGGCCTGTTTTAAAAGTACCTCACCAGTGATGGGACATTGTGATTTTCAAGTAATGTTGTAGAAGTGATCATTTGAAAATGTAAACAATGGCAGACATTGTAGCAATAAAGTTACATATTAAGTAAGTTTGAAAATGTCCTCATTATTATTCAATGTATAATTACTTAATTCCTGGCTGCTGGATTTGTAATCTTGCTTTCCAAATATCAATCAAAATACATTAAAATACACAGTATAATATGATATACAGAAACTTTTGGTGGTAAGTAAGGTCTCAGTTCTTGTTGGTTACAAAACATTCTGCAGTAATTTTAAGGCAATCCTTTTTACACGTTTCTTGGCTGCCGCTCTGAAACTCAAAGCGTCAACTCCCTCCAAAGGTTTTCTTTTGAGTTGGCGTCTTGTGATTGACTCAGCCACTCTTTAACCTTATTATGGACATATAATTTAGGTCAGTGTCAGATGACTCAACTTTCGTGTTCTTGCTGAGCAAAGGATGTTTTCATCTGAGATTTTACAGTGCATGTCTCCATTCAAAGCAGCAATATCGGCCAGTAACCTTCAGAGACAAAAAATGCCCGGAAAATGTATTCAACTCCATGTATGACAGGGGTGATGATGTTCTCTGGGTCATACTTAGAACTTTACATCTTCCAACCCAGAGGGCAGAATTCTGATTGAGTAGTCAGTAATCAAACACTATTTCACTCAACATTTTATAACTTTTCTATTGTGTATGGAATGCCTTTTTCATAATAGTCAGTCAATTACCGTAGTGAATTTTAAAAACACATGAACATTTGTTTGTTTATTTATTTATTTATTTATTTATTTATTTATTTATTTATTTATTTATTTATTTATTTATTTATTTATTTAGGCAGAGGTCTGCACTCTTTAATTTTGTATTTATTAGTTTATTTATTAGTTTATTACAAGGATGATCAGGTTGTACATGCATGCCTTGTGCTAAAAAAGAGAAATATGAGTTAAAAGATGGTTATGTCAAGTGCAAAACTCATATACTAAATAAAATCATTTGGTTAGGGTTAGTTTCTTGAGTCTACTGAAGCGATTCCATTTTAAAGTTCATGTCACTTTGAGACAGCTCATTCCATCTCTATCAATTTCACCTCTCCAGCTTATAACGGTTCAAAAATGTTAAGATCTACATACTCTAGAGGTCCTTGCATTCACAACACGAATGTTATGTAAGCCATGCAAATACTCAAATGATGTGAAGCATTTCTTAGCCAACAGCTCATCTCCTCTGCGATGCTCTTGAAAGACTAAAAGCGTTCATTCTCACACTCTAAGCGTTCGCATTTGAGAAGAAAAATCGCTAAAGCTTTCATACAAATAGCACCGGCTATCAGCGTGTTTAAGGCTCCAGCACACAAGTGAGCCCTCAGGTTTAATTAAACTTTGTAAAAAGTGTATCATCCATGAAAACCTGTGCCAGTTTCCTTGAGAAGCTCTCCCACTTTCTTCTCGAGTGGTCGATACATTAAAACTTGAACTGATTGATTTCAGAAAGCCGTGCCACCGGTGTCCTCACGCAGCCATTAACAACATTTGAAGTATGGTCATCATCGAGCTTAAGGCCGGGGATTGATAATAGCTTGACCGACGGGGCCTATCTTACCCATCCCTTTTCAGGAGGTCTTGTATTTAACACCCAGAGCACTTGTGGCGAATCTCAAACAACACAAGAGTATTCTCAGAGCGGCTGAGTGGGAAGCTTCTTTCTCATTGGTGTGAACCCCATGAATACATTCCATTTCTAACTAACTACTCTGCCATAATGTGGAATTTCAAACGAGGTATGAGGCCAATTTATTTATTTGTATTCTCCGGGTCTTGGCGACACCCTTGAACACAGCGATGGCTGGGAGGATAATCTCACTCTTTCATCAACAAAGTGGTGCTGCACAAAACCGCATCAGCCATGTATTCACTATTGATTGATGGTCACTCCTGCAACACCAGGCAACGCTGTTATTATCATGCACGGATTCCAGGCTCCCCACAATAAAATCATTGTCGTGATTTAGCTTCTACACCCCCAAAGGTGTCATAATAGCACGGCCGATGTTTGCCTTGTATGGCTTTCTTCCTCGACAATTAGCCGTGTCCTCTTGTGAGCTTCTATACATGCAGGGGTGGATGTTGTGTATGCTAAAATTAAAGTGCAGAAAGGCAGTTAGATGCAATTCGTAAATTTGACAATTTAACTTGAATTTGAATGTGGCCACCATTTTAAGTGTCTTTTATGAACCCCAAATAAATTGCGGCTGTTCTATTAGGCTTTTTTTACATTTTTGTAGTCCAATCTAGAGCGCAAGTCAAGCTGTATTGCTTCTACAACTTGTTTTTCTTCAAGGGTATCAGTCAGGATAAGGATACAAAAGAATTTCTAAGTAAGTAATTTCCAGGTGGAAAAGTAACATTACCAAGAACTGAGCAATGAGAGAAGCAACAAGCTTTGAAGCAAACTAAAATAGCAAAGTCACTTTTATAAACTTTAACTTCAGTTAAAATAAAGAAAATATACAATTTGTTATATTTAAAGCCATCTGATGAACTTTCTTTTCTACCTTTAACCAACATGAAAACATTGCAATGTATCAATATGCAAGACTTTATTTTTATGGCTCTCTGCAAGTGTTTACATTTCCAAATGTACCCTGCAACAACATTCCTGAGAAATCACAACATCGCATCACTTGGTAATCAAGTTTGAAAACAGCCCCGTGGACGCCATATTTATATCCTTCTGCATCAGTGCAGATCCATACACAGTTTTAGTCATGACTATCAAGGTTAGACTGTAGTCAACCACATTGATTATTTATATTTTCATCATTATGAAACTTTATGCTTTAATAATACATGAAGTTTTCAAAAACAAATTTTTTTTTGCATTGTTTGTCATTGTTGTGGATGTTCATCATCATCATGATGAAGGCGATATTTTGGCAGTTTAGGCTCTTTGGCATGGGTTGATCTGTACGCTGAAAGCCAGAGTGGGTCCACAAAGGGAATTGTGAATTGGTGTGTCTGTGGGCTAGTCATCATCAATCATTGTATCAGGGTATCTAATGTAAACGCGGCTGCGTGCTGGATAACATGCCACATCTGCTCTTCTCTCAGTGTTGCTTCTTGGTTACCAAACCATTTATTAGAGAGCCCTACGTGGGGAATACTGTGAAGATCAACCTGCTACCCCCTTATCTCCTTAACTGTAACATTATTCACCAACATTATAGTCCACAACGGTTGCAGATGGCAGGAAAAGAACGGAAAGAAAACCAAAAGTGCACGCAGGGTTGATCCACGCGCTGCTGTGTTTGCGCTCCAGTCCGGTTTATGGCCCGATGAACATATGGCCAATATTTTGTCTCACGTCATAGAAGGGAAGACAAACATTGTGCAATGCAAAGGAGTTAGCGAGAGCAGAACCTCTTGGCCAGCTATGCAAACGCTCTCGGACAATACGAGAAGAGGAGCACTTGCTTTCAGGGTATATAAAGCACATCAGGCTTATCTGTGCACGCACTCCTCACTCTCATTTGGAGATATTTCATGAACCCCACACGCGCGGCCACGACTTCGCCGACCAGCCTCCCACTGGTGTACGAGGTAAGCCCACGACAAGCTTTTGTTTCGCTCATGGGCCTGCATGTGTGGAAGTGGTCGTCACGTGAGTGTGGACAGGGCACACGAGCATACTGGGTGTGCATCATAACAGAAATATATATTTTTTCCAATTACAAAAACTCACCTGCAACATGTATGACAAGATGTCAAAATACAAATATTAAATTCGGAGTGTGTCTATATTTGACTTCATAAATTGGGGTTACAATTATTAATTAGTCATTTCGAGTTGTAATTTTTTGGAAGCCGTCAGTGGGTACCCCCTGTTGTTTCCTAAAAGTACCAGTAGGGACCGCTAGAGCTCTACAGATGTCAACAGATGTTCACGTTATTGTGACACTCACGAAACAGGCTGCCTGAGAGGAGGGAGGACACGTTTCTATATGAGCGTGACAGATTGTGTTTATTTCTTTACTTGCTTGTGTGCACTGTGCACTTACACTCAATTCTAACCACGTTGACTGATTTTTGGATTCAAAGCATTTATGCGCGATACAATTGTCCCTCAAAAATGTGAGGATTTTAGCAATTCGTCCTGCATACATAAATGACAGTGCGTGTATGGCATGAAATCCACCGTTACAAATAAACTGGTGCTTTAACAACTGAAGTCATTCTCAGGGGGCATGGACGCGCCGCTTTAATCTCACCGTGACATGTTTAATTATCACACCAATAGAGACGAATAAAGGCTTTCCCTTTTGCCTGGAAGTGTTGGATTCTGCGTTTGGGTGGAGAAAAAAAAATCTTCCCTTGAGGCGCATGTCCGCAGGCCACGGCTTAGCCACACTTTAAATAAACCGCAACGGCTTTACCTGAATATTAGATGTAGTCTTTAATCATAGAAGAGGGAAATCGGGTTTGTCACATTTATCACGGGTGCCCGAGGCGGGAGTGGTCACCTTTATCAAAGCTTAACTCTCCTCCCGAGGCGGCCAAATACGCTGAATTTTGGCGATTAAAAAGAAGGGAGGACGATCAACATCATTATGGATCCTCCTGCGGCATTCTTATTTGTGCTTTCAATCGAAAGATGTATTTAATCAAGAATACAAAAAGCTTTTCTTCTGGTATAACAGAACCAATTGTGGGCATGAATTTCTAGGAAGGATTGTAATAAATTACGCGAGATGTTTGGGGAGAATCGTGCAAAAAAAAGCTTGACTGATTCACTTTTGCTGATAAAGTGAACGTGAAAAGTAACTTTTGCTCTGTTAATATATGGTAATTCTACAAATGTGCGTCTGTAGCCTATTTCGGGTCATCTGGGCTATATTCGACTGACGAAATTTTTTTAAAAATGAAATGTTCTTTTCATGTGTCGTCAGAAGGTGTTGCACAAATAAGAGGCTGATGAACTGCAGTCATGCACTTCTGTTTTGTCCCTTAAATGCCCTGGTCAATGTGTGCATCTGCAGCTTGGAGGCCTTCCTTTATCTCTCTGTCTCATACTCGCGCACATGCACACATGCGCACGCAAACGTGCACACGCACACAACGCGCACGCACACACACGCATACACACGATGCCAAAACATGTATTTATTTATTTATTTATTTATTTATTTATTTATTTATTTATTTAATCAACGTCAATTTAATCCATCAAACTGGCAAAAATATTTTAAACAATTGATTTTCAATGCAGATTAATTATGCAGCAATAATAATAATAATAATAATAATAATAATAATAATAATAATAATAATAATAATAAAAGACAACACTAGAAGAGTAGTTCAGTGAGTCAGTGTGTGTTTGAACGCGCAGTTAAAGTAAACAGGTAAACACAGCCAGATAGTCTTTCCAAGAGGATAAGTCCACTTAGCTTGCATGTGCACTTTTACCTCATCCTGCACAACCCTCACGAGACTGATCAAACATGCACCACCCCTCCACCCCCATCCCAAAAAAAGTGTCCTAGTCCAGTCTGTAGCAACTACTTTTGACACCCTCTTGTCACGGTGCCATACACACAAAAGCAAAGCTCCGTGACATGGGCCGATAAGCCTCCGTGGTCTAAACACAGTCTGATCTGGCTCAGCTCACTTTTTGGGGTTAAATGAGTAACAGTCAAATGACGCCCTGCAAGGGCCCGGTGTGCTTCCTGATGAGGTTGCAGCTGCTCTCGCGGGCCCTTCCTTGGTGCTGCCAAAATGTCTCTCTGGGTGTCTGCTGTGCGCACTGTGTCCCCTGTCACATGTCGGATTTAGCTGGGTGCAGCATTACTTGGTGGATCAGGTCAGTAACCTCTCTCTCCCTTGTTGGGGCCTAAGAACCGGCTCCGGTCTTTCCATAGAACCTGCTCAACTGAATGGAGCCTTTGTGGGATGCTGAGACGTGAGATTAATTCTACCACATTTTGTGGAAAATAGCTAAGGTCTAAAATACATAAGAATCAAATTTGTAAATAATCGAAACATAAATGATGTAGCTGAATAAATAATGCGTACACAATAAAACAAGAATACTGTCGAAATGTTATTGATTATTATATTATTGTTATTATTATTATTATTATTATTATTATTATTATTATTATTATTGTGTTAATGATCACAATATTAATGTTCAAAAAAATGTTGAAAAAAATTGAATACTGATGAATGACGCAAATAATGATGTTTGCATATAAGTAGATTGTGTGTCCAACAGTACCCGCCCATAAGTTTTCACAAGTTTCCTGTTGTGTGTGCGCGCGCGCGTGGCCGTGCGTGTGCGCGCGCCCTGGAGGACTTGCCTTAATACTGTGCAAGGATCCAGGGATTGAATGAAGAGATAGTCCATTGAAAGCAGTTGAATGCCATGACAACTAGGAACAAGCTCAGATTTATTCCAAACAGTTAGAAAGCATTGTGCGCGGGGCGTCAATCATCTATTATTTGGGGGTCCGAAATAAATGCAAAAACTGCAGCGGCACAAAAGCTTCCAACAGGAGCCGGACATTTGTCTACATTTCCCCCATTGTCTGCAGCTTAGCAATCGGTTTGTATTTGTGTTTGCCCGGGTCCGACCACCCAGGATGCGGCCGGGGACTTGGTGAAAACGTGAAACATTGTCACCCACATCACATACTGGATAGCGGGCAGAGGGAGGAGAGCGGCAGGCAAAGTCTTGAAGGAGAGAAAAATAAAGTATAAGCAACAATGATAGCGGGCTTGGAGCGCTGTAAAAGAGGCTTTATACGCACTCAAAACAAATATTAGGATATGGTGCCAAGATGAGAGTGGCACCGGATTGAACAGGTTGATTTAGTCATTTAAAAAAAAATCTGAACACTAAGGATTTTTCTTCAAGCTGCGTGGACAGGTTAATAATAGTAAATATATTAATATTGCAACGTTATTATGATTGCATTATTATTATTATTATTATTATTATTATTATTATTATTATTATTATTATTATTATTATTATTATTCAGCTAATTATATTACACAATAGGTCCATTATTTGAAACGGAATAAACAAAGCCCTGCTTCAGCCTCTTGTCCTTAAGCTCCGGCCAAAATATTGACTCAGAAGGTTTACATAAATTACCCCTACATGTTTGGACAAAACCAAACTGCGTTACAGAAACGAAAATAAGTAAAATGCTTAAAAAACGACAAATGTTTTGTTTGCGTAAGCAACTATTGCGAATATTTCGTTTAAAGTGCGCCTTCTTTAAAGAGTAACTGTGAGTCTAGCTACTTGGAGTTTCTTTGTATGTAAATAGGGAGTAGAAAAGGCCCTCCCAGTCTTTGTAATTAATTGACACGTTATACCACTCATCATACTCTGAAGCACCAATGGTAGATGCTCGGATCTCCCCAAAACCCACAATTTCACATCTGCAAACACTGTCTTCATCCACTTGACTCCTAAGACCCGCCCACACGTGGCCAACCTTTCGCGTGTTTTAATGCTTTTTCACTGCAGGTTCATGTGTGCAGACCAACCTTATATGGACGCATCGGACAAGGTAATGGCTTATTTGCCTCCTGCACCCAGCACCGGCACTGTATCCATGAGCCGCGCTTAGCACTTGAGCCACTTTGGCATCCCTCCCTGGACCCCTCGGAGACCGAACCAGAGCTACTTCGGCTGCAGGCGATGCTCGCCCACAGCAGCTCCTCTCCATAGCCTCGACTCTCCTTTCCCCTTCCCAATATCAGCTTCTCCTTCTCTCCCTGTGTGTGTCCCCCTCAAACAGCGACAGAAAGGTGCTGGTGCTGCAACTTTTTTTTTTTGTCGCCCCCCACCAGAATATGTCGTTGACCAACACAAAGACGGGCTTCTCTGTTAAGGACATTTTGGACCTTCCGGACACGAATGACGAAGAGGGATCTATCACCGGAGCGGAGGACGACACGGAGGGCTCAGAGAGCACGTCCACGACGAAAAGCACGGGAGTTTTGGTGAAAAGTCCCCTGGAAAATGTGCAGAACCTGCCTTTAAAGAACCCATTTTACGACACTAGTGACAATCCGTACACGCGATGGCTCGCCACCACGGACAGTATTCAATATTCATGTAAGTAGATGCTCATCATCTTTAAGAACTGTCATGCTTGCGATGTAGCCATGAAATATTTTTATTTGGATGCACCGAGGCGTTGTAGCTCAACAAATGGTGCTTTCTACTACGAAGCTTGTCTAAAATTTGATGTGGATGGTGTTCTGGGAGACTTCCAGGCACACAATGCACATTTGAACGCGCTTCACTGACTCCCCTTGTTATTTTTGGGTGCTGTCGCCGTTTGTTGAAATATCTACTTTTTGTGATGACGCATGCATGCAAGTGTGAAGTGTCTTCTTTTGGAACCGGACATAACATTTTGACAGTGTTCCTCCCGTTTCTCGCCGCCGCAGTGCACGGCCTCTCCGCCGGCTCCCAGGACTCCGCCAAGTCCCCGGAGCCGTCCGCAGACGACGAGTCGCCGGACAACGACAAGGAAACGTCCAGCAGCGGGGGGAGCGACTCGGGCAAGAAGCGCAAAAGGCGGGTGCTGTTCTCCAAGGCGCAGACCTACGAGCTGGAGCGTCGTTTCCGACAGCAGAGGTACCTGTCCGCCCCGGAGAGGGAGCACCTGGCCAGCCTGATCCGCCTCACCCCCACCCAAGTGAAGATCTGGTTCCAAAACCACCGGTACAAGATGAAGCGAGCCCGGGCTGAGAAAGGTATGGAAGTGAGCCACCTCCCTTCCCCCAGGCGAGTGGCCGTGCCCGTCTTAGTCAGGGACGGGAAGCCTTGTCACACCCTTAAAGCTCAGGACTTGGCGGCCACTTTTCAGGCCGGGATCCCCTTCACGGCGTACGGCGCGCAGTCGCTCCAACACATGCAGTACAACGCGCAATACGGCGCAGCGGCCACGCCGCACTTCCCCACGGCGCACCACTTGGTGCAAACGCAACAGTGGACTTGGTAAGGGGACGCGATAGACAGAGACTCGATTTTGGGAAGGCATACGATAGGCAGTTTCACTCCTCACGCAAAGAGAGGGGGAAACCTCACGCAGAGCCACTCACGAAAGACTTCATTTTTTCGCAGTCCACACAATATACGGTACCATTTTTATTCGGGGCTTACGTGTGCACCGTGTTTACATGTTTTCGTTAAGAGAACTGGCTCCAAACCCCTGTCCCAAATAGATTTTATCGAGAATGTCAATGCTCTTCTTGTGAACATTTTTTTTTTGTAAAAGTATGTTGTGTGTTGGTTGTAGATATATATATTTTCTCTCCCCCTTTGCCCTCGTGTTATTCTCAGCACGTACGAACCACTTTATAATTATAGAAATGTTAATTTCTTGCTTCTTTTATGGACCGAAAAATATTTATGGCCACGAATAAACACTGGCAACTTTTCAAATTTCCTTATCATTCTGTTTTTATTTAATGTAAATATTTGGTGCCTAAATGTTATCCTGTGCGTAAATTTGAGATTGCGCATTTAAATGTAAGTGTGGTAAACTTCCATTAAATTTCCTTATGCTACTTCCACGTTCGCCGAGAAAATGTAAATACCACAGCACTAAGAAAAAAAAAAAAAACCACTCTAAGCGCGTAGAAAAAACATTATTGTATAACAGAATAGAACTTGAGCCCTCAGTCTTTTCTGGTTAGGCAGATTTAATCCATGAGAATATTTCTTCTAAATCCAAGCGCCCTCACCAATAAAGCTTGAAGTCACTTGTGAAATGGGACCAAAATCCACTCACTTAATAGAAGAGGGCTTTTCAACACAAGAAGCTTTTATGTCAAAAGCTCTCCTTTTTGTTGCATCTACAACCGGTCCCCGGCCTCGTGCAAGCTGGAGCAAAAGTAGTTTAATGCAATAAACGTGGTGTTATCTTGTTAGACGCGTAACTTGCAAACAAGAGGAAGGAAATAATCGATAGACCCGCTGTCATCAGCAGGGTTGAGCCTCGTAATTGAATACATTCCATTTAAATATAAACCGCTTTAACAATTTATATTTTCTGTCGCTGTCAGACACAATTAAACTTATTGTTACTCATTTAAGGTGCGCGCAGAACACGCACAAATGACCCCCATACACGGTGGATTATCTGACTCCAGTCAATATCTTGAGTAAATATGATAGCCTCGCAGAAAAAAAAAAAAACTCGCTGCATTTCGTTTGGCCCGAGAACACACACGCACGCACACAAAATATCCCAACAGATGTTAAAGCCGCCCATATCATCACTGAACAAACAGCTAAATTGGACAGATTTGCTAATTATTTACAAAATGGTGTCTCAGGGGGGCTACTGCTTTTGGACCATGTGTTCGCGCACCACGGGCTACATTGGAAGGTTAAATAATATGAATAATATATAATATAAGAAAAAAAGTCACGTGTTGCAAGGGGATATTTAATATTATTTACAATAGAATGACTATATAAAAAAAGAGGCATTTTGCTGGACTCTATTATTGCACAATACAGTACAAGACCAAACCCGGAGACAAAAGGCCAGGTTCGATTCTGCTGCATGTTGGAGGCGTACATGTTACCAAGCAGCGGCGCAGGGATGCAGACAGTGAGGGGGGGGGAAAAAAGACAGCGAGCCTGTCAGAGTTTGCCGGTGGTGTTCCGAGTCAGGGAGATGCATCTTTGGGCTTTTTGTGTCGCCTGTCACTCGATGTCATTGTGATCTTTTACTACACACGTCGTATCCCATATGGGCAGCTGTGCTCGGACAAGGAGAGCTGGTGGGGGGAAAAGGGATCCTTCACAAAACCCAAATTGTGTAAAGCTTTCAAACAAGCCATTGTTGTCTCTCCAAGAAAAACGAATTAAAAATTCGTGCTATATCTATTCTGGTCCGCCAAAAGAAGAAGCTCCATTCACAGATAACAGGGAGTCCTTCTTTCTTGATAGAGCTAAGCCAACAAGAGCCCTCTCATTTTCTGCTCAGCCCCCATCCTCCTGTTTTCCAAAAGTGAAAGGCTGATTATTGTCTCTCGTCAAAAGCGTGCAGCTAACACAGCGCAAAAACTATTTTTAAAACCGGACACAGTTTTTCCTTGTTTGCCTTCACTCTTCGTCGCGCGTATTTTCTCTCCCCCCATCAATAACAACAATTCATTCAGTAATTTTCTCCTGCTTATCGTCTTCACTTTTCGCGGGTCTGTGACGAGAAATTAAATTAAGTGCGTTAATATTATCTTCTGTTAGACATTATCCCAATGCGCATGGACAATATAGCTGTCAAGTGCATTTCGTGGTGATAAAAGCCCGAGGAAAAATATCATTAACGTATTTGCTATTTAATTGATGTGAATTAACTGGGGAAAAAATATACGGCGAATATGATCCAGAAATATATCCTTTTTTTAACGGTCGCGATAGTTTTGGAAAACGCTGTGGTAAGCTGAATCTTAATATCTTAATATATCTGCATTATTCTCCACATTTTCTGCTACCCTATTGGAAACAGAATTCCTACCCTATTTTTATTTTATTTCATTATCTTTTCACATCGTATTTCGTATATTGCAATTTAGATTTAACGTAGATTGCTTGACGAGATGTTCAACGACCCTCTTTAAATGTGCAGTTCAAACTACGTGGATAACACTATTGTCCCCATGCACGAATACAATACTTGAGGAAATAACGCACTTGCAACACGGTGGATCTTCGTCATCCTGCCCATTTGAACCCCGACACAAATCTTTTTTCCCCCATGTCATGCACATCGCAAAATAAACGAGGATTTCAAAGCCATATGAAGCGGCGCTTTTTTTTTTTTTTTCATTTAAAGGAAGCTATCTAGGTTTTATTGCCTTAAAGGAGATCCAGATTAGATTCGCCATTCGTGCTGATATTAAAAGAGAGGGAGTGATGGAGGGCGGAGGTACCACAAGAGGGAAATAAGTTGTTGCGCGCAAATGCCGCAAGATGGAACCAGAGGTCTTTAGTTTGGTTACCCATGTCTGTTTTATACCACTTATAATGCTAAGGTTAATCTAAATATAACTATTTACCTTTATCATTATTTTTTGTTAATGTATATATTTTTAAATAAATAAAAAATACTACTATGGTGTATTATAGGATGCAAATATTAGACTGCAAGAAATTATCACTATCGCTTGAAGAGATGAGACAGCGAGAACAGTTAACAGACTTGTAAGCTTCCACAGTGTGGCGCAATAGGATAGGGGGACAAAAAATGGATCAGCTTATTACGCTCCAGTGAAAGTGAACAATGGCGTTGAAGTGTGGTCCTCCATGGGAAGTCTTCACTCAGCCGGAATCCATTCCAACAAAGAGCGATTGAGTCAAATATCCACAGCAATGCGCGTGAAGAATACTTGTCATCTTTTATTTCCATCATATGTCTTTGAAAACAAACGGATTTGAATCCGGGATATTAAATATATCGTGTTAAAATGTTAAATTAAAATTATGCTATTTTGCTACCGTTATATTTGTTTTTGTGATCAGGTACCGACAGGGGGCCTCGTTGAGTTAAAAGATGCAAACGCAGGGAGGGTGCATGCAGAGACTCCAATATGATGAAAAGAAGCTGCAAAGTCTTTATCTGCAAACGTTCAAAGTTCATAGAGGTCAATCAAGACTGAATAAATATTCAAACTCCACAAAACTGAGGGGAGAGACATGTAACATTTCACAATCTGGTCCAGGGTTTCCCCTTGTTTGAACGATGAATAAATATGGAAAAACTCATTGAGTGACTTTTCGAAGTACTGGAGGTGGTGCACGAGTGTCTTCGGGAGGAACACATCACGTCTCCATACAAAGCAGAATGTGGGCGAGAATGTCAACAGTAGGGTCTTTGGATCGACTGCTACATGATGAATATACACGATGACTTCTGAAACGTCAAGCAAGGAGAACCCACACCTGCAGGTTGCAGCTAATGTGGCGCCTTTGGCAATATTTTTGAGACTTCTACAATCTGCATTACCTCTACATGAATCAAAATTTTTAATCAATGCCTTTAATTTCTAAGCCAAGTCACCCAATTTAGAATATATGATAAAATGTAAACTAGTTTAAAAAAAAACTGTCTGGGCTTTTAATGTTTTATTCTATTTCATATTTTTCTTACATTTATATGTTGATCAAAGAAGTAGTAATATGAAATGTGGGAGTGCTATGGAGTATTATTGAAAATAATAATGTGTACTTTAACACGGATGGATAGAGTTCACATATACCCACGAACAACTAGTGAAAAATCTAATAAAGGGGTGAAAAATCAATAGTATTTCAATTGCAGCAAAAATTCTTGTCATGCAGATCCAAATGCAAGAATAACAAAGAGTAAAGAGAATACGCACGGCATGCCACAACGCTACAGAATTATACTAGTTAATAACTAGCATAGCATGTTGAGATGCAAATCTCAGTGTCAAGGTATTCACACTACAGTGTAAATAATTGATATTATGATTGTCGAAAATTAATTGGATATGGCTTTCCATTTAAAGTTGTGTTATATTTTCAATTTAACAATAGTAACTACGTTTAACACCATAATTATGTTAAATATTATGCTGCAACATCAACCATGAACGGTACAAATTATTGTTCAGATCTATTGCTTGACATAAATTATCCAAAATTTCTGATTTCAGCCCCTCAACAGTAAAGTTTTTTATTTCTGCAAAGCGTCATGAAAGTGGACTGACTGTTAATATTTTGTGTTTAATAAAAAAGACATTTTCAGACCTCTACATTTACTGTGGAAAAAAGTGATGAACATTTTCCCCTATTTTCCAACGTTACAATCTCAACCATGTGAATCATAGTTAATGAAAAGAAATAATAGTCAGTAGTCATCTATTACGAAAATGATCATGTGCAGCCGTAGGATAATTAACCTGTGGTTGACATGTTGAACCTGAAGCAACCTTAGAAGTGTGCATCAACTAGTAGATCTTTTCATTAATCAGTACCCAAAGAGTCACACTCAGCTTTAAAAAGGTTTGTGAGTAATATTGCTGCATTGTTGTTTATTCCTTGTGTTTAATCATTAGACATAATGAATAATACTGAATAAAGTCAACATGTTAATAAAGAGTATCATCCCAAAAAGATATCCCTCCATCCATTTTCTGTACCGCTTGTCCCCACGGGGGGTCGCGGGCGGGCTGGAGCTTATCCCAGCTGACTTCGGGCAGTAGGCAGGGTACACCCGGAACTGGTCGCCAGCCAATCGCAGGACACACAGAGACAAAACCATTCGCACTCACACTCAAACCTACGCGCAATCTGGAGTGGCCAATCAGCCTACCATGCATGCCTTTGGAATGTGGGACAAAACTGGAGTACCCAGAAAAAACCCATGCAGGCACAGGGAGAACATGCAAACTCCAAAATTCCACACAGGAAGGCCGGAGCCGGAATGTGTGTGTTCATAATACTGTTAGCATTTGCACACTGAGTGGTAAACCCAGCACATATTAAGCAAATTTGATATATGACACATCTTGATATCATTCATTTATTGCTACAAAAAGTGCAATTTCCACAAAGGCTAATAGAAGTATTTACTGCTCCACTTCCACCTCTTTGCAGAAAGCAAAAATATTACACTGTAATAGATGCTGATGGTGCAGTTCCTCGATGACAGCATTCTGTGGGATTGAGCTTTAAGTGCTGCACATGACTCGCAGCCAGTTTGGAGACAGTTTTGTGCAAACAGAGTGCATGTCAAGGTTCTTGACTTTGCTAAATGTTGAGATTAGAAAAACAGCAGAGTCTGCAAAGTGGATGGATATAGTCAAGTTGAAGACTAAGAGAGTTTTCTTCTCAGCAAATATATGTACTCCCTTATTTGTACTCTGATTAGAATAATTTCATACATGTGTCGTATGACGTTAAACATGAACATTAAAAATTGATCACATGAACAAACCGCAACCTGTGTGCAAGGTGAGCATTTAATCTACATTTACATTTCAAACATCTATTTAACACAGAGTGAAAGATTTTTTATTTCTTAATTTCATTGGGAAAAGTGTGACAATTGTATGGATGGAGTAGTTCAAGTTTAGTATGAAAGGTTTATCACAGCTTCCACTTTCCCCGTGCTCCAAATACGTAGTATGGTAGAATTGGAAAGCTTTCATGGGTCTAAAATAAATGCTCATCCGAGATTCTACATATATTGTAGTAACTCAGTCTGCATGCTGTTTAATGGGGCTTCTTTAAAATTATAGCATTATCTTTTATCTTTTGTGCTACTGTAAATGCTTTGCATGCATTGCTGAAAGGTCCTTTACAATCAAACATCCTAGACTCGGACTCAGAGTCACAGATTTGAGTGTTCACATGTTTCATTGAATGGATTGTCTCACCTTCTTCAGTGGAGCAATGTATGGTGCTTGACATGTTAGCATTGCAAACTCAGGGACGTCAGCCTGATTGTAAGTAGCTGTTCTACGTTTCCGACATCAGTAAGAATAACGATCACGGAGGAATGAACGATTGACTGAGTGATTAACCCTCTGAAGACATACAAGGAGCATTGCCATCATATTTTATGTATATGTAGATTCACGTATGAATGCCAAAGTATCTTCATGTTCTTTTTCTTCTCATTCGCATAATACTGAATGTCTTTCTGAACAAACATACCGTATTTTCCAGACTATAAGTCACAGTTTTTTTTTCATATATTGCTGGAGGGTGCGACTTATACTCAGGAGCGACTAATACATTATATAATTTTACAAGCTATTTTCACGCAAACCGCAAGAGGGCGCTCTAGGCCTGAGGAGTAATTGGAACTGCAATTGACGAAGAGTCTGACGTAAGCAACATAGAAGTTGACGTGCCGCTTCTTCTTCTTCCAGAGTTGGTGGAGTTGTTTAAAAGTGACACAGAGGATGAAGATTTCATTGGATTTAGTGATTTGGAGTGCCACGGATGGTTTGGTAAGCTTGTTAGCATGCTATAGTTATTTGAACAGTTAATACTCTGTGTTAACATACCAGGCACGTGCTCAGTTCGTTGTTTATGTGTCATGTAACGTTAGCATACCGTACAATTATTCAGCCTGTTGTTGCCTCTATTATATTTTTAATTTAAATTGCCTTTCATGTCTGTTCTTGGTGTTGGATTATATCAAATAAATGTCTCCCAAAAATGCGAATTATATGTTTTTTCCCTGTTTATTATGCATTTTATGGCTAGTGTGACTTGTACTCCAGAGCGACATATAGTCCGGAAAATACGGTAATCTTTAATTGTACCATTCACGTTTGAATGGTACAATTTCTTCACACAAGTACGCAAGATCAAGGGTGCAACAAGCTGGTCTTCAATCGCCCGTGTCATCTGCAAGGTTGACTACATCTTCTGCAAGAAGTGATTTTGCAGTTTACTTGTCAATGTCATTCATGGACATTTAAAAAACATTGGAAAAAGAATTCGGCGAAAAGGTGAATCACTGGATGCCGCACCGCAAGTATAAAGGAGGTTCACGTAAATGAATAGACATTTTCTGAAGGCCCTAACACTAATCGAAGCACTGACCTATACTTTTATGTTATTTTTGGATTGTTGTAATTTACACCCCACCCCCACCCTCCACGCTACTCGAGAAAATCTATAGAAGCTATAAGACCCACGGTGAATTTGACATTTGAATTAGAATTTTTTTGGGGTTGACAGGAAGCAAACAGTTTCCAACACCAAGAAAATTCCAGTGTTTTGTTAGCTTTATGTCATTTACCGTATTGATTGCGAAGGAAAATAAACCTGCAAGTATTCTTCAGATCTTCACCTACTGTCAAGTTATGTCAATGTTTCACCCAGTTCTTGGTTAAACTTGAAAAAAGCCTGGTCTGAAGAATGCAAAGGGGCAACCCCAATCTTCATTTAGTTTTTCCTTTAATTGGGTTTCAGTTTACATTCCATTTAGGTCCCAATTAAGGTTGTAATGTAGATTGTACTTCATGTTGATAACCTTTAAACAAGTAAAGAAAATAAAGAAAGTATTACATTTACAAAATAAACATTTGTCTAAATTGACATACTTAAACTTTGAAACAAGTACTCAAACTTCACGTCAACTTAATTTGAATTTTCAAATCAATAAAGTTACTCAACAATCAATACAAATGTCCATTTTCATACCAGTTGCATCTTGACCATGAGCTGAGTGATGTTCTGTTGTTTGTTCCAGTGCTACCAAACATTTCTTCTTTGTTCATTGCTCTCCATGCCATGCAGGTTACAGGAAGTATATAGGTAGTCGGCTCAAGGGTTGGACTGTTTTTGTCTGACAGTTTGATCTTTCTCTGCCCCCTGCAGGTTGGGAGGTTTGGAGCTGATTGCAAGTTGCCTGTTTCTGAGTGCCTGTTTGAGTGAATGTGGCTTTCACCTCTGAGTTAACATGACACCTACCAAACTCTTTTTTTGCTTTTGTATTTTCAAGTACAAGACACATGATCCAACACTCGACTACATATGGTTTAGTCACTTTAAGTATAAATTATGATTTAATTTGATTATGCCGAGACGTCTATTCCCTTCAGTTGAATTTCTTGCATGAGCATATGTGGCTGGATTTCACTCTGTATGGCCCCGATTTACATTTTCCAGTGCAAGTCTAATACAAAGCATGTTTGTTTTCGCCAATTTTGACAGCTTGTCAATGTTTTATGAAGAATTTGAGGGATTTAAGGAAATATCTTCAGCTATTTCCACCCGATAGGAGTTATTTATACATGCCTGTTGAGGAAAAACTGTCCTGTTTCAATACCATGCGAATCACAGAGGTTCAATGCGTTACGTTTAGAAGCGATTAGTGCATAAGACTACTATTTATTTGTAACGTACTAAATATATTAACTTATCAAGTCTGATCAAATTATCACCATTTTAGGGTGTTAATATTATCTATTGCTTGGATAAGAACATACAGTGTCAACACAGTGCTCAAGCACAGCGCCATGGGTGGGCTAGAACGTCCTTGAACGTCCAATATGTGTGTGGGCTGAAAAAATACATATTTTCATATCATTTTTTTTTATTTTAACTTACTTAAGAGGTTCTCTCATTTATTCAAGTATGACACACACTACAAATATGCAGAAGCTGTTGAGTAAATATCTTTGATTGGCAAACTTGTTTGAACATATTTGCACAGTACGTTCCAAGGTTTTGATAAAATGTAAGCTAAATGCTAAAAACAGAGCATTTGTTCCCATAATGCCCAGAGGTGTTGACTTGCGCATGGGCAATTATAAAAAAAATCTCTCTGATTTTAGCATTTAGCCTACTTGATACATACAGGTTCAAAGTTGTAATGAATAGTTAAACATTGTTTATAAGTATTTGTTTTCTAGTTTTATATTTATGTCTGCAGTGCATGATTCCGATCTATTGTGTGGATTCTAAAATGTCCATTGCTGTTTCATGTCACAATCACAAATTTTGTACTGGTATTGGTATTGACTGCACACAGACATATTCACGTCTAGAAATATTAAACTTGTTATCATTATGCGACTGCATTTCTAGGGATAATGTATATACAGGCAACATATTTGATAATGGCGTATCCAATGCATGTCAGTGAGGTTACAACTTGAACTCGTAAAATGGCTGCAAGATGGCTGCAAGATTTACAGTTGACAGGAGATATTGTTGATGAAAAATTTGCAAATATAAAATCTTTCCTCTTCATTTTCTACAAACGTAGAGAAACTTGTGTTTGCTTTCTTAACTGAGGTGAAGTGGAGAGAGAGAGAGAGAGAGAGAGAGAGAGAGAGAGAGAGAGAGAGAGAGAGAGAGACACCCCCCCCGAACAGCGGCCATGGGTTTTCCCTACTATTTTGTGATGGTTGAAGAGAAGAGGCCAGCAAAGCATTTCAAGTGGCCGAGCAGCTAGTGTACTGATGAGCCAGACAAGATGGAATCAAGCCTCCTCAAAGATGGCCATGCACAGGCAGCTGATATCCCACAAAAGCAAAAAGTGCTGCTGGAACAGTACATGACAAAAAAAGACAAATAAGAGAGTCTCAGATAGACTTGATGGAGGCAAGAAGTGAAACGAGCACGATTCAGTGCTATAGAAAGTGCAACTGCCATGATAGACAGTTCTTGAATTTACTTTTAGAATATAAGTAGTATTATGATGTGAATATGTTTAATTGGCTTTGCTTTTTACTCCAAATGCTGTAAAACCAAAGTACTAATGAAAGAAATCCTAACTATCATTGTGTAACTGCAAAAAAAAGTGATTTGACAAATTTATGTTACCGCAACATTTTGTATGCACAGTACAAACAAAACATTCTCCAGTACAATACTGATAAAACAGATTTTAAAAAAAAGAATAAGCCCACATTACTGATAGTCGAGACATAATGCACTTTATTCTTATTCAATTGTGAGTGACAACGAGTGAAAAACTGCAAGCTTTAAATCACGTAGCTAATATTTTGAAATGTTGACTTATTTTCGGCAACAGACATTTTGAGTGGTATGTTCCAAATACTTTATAGTTTTAGAGACATTAAAAACACTCGAGAGAAAATTAAAATGATTTCCGAACTTTACTCAACTGGCAACCCACAAAACATGATTCATGGTGACCTTTTAGATTGGATATAATTATTATTCAAGAGAATAAAAACACACCAAACAATTATCCAGAGCCGGGATACAACTTTAAATGTGTTTATTTTAGATATATTGGAAAACAATAAACATACATTTTTATAAAGGAAAAATATAATTTTATGCCACATTGAAAATTAATAAAAATTATAAATTAATAAATAATGAAGAAATAAAATATAATATGGCATTTCATTAGTAAAAACATGTTGGCAATTGTATCATATTATACAGTGTACATGTTAAATCTGCGTTCTGTGTTTGACACCGCTTTAAGAGCCTTTGCTATTCAGCTGCAGGTTTACTCATTGAGAAGAAGCCCAATTATTCTGCCCATTTGATTTATTCAATTTATAGTCAAACTTTCTATTTCAAATGATATTACAGGAGTTTTGTACCTCTGTTAGGATCAATACATTCAGAGAGAAGTCATTTTGCGATGTGTTTATGTGAATTATAATGGCAGTCTATCTTCCTGCATAAAAGCACTCAAAAGTGAGGACAAACACAAGTGAAATAGGTCGCTTCTATATAGACACTGTCAAATCATTTCGAGATTCAATTCGAAACTGACATTCAAAGTGCTTGAAAAGTTTGGACAGAAAGATAGAGGCCCATCTCTTGACTGCTGAAATAAAAACACAAATTAGCATCAAGGTACACCTGCACACAAGGAAACACTTGAGACAGATTGCAGTTGTTTGCATGCACTTCTGGTGGCGAGAACAACACATTTGATCAGCTTTCTTCAAACAGGCAGAATTTGCCGGAAACATCTGGTTCAGCTGTTTCTGGACAAAAACAAATAGAGACAGACAAACGGCACAGAGTGAAATAGAAAACCATCCTTCCAAAATCAGCAAGACAAATTAAGAATTCCAGCTACACCAGTATGGCAGAAGTTAAGCTTGTGAGATTTCATATTTTTGGGAACACAATACCGGGCAGAGACATTTTGCAATTTGATGCATATGTTAACTAAAGTTAGTGACGTGACAAACTCACTAACGGCTTGGTTTACCTGCCCCCGCTGCTGCCGTGCAAGCAGCAAGTCCAACAACCAAAATGGGAACAAAACTGCGCTTGTATGCATTGTCCTGCGTTCATTTGCTATTTTACAGTGATCTGAATCACCTTTAAAAAAAAAATTAAATGGATTTCCAAATGAAAGTGCATGGCCATTTAAAATATTGGTACTTAAAATACAACACTGACCAATAATTTTAGCCTCCAAAATGTTAGACTCTTAACTTTTGAGGCCTCATTGTATTGTATTTCAATAAATTATCAGAATGGGAGAGTTTAATCTGCCATCATCAGTGAACTTCCTTTTTACATTTCACTCCAATTTAAATTAAATAAATGTGAGACATTGTTTTCATCACGCACATTCACCAGGACCGTACAAAAAATTTAATCGTAACTTTGTCAAGTAAATGAAGTGGGCGCCACTAACAATGGGCTCACTAATCCTATTACACTATTTTGCATTCACCTACTGGCAATTTTCCCAAGATGCATGATCAGCATCCACATATTCTGTTTTTGGGGGACCCTATTAGCATCATCTCTTCCATCAAGACACATTAATTGTGAATGAATGAAAACTCCTGGAGTAGAATAAGGTCTTGAAGAGGCCTGTCATATACTTTCTCCACTTGGGAAGACCTTTAACCTACTTAGCCGAGGGACAGAACTGTTTCAAGTAGGCCAGCATGAATGATATGCACCTGCCCGCTTTTTACTCCCACATTGCTGGGCCGTTTGAGAGGAGAGAGAGCATTTGAGCTAAATGGGGCTAGGTGCACATGGAGTTTCCACACAAAATGTGATTTCTTCCAAATTTGAAATCTTAGTCTGAAGACAGCGTGTGTTCGCTTCAAAATAAAAGTTGAAGATTTGGTCTTATTCTCCAAATAGACTAGTCAACTCGTCCATTCCATCTCCTAAACAATCTTTGTGAGAAATATACATCTTGTGAAACAAACGGCACTTGAGTCCCACGTTTATTGTATGCATGAAAATTTTTTAAACGCCCCTAATACGTAAATAATTTGTAAATCGGCAAATTTTTATCATATATTAGATTTTGTTTGGCCTATTTGTTACTATATGACTCAAAACTGACGAAGATGCATGTTTACGGGTTAAGAGTAATTTCCCAACATGACATTAAATGAAATATTTAACCAAATATAAATAAATCAAAAATAACCATTCACAGTCTCTGGGCGCAGATTTTAGATTTTCTTTCCACTTTTTAATGTAACGAGTGTGACGTTCGAAAAAAACAAACAAACAAACCCGTTTTGCACTATACGTTTGCATGCACGTTTGGTTTGCGGCCGAGGGGGCAGGTCGGGACCTCAGCTCTTCAGTCGTCTCAACATCTCTTACGGTATTGAATCAACATTTAAGTGATGGAGTGAAGTATTTCGTCCGTTTTTGCTCGATCTAATATGTTGGGATGAACTGCAGGTCGACGTCCAGAATTTGATTAAAATTACATTGATTAGTTTTACCAAAAACGGCCCGGCGGAGTCCCTTATATAAATGGTCTTGATGACAGGATAATATCCTTGCGCAAAACGCACATTTATTCATTTATTTTAAGTCTTGTGTTATAAATGACATATTTAAGAAATTTATTACTGATGATGATGGTTATTTTTTTATGTCAAAAAGATGGGCAGTCTTAAATAGGCCCTCGAGCGGGTTTGCTTTATTGTGCTAAAATAAACAAATACATTAAAAAAAACAATCAGGACTGATCACAAAAGTCAATTGGACAGTCGAAAGTTGAGATTTTCTAAAGCGTTATAGCGTCAAAATGATTTTATAAGCTGCCGTGTTGTGCGTAATTGATACAATTTGATACAAATATTGCTAGGGCGGCAGTTAAATGTGAAATAAAAAAACAGCCTACACTAATAATGATCATTTTTAAACAACCGAATCGCTATCTTTTGAATATTGTATTCATTTTACATTCAATTTCTTACAGTTCTCAACTAACCTTCTTCAATGGGCCTCCTGGCGGTTCCGTTCATCCTGTTATAGCCTCCTTAGACACCGCGGACGCCGCCAACATCACGGTAACTTAAATTGAGATCAAGATTTTAAGAAACAATTGCTCGGAAGCACGATACATGTATAGCCAACCAGCTCCAGATTTTTATCAGATCCCAACGTGGAGGGTCTGTGCTACCGGGTCCTGCTCTCTGACTTTAGGTTGAGAGGTTTGCCTCATTTGCATAATGTTCGAGTTCTGAGCCGATCGAGGTCTCGCTATTTTCTCCTCCAGCAAAACATGTAAGATTGTTTTTTCTTTGTTTTTAAGAACTATTCAATTGGAGTTAAGACAAAATGTTTTGTTCTTGTTTCGTTCCTGCCAACTCCAGCTGTTGTGCGTGCGTTTGTGTGTGTCTGCTTGCGTCTGCGTGTGCACGTGCGTGCGTAAGCGCGTGCGTGCGTCCCCCCTCTTCCCCCGCAACAGTAAAATCCAAACACTTCATGTTATATCCGAGGAGGAAATGTGTTTGCAAGCATGGATGTGCTCCAATCAAGCTAACCGGAGATTGTTTAGTGTTTCTTCACTTGTCGCCTTAATTGATGGCCGACCATGACACGTCTTCATTTGCTCAATTAAACTAGGTAGCTCCTTTAGCTGCCCCGACACGCTAAATTGCATTAATGCCTTGATGCAGACTGAATCAAATGAAGAAAGAGGCCCGTACGTTTATAAAATAACCTGAGCGGCAGAGGATCACAAAGCCCCCATTGAGGCATGCATTGTACATGATAACAAATTATGAGGCTATCATCTAATTTGACAGTTAAACTGATTAGACATGTGGGCTATATATGATGCATTTACTGATTTTAGATTAGCACCGCTCAGTATAACTTCAGTGCTGTGACCCCCACCCCCTCCCAGAACACTCAGGCCTCCACACACAAACCGCCATCTCCTCCTGCATATTGTTTGTCCCCTTGCTCTGATTCCTCCCCTGGCGCCTGTCAGTTTGCTGAGAGATTACAATGTCAGGTGGAGACTGCAACAAAGTGTCATCAATGCATGCTGGCCAGGCTTGAGGGTTAGAGGATTATAATGTCGCCAAGTCGCATTAAGTCTTAGCCCATTGCATTGGGGTTTCATAAAATTGCAACTTTGCGAGGTGTTCAGGAGCTATATATATAAAAATGCGCAGTTGTGGTTGACAACATCAGAGAAGTATTACACAAACAGCTTGTTTATTATTTGTTTGTAAACTCAGGTGTGTTCCTAATTTATTGGTTATCTCCAGCTATGTAAAAGGTAAACTCTGATGAAATGAAAGACTAATAGTCCACCGTAATAAAAGTTCACCTGCGTACTATTGCAAAGATTAATAATTTGGTTAATATTCTGCTACTCGACTGCAGCAAAAAAATAATAATCTACTGATGTGATAGTTGCTCATTGTTCATCCACATTTTTCTTTCATAAAATCTACTTTAGTTACTTAATTTGATTGAAACTGGAACAATGACAATAAAAGTGTTTTCTAAACAGTGATTCGCATTTTGCACGCAAGCAGCTGAAATGATCAACTCCAAACATAATAATGATAAAAAACACCACAGCAAACAACCTGCTACAAATGTTTTATAAAAAAATACTTGGCATTACGATCTTTGTAAAGGCAATAGTTGTAGTTGATCTTTTTTTTTGCACAGCTGTACCTAATATTGTGGCTAGTGAGTTCATATGCTGTTTTAAGTGTCGTTCGTGTTTGAGGAAATACATTTTGAGAAGCATCAAGAAGCACGTTATTCTACTTCATGTGACACTTTGATGATACTCGCTGGTCCAGTATTTCATCGAAGTGCTCTCAAAGTTTGCCCCCCCCCCCAAAAAAAAACCCAGCTGATGGTGAATGTAGGTCATTCATCATCTACCACAAAATAAGAAGAATCTTTTTTTAACGTACCCTCCACGTGCTTGCTGATGTATATGAAAGTTTGTTTTCATGAGTTATGTGAATAAAATGTCAATGAGCATTGTTTGCTGCTAAAGGCGCGTGGCTCCGCCCCCCCAGTGTTTGTCATAAACCTGGCTCCTGGCTCCAATAAACCCGGGCTAAGAGCGCCCTGGGCTCGCCTCCTTCTCCAAGGCGATCAATAGGATCTCAGGCGCACTCCAAGTCCTCTCTTACGTAGACACCCAACAAGGAGAGAGCCGATACAACAACACGCTTGATCTGCTCCAACACAAAAAAAAAAATTCTACCTGCTTTCTGAATCATGTCGTTGAGCCCAAAGCACACAACGCCTTTTTCAGTGACAGACATTTTGAGTCCAATCGAGGAGACCTACAAGAAGTTTAGTGCCATGGACGGCGCGGGGAACCTGAGCTCTCCGCTGGGAGCCTACAGACAGTCGCAGGTGTCTCAGGGCGGCATGCAGCAGCACTCCATGGGCCACAACGGCGGCGTGGCGGCCGCCTACCACATGCCGCACTCCGTGTCCCAGTTCTCCCACAGCGCCATGGGGGGATACTGCAATGGGAGCATTGGCAACATGGGCGAGCTGCCGTCCTACCAGGAGAGCATGAGGAATAGTGCCGCAGCAACAGGCTGGTACAGCGCCAACCCTGATCCAAGATACTCCACCAGTAAGTGCGCTGTTGCCGGACTTGCTCAACACATTCTTCTTCTTTTATTTATTTTTTTCCACCCTCTTCTGCGCTCCTGTAATCGAAATACTAAAGCAAGCTTACTTTGCTAGAATTAATTGCACAAGTGGATCTACAGCTTTTTTTTTTTTTAATTGAGCAACTAACATTTAAGTTTGACATTAAGGATTCTTATTGCAAGTCTGACTCGTTATTATTATTATTATTATTATTATTATTATTATTATTATTATTATTATGCACCCGTTTAACTGATCATTTAAAAGTTTTCACTTGTAGGCTACGTTTTTTTAAACCAATCATGAAACATCAACTTCTGCAATTTATATTATTTGCACGAGTCAAACTTGTCAAATCTCGTTTTAAATATTACAAATTAATATAAAATTCACAGTTTTTCTTCATATTGTAATTGTAAGACGTTCACAATTAGCAATTATGGCTCGTTGTTTTCTTTTTAATATTTAAGATTGTTGAATGATATACATATTAAAATGAATAAAAGAGCAGTGCGCGTTATGTTTCTTATTTTACAAAGTAAACTTGAAATTTTTAAAATGACATTTTTTTACATCCTTTATTACTATTAATTACAAAGCAATCTCATCTAAAATTCTCAATTTCAGCTTTACTCCAATTATTGATTTCAGAGATAAATAAGAGGCCATTTTATTAATATAATATAGCTGTCCAAGAGAAGTAATATTTTATCATCCATAGTTTTCCAATATTATGCTCAATTTGAACACAAGCGTGAGGCAGAACGGTGATGTACTCTTGTGTTGATTGAACGCACGTATATGTATGTATATGTTTAAGTTTCTAGATTCATGGGACCTTCCACAGGTATGAACATGGCGGCTATGGGGGGTCTCACGGGGATGGGAGACGCTTCCAAGTCCATGCCGGCCCTGCACGCTGCGCCTCGGAGGAAGCGGCGGGTCCTCTTCTCGCAAGCTCAAGTCTACGAGCTGGAGAGGAGGTTCAAGCAGCAGAAGTACTTGTCGGCGCCGGAGAGGGAGCACCTGGCCAGCATGATCCACCTGACGCCGACTCAGGTGAAGATTTGGTTCCAGAACCACCGGTACAAAATGAAGCGCCAAGCTAAGGACAAGGCAGCGCAGCAGATGCAGCAGCAACAGCAGCAGCAACAGCAACAGGACGGGACCATGTGCCAACAGCAGGCCCAGTCCCCGAGGCGCGTAGCCGTACCGGTTCTGGTCAAGGACGGCAAACCGTGTCAGAACGCCTCCAACACGTCGACGCCGAACCAACAAGCCGTGCAGCAGAACCAACAGAACCAACAGCAGAATGGGGCCGGAGTGGTGCTGGGCCAGCACCAGAACCAACAGCAGGTAAACGATTTGGACCTGGAGGAGATGTCGCCCAGCCCCCCCTCGCTTCACAGCCAGCTCAGCATGGCCCAAATAGACACTTCTGCTGTAGATTACACCAGTAACATGGTCAGCTCGAACCTCCTCTACGGCAGAACGTGGTAGGACCCGGTGCAGTCACTTTTTCTATCAACCTGAGGATGATGAGCCCATTCCACACACGCCTATAGACGTCAAATATGGTCCGATAGAATAAGACAAACATGAGGCCCCCGCCGGCCGCCACGGGCTGCGCACATGCACAAGAGTACCAGCTGATCAGGGCACATTTTCTTGACATCTCTAAAGAAGGGAGTCTATTTTTGAGCATTACACACACACGGCTGGCCCTTGAAAAGCAATCAAGACGCTTTGGACCCCTTTTGTAATCTTTTGGACCTCCCTCATGATGTTTTAATGTTTGTCTATGTTTGGAGGGGGGGGGTCGATAGGGAGCTGAAGTCACCAATTTTGTCATATGGATATTGTAAACTAATGTATTCAATTAGAATTCTTAAACGAATTAGGGGACATGTACATTTGGCTAACACAAGAATACGTTTAATTGTATAATAATTGTTATTTGCGTCCACTTTTATGTTTCCATTATTCTTTTGTAAGTTAAAACGATCAAATGGAGCTGCTGTATATGTTTCAGATCCAAGTGAACAATAAGAATAAATAACTTGAAGTGTGACAGCGATTTCTGAGGAAGTTTTTTTGTTTTTTAAGGTATCTGTTTTGAAGTGCATTTTCATCATGTTGAGATTGTGACCAAATTGAGAAGGAAAGCAAGGTCGATGAGGGAGGGAGTATTGTTCGGGTGACATTTTGGAGGGCTGTCTTTTATACTAGATGTCTGCAAATATCCAAGACTGGAAAATACCCCTTTAAAAACATTAACAATCATTAAGCAAAAGAAAAAAAAATCTTGTCTGATGTATACGTCTATAGTTTTTTTCTCTTTCTTCTCTTTTACCTTGTTTTAACGTCCCATCTTTTGCCGCAGTCTAATTGGACAATTTGTTTGTGAATGCGACCTCCGGTTCACAATTTCTATTTATTTATATTTGATAAAACAAACTCAATGGATCTCAATTATTTTTAAAGTAATATATAAAAATGTTGATTGCTAAATAATAGAAACTACATTTTTAATATCCAGTGAGCAAATTAAATTGATGTAAAAATAAATAGACATCACTTTTGCCTAAATCTGAGCTGTACTGAATTTGAGCATGAATAAGCCTGCATAACTGATATGTAGTTTATCAGCTAATAATTATAATAATAATAAAATTGTATTTTGTCTTTTTTATGTTTTACCTCTATTTTTAAAAAATAATCCACCAAATATGCCAATACATGTGACTTTTTTATTTTGGTGAATAACATAGAATTACTGTTTTATGCTTACTTATTACTATCACTTTCCGTATCTTAAGGTTGATAATCCAGCGGCTTAGTTTTCAGATTCATTGCACACACACGCACCCACTCGCACACTCGCAAGCACACACACGAAGACACAAGCATCATTGTGATCAATCTCTTGAAAAGATAAATGATTTGTGCAAACCAACTCCAAAGTGTTTAAGCTCATCACTCGTGTCCTCCAAAAGCAGCGGCTGATAGTCGCATCTAACATTTCATTTCCTGTGGTCATTTAAACATGTTTGGAAAAAAAAAAAAAGACTTGTGGAGCCCTTTCGGTGATGACACCCCGCCATGATGATGATGGCTATCAGTGTGTCTCAATGGAGACCTCGGAGAGCCTCCATTTTGCAAGCCCTTCACATACCTGGCAGCTGTATGTATATGTGCTATCCCGATACTCTGAGGGCGATCAGAGCCAATATGCACCTGACATTTGAAATTGGTCGCAACAAGTCCGTCTGGAGGGACTTGGATAAGAGCATTAGACAACGACAATGCATTCCTGGATGTACTTTGATGCGGCAAGATTTTTCGGATAGATTTTGTCCCGGAATTGAGGGCATGAATGAGCTGTCAACAAAGCTTTTGATGGTGGACCACATGAAATGAAAGTGGAGGTGAAGCCATTCTATTCTCTTTTCAATAGCCATAGTTATGGCGCTCTAATAGGCTATGCTTGGTAATCACTGCCTATTGTGTCTGTTGCTTCTTTCACATTATTGTGGGGTGGACCTCTCTTTGTAAGGAAATATGAGTCTGACTGGCTACTGTAATTGCTGCTGGATGCATCATTTCAGTCTGGAAAGTTTGGGGAGGGGTGACAGTGTCACTTCCATTCGCATGCATATATATCTTTATGAAAATTCATTCCTCACACGCACAACTGAATGATACATTAAATAAAATTGCCTCTATTATACAAAGCAGATATTTCCATAAATACCAGATGGACTCTATACCTACATGCCTTAAATGACACATTTGGGTTATCATAGAGTTTGATAGGACAACGATAGTCTTTTTTTTTTTTTCATGCATGCAAAGGACTTTTCCGTCTATTCTTGTCAGGTAATTGCAGGTTGCACTCCATAATGTGCATGTCGTTTCTACAGCCCTGCAAGCCCCTACTCCCCCCCCGCCCCCAACTCCCTTCTCTCCCTTTATTCTACTTAATATGTCAGAAGGTCTGATCACAGAGGAACCTTTTCAAGTCCTATTGATGTGTTCCTCAATTGACCATGGCGACCTAGCAACCTAGTGAGCGCTAATTGGCACGGGCTCAACATTATTGGCTCTATAGTTTACCTACCAACATACATCCTTGTTCATATTCTTTTTTTTGTAGCCTGTGTTTGATATGTGAAGAGAAATGTTTTGTGGTATTGCTCTTGGCTTGACAAAGGGATGTGAATACCGAGGCTGTCTTTCCCTCTAATGATTTCTTTCAGGCAACTAAAAAAAATTTTTTTATTATTATCTTGTTCAATGAAAAGAAGCTTTCTGCATTAACTGCTGAATCAGCTGTTAATGATTCATTTCCAATATGATAATTCCACCCATTTAAGAAACTTTCAAAGGAAAAAGTGCTGTATTTTTATGTTCTCTTACTCATTTTAACAGATTTGGGAGATAATTCATGGATGAATTATTCCTACTACCTACATACTACTATGGATCAGTATGATTTATTGTTGAGAATTAAGACTATTTTGTAAAATTGACGCTACAAAGCTAAGTGAGTGCACTACTGGAGCTAGTCTCAATTAGCTTGAGGTTTGAAGGACAATAAAATGACGCCACACAAACCTCCACTATGTCAGCATATCGATTGAAACAAATACAGAAGTGAACAAAGCGAGTTTACGCAGGCGACGTTAGCGTCAACATTTCTGCATGACTTCAGAATTGTTTGGTGATTCATGTTGACATGAATGAAGCAGCACGATGTAGCTACTTGATTTTGTGTGATGTGGAGTGTATGTTTAATGTGGAGAGGTTGAATTGAGCCTCACTCGACTTTCTTTCTGCTGCTCTATCTTGTGTTATTGTTGTACAAGGTATTTAATAGTTGCATCAAGTTTTTTCCTTTCACTTTATTTTCTGCCATCTAAAGTTAATAAAAAAACAATAACTTGACAACAATTAATTGATCATTTCTTTTTTTAATGGTAATTGATATAGGAAATGATTATTCTACCAGTATTTTTTTTTTTTTTTTTTTATATCGAGCTGGATAGAACTCATTAGATTTTGCAGTTGTGCCTAATGCTGTGACGAGTGATTGTGTATTGCCTTCATTACCGCGGAGTGTGCACCAGGGAATGGATTTTTTGAGAGGCAGACAAAATTACAAGCATACAAGTGAAATTACTAAATTGGAAAGTTCTGAGTGATTTGAGAGTGGTGTGTGCATTCTGTCAAAGAGAGACAATCTTTCATGTATTAAAAAATGTTTACTGATGGATTCTTTTTTTTTTCGGGGAGTCTTCGAAGTCTCGAAGTGAAAAGGTAATGCAGCACACATCATAAAAAAAGATCAGATTGCTCCTTGAAAAAGATTTGAAATACTCAACGTCAGTACAAACACATTTGCATACGAACATGACATCCAAGGATTTTTCACGATGATCACTAAAACCTGAACACTGGTGACTACTATCTGTACGATAAGTGGACATTGGACGAAGGATGGAAGAACTCTGTTAAGAGTGTGTGTGGGATGGAGGGTTGGGGTAGGGGGAGCATCCCTTATTAGAAAACCATGTCACATTCTCTCCTGACTCTCTGTAATGCCAATAATCCCCCTTCGAAGTCCCCATATGCATGTTTTTCACTTGGCTATAAGTATTTAAAGAAACTGTTTTCAGTTGCCACTAATAACTACTGACCTCCAGTGACACAGGCCAACAATGGGTTTGTCAGGCCTCAAACGCACAACCAAAGAAGCTGATTAGGAACTCAAGTGGTTTGAAGCAAGAATCAATGGCCGCTCTGTCCTGCCGTGGCGCTTCCAGCACGGCGCGGATGATTGTGGGACCTCCATTAGTTCTGCTTCATTAAGTCGCACAAACTCTTCTTTAAGAAAATTAGTTCAGCCAATCCCACAAAAAAATCTATTGGGGCTATGCAGTGGCAGCTCCCGCTGAGAAGCACGTGTGCTGACATTGAAAGCAATAACATGTGGAAACTTTGCATTAGAATAGCAGCTTTAAAATTATGCGGCCTTACAATTAGGTGGAGAGTGTATTCCTTTTATTTTGATGGAGAACCCACATCACAGACTATTGATGGGCCAGCCCAGTCAAGCAAAGATGCCACACTCTCAAAAGTGCTTGGTCAAAAATAACGCAATTTGGATGGATGGATGGATGGATAGATGGAGGAATAAATAAATAAATAAATAAATAAATAAATAAATAAATGAATGAATGAATGAATGAATGAATGAATGAATGAATGAATGAATGAATGAATATATATATACATATTTAGAAGAAAAACTTTTTTTTTCAAAACAACCTAAAGTCAGACCACTGGGTTGGTATCATTTTTGTGAGTCTAGATTTGTGAGTCTAGATATTCATTCTCTTTTTTTTTTTTTTTTTTTTTTTTTTTTTTTTTACAAACTTTGCAGAATGGTTATATACCATAAAAGTAAAAGTATAGTATTAATTCAAGGTATTGGTGAGATAGTGTGGTTAGCATTAGCTTTTAGGGAGGAAGCTATCCTTAATGTGGGATTGGTCATCGGTACAGAGTAACCATACTAACCAAGTTAAGAAAAAAAAACAGTAATCATAGCAAAATAAAAAAAAACACCACCGCAACAACAATAACAACAAAACAAATTAACACTACTTTACCGTTTGTAATAAACTCGAATGAGTGATGAAGACCTTGGATGATGTTTTGGGGACATTGTAATTATTGTATTGTCAATCCAGATCTCGTTACATTAAAGTTTGCCAATATAGGTTTTTGTGAGAAATTCAGAGCCTCTGCAAAGAAACTTCACAAACATTTAACCTCACGCTTTTGGAAGTCAAACTAATTTCAAGCAGGAATATTAACGTGTCTTACGTTTTTACAAATGAAAGCACATTCGCCTGACAATTTCTCAAATGTCTACAGCAGTTTTGAATCTGTCTTTAGACGTGTGGATAAATAGTGAGACTGAGTGAAATGGTTAGTGACTGTGGCCCTCATTTTCATTACATGAAGGACAAGTGTTTCCGCGAGAGATTTGTAATCCATTCAAGAACACCTCTTTCTGGTGCATGATATAATTACACTGCAACCTTGGAATGGGTGCCAAGCCGTCGTAAACAATACATCAAAAATGTAAATGAAAGACTTTTAAAGACAAACTCTGATTACCAAAGTTTTTCCCTCGGAAATATGAACATTTTCAATTGGGGAAAACACTATGCTTCACAATACTCCTTTTTCACTTTGAACCAGAATGCAGTTTTTCTCCCCACTTACGGTTGCCACGGTAATGGCCAGCTGCCAGTCTACAGATTACTGGTTAATAGGGCCAGGCCTGGAGAGCAGTGCAATGGATACAATCAGTGCGTTTAGGTTGGGAAAAACTTATCCTTGTGCAGGTGTGTGACCATTCCTGAAAACAGTTGAGACCTGCAGTCTTTTGTCAACACACCTGAATATCCAGACTGCATTCATACTGCACGGTATTCCAATAAAAACGAAAAATCAAATATTTTCACAACTAGCGACTGATGGGATTTGAGAGCCGAGATGCGCAAACAAAGATGTGAACAGACAACAGCGAGAGCAACCTTTCAAATAACGCCGCCTGACAAATTAAGCACAGAAGGACATAATCATTTCTTCAAATATAACATTTGGCCCATTGAAAACGAGCTGAAGTCTCAATCTAACTGTCCCGGAGGGCTAGCGGGCCAAAGAGGACCACCCACTTTCTTTTCAATTATCATCTTGCAGCAACCTGTCTCCACTCCAGCATTCAGCAGGAGACACTGACTGCTCTCCAGAGGGAATTACAATTGGACTGCTTCCCTCGAATAAACTTCCAGACTGTAGCAAAGCATGTGACCCCCGAACACAAACAGGATTACATCCAAATCCCACGTTTCTTTACTCCTTCCTCTCTTCCTCTTGAGAAGCTGCAGTCAGGGGTCGCCGCGGTCAGAGGCAGTCAGGTGAGAAATGGTGAAGGCCCATTGAAATCAGCAAATATATAAATGGCTTGAAGTAGACGAGATGACAAGTGTGTGCTGCAAGTTCGGTTGAATTGGCTTGCAATTTGTAGATTATTTCTAAAAATATAGTGAACACATCCTACAAAAAGTAAGGTTTATTTTGAAAGAGCTAGGATGTGTTTACTCATATTATTTTTCAATGTTTGAAATGTGTTACACACATTCATACATACATACATACATACATACATACATACATACATACATACATACATACATACATACATACATACATACATAATATTAAAAAATATATATATAATTTATATAATATATTAATAATAATATATTAAAGAAAGGCAGTGTAATATTCTTTAATGAGATTGCCCATACATACTGTAACTTGATCACATGATGTCAATAATCAGGATGCATGTTTTGTATATGTTCATGGTCATATTATTTATAATTTATTCCCATGAAGTGCAACTTTGTTATTTTCCTAATGACAGAAATTAACCTAGACTCAAAGCTCTCGTCTTGTCGTAATGGAACATCATTTTACAAAACAACTTCATACAATAAACTAAAATTCCAACTTTCGTAAATGTAGCCTTTGTGTTATTATCACACTTGTTCTTCTTTTTCTCATTCTACTTATTGTAAAATTCTGACTCTATTCTCAAAAAATGTATTCCCTTTTCTCTAAATGCTACTTTACTCTCATTACATTGTGAGTGGGGTAATTGTTTGGTGTTTCTTTTAAGTATTGCCATCATATTCATTTCAGTTTTCTAGTATACCACATTGGTTTTGTATTTCATTTTCCCATGACATTAGAAAAGCACATTTGAGTAAAAAAGACGCAATCCACACAATTTAATGTCAAGATTCATATATTAATATTGACTCATTTGATCCCTGTTGCATAATTAGATGCCGTTAGATGGCTCAAAGCAGATTTTGGAGAGTTGGGGTCCTTCTATTCTTCTTCCAACATTGGTGTTGTATTTACTTATAATTTGTATTTTCTCTCCATTAAAACCTCATCAGTGCAAACAGCAATTTGTCTTGGGAACACCAATTAGGAGTCCAATCAACATGGAACAAAAGCTTGGTTTCAGTTGGGAATCATATAGCAGCCAGTAGATCTGGAGTGTTTATTTGGCCCTCTGTAGCCAGCTGGTCATACGAACGCACAGAAAGGCTACATTGACTCCACCCCACAGGGGGTAGTGGCTGAGCCAAAGAGAAATTGGACTCTTTTTCAGCTTGCCTTTCCACAATGCAGCAGACCCAATCAAAGCCGCAGATCCTTTTGTGGGGGTGGTAGTGAGTGGACAAGAGAGGGAGAGGGTGGGAGTGCGTTTAGGCTGGCTGCCCCCAAACCCTCACTCTCCTCCACTGTCCTATCTGTGCGGCCAGCCGCACTTCAGAGCTAATTAGTGGTCAGATCCACTGGGTCCTAATCAGCACGACATGTTAAAACTGCCCTAATCAGGCCTAATCCTGGTTTAGTGTCTCACACACCATCGCCAGTGCTATACTTACTATTGATTAAAGCATCGCTTGGAGGTTTGGTGGTCGATACTATTAAAAAAGTACGCAGTGGCTTATAGATGTGCATTGGTTTCTGTTTCTGAAATGTCAGTTTATACACTGCAACTAACAAATCAATTGATCTGTCAATTATGTCGTCAATAATTTATTCAATCATTGAAAAAAAATGAAGTGCTGTATTGAAAAACGACATTATTTCAAAGGTTTGGTTTGTAACATGTCAGAAGATTGTAAATATGTTCATCTTCGTTTTCGAAAAGTAAAAGGAGACGTTTGCAAATGTCTTTTTTTTTAAATGAACCATAAATTACCACGCAAAGGTAATCAGTCTGCTATCAGCGCAGTTTACATGTTCAAACTGAGTAGGAAGAAATAAAAAAAAAAAAAACATTCTGACTTTTTTTCTCTTTTTTTACTCAATACGTTAAAAACCAGTCGCGTAATTTTCGGTCTAAAAGTCGCTCCGGAATATAGGTCGCATTAGCCATAAAATGCACAATAACGTGAAAAAACGTGTCACTTAGAAACAAAGCCGCTAATGATGCCAGTATTACGTGGGGCCCTTCGTCATCTTCGTTATCCCGTGATCAATCTTTGTCCTTTTTGTAAACAACCGCCGCGCCACGCCGCGCCGCGCTGCTGATGTCACTTAAAATTCAAATTACAGTAATCCCTTGCTACATCGCGGTTCGTTTATCGCGGTTTCACTTTTGTTTTCTTTTTTTTTTGGAAGATTTTTGAAAAAATTCACATATAAGTCGCTTCTCATTATAAGTCGCCCCCCCCACCCAAACTATGAAAAAAACGCGACTTATAGTCAGAAAATTACGGTAGGTTTTTTATATGCAGTAATGTATCCCGTGCTCATCTTTACGCACATTGGACGACAGAAATCTGAGAATATTTATTGTTGAGAAATTCCTCGGACTTGGACAATTTTAAATTGAAAAGGGTCTCCAAACAATGAGCTGATTAGCAGACTATTTTCCTGATAAATAAACAAACAAAAATAAACAAATAAACAAACAAACAAACGAATAAATAAATAAATAAATAGATAAATGTCTTTATCACTAACCCTTGTGAAACAGGGGTCAAGCTTTCTTTTATCAATATTTGGGATCAGCATTTTCAGTTCAAGACAAATACTTCACTGCACGTGTTTACTAATGAGATCCCAAATAATAACTTTTGCAACCAAGTATTCTGATCCAGGAATTAGATGAGTCTTTTGTCAGTTAATTGTTTTTTTTTAATGTTAATTAGGTTTTAATGCAGAGACACTCAAAGACGGGTATGAATATTAAGGTGTTCTTATTCATGCAGATTATTCTGTTGCTATCAATGAGTAATGAGCCTATTTGAGCCAACACGCGCACTCTAAGTGTAATATATCTAGCGAGTGCTGCTTTGAAGTACGTTAAGGTTATTTGTATTAAGGCATTTCAGCAACTTCTCATGTCAAATCACGTGTGCATTTCATTTGCTCCCACTGGTCAGCTATTCCTTTTTACTTCCATTCATTTAAAGATTAATTTGAAATGCTGCTAGAAGAAAAAAAAAAAGGGTTTCAAAATTGACAGCCTGAACAAATTTGAATGTAAGTGCGAGACAGTGGCGAATGGATTAGGTAATTACCATACTTTTTAGCAATATAAGGCGATAAATTAAAATCTTCAACAAGTTTTTAAGTGACAACTCATCTAATCAGGGGCACAATCATAAAGAGGCTTTGCTGTTTACTGATTGCTCCAATCAAAAATGGCTTCTTCAAACACAGCTAATTGGTCAGTTTGCTCACTGTGCAGCGAGGCAAATGCTGAGGGGCTACTGTTGTGATTTGAAGGACCCAAATATCTCCCATTTGCATTGAGTGCTACCAGAATACACTTGACTCCCACAAGTTATCAGCAAACCAGACAATTATTCATCAAGCACAAATTGGCACATCAAAGTCAAATCAGAGAATTACCATCAGGACGACCCTAAAGCAAAGATGGAGAGAAGACGGGCGGCCTTTGATTGACCGTGCTGCCCTTCACGCCTTCTCAAGCTCTCAACTGCTTCAAAAGTTCTACACAGTAAGTACCCCACACACAATTAGCAATGAGCAATAAAAAGATGAGAAGAAAATGGCACAGATAAGACATGAAAAATGTACTTTTTATTTTTAAGCTGTCATATGAGGCATGAATATATGATGATAATTGTTAATGTGGAAATCCAACCAGTTATGGATCCCACACAACTTGGAGAAACCACATTTTTACAATGAGGGGTGCACAATAACTGTTGGACAGATAAGTGCAATATTGGGGAAACAATGACGTCATATCGTTCATACAATATCAGCAAAACTGGACCGTCAAGTGATGCCTCAAATACTTAATACAGAAAATTGTCAGGTAATTTCTTGTAATTTTAAGGAAAATACAGCATTTTAAAGTTTATTATTATCAGTATATAACATTTTGCCCATATTGCACGGCTCTATTACTGAGTATACTGTAGTTGTCTAAAAAAAAAGGATGTCAGAAAAAAAATTTGAATATTACAAATGCTTTATAATTTGTTGTTCATTCATTAAAATTTTCTTTTTAATTTAGATTTTTTTTGTAATTTTTTTACAGTACTTTGTATAGTGCTGGCAGTATAATATGTATTGTGTATTGTTTTCCGTCTCTGACACTGTAGTGTACTTGTGTCATTTATCAGGATGAAAAAATGTGTTCAGCTCTATTTTCATCTTGTGCGTAACAAATATGAATAACACTCCATGTGCTGCTGTAGAGGGAACCCAATTTTTATTGCGCTAATTGTCAAAATACCTCTTCTCACACAAGCACTGCAAGACTTGAGGGCACTTGTTAGCCTCTTGTGCTTGGATGATGCAATAACACCAAACAAGTTTACAACCTCGGTGCGATAGCGCTCATTGCGTGATTTCATTCTTCATTTTATCGCTGACAGCAAACATGCAAACCATTGAGCCAGCTGCTGATTGGAGCTAAAAAAGTAACTTGTAATCTAATTTAGTTACTTTTTGAATACACTAATCAGTAAAGTAATTAAGTTATTTGTTTCAAATCATAATATGCTGTTTATTTTTATGATTGCAGCTATGGTAGTAAGCAGGGTCACCAAACACTTAGTCCAAATCTTAATTTTGGGTTGATTTGTTCTGAAATAGAAATTTGTGAGTATTCGGTTCAGTTCCAACAGCTGATCTGAGAAGTCTGAGTACGTTCACCTTGAGCTCAGCGCATGCACAACCACAACAAAAAGACATCATCAATGGAGTCCCGTAATGTTGATTCACCATGGCAACAGACAGGAACATGTTAAGTTACTTACATTCTCTTTGGAATTGGAGGTGCTAACGCAGCAGTATAGTGACTTTGAAAATTTATTCTATTAAAAGCACACAACAATGACAAGAACAGCAATATTTAGAGACACTTTAAATCACAGCATAATCGTATAATCGGAAACAGTAGCTTATATATTTGCTTATATATTTGCCCTGCATGTCCATATGAGGTCAATTTAAGGTTTTCTTTTTTTTTTTACAAATCGACACATTGGTCTGTTTAACAATGTCTGTTATTTTTATGCATTCTTAAACAAATTAAAGGGTGGATAATAGATTGTGAACAAATCTGTTAACCCTATTTCACACTTGAACTGTCTCCTCGTTCACACTCAATTGGGTAGCATTATGTCATCCCAAGAATGAAAGTATTTGTTGTTTTTATTTTTTTTTATTTTCAGACAATAGCAAGTGAAAATAGACATATTTGAGTAAGACTGTTTTGTTAAATATGTATAGTGGTAGTGCGTTTGTGAAGAAGTTCGGATTCATGTTAATTTCTGCTCATAGTTTTATATTTGTTATCATTCAGGATTCTTAGTATAAAAAAATGTGAAGATGATGAAACCACAGACTCTTTTGTCTGGTTGGAGAGCCAGCATAAAAAAACATTTGGCAACATGCCTGTGCCAATGTAAGAAAGAAATTGTGATAAAATTGCATTTTTTCCCCCAGTAGTTAAATTAGCAATTGAATCTGATTCGTGTTAATGTTGGTGTGTAGCGATAGCAACATAAAACCAACTGGAACAAAGCAGTTTGGGCAGCATTATGACATTTTGTTTTTTGGAGACGGAAACATTCCACCTGACATTGGTGACATAAAAGCATTCTTGGAAGAGGTTTAGAAAGAAGTGTAAAAATATCTGAAGACAGACAAGGCATATTTTACTTGAAACTCACTCACATGTCATACACAATAAGATTTCCTAATTAGTTTAGAAAATCATTCAATATTAAACATTTTTTTTAAAAAATATACAGTATATTGTACATATTTGTGCCAGTAATTTGTTGAGCAAAATATTGCTAACTGACTGACCTAAATATGGACAAGCAGATAAACGCTGTTGTGGCGAAGAGCTTTTTTTCAGCTTGGCAGCCTATCCAAGGTCAATTTTTTTTTTTAAAATCATGTTTTGAGAAAGATATGCATGCATGCATTTATGACATCTTGCCTTGACTATTGTCATGTCTTGACACTCTGACCTCCATCTTCCATGCTGCTGCTCTTTTGCCAAACAGTCCACAAACTGATAAGACCACATCACCTCAGTAATGTCCTTTCTTCAATGGCTTCCTGTGCTCTTTTAGGATTAATTTTGAAAATGTTACCTTTTGTTTTTAAGTAAAGCACTGTGCTTATCTCTGACATTGGGCACAGTGTGGTAAATGTAATATTTTCTTTCATAAATCTATACACTAGAATGTTGCCGTTAATAATACAAATTATTGACCAATCTGAACTGTGAAAACTGGCTTGCTCTCTCTGCTCACTACTGGTTGAACTATTTTTGGGGTCTCATGAAAACATTGGCTGAGCTAGGATTTTTTTTCCTGGGATGGGTGCAAACTATTTTTTTATTTCTTTTGTTTTACAAATGTTTTTTTTTTTCATCTCCAAACCAAAGGGGGTTTGAGAAATACAGGGCCATTTTGTGTGGCCCTTTTGAATATTTGTATTCATTTTTATTTTTTCTCCTTCATTGTCATGTAAGGGTTCTTTCAAACAGGTGGATTCATTTTTGAAAGCATTGCTCAGAAGAAAAATAATCCGCTAGTCAACGATGCAGTCAGGGATATGGTGTTACCTGTTGTCAGTGATTGACCACTGTGTTAATGTCAAAATTGACGCACGTTAATTACAACCGCCAACTGTAATTACTGTACTTTTGGGACTATAAACCGCACTGGACTATAAACCGCACCAGCTAAAATTTGTGATTTTGGGTTCAAATTTTGCACAAAAAAAAAAGTTGCGGCTTATAGTCGGAAATTTACGGTAATTAAATACTTCACAGATAAACCAAAAGCTCCCCTATTCCTTATTTGGTTTTGTGTTGGACAAATTGAAAAGCTGAGGGATGCCCACAAATGTTCAGCTTCTTCTATTGCCGAATATGCTGGACTTTAATTGGCTTTGACTAGATCAGGGGTCTCAAACTCCAGTCAAATGATCAGTTCATCCTCACGTTCTGCAGGAGCCTGATAATTGAATCAGGTGTGTTTAACGAGGGAAACTTGGAAAACATGTAGGGATGCGGCCCCCGAGGACTGGAGTTTGAGACCCTTGGACTAAATTGAAGATGGCCGGATATTAGTGCATCCAAGCAGGTAACTGGTTTATTAGTTACCTTCATGTAATCCTTTAAAAATGTTTTTAAAAAAGACAAATTAAGTCACCGTTCATATTATGCTATTCCAATGAGGGACCTCAGCAATAAACAAATCATGGCAGGCAGTTAGTAGATTCATGTTGATCCCTTGAATCAATGCTAATGGCTGACCCTGTATTCCCATGTGAGGGCTAGTGAGCATGCTACAACCTAGATAACAGGCAGTGTTAATAACAAGGGAGTCCAACCATTCCCCCAGCTGTGTCTTGGGCTAATATGCTTTGATCACCTTTTGTTAACATCACTATCATCATCAGATTGCATCCATCAGCGGTGCATTACATTAATGCCCTTTCCTGTGAATCAGCTGAACAAAGCATGTTTTCTCCTGAGAGGCAAAAGAAGGGAAACGGTGTAAAAGCAATACAACGGGTTTTGTCACATGCATAGAGCAGAAGATCACATCTCTACACAGATACCGTAACCACTCCTTCATAGTATCATTTAGCATTATTTGTGCACTCGGGGAAAGATGCAGAGCAGGAAATATCTGGATGCGTTGCAGATGGGCACAGGCACGTCTCTAGTGGCTGGAGGAGAGTGTACCATGAATAAATTGTGGCGGTGTCCCAAGAGATTGCATTCAATCATAATGCATAAGGTGTCAATGCTGAATCCTTGGAATTATCCTTCACAACATTGCTGACTTAGGACTGGGGATCAGACTAAAGAGAAAGGACAGTAGTGTGAATAAAACTGGCCAGAATCAGAAGTGAGGTCCTAGACCTGATGTAAAGCTCGATGAGGCACCAAATCGACTCAGTAGAAAGCGAGAGTGATGATTGCCGTCTAATTACAATGTCTACAGTTCCCTAATCGGGTAATTTGAGCAGTGGTTCACATTATTGACTTTTATATAGATGAGTGGGATCAATTCCCACTCAATCGCCCATTCCCATGACTGACTGTCGACCAATCGAGAGTTTGGTTTGCTTTCTGCCTTAATGTGCCTTCCCCACTGGCAAGCATCCACTCTACTTTTTAATTCTATTAAATTTGCTAAAATGAGTCAATCAATGAACAAGTATAGTTATTTTAGCAAGTTTTCTAAATTATTTTGCTTCGTTTTTAGTTATCTCTTCATCCCTTTTAAAGGTAAACAGTTTGGGATTGTTCATGATTTTGGGATGTCCCACAGCCTTTTATCTCACTGGGATGGATCCACATTCAGTCATGACCAAAGCCAGAGTAATCGGCAAAAAGACCATTTTTAAAGCTGTGTATATTTGAGGATCTGAGTTAGTCATTAATGTGATATTTTCACAAAACAGACCTTGACACATATAGCAAAAAATGGAGGAAAATATTTAAATATCTTAATTCATGAGGCATTATAAAGAGGAATGTTTTCATTTATTTAAATGTAAATATGTTCTTTGCATATCTAGAAAAGCTCAATAAGTCACATTGATTATTCGTAGGAGTTGTCTGGCACATTGCACAGATGGAAGTTGTGGATGCCCAACCTCACACTTTTTCAACACCTGCATCCAATATGCTTGCAGGCCATGTTGAAAATGCTGAGGGCTGCTAAAAAGTCAGTTGCAAATGGCCGCCTAGGCTGTAGTTTGGATACCACAGATATATTGTTTGCCACTTTGCTGCAGCAGTCAGTGTACTTGCTGCCCTCGGTAGTGATGGGAAAATGAAGCTTCAAGAAGATTCATGAATCAGTTGTGTTTACTGAACCCTCAAGATAGCACTCTCTGCTCAACATAAGACTGAAAGCCCAAATTTCTTAAATGCCTTTCTTTAAAACAAGAGTGCCATCTAGACCAGTCAACAATACAACAACTGGTTCATGAAGCAAATCTGAAGCTTCACTTTTTACAAGCCTGCCTCCAATTTGCCATCCGCGTTTTGGTGTTTGATTATTTGTCCTTTTATCTCAAATTAATTTTTCATTGAGGCATGGTGTCTACCACATGCCAATATTGCAGAGATCTGATCACCCCACACCAAGTCGAGTAAGTACAGTGCTAAACATGTGACTGCCGTGCCACCAGCGTCTTCTTCCTCCTCCTCTTAAATACGCTTTGTGTGTAAAAGCAGCAGAAATAAAATGGCTTAGAATCTAGCATCTGCCATGACCCTGAACAGGTTAAGGGGAGGATGAACAGAATTCATCATTGTTGTGTCACAACAAACAACAAAAAGGGCCTGAGCTGCAATCTTCTGCAATATAACTACCAAAATGAGAACCCATCTATAAGTATGCAGTTTACTAGTTGCCTAAATATTAACATGTCAATTTACATTCATTTTCCAATGCGTCGAAAGGCAAAAATACCAGTCATCCATTTACAATAATAGGTTTTTTTTTTTTTTTTTAGGGCTGGCTGATTGACAAAAAAGCACGTGCATTAAAGCAATTGTTTATTGCCAGTGAATCATGCTACAAATTATGTATAATGCTGTATACATAAATTTTGAAAACATGAGCTTGTATGGCGGGAGATGATCCTTCCATTACAGGCTGTGTTTTCTCACTCATAGACAGGGTTAAAAAATTATAATGTAGCCTACTGCATTTAGCAGGTCACAGAAATTGATTTACTTAGGCTAAGGTCATTTTTATTTATATTTTTTAAGCTCTGCTGTGGTGGTATTTTGCTCATATAATCAGGAATGAGCCTTTGCCTGTCTACCTAATCTACAACTGTGTCCCACTGGGGAAAAATGACTTGCAACAGGAAAACCTGCATGAATACTAATTTGCCTACTTGGCTTTAACAGCTTTTGCATGCCTGTCTCATAGGAATATGCAGAACACGATGTCTTTCCATCTTTTCATATTAATTATCCCAAATGAAAACTGGGACATCAAAAGATGAGTGTGTGTGCATGTGTGTGTGTGCGCGTGCATGAAAAAGAGAGTGAGAGGGAATCATGGGAATAGCTCTAAACAAGAACTCTTGGCTCTCCCTCCTAAATGTGGTTAATGAAAATGCGATTTGAAGCATCTCAAGCAGGAATGTGGCAATCTACATTTTGGAGCTCTCTGGCCTCAGCTTCAGTTTGACTCTCTTCATTATGGCTTAGCCTTGTGGCCCTCCTCACACCCTAGCAGTCTGTATGGTCATGGAATTAAACCAGATTTGGCAATAATCCTTTGATACTCATATAGACGACCAATGGATTTATCATTGTCGTGTCAATTATGTATTTGGATGTGAGAGAACCGTGTAAGTTTAACTTAGTTTCCTTGGGAAAAACCTTTTCAAAAGACTCTGAGTCTACTTCATTACATTAGCATGGTCCAAAAAATACTTGATTCTGCAAGTGGTTGGCAACCAGTACAGCAGGGGTGTCAAACTCATTTTTTTCGCGGGGCGCATTGCAGTCATAGCTTCTTTCGGAGGGCCATTATGACTGTCAACCCAAATAAATGTATGAGCACCTCATATTATATACAGTAAAAGCTACAAAACAAACTGACAAATCAGACAAATAATCGTTTTCAAATCAGACGAGTAAAAACTGGTCAAATATTAAAAAAAAGATATAATTAAAAGTGAAGACAATTTGCAATTCTAGTTCTGAGACACGAATTTGATGCACAATTTTTCTTTGCGGGCCACATAAAATGATGATTTTGATGTAGCCCCCTGGCTAAAATGACGGGTTCTAATATCAATATGGAACTTATCATCTATTATTCTGCAAGTTATTGTTGTCTATTATGGAGTTTGTCTTCTGAAATAAAGCTACAGATCTACAATATGTCATCAGGACTTTTTACCTTGCAACTTTAATGACACTATTGAGGCGTATTAAAAAAAAAGATTATTTAAACCAAGCTTTCCATCTGTAGACAGAGAATCTTTTGTATATGTCCACACGCACCCTTCCTATAGCATCTCCATAATAAGGCTCCAGGCTGAACACATTTTCTCCTGGCCTTTTGTACACCACAATCTCACCTGTTTTTTAGAGTGGGGGCAGAGGGGAGCCAACCTTTCCGGCCCGAGTATGGAGACACAGCCGTTGTCTATAACCCACTCTCATTCATAGACATCATTCATATGGAAATCATCCTTGGACCTATTGTTCACCCACTGCACTTTCAGATACTTGCTGAATTAAGTGATAAATGCAGTGGGACCATAGGAGATGCACTCCATGTAATGAATAATATACAATATGTTCAAAGTTATTATGTAAATAGGATATAGTGAATTGTTCTTGTTTTTTTTGGAAAATTTCGCACATTGTTCTTCTGTGTTTGGATACTGATATGAATCTCTGACAAGTGTTAGAATTAATTTCCAAGATGAGTCAAATTAAAGTTAAATTCCTTCAAATTTCTGTTACAGAGCGTAAAGCAAGTCAGTTTTTCCATTACATTTGCATTTTTTATATATGGACTATTGCGCACTGCTATCTACAGCTCAGGGAAAATATTTCTTTTAATATATACCTGCATGAGTGGGAAAATACAGTAGAGTTTGACAAACAATTCCCACTGATATTTAGTTATTGTACAAATACTGAAAATGCTGGAATCTAGATAAATAAATGTGAAGCAAATGGTAGCCATACAGATTGCTTCAAATGGAAGCATAGCCGTCGATAGGACAGCAAAAAACATTGACTTAAACTGTAATGATTTATTCATTGTTGTTGCTTCAACACACAAGGATAAATATCACTCCTGTAATTTTTGCATATTTTTTTTAACAACTGTGCTCATCAGTAAAAAAGATTGTTTAAGTCGAGGTTAAGTGAAACCTAAGTATATAATGACTTCTTGCCCGAGGAAAAAAACAGCTTGTATAATTAAAAGCACAACCTTTTGTTTCTTAAGCACGCATACCAAAGAAGCTGCCGAGCAGGCCACATCAGAATGAATGGATTTTTAATTGAGGCAGAGGATACAAATGACCTTGCTGTAAATTATTATTTAGTGATAGAAAATGAAAGAAAGTTACAGGTAGAATGAAAAGCACAGACACTGCACAACCTCAGTTGGTCTAGCTAACCGCAACACCAGAGCAAAACCATGACATTGTTTGACAATGTGTTTAGTTGTACCATTTGCTTTCATCTGAGTCGCCTCTGCAAATAGTCTATCATAAAATGAATTGCACAGAAACCAAAAACTTTGGCTCAGCCATACAGAGGATGCAAACCATCAAATATTAAAGAGCTGCAAATGCTATAATACCTTACCCAAGGTGTAACTGATTTCACATATTGCAGGGTGTTGTGAAACATAAGGCGGGTGCCGTTGGAGCCTATCTCAGATGGCTTCAGGCAGTAGGCAGTGGACATGCTGAACTGGTTGCCAGCCAATCGCAAGGCACATATAGACACATGCATGCAACGGGAAATTTGGAGTGGTCACGCATGTCTTCGGAATGTGGGAGGAAACCTACACAGGCACGGGGAGAACATCCAAACTCCAGAGAGAAAGGCTGGGGCTGGAATTGAACCCCACGATTGTGCACCACACAATTTCCTATAGTAGTTTTTTCAAACGTTATCTATCTATCTATCTATCTATCTATCTATCTATCTATCTATCTATCTATCTATCTATCTATCTATCTATCTATCTATCTATCTATCTATCTATCTATCTATCTATCTATCTATCTATCTATCTATCTATCTATCTATATGTGAATGAATTGCAAATTCCAGTGTTCTTAGGAGAGCATAATAATCAAATGAAACAAAAAAAACTAACTTGAGTAATGTGAGAAATATAAAATGCCAGACTATATATACATATATATGTGTATTGCAAATTCCAGTGCTTTTAGGAGAGTATAATAATCAAACAAAACAAAACAAAAAAACTAACTTGAGTAATGTGTGAAATATAAAATGTCAGACTTGAGACATCAACACCAAATACAGTTGTCTATGTACTCATCCTTAAGCATGTGCACAATTAAAGGCAGCTGTAGTGAAGACACATTTGGGCCATTCTAACACTTTGTACCCTGGGTGGGGGGGTACAGCATGCAAGGACGGTGCACTTCAGATGGTTCACAGGTCGTGTGGCAGCGTGCCGAGAGGACATTGTGCTTTGTCATTTAACAGGTGACTCACATCACTACACTCGAGCATGCTGGAGGCAGAGCACTCGGAGATGCTTGCGGCATTCAAAATGCATGATTTTCAGCCCAGTGCAAACAAATCGCTTTAAAAGATCAGTTTAATCTATTTCGAGCTGCTATTATGAGCTGGGAGAGTTGTTCACATAAAGAGACTGAAGCAGGGTTAAGAGCAGAGTGTTGGGCAACTCTTCACATACAGCGTTTGAGTTGCCAACTTTATTATTTGTTTTTATGACAACAAACTTACGATGAAGAATGGTAAATTAGGAATCCTGGTGTAAAATAACATGTGGGCAGGCTCTTTTATATAAATGTAGAACTTAATAACACATCACTGGGCGAGCTTCAGTCGTAGAAGTCATCTGTGTCGTCGTCATTCGTGTTCAAAGGTTGTGGACGCAAAGCTGCTTCGATGTCTGAGTTGCTGTCATCTGACTCTTCCCAGAACTCTACAACAGACAATAGAATGAAAAAAATATTCCATGACCGCTGGATGTTTAGCATTGTATGATGCTTAAACTCATATGCATACATTTGTTAACCCGGTAAATCGACACTTGACGAGCAGTTGAATGCGCTCAAGGTAAAACTGACCTTGAAATACCGCAATAAAGACCTTATTGCGCTCTCTTTCATACATATTATTTGCACTCCCTTTCATGCATTCTTGTATATTTATTTCCATACAATTGATCTTGATTAGCTATATTATGAAAACATTTTCCATTGTACTGCAGAAAATTTGAAATTACTTCTTTTAAGGGTTGTTTATGTTAAAGGCTGGCAGCCAATAATATGTTTTATTGACGGTAGAAAGTAACAAGCGAAAAAAACATCTATTTGCATTATGATATCTGTGCCTCGCTGTTTAAACCGGGTAGTTCAACTGCGGCAGTAATTCGTAATTATCGTAAATATGACCCAAACCCGAATATTGACTGCATGTAAACGTACCGTATTTTCCGCACTATAAGGCGCACCGGATTATAAGGCGCACCTTCAATGAATGGCCCATTTTAAAACTGTCCATATATAAGGCGCACCGGATTTATAAAGCGCATAGAATAGATAACTCAACCTTGCTCAAACGTTAATGCAATCACAATATAGTAACACTTGGAATAGTGAAAACAATAACAATATATCAATAACTCAACGTTGCTCAAACGTTAATATCACACAACACACAAAATAAACACGTAAAGCTTACTTTAATAAGTTAGTCCTCATCCACGAATCCATATTGGTCCATATATAAGGTTTATCAGGCGCACTGACGGCTTTTGAGAAAATCTGAAGTTTTTAGGTGCGCCTTATAGTGCGGAAAATACGGTAGTCACAGTTATAAATTATTTGGCACAGGTTTTACAATGAATGCACTTCCTGGCACAATCCACCAGGACTCTAACCCATGTCAGCATGTACCAATGCATGTCACATAATCCTGGTTTATATGAATAATTCTCTGACCAAACAGTTCAAGGCATAGTCCGCCTTTTGCCCAAGGTCAGTTGGGATAGGCTCCAGCAGCCCCTCGACCCTGAACATGATAAGCGGTGTAGAGAATGAATGGATGGCTGGAAGTCTCTGATAGAAATTAGCTTTGTATGAGGAAAGCTTTTGATAAAGCTCTTGTATTAGATCTCATGATATTGTCAGTGTACCTAGATTTTTCAGAAACAAGGGCATGAAACAGCTAACATCCTAATGATGGCAATCTTGCACCATTGAAAAATCAGCAAAGCTCCAGAAGCAGGAAATGATTATTGAAAGGTGCTTTTATTTAATCAGAAATGTAAGCGATTACCTGAAGTCAGACCAATAATGTTTCTGATTAGTGATTGTGAAAAAAACATTACGTATGTGTTTCTTTTCATAGGGATTTACCTTCAAGGTCTAATTGTGGCTTACAAATTCTCTAAAAGGGATTTAACTTCAAGGTCAATTTCTGACTCTAAAGTCCTCAAAAAGCATAGCTCCTTTGAGAGAAATTTTCAATTAAAGGGCTGGTGTTTATAATTTATTTTTAAATTTATTTAACCTTTATTTAACCAGGTCCTATTGAGTTACAATAACTCTTGTCACAGGGAGCCAAGACAGGCAACACAAAACAACGTGTTCACATGAAGCTTAAATTCATATACTGTATTTAACGTTTATCCGATACAATTAGCCTCTTTTGACAAAGTCTTTAAAACCAATTCAAGTGTCTCTGACTGATGTGTCATACTCAAGTGGAAGCACTGGCCAAGTGGAAGACACATATGCACACAAAACCATATTTGGTTCCTTCCTTTTATACTGTGAGAACTATATGGTGTATTTTGCTTCAAATAATCCATCCAATGAAAAATAGAGAAAAACTTACATTTAATATTGAATCATGAAAGGGTAATATTATGATGGTATTTCAATATAATGCAGTATTCTGATGATGACATTTTCAGAACAATTTGCTAGTTACTTTTGTGCCTAAAAGAGGTGTTAATGGTACCTATGATAAATTTGAGGGAAAATTATAACATTACGATTTGTTTTATGCGCTAAAATCTGTGGCAGTTCATTATGTCACATCACTGATACAGGATTAAATCCATTGTGGGTCATGTTTTAAAGAAACAAACAAATAAATAAATAAATGGATGCATGAATGAATGAATGAATAAATAAATAAATACATTTTGTTTAGTCTTTAAAAAAATGGGTTGGCCTCGGAGTTCAGCACTTTAGAGCACTTAAAAGGTGTGATCATTTTATATGCATTATGTATTCGACAAAAGTTTTCAAGTGAGCTAAAACTGCAGTAATGGTAGTTGTCTACTTCCACCTACTATGTGGTTTTGTATATGCTACTTACCTTTTGACTGCAGAGCAGAATAAATCTTTGGGTTCACCTTGTCTCTCCTATAAACAAAAAGACAGTTATCACGTTGAACGGAACAAAGTAAATTCAATATAAAATGGTTACAATTCCTCACATTACAAATGGTAAATATGTCATATTTTTGTCAATCTCTTAAATTAAATCTGATCATTCACACTTGAATCACATCTGACTTTATTACGAAGCCGTCGTGGTGATTGGTAGATGGAAAGTCTTAAAAAAAGAAAAACTGTATCATCCCAATATTTCTGGACTGAACTATATGATCGAAGCTGTCAACTGCTGTCAACTTGCATACTTTGTTTTAGTTGACTGGCCGAATATGGCTTGCGGACACTATGTGCTGTAATTCTACAAAAAAAAAAAAAAAAATAGCACTGACCTACAATCTCTCGGGCTCATTTGAGAACCTCATAAAAATTGTGGAACTAATAGTATAACATACAAATAAGAAGGTTTGACAAAAAAATAATGCTTAAAAAGCATTTAACGCTGGCTTGCAAATACAGACCGAGCTGCTGAAAAATGCTTTTGTTTACCCGATTTTTTTAAGCTCTTGCCACCCACACACAAATGTTAATAGCTCAACAGCACTTTTGCACAGCAGAGCTTGTCTAAAGGTAAAAGTAGACCCATCACCTCATCATTCCCATCAACTCCTACTCCCATCCCAGCTATGACCCCCGCACAAACAATGTTTAGGCTAAGCTTGGATGTACTCTAACGGGCCTGAATGGCAGCAGGATGTCACCCTTAGTGGGGGGCAAACAACAAGAGGCAACTGTGAGTGCTCCATGAGTGGGCACACTCTAACATGTGAGTGCTCTCTGCTGGCAATGAGTTTGTACTGCAACTGAGTGGAAGCGGCCGTGATCCCATCAGTCTTCTGAACAGTGGCAGTCCAGCGAGTACAGCCTATGATGCTGCTTGACTGACTGACAGTGTGACCAACGGTAAAATATAATATTAGATAATAAAAAGGACATATCACCATAAGAATACCTTACATTATTATGCACCTTCATAATCTAATGAGATACAACAGAAAAAAATGAAAACTAAAATGTACATAAGAGCAGAAGACAATGACTGGTATTAAAAATGTGCTATTTTTTTTTATTGTGGGGTGCTTTATGTCAATCACATTTTTGAAATAAAATTAAAAGACTTCCATCATCACTTAGTGTTTGTCATCATTGGTTAAAAAAAATCATTCCTTATATTAAACTGAAATTGGTACTCAAATAGTCTAATTAAACTCAATATAAAGTCTCATTTTCAATTTGTAATCTTTTTTTCTTAAGTGCACATAATGTTGCGCCCAAATTTTGTTCTTCCTCCCTCTCGAGCTTCGGACCTCCCCTTCATTCTGTTCCTTTCTCTCGCCTCTCCTGTCCTTCCCTCCTCCCAGCGAGCCGTCAGAGATCGACACACATCGCCTATCCACGAGAGAAAGAGAGCGCTTCTGATTTTGACACTGAATGATTTGAGGTCGAATGCTTGAGCACATCCCGTTGTCCACGGCAAAGCTGTAAACCACTAATTGTTGTGTCAAGGTTTTTGTCAAGCAGGCACTAGGCACAACAATAACACCGGCTGATGGTGAGAGGATCTTTTTCTTACGTGCGAGTGTGTGTGGCCGTGCTGCCGATTAAAAACAGAGGAATTTATATTTCAAAAAGGGTATTCCAAATTGCTAAAAAACAATAAATAAGGAAGGTGTAGTCTCCCAAATGTCCATGGGAGAAAGGAGCACAATGTTTCTTTGCACTAGAGGAAGCAGTGGCATGCACTTGCATACAAAAGGGAACAAGTGGTCTTTACATGGAGTGCAGCTGCTTATTAAGACTCACTCCTTCGTGCATTATTCCTTTCATCCCCACTCAACCACAAAGTGATTTTACTTCAGCATTCAAAAAGACAGCAAAAGATTTGTAATGAACAAATCCTTAATAAATGTTGCAGATCAGTTGCTTCCCTCACAGTTACAATACACACATTTTATAGAAAGACTATTCACCCAAACTCCATAATAGTGAAATGAGCACACATAAATGTGTTAAGAGTATCTCTTTGCATCTTGTATAGACTGCATGTATTTAATCTGTAAAGCTTATTAAGGCTTCGGTCATTGCTATGCAAAGCAGCACCCAGTGCTTTTCTCTCGCTTTTCATCCAAGTGCAGTGTTTGGCCAATAGGACTGGCCCCCCGCCTCTCATTCTGCATTCATAACATGCAACATTTGCACAATGTATCTCTCAAAGGCCCTGAATAGAAGGCCTTAATACTCATGTAAACAACTGCAAACCAATTACTTAATGAATCAGGCCCACACATAATGAGAAGCTTCACAAAGAGTTATAAATGCAATTTTTTTTTTTTTTGCGCCAAAGCCTCTGCTCAAAACTACAATCCCCTTCTGCTGTAGTCTAAGCTTACCAGACAAATCATAATTATTGTCTAAGACAACACAGGAGGAGGACATTTTTGAAGCTTCATCTTCCTTTTCATGTCACTCATCAGCTCGCTGACAAAAAATAAATAAATAAAACAAAGCAAATAATGATGAAGAGGGAGGGAGTTGGCAAAGAGCGAGAGAGAGAGAAAAAAATACTCAAGGATGGAGGAAGAGGGGCAAGGAGATGGAGAAAGGGCAAAGTGCGACAAAGTGAAACAGAGAGAAGCAGGGCAGAGCGTCCTGCAGTGTTATGCTTCTGCTTGAGTGCAGGGCTTGGAGACCACTTGTGGGTGCATTTAAGTGCAAGAAGTGACTGTAATAAATGGGCCGCTTAAATCTAACATCCAGGAGGTGATAAAAAAAAAAGAAAACTTGAGACCACAAAGTGAATTTAAGGTGATTATCGGACGTATTAGCATTGTTTCTAATTGAAGAGACTGAGTGTTCAGTATGGTCGACTTGTGCACCCAATCACTGCTTTTTTCCCCAAAAAAATTCTGAGAATTTGGTCCAATCACATATACCACTTGTGGGTGCATTTAAGTGCAAGAAGTGACTGTAATAAATGGGCCGCTTAAATCTAACATCCAGGAGGTGATTAAAAAAAAAGAAAACTTGAGACCACAAATTGAATTGAAGGTGATTATCGGACGTATTAGCATTGTTTCTAATTGAATGACTATGAGTGTTCAGTATGGTCAACTTGTGCACCCAGTCACTGCTTTTTTCCAAAATAAATTTCTGAGAATTTGGTCTGATCATATATACTGTCCCTATTTTGCGCTTCCAATGTAAATTAATAAGATGGAGACAAGCAACATCTGAGAGGGTCCGAAATTGGCTCATGTTTATTAAATAGGGTGGGTCGGCGCACGGCGGTTGGCAGAGGCAGGCATCAGCAGCAATGAGGACCACAATAGAGTCAGGCCATTAGCCCTTCACTGGGCTAATAGGCAGACCGCAGCGCCTGCTTGCCAGGCTGGGGACGTGCAGCCTTCAGCCCTTGGATCAACGTGCTGCCCAGTAATCACATGAAATCAGAGAAGATTATTCCTCATAACGTTTATGCAGCCATTACAGGAGCCCAAATGGGTTTTGTGGCGAAGAGGTGCTCCGAGGACCCGGTAGTCAATTGCAGATTTGATGAAGTTGTGTTGATATTCAAATGTAAGCACAACGCTGCTATCTTCCGCAAGGCTGTTTATCATTAAACGTTCTTGAACCGGTCCACTCAGGGCCGTGATTTGAGCAGCTTCAATGCATTTGATGGTGGAAAATGAAAAGACGCTTGTCTTTGTCAACACTTCTTTGAAAGTAGTTGCCCTTCATCCTTCTTCACATGATGCGTTTGCATTCTCGCATCAAGCCTGGAGGCAGTGATATTATGACGCCAATTTAGCTTTGGGGTTGCCGTTTTGATTTTGAGTTGTGAAATGGGTTTTGAACCTTGTCAACAGAGTGAGGGGGGCTTAAGGGACCTTTTGTCTTTGTGAGCAAGTTAATGGTCGGTGCCCCTTGATCTTATGGAAATGAACAGGCAATTATTAGAGTCGCCATGCAAATGTACATCAACCACTTTGGTGTCTGGTGGCCCATTTCCTGTGGTCTGTTGAATAACAACGTTCTTACCGAGGATAAGGGTCTTGAGGTGAGGAGCGTTTGGCCCTCCCAAGGTCCACTTTAGGGCCAGGATTTTTTCCTGAAAAGAGTCATCGAGAGCAGATAACAATATCATTTGGATACGCTCCATACTTGGAATTATCATTTAGAAACTTTGAAATAAATCTGACAGAATCCAGTGAAAAGAGTTTTTTTGAGTGGTAGAGCAATAGATATTTCTCAGGAATTGACACTGAAATATATGATTATATTATATCATATAATATTATATAAATTGTGCCTTTGAGCATTACTGACCAGTAAAGTCTCTTTATGTCAAATAAATTAATTGCATTTATTTTTCCCTTTTAACTTCAAGTGGTTAGAGGTTCATTTGGGTATTTTTTTTGAAAATTAATAAAACAAAAAAGTTACAAGGATTTTCAAGAAATAAAAAATATGTATATATTATATAAATATAAATAATATCCCACGTCCCGGGGGAGGCGGGGGACATTGAGTCTGAGTGGACCATGTTCCGCGCCTCCATTGTTGAGGCGGCCGACCGGAGCTGTGGCCGTAAGGTCGTTGGTGCCTGTCGTGGCGGCAATCCCCGAACCCGCTGGTGGACACCGGCGGTAAGGGATGCCGTCAAGCTGAAGAAGGAGTCCTATCGGGCCGTTTTGGCCTGCGGGACTCCGGAGGCAGCTGACAGGTACCGGATGGCCAAGCGGAACGCGGCTTCGGCGGTTGCTGAGGCAAAAACCCGGGCGTGGGAGGAGTTCGGTGAGGCCATGGAGAATGACTTTCGGACGGCTTCGAGGAAATTCTGGTCCACCATCCGGCGTCTCAGGAGGGGGAAGCAGTGCAACGTCAACACTGTTTACAGTGGGGATGGCGTGCTGCTGACCTCGACTCGGGACGTCGTGAGTCGGTGGGGAGAATACTTCGAAGACCTCCTCAATTCCACCTACACGCCTTCCATTGAGGAAGCAGGGCCTGGAGACTCTGAGGCGGATTCTCCAATCTCTGGGGCCGAAGTCACTGAGGTAGTCAAAAAACTCCTCGGTGGCAAGGCCCCGGGGGTGGATGAGATCCGCCCGGAGTTCTTAAAGGCTCTGGATGTTGTGGGGCTGTCATGGCTGACACGCCTCTACAACGTTGCGTGGACATCGGGGACAGTGCCTCTGGATTGGCAGACTGGGGTGGTGGTTCCCCTCTTTAAGAAGGGGGACCGGAGGGTGTGTTCCAATTACAGGGGAATCACACTCCTCAGCCTCCCTGGTAAGGTCTATTCAGGGGTGCTGGAGAGGAGGGTCCGTCGGGAGGTCGAACCTCGGATTCAGGAGGAGCAGTGTGGCTTTCGTCCTGGCCGTGGAACAGTGGACCAGCTCTACACCCTCGGCAGGATCCTCGAGGGTGCATGGGAGTTCGCACAACCAGTCCACATGTGTTTTGTGGACTTGGAGAAGGCGTTCGACCGTGTCCCTCGGGAGGTTCTGTGGAGGGTGCTTCGGGAGTACGGGGTGCCGAGCCAACTGATAAGGGCGGTTCGGTCCCTGTATCACCGATGCCAGAGTCTGGTCCGCATTTCCGGCAGTAAGACGGATTCGTTCCCAGTGAGGGTTGGACTCCGCCAAGGCTGCCCTTTGTCACCGATTCTGTTCATAATTTTTATGGACAGAATTTCTAGGCGCAGCCGAGGCGTTGAGGGGGTCCGGTTTGGGGACCTCAGCATCGCGTCTCTGCTTTTTGCAGATGACGTGGTGCTGTTGGCTTCTTCAGGCCGTGATCTCCAGCTCTCGCTGGAACGATTCGCAGCCGAGTGTGAAGCGGTCGGGATGAGGGTCAGCACCTCCAAATCCGAGTCCATGGTCCTCGATCGGAAAAGGGTGGAATGCCCTCTCCGGATCGGGGATGAGATCCTGCCCCAAGTGGAGGAGTTCAAGTATCTTGGAGTCTTGTTCACGAGTGAGGGGAGGATGGAGCGTGAGATCGACAGGCGGATCGGTGCAGCGTCGGCAGTAATGCGGACCCTGTACCGGTCCGTTGTGGTGAAGAGAGAGCTGAGCCAAAAGGCAAAGCTCTCAATTTACCGGTCGATTTACGCTCCTACCCTCACCTATGGTCACGAGCTATGGGTCGTGACCGAAAGAACGAGATCTCGGATACAAGCGGCCGAAATGAGTTTTCTCCGCAGGATGTCCGGGCTCTCCCTTAGAGATAGGGTGAGAAGCTCGGTCATCCGGGAGAGACTCGGAGTAGAGTCGCTACTCCTCCACGTTGAGAGGAGCCAGATGAGGTGGCTCGGGCATCTTATCAGGATGCCTCCTGGACGCCTCCCTGGGGAGGTGTTCCGGGCATGTCCCACCGGTAGGAGACCCCGGGGACGACCCAGGACGCGCTGGAGAGACTATGTCTCTCAGCTGGCCTGGGAACGCCTTGGGATCCCCCGGGATGAGCTGGATGAAGTGGCTGGGGAGAGGGAAGTCTGGGAGTCCCTCCTAAAGCTGCTGCCCCCGCGACCCGACCCCGGATAAGCGGAAGAAGATGGATGGATGGATGGATAAAAAATATGCGTCAAACTTCTAATTAATTATGCTGACTTGTTTTGGCAAAAAAAATTTAAGTATTGCTCATGAGAACAGGGTGTCCCCAGTTCTTACCTGATAGGTCATCCTCCTCTCCCTCTTCTTCCTCCTCCTCTTCAGAACTCGGCAGGTCTTCTTGCATGGCTGATCGCTTAAGTAACTGATACGCTTTTGTCTCTGTTCAGACACGCACACAACATGCGCACGCAGACACACACATGCACACACACACAGCCAGTCAAATATTTGCTTAAAAGCCAGGTTTCCTACTTTCCGAGGTTTCTGTGTTTGATGAGCCAACATGCTTCAGTAGCTGAGTCTTAAAATCTCACTTAAAAACATGGGTGAACACGCCAGTTTAACTGTTGATTCAAGGGGAAAAAAAAAAAAAAAAGTAGCAATCTCAGTTTCTCCACATCACGGTAATTAATCAACAGACTTGTTTTTTCAGTAACCCCTGACCAGGGTAATTTCCCATTCGGAGAAATTAATAATTAAGATGTTGGCACGCAAAATACAAAATTCTACACCCAGTCAAACGTAAATTGATTGTAATACCAAAAAATGAGAGCACAGTAAAGTAATTTGACCTATGACCTGTAGAATTAAAATGAAAACAAAAACATCTTCTTTAGAAGAGACATTTTCAGGAAATAACTGAGCTAAAGTAGTTGCACAGGTGAACACTTATGTGGCTGACTTTAGAATTCACCTTTAAAAAGTTACACTTCAGTTTAGTATTTTTGCTAAATGGAGTCAGGCTCAGATGTTTCACATCCAAAGATGAGGCTTCATAATTATCGTGACATCATTTGCATCTTTTTGGCTGTAAAGATCACCGCGATCAATTTAAAATGGAACAAGATGTACTTTAACTGCAGATCATCAGCTTTCACTTGGGTGCTAAAAAAAAAAATTGTGAGCTTGATAAAAAAAAAAAAAAATATATCATTTACTATGTTTCCCGCCTTTTTTTGGGGGTCCCTTTTGAACAAATGGACTCATTTTGCTGGCTACGCACCGTAGGGATTTTCACACATGAAAACACTCAGTGGGAAACCTGGTAACCAATGGTAGCATAAGCTCACTTCACATTTCAGAGCAGCAGAAGGACAGGCAAACCATCTACTGCAGGATGCCCTCACAGCGAGTATTCTTCAAGTTCAGCCGCTGTTAGAAGGATAATGAGAACCGATGACAGATCTCGTGTACGAACCACTGAACCACAAACACATTATTCTGGAATAATAAGCGATCAATATTTCCAGCTTGCCTAAGAGTGGGGAGAAAACACGGCTAGTATTTTCTATGAGCTAATTAGCGCGAACTAGCCCCGCTCTTGAGGTGGGACTTTGACCCCTAGCTTCACCTTGATCATGCTGCCACTGTGTAAAAGGGCCTATTATTCATTGCAGTAGGAAGCAAACAAACCAGCACATAAGGAAAGTGTGAATGCTGGGACACAGGCAATGCCTTTTTACCTCTAATAGGAACACTTTGCACAGGGCTTTCGTCGTGGCTGTCCTCTTCAGCACTTTGTAGTTCTGTAAGGAATGGAAGTGCATAGTGAGATGCATTGGTAAGGGGAGAAAAAAAAAAAAAAAGAGTGTGGGGATGGAAATGGGAATGTAAGGTCTTTATTTAGCTCTGAATAGAATAAAGAGCTAGCTGCATGAAAACCAGATAGGGAGGGAGTCGGCTCAATGGTGAAATCGATTTCTTTCACAAAAAGTAGAATTTTTTTTGTGCTCAGCAATGGTAATTTTCAGTATCGAGATGTCGTTAAATTTACCTTGATAGTCTACATTGCAGTAAAATGACAGATTTACTATAGAGTAGCATACTTCATGATATGAAAAATTTTGTAATTTCTTTTGATTGGGAAACAAAATGGTGTTTTTGTGTAAAACTGTAGATGTGCACTGAACTTGAATCACTTTTCCCGACCTTGGATCTGTTGCTTTTGGATCCCACTAGCAGACTTGACCTCTCCACCATGAGCTTGATGAGAAGGAGAGCCAAAAGAACAAGTAGAGTCACTCTCCTCATCTGCAGAGGGGCACTTCTCACTGGACCGGGAAAGCTGTGAACTCAGTAGCACTTTGGCCTGCGAGCAGCACAAATTAAAACCAAACCATTAATTGTTCCCATTCAGGGAAGGAAGTGTTAGATTAAACTCAGACCGATAAGGTATTTATATAGGTTTATTTGGACCACAGTTGGTCTCTAATTAAAACCAAGAGAAAATTAGGACAACATCTCCCAGTCATTTAAAGTGGAAAATTATTTTGCACACTATTCTTTGCACTCGCCCTCTCTATCACAATTTTTTTTCTTCGCACCCTCTCTTTTCATCGATGAGATTAGTCAAACGCCCAAAGAATGCAATCTTCCTGGTGTTAAAGTGCAACATGCATACTGTATCTCCCCTCTAGGCTGAGAGCATTGAGACAAACTGCTTTTCCTTCCTCACCAGATCAGATTTTTATAATCTCTCGGGTATGAGGGCATACAATTAAGAAGAGATGTCGCACATTGATTTCATTCCTCTCCTCTCACCCTAATCCAGCCATCACCATCTCTTTTGGTATCAAAGACCTCATCATTTGCTACTTTTTAAATGTGCGGCGATGTGGCACAAGGATAAGGACAACGATCAAGATGATTCCAACCACGACACTGTGCCACTTGGTAATTGATGCTCTTGCACAATAAAACTTGATTCATGTCCTTGATATACTTTTTTTTTTTTTTTTGTCTAAACTCAGGTTTAGTTAAAAATGTACTGTGGGCTGAGGGGCTGTTGCGGACTCAAACATCAAATAGCACTAGAATTTTCAAAGAGCTTCTTTGAGTGTGTGCATGTGAGCTGCAAGCTCCCATTTCCCAGAGTGGTTGTTCTGTCTGCTAAGAAGAGAATGGAAAATTGTAGTTGCCCTCATTTGGAGAAAGTAAGCAGTTGTAAGAGACTACAGAGGAGCGGCCAAGAGCCCCCCCTCCAAAAAAAAGGAAGAATAAAGATGGAGGGAGTGGATGAAGCGAGCGATAAAGCAGGAGGAACGCTTTTCACTGATGCACTGGGATACTATGACGATGGCAGTCTCTCTCTTAGGTTTGTTGGTTTCATATTTTCAAGTGGCTCTACAGCCTCTATCTTTGCCTTTTCTCATTGTGTCCAAGGCACTGAAGTGACATCTTCATGCCACAAGGACTTCAGTGATATTGTGTACAAAACTCAACAAAAGGAAGAGATATATACAGTATAGAAAGCATTTCCACAGGTGGTATACATAAACAAAGAATTGCTGAAATCATTGCTTATTGTTGTTTATCTTTTAGACAAGTAATCATATTTACTAACTTTAATGGCGTGGAAGGTGTTAGTGGCCAAAAAAAAAAAAAAGATGAAGAAAGCCATATTATGGAAACCTATCTAAAATCCAGTCGAATAATTGTCACAATTTTTTTTTAATTTTGGAGGAAACAAAAAAAGAATGTCTAACAAAGTGAAAATTGAGTCTGCATGATTGAGAATAGTCAATGGCATTAACATGGAAAAAAAAAAGATTCTGCTATGAATCTGGACCAGCTGACTGATTCACTTTTGGGAAAGATACCAAATTAAGTGACAAAAAAATGAAATGAGTGCTTGTCAGATGAATATGCCACATGGAATGAAAGAAGACAAGCAGAGAGTGTAATTTGCCATTAGCACACGGGTCAGGGTTTCCCTTTTGTCTGGGTCAATGTGTGGAGCAATCTGATGAGGAGGCAGCCAGCCTTTGGCATCAAACACCAGACACAAAGAGGGCTCCCGTACCACAGCACTAAAAACACAAATAAATAGTGTAGGCGCGCACACACACATATATTTGCTACATTGGACCACATAGCCAGTGAAAGATCAATAGTCACTTTTTAAGGGACCATCTCAGACTTGCATGACAGACTAAAAAAGTTCAACTACATTGCTAGCGATCATGTAATCGTGTTGTGCTCAACACTTTCAGTAATTTTCTAGAGAAATGGGAGGGTTGACACCGGGGTCTTAAAGCATAGGTGTCAAACACAAGGCCCGGGGGCCAGATACGGCCCCCCCACATAATTTCATGTGGCCCGCGAAGACAAATTTTGCGTCGACTTTGTCATTATTAAAATTACAAATTGTCTTCACTTTTACAAAAAAAGAGATATTGCTTGCAATTTTTATTAATATTAGTCTTTTTAAAATATTTTAACAGTTTTTACTAGTCTCTGATTTCAAAACTAGTTATTCAGTTTGTGTTGTAGCCTATACTGTATATAAAAAACATTGACAATCATAATGGCCCTCCGATGGAAACTATGACTCTGATGCAGCCGTGACAAAAATGAGTTTGAGTCTTAAAGGGTCTGTATCATGCCATTTTAAGCTATCCACACTTAATTATAGGCATATATGATGACAAATGAACTTTGGCACAATGGTGTTCTAATTTGTACAATATGTATGTATAAAAATGACAAACACATTTTGTAGATTTCCCCAATAGCATAAATGCATACTATCTACCACATTTCATTCATTCCTGTGCAGCCCCTCCCCCTTTCATTTGTTACATGACTGAAACAGCACAAGAGAAAATTTCTGTGCTTTCAACAAATCAGAAAATTGGATTGCATTCATCGAACATCACCTGCAATACACAAATGTGCTCCCTTGTGCACAGGCAAACACACACTTTCCTGAGTTTAGAATGTCAAGGAGGACATCTTCTGAAACTTATACTGAACATTCCTTAAGACTAACAGGGCTAGTATTTTCTTTGTGAGGACCAGTCAAAATGTCCTCACAAGTCAAAAACCATCCTCAGAGCAAAGCTTATTTTTCAGGGGTTGATCCAGACAAATACAAAAATGCGTGCCTGCATATTTATGCACAAACACACACGCACGTAATTGAAGTGTCTCACGTGTGTGCACAACTCATGTGTGTGACTCCAACGCTACCTGGTGGAGGTATGTTGCATGACGCTCTATCAGCAACGGCGCAAACAGCTCGACCAAGCGCTCAGTACTATGGACACGGCTCTCCTTGAGCAGAAGGGCGTGCTTGAACCAGCGATCCCACAGCCGAGCGGCGCCAGGAGGGAGGCTGTGTGTGAGTGCGGGGGTTGGTCAGACATTTGACAGATATAAATTATATCACATTTTTCAAGTTGTACTCCATTCAAACACATTAAATGTCCATCCAGAAAACGATGAACCGCAACACATGACAGGTCCATGGTTTAAATAGAGAATTAAATTAGTGTATTAGTAAATAAAATAGTCAAAAAACCATTGTTACTGTGGAGGACGACGGTTTTCTTTAGATTGGAAATATAGCAGATGTCTGAGCAAAATCAATAGGGTAGAGGAGCAGAGCGTGGATTTGGCTCAGTATATAACTCCCCATTATCCAAAGGACTGCAAGTCGTAGATAGGGCATTTTAATTTACTCATGACATTCACCCGTGCTGCATTACAGCAGGAGGAGACACCAAAAATGACCTTTCCATTTGTGGAGGTAGAATGTATTGAATGGCGGTGTCTGCTGAAATTGTGACTCTCCTCCCCCGTCGTCTTAAAAAAAAAACAGGCATCACTTCAGATGTACTCCTATTTGGCGAATGGAGTTTTTTTTTTTTTTCCATACACTCTAAAATCAAATTTAATCTTTACATACTATATTCATTCTTGCTCTTTAAAGGTCCTCAAAGGTTTTTGAGAAACACGTCAAGGTTTTTGAGAAACAGGACTCATAGAAATTAGGATTAACACCACAATAGCAAATATCTTTTTACAATCGAAATTATAAATCCGGGTCAACATTGGAAAAAAAAATATTCATGGTGGTTGCAGCACCCTCACCTGACTGCTATATGCTCAGTTCTGGATTGGTATGCACTCACAAGCTCCTGTGGGAGCAGGCAGCCCTTCTCTGTTCTCAATGACAACCTCTGGAGCTCATGAAGCACCACTGCGCCACATGCTTCAAGGTCCTCCTCATGCAAGCCCGCTTCACTGTCACAAAGACTGTCCAATAGAGAGCAGACAAGCCATTGGCGGGGATGTGCATGGAGTAAATCCGACAGCTGTTAACACCGCTCTCATACACACAGACGGATGCACACGCCATGCTTTGCGCCGTAAACCGAAGGCTGTGAGACAAGACGGCCACTTGATGATTGGAAATGGGGATATCGGCACAAAGTGAGAGAAGTAATTGGCTGTACTGGTGTTAACAGTCAGAATAAAAATGACTTTGATATGCTTCATAAATTTAAGACAAATTGGTAGACTGCAAATTATTTGTCTAGTTACAAACTGATCTATATTTTGGAGCCCGAATAAGCAAGTCCTTAATGTGTCTCATGGTTCTTGCACATGCGCCATGTTTTCATTGTGGACACAGTGGGGAAAGGGAAGACGTTTACCTGATAATTCGATTAAGTTGTCTTTCATCAAGTGAAAAATTTCCATAGACTCTTGTCTGTTCACCATGGAATCGCCCTTCAATATAGTCTAGAAGTTTAAAGAGGCCTTCAAGGGAAAGTCTGAAAAAAATTGGAGGTGTCAAAGGTGTCTATAATAATAATAAAGGTAATTTTATACCCCAATAACGATATAGTATATCCCCATAAATTATTTTCCATAAAATTACATGAAATAACGGTCGTTCTAGGATCTTTGTCTATTTCTAAAATACATATTTTATATGCAGTACACATTCGAGAATGACAAAAAAGTACATATGCAAATAAAATCAAACACTGATACCTTGTGCCAAATAAACACCACTAAAATATCTGATTGAATAACCACTTTTCAAGGAATGCAGTAAAAGTACAAATAATTAAAATCACAGTGATTAGCAAAATTGAATGATAAATTATGGAGGGAAATTATATTTTTGCAAAATCTGGTGCAAGCATCTCTTAATGTTTTTCGATGTTGCTTAATGGATGCACTATGAACAAAAAAAATAATTCCATGATATGATGTAAAATGTCACAAAACTTTAGATCAGGGGCAATTTGAAAGATGGATGTTTGGATATTGGAAATCCATCTCTTTTTGAGAACCGAGCTCTGGGTGGCCCTCTTTAAATTCTCCCAGGAAGCCCAAGCTGAGAGATTCTCAGGCCCTCAGTGAAAAAATGGGCCAAAAAGATTTTACAACCATCTGCAACAAGTTTTGAGTTAGGCAGGGTGACTTACAATTTTGCACATTATTTCCCAGCAACATTCTGATTAATCTGGCATCTTCAAATATATATGCCATTCTCTTATATGCAATCTGCCCGTTATAAATCCTATTTATCTTATCAAAAGCCTTAAAATAGTCATCGTACTCTACTCCACTTTGTCGGTGTTCTTTAGAACGAGACCTTTAGCGAGTTAGAAAATGAACGAGATTTTTTTTTTTTCCTGCCCTTGCAAAAACCCTCGCTCTTATTGTATTGTTAACAGCTTTACCGTCAAGGTCTTCAACCTTGCTTTCATGCCGCTGTTTACTACTGTCGTGACATTATCAGCGGCGTATTGTTAGCTTGGAGGAAGGGGGTCAGGTTCTCTGCTACAATATTGCTCTACAGTGTACAGTGCACATTTTCAAGTGAGATAGGCCTAACCACTAGAGTGATTGGTGTCAGGGAGGAATATGGCGACGTATAAAAATACACCACAAGTAGTGGTTCCATCAGAATATAGTTTCTAGGTCTGTGTAAAAATCTGTATAATTAAACAATGGATTCAATGTTCCCAATAAAATAAACCAGAAGAAATTAAAACAATGTTTCAGATGAGCAGTGGAGCAAAAGCATCATGCAGAAAGTAGACGAACAGTTTATGCTTCTTGAAGAAACCTGGCGGATATTTCAGGCATACGCCCTCACTCACCCTGACCATGTAAAGAGAAAAAATATAATGGGATAATCTAATGAATTGCCCTGGCTTGTTTTTCCCCGACTGCCGGTTGAATGAAGGGAGCGATATAAACTCTAACCTCAGAGAACAAGAAAGAAAAGAGGGAGAGGATGGAGACTGGATGCTCTCGGAGCTTTACATCAAAGCCTTTGCTTTTCTCCTCATACACACAAGCCCTCAGTGTTAACAATGAAAGCTGCAGCCCCCACCGTTGTCGCCCCTGCACAGGCGAACTGTGGCGCCTATTGAGGTTACGCTATAAACAGTACCGCAGACCACACAGAAACTACAAATAATATTCGACACTTTCCAAAAGGAAAATAACAGCTTTTTTTTTTTTTTGTTCAAAATGCAGCAATATGGAAAGGGGAGAAAACTAAACAAAGCTTCCTACCAGAATGAAAAGGGGAAAAAAATACTTTTTAGAGTACAAGATGCTGTATAAATAAATAATCTGTATATCACAAGAATAAATGCTTTGCTTCTGAATGTTGTTAACAGTTTGTTAATGTTTGTAGGTGTTGTGTCTTTGGACCTGCCTAACTGCAGAGGAGTGGCTAGACACATTGCATACTGTTGATTGGTCAAAAAAGAACCTTCACTTCCATGTGACAATGTGAATGCTGTAATAGGAAGAATACACGACAGTCTTGTCTTCTCATAAAAAATATTTTCCCATATAATTGATTTGGTGGGGATTATTCAGTTTTACACTATTAAGATGTTCCGTGATCGCGACCAGTCCGAATTCAAGTCAGAAGGTTTATTCTTCCGAACGGTACGTCGACGAGTAAAAGTGGACTGTACCTGTCGGTGTAAACGTGGCTTTATTCACATCCGAACCCATCTAAAATGATCCTTCACAGCTAGAGGCCATCATCACACTAAGGATTTGTGGCTGTAAGTGCTGGCCACATACCAACCCTCCAGAACACTCTGTGGTGCCACAAATTTCCTCCTCCACTGGGGAGTTCCTGAGGTCTCTCAAGCAGAAAATTGCTCTGTTAGGGCATTATCATGGATTACGCCAATATGGTTGGCGGCAGGTCCTGAGCTCTCTCTGTAAGATGCGTCACTGCCACCGCTGTTGCAGAGCTACACAGTGCATGGCTGCCTATCTAACCATGACTCCCACAATCCTCTTTGACAGCCTTGGAAGAAATTGTGTGCTCCTATTATCAACAGCCCCACTGTAATAAGCAGAGAGAACAGCCTCTTGTTTTTTTTTTGGCTGCTAAACTATAAATAACACTGAACTATGCCAGAATACGAGGGAAATATTTAATTTTGAAAAAAGGCCGTAAGATTAAATGCTACGTACAAGTGAGGTGTGTCCTTAACGGTTGAGATGGGACTGTGGCAACTTCCACCAGATTCAGGATTCCTTGCCTCAGCCTCATCATCCTCCGACTCAGATTGTGACAGGGAAATGCTCAGATCACTCGCAGTGCTCTCCGACAACTGCACATCAGAGCTGGAGTTGAAACTGTCACACCTGCCTGGATGGACACACACACAAAAAAAGTTCAATTTCAAATCTTCATAATGCAAAAAATAAATGCAAGCTTCAGCAGGAAATCCACAAAAGTACACATAATAGAAAAGCACATTTTCAAACCTGAGATATCTTCAGATTTTCTTGCAGAGGATGTTCCAGGCATCACATGGCTAAAACCTTCCCCTGAATTTTCCATTAAGGGTGTCTGAAGAGCAATCTCTGTGGAGTTAACGTGTTCAGCAGGAGGATTCTGCAGCCGTATAGGGTCATTGTTGCTACCTGGAGATGGATTCCTCTCAGGACTCTTCAAGGTCACCTGAGGTTCAAGTTCATCTTCATTAGCAATAGGTGCAGTTTGAGAAAACCGTAGCGCCTTTTTTCGGGGGTTTTCCCGGCCGTCAGAAGAATTGTCTGGAGCTGAACCGTCATCTGATGAATATGCTCGACTGGTGTCGGCGTCCTCTCTGACAACTGAGAAGTCCTTCAAAGGGCCACTTGGTAGTCGTTTGCAGGAGTACATGCTACGATTGGGCGAACTGTCCAATGTTTTGTGTGAGAGTACACTTGTGATCCCAGTTGCATGGTTGGCCCCTTTGGGGGTTTGGCGGCCAACTGACATGACCGTAGGGGCATTTGTAAAATCTTCTGCTATGTAAGAGAGGGAGCTATCCTTGTAATCACCTTGTACAGATTTCAGCTGCAAATACAAACGTAAAAATTGTATTAACCCACACTGTGTGTAAATGTAATTTTTTTTCAAGATAAAACAACAAATTAACTTCATTTTTTAACTCAACCAAGACCACTGTGAGAGTTTTTCATCTCAAGTAGGCTAAATATCCACTTTATAATGTGAATGAGAGTAGCGTGTTTGGGTCAAGGTCAGAATTCTCTCAACTTCATCTCTCAAAAGAATGTCTCAGGATCAATGTTTTAACTTTTAATCACATAAGAAATCCTTTCCACAAGTTTTGATTCATGTCAATGTCACTAAGGGGGGGGGGGGGAGTGAAGGAGGCAAAAAACCTCCCTCTATATACAATAACAAAAAAAAACATAGCTTCTGTTTCTTTTCTGATAAGCGTCTTAAATACCAAACAGTTAGCTGCTTAATAACATTCACTGTAAACCATGCAGCCCACCCAGCAGATCCACAAAGTAAGTATAAAAAAAGAGGGAAAGTTAATTTCTTGGCTGAGTGATTCCATCGGTAGCTGCAGGGCAAAGTAGAAAGTGACTCACTAAAGTAGCAATTGATTCTTCTATCAATCTGCAGCACGCGTGTGCTCTTCCAAGGAAAGTATTAAATATGAAAATCATATCCCGTTATCATCTGTCTCCAGCTTTCAGCCCGGTAAGCTTCCCTTAATGAATGCTGCAGCCTGAGGGACATGCACACTGCCAGCCAATGGCTTGTATGCATAATGGAGGAACGGTACCATTTTGCTCATTACAATATCGACAGACCGAGGGGGGGTGGGGCTAAGGGAGGGGGGGGCGCACAGTTACAAGTGACTGCTCTAGACAGCATGCTCCAAGTTATTATGCGATGTCTTAGACATTTCATCTAAAAGAGCTTTAACTGCTTTAAGTGAAAGCAGAAAGCCGCTATGGGCTTGAACTATACTGCCTGTACTGATGCACTGGCTAGGATTAGACACCTGTGATACTACACACACCAAGTTTAAATGTGGCAGATTTACCAAGCTTAATAAACCTAAACACACACAAAGCGGCTTGATATAAGACCAGGAAAAAAAAAAATTGCAAAAGAATATTTGTGCACAATGAACAATAGGTGAGTGGCATAGCCATTAGACATGTTATGTTCTTTCTTTATGCTATTAAAGACAAAACACAATATGCTGCAAAATTAATTATACCTTTGAATTCCTTGTTGATTTCATTTCTTCCACAAATCTGGAAATTTTATCTGAAAATTCAGCCTGTAACAGAGATTTAGACAAACAGAGCGATAGGACCAATTTTAAAATTCACAAAATCAATTCGTCAGATTTAACACTTTCAGTCACAACAATAAAAGATGTATTTGAGAAACTAATCTGCTAAAACAAAACAAAGTGCATTCCACATAACAAATGTGGTGCTTATAAAACATCAAGTGGAAATAAACCAACTGCTTGAGGGGAGAGAAGGACTAAACCTCTGGAGCACTTCACAGTCTCTATATTGGCCAATTAACTCTGTGAGTCATAATTAGCCAATTTTGTTAATTTGATATTAAATTGTCAAGCACTGTTGTTGAGTTTTAAGCGATAATCTGACTGGCTCATTGTTTCCGCCCCCGCTCATTCATTTGGTTGTTGTGATAAATTGCACATTTTGAGTGTTTACTATCACATTGTTGCAAATAATAATGCACATTTTACGACTCCCTGTTAAAATGACATGAAGGCTATTATTGTCAGTGAAACTGCTTTAATGTTGATAAATATGACAAAAGGGAAAAAGTGGCATCTTTAAAAATACTTTGAGATACAAGATACGTGTTTTTGCATGATTTTTTTAAAAGGCCATTTTTTTTTTAATACAAATCATTAAAAACACCAAATGTCAAAGAGCATTAAAAACATTACGAGGTAATTTAAATGTGGAACATTTTTATTATTCAATATTGACAAAAATGTGTGAATGTGTGTGATTACCTTTTGTTGTTGCAAAGCTAAAAGGTTAGGACTGTATTGTTGCATGCTAATTTGAAGGCACTCCACATCTCTCAAAAGCTCAAGGTTTCTCATTTTCGCTTGTGCCTCCCTGACACAGATTTGCTTGAGATAACCGTGCAGTTTGGAACCTTTTATCTGAGAGCTGAAGGCACAGGAGAGCTATTATACCAAAGAAATGATTATCAAGGATTCTTGTCAAAAATAAGAGCGAGGCTTAAAATGAAAGGGGGGGTGGGGGGGGGGGGGGGGGGGGGGGGGGGGTTAAGGTTAAGCACAAGTTGTTCTAAATTCAAATGTTATTTTCAACCAAGCTTTATAGTTGTGACCTGGTGTCTTATTATTCATGAGAATCACTTTGCTATGATAGCAGTTTACTTTTAACAGCACATGCACTATTGAAAATACATACATTTTCAAATAATTTAAAACAGATTAAAAATAATCCTGAAAATATTGTCGACCCCCCTCCCCAAGGAAGAAAAATAAATTAAACTACATTTTATCTTACATCGTTCGTTTATAAGGTCTGTCAACACCAAAGAGCTCCTTTTCCAACTGCAGCCTCTGTTTCTCTCTGCAAGTAAACACACACGCCCGCACACAACGCGAGCACACGCACGTACGAACACAAAAACGCACACACACAAACGTAAAATAATTTTACTTACCATAGATCTGTCTAACCTCAACTGCTATGCAAAAGGCGAGATTGCAATTCTGCAAATCCCCAAATGTACATGTTCTATAATCCAATGCATACTCAAGCATGCACGAAGCTATTTTAGCGGCTAGCTACCTAGCTAAATAGCAACTTTGTCAGGGGCAAACAGGCAATGTCGTAAAAAGTAAAATCCGCCTTACCTTTGATGGATGCTCTGTTGAATGGATGTTATGCGCTCTAAATATTTGTCGTCCACGCCAGCCCTAATGGCCATTTTCACTTGCTTTGCCACTGAGGCGGTGCCCCGACTAGCAAGATGGGTGACGTTTTTTTATTTACTACGGTTGCCATGAGTACCATTACCCAGAAGCCCTTTACAGTAAATAAGAAGATCACGTGAGACGAGCGAGTTTGAGGATTGGCTGAGTGACAAAACGTCATACGAAACAAACATAAGAAACAAATATTTTGCAATTTGCTGTATCAACACAACATATCACCGCTATGTTTTATAGTTCTCACTTATGTTGTAACAGAAATCTTTTTTTTAATGGAAAAAAGCAATGTTTGATCAAAATTATTTGTTGGGCATGTGATAATAATGGCATTTAATAAATGGTCTTTCACTTGTATAGCTCTGTATCACCTACAAGGTAATCAAAGCTCTTATCACTGACTTCTCATTCACCTCCTGATGACAGCATCAGGAGAAGCTGAATACAGTTTCTTTCTAGTGAACACTTCAACATGATCACAAGGGCCAGGGATTGAATAAATAAGAAACAAGGAAATGAGAGTTAAAAAAAAACATTCTAAGCTATACGAGATTTTCTTGAGGGAAATTTCCTCAGTAAATTTCAAAGTCTAGAACATTGGTGTCAAACTCAAGGCCCGGGGGCCAGATGCGGCCCACGATATCATTTTATGTGGCCCACGAAGACAGATTTTGCATCAACTATGTGTCATTACTAAAAGTACAAATTGTCTTCACATTTTAAAAAAAATAGATACTTGCAATTCGTCTTTTTAAAATATTTGAACAGTTTTTACTTGTCTCTGATTTCAAAATTAGTTCTTCATCACTTTGTTTTGTAGCCTATATAGAAGACGTTGACAATCATAATGGCCCTCCAAGGGAAACTATGACTACGATGCGGCCCGTGATAAACATTTGTTTGACACCCCTGGTCTAGAACATGGTGAGATGGCCAATGTTGGTGCCAGAGAGGGATGACCGTTCAAAAGATCAGTTAAAAAATTTTGTAGTGTCAGGTCGTACAGACAGATATCATTAAAATCAATACCAAGTCATTATCAATATTGGATCAATACCAGTGCTCAGTTTCAATTCTGCTTCTGCATTCATCAAACAGGCGAGAGTCAAGTTACTTACCGCTTTTTTCTCAGCACTGGGCAGACACAATTTGCCCCACCTCCCCATGTTTTTCCATGAGTTGGGGGATGACGTGCAAGGGAGTTTTATTCAATTTTTGTTGTTAAGTGCCACATTGCGTCAACATCATTTAGCATACTGACTGGTCGAAATACCAACCATCAAAGTCCAGTGTTTATTTGATAAGCTTCCCTTTCCATCAGATATAGATGTTTTAGTAGCTTGCATTGTTGCAGAATCATCAGATCATTTCATCTTACTTTATCAAAGTTCACCATTGACAGCTGTCCCAATGTTGCATTTTAAACGCAGCTGTGTGTCATTTATTTTCTCATTCCTGCGATTCAGAATCTGACAGCTCCTCCAAGTGCAAACCCTAAACAAGCAAATTCACCAATTTTGGTTCAATCAAAATTGCTCTATAGCTGTTAAATTGGGCAGTTTTGTTGTCCTTTTCTAATGCTAATCCACCAGATTCAGTGTCCTTCTCAGAGGCTATTTGTTGTGAAATGAAACCCCTTGTTCGCCTCCTGCATGTATAATTGATATTGTCGCAGGGCTTTTTGTTTGCGCTGTCGTGAGGTGGAAGGCAGCTCTTTGGAGGCCATGAAGAAAATTAGACTTGTAGCATCACTGTTCCAGATGAGCTCACTGGTGCTTAATACCTTTGCTGGATCTTCATATGGCTATCAGTAGACTATAAACAGCATTTACTCTGTATCAGGGGTGTCAAACTCATTTTTTTCGCGGGCCGCATTGTAGTCATAGTTTCTTTCGGAGGGCCATTATGACTGTCAACCCGAATAAATGTATGAGCACCTCATATTATATACAGTATAAGCTACAAAACAAACGGACAAATAACTCGTTTTCAATTCAGACGGGTAAAAACTGGTTAACTTTTAAAAAAAAAGATATTTTTAAAAGTGAAGACAATTTGCAATTCTAGTAATGACACACAAATTTGATGCACAATTTGTCTTCGCGGGCCACATAAAATGATGTGGCGGGCCGTATCTGGCCCCCGGGCCTTGAGTTTGACACCTGTGCTCTATATCCATCAGCAAGTAAAGCATTCAATTAATTTTTGACACTATACTTCATAAATAGATGAGTATTTTTAATTAAAAATGCTAAGGACCATGCTATGCACTTTTTTCCCATAAGTGACCCAACTCTTTGTCAGAATCTTTAGCTGCCTGTTTTTCAGCTCACTGTTTTATAGAAATAATCAATTCATCAAAAATTATTATTTAGGAGCTGATAATGATTTAATTTAAACACAATATTTAGACCGCAGTACAAGGTGTGTTTTTTTTTCAATCAAATAAAATATCCATGAAGCAACAAATTAATTTTCCCTCCAATAATACAACTAAAGCAAGTTGTGACAATTTAATACAAGATTATTATTTTTTTATGTGCACACACACAAACACCACACATGCATTTTAATTATAAAAAAAAATCTTGTTTATTTTCAACAAAGATTATCTGTAACAACATTGGCGTACTCATTTATTTTTGGATGCACATTTTCTCAGCTTCTTCTCATAGGACAAAGATTGCATGTGAAGGGACATCGATATGCCCTAACAGAGGTCACATTTTGAATAAGAATTAACAGCTAGCAAATTAAATTGCTATTCAGTGCACATCTTTAGTGAATCCTCCAGACCTTTCTTCGCATGGCTGGCAGAGCCCACGTTCAGCCCCTAGCTAGTCAGAAACATCTGTGCGGTTAATAATTTGATAAACAGCTTACACAAATGCTAAATTATCATTTTCACACCCTCCCTTTTCTTCCACCCCCTTGTGTAAGAAATAGTTGGCTTACACTGCTCTGGTTTCAGCATGGCTGTTCTTCCATGTCACTTTTTCATTGCGGTGCCTTCACTAGCTTTTCTAAAATAAGACATTTTTGCAAATGTGGAATTTTTATCTACTTTAAGAAGAAAAACATAGAACTCAACTTAATTTAATACTCATGTCTTTTAGCTCTAGCAAAATAAATCATTTTTTTATACCGTAATTACTTCACAAAGTACACACTTGTATGTGGCACCTGTAGTATGATTCACCCCGCCTCTAAAAAAAAAAAAAAAACATTAAAATGATCAAATCTGATAACTCTATTAGTGGTATCTGTCCAAACACAGGCCGAGTTTAAAAAGGGTTAAAAAAAAATGTTAGAGTGTTTTATTTTTGCGACTGAGTGTCCGTTGTCCACATATTGTAGTTTATTCGTGTGACTATGTTTAATGACGTTTTGGGCTATGAGAGGAAAGCAATTAGTTAAGTGCTATCGAGTGGATGAAAAGCTGCAACAAATCCCCTTTATAATTTCATGGAAAAGAAAGCTGACAGTTGAAGGGTTTGAAGCACATGTAGCTTCATTAGTGCATGTTTTTAGTTGTTAGCTAAGAAAAAGACAATAGGGCTGGCTATCAGTCTAATTGTAGAGTTAGTAATTATTTTGTAAATTTTTATACAAATTTATTTTTTCTACAGTATATAATAGAATGGCTATCAATATAGGATAATAAACTGCTAAAACTGATTTGATACAATTTAATTCAAGTAGTAAATGTAAGTCAGTACTTTTGATAGGAAGAAGAAAAATGCATTTTATTTTGGTATGTCTGTTGAAGCAAAGCAAATGTTTAAACACAGCACTTACAGACAACACTTGTTAAAATCAGGCAAAAAAGTGCACCCAAGCTCCGATTTCTCCGTCGAGGACATGCAGCCAAGGATAAACACCTGATTATAAGAGTTCCTTTCCCTGACCCTAAGGGCCTGGATGGCCCATTTGACCCCCATCCTTGAAAAAAGACCTCTCGGGCACATCACATCCATATTAGGGTATCAGGGGATGCTTTGTTTGTTTGTTTACGTGAGGGGCATCCTCTCCCGTCTCTTCCGAGGGTCACACTCGGTTGACACTGCTGCTGAATGTCATTGCGCTTATGTGGGTTTAGTCTAGCAGGTCAAATTATGCTTCAATTTGAAATGAAAATGGAAACAGTAGAGGCAAGGATCAGCTCAGGCCTGGGCTCTCTCCTCTGTATTAAGCCATCGCAGTGTACTAAGGCGAACTCATATAATGAACCCTGTCGCCGGCGCCGCCGCACCAATATCCCCACAACGCATCGTGCATATTGATTGCACAATGTGAGTGATGAGGTTATGTATGTGTGCATGCTCACACAAGCTCACCTTTTTTTTTTCCCAGCAAGGAGCAAGGGAATCATGTTACTCTTGGACTGATTAGACAGCTCATGCATAGGAAATCACGACAGAGACACTGCTCCCCATCTGCCCGCAGTGCAGGTGAAAACAATTTACACATCGGCAGGCTAATGGAGACATTCATAGGGAGCGCGGGCAGAGAGACGAAGAGATGGAGGGAGAGAGAAAAGGAGAGGGATCGTAATGGGCCCGGGCCAATGCAGGCCACTGGCCCCGCTCATTGGGCCGAGCCGGCGAGGAGCATATCGGATAACACGTAATCACCCGGGTCAGGCTCTAATGAATGCAGCCATGGTCCGTGAGGGCAGGCTTTTGCCCGTGCTAAAGACACTTGTAAACAATTCAGCTGGGTGAAACATGGCAATAATATGTTGATTCAGCAAGTAATGAGGTTCTCCCTGAATCAATACCCTCGACTAACCCTTCTCCCCAGTGGGACGGAGAAGAGCAGTGAGCCAGGTCGGCGAGCGCACACCTCTGCCGATGACCTTTCCGCAGCAGTAAGGACACGAGGCGGTCTGAAGAGCACTGTTCTCGCATTGCACAAGGCGCTGAGTGTCAGAACTTTCATTCGCGGCAAGCAAATGAACAGGCAGGCACTGCATGCTAATGAGCGGCAAGCTATTTTCCACCTTTTTTATCTGCACATTATGCTCTTGACTTTGGAGAAGGTGGGAATTAGGTTGGACCTCAGTGTCAGGCTGCCTGATGGCTTCGCTCAGGAAAAAAAAATGGTAATTGAAGCCGATGGCTGCCGCGGAGGAGGTCTGAATTTGGAAATAAACAGTTTCAAGCACTGCACGTCATTTCTGGAGAGATGACAGGGGGAATGGAAATGAGCTGTCTGGATCTAATGTGCTTTCGCCGTGGTGAAAAAATAGGGGCCATCTTTCAGATAACAATTGCGCTCATTAGAACTCTTGTGCCTCAATAATGACGATACAAAGTTGCTAAAATCTGGCAATTAGAATTTCCGGCAACCACACAAACAAAGTAAATAGACGCGTGGCTCTGGTTTTACAAACACTGATTAGCTTTCATGTGAGAAAAAGTATGGAATAATATTGCAATTTTATTCCAAATCATATCTGACCATCAAATGCTGCTAATGTATACAGTGGTTTAATTTTCGTACGTTTTCCTTGTTCTGACACAGCACTGTACTTTCCATCCTACTTTATTCCAAATTGGTGCCGTTGTAAAATTGTATATGTGGTGAAATAATAACAAAACTTCACATTAGTGACTTTAAAGTGCATCTATTTTTCCTATCACATGCAATTATAGCAAACTTGGCTTCTACACCTTCCTCTCACCTGGCTGCAATGGTTTCCACCATTTCCCCCAGGCTTTGCGATGCCTCGAACTGCAGCCTATAACTGTCACTTTCCCACCCGAGAACTTTTTTCCTCATCGCTCAACCCCCCCTCCCCCCAAACCTTTAAAAAAAATTCGATATTTTAGAAAGCAATCCATTAAAAATAATAAACCATTAAAAGTTTGCAAAATGGCTGCCGGCCCGACCTGTCACAATGTTTGTATACTGTCAGCAAATGACAGCAGCAGTTAATCTGGCATAGGCCAAAAAAAAAGATGCAACCTTCCACTGAGGCGGCATGCAACCTTGATGCAATGTAGCGGGCAAGACCACAGGGGTTTCTTGGGCTGTGATAGCCTTCATGCTCATGAATAAAACAGGGGGTTTAGGGGGCGTCCCGTGCAGCTAATTCACAATCTGTTTTTATGGTACTTGGCGCAACAATTTCTATTTCCCTGCTTCAGGGCTGCATATTGCATGGAGAGTGGATTCTCTGCAACTCATACAGATAGTAATTTGCCATAATCAGTCTGTGTGCACTGGCGAGTTCAACGCGAGCTGAGACACATGAAGCGCTGTGGTGTTTCTTCAATTTTATGCAAATAAACAAAGTAGCATATCTTCGAAAATTGCTCGTCATTTCTCACTGGCTATGTCTATTGGCATGTGCACGTGTAGCGTCTTTTTTAGATGTGAAATGTTAAGTCTATTTGTGTATTTTTTATTTTTCACTGTGCTTTTATTAACGAATTTGAGGTTATTTTGTAATACAACCAATATCTGAAGTTGAATGTTCCTAAAGTCATACGGAATCAAACTTTTTTTTTTAATTATTATTATTAAAATATACGTATATATATATATATATATATATATATATATATATATATATATATATATATATATATATATATATATATATCCTCCAAAATTCCAGAGTTTGAACCCCCTGCCCATATCGTGATACTCTGCAACAACTGTTCGGAAAAATGCAAAATTTGATTGTGACACAGTAATTCATTTTTCAACTTTATGACTGGATGTTGATTACCGTATTTTCCGCACTATAAGGCGCACCTAAAAACCTCCAATTTTCTCAAAAGCCGACAGTGCGCCTTATAATCAGGTGCGCCTTATATATGGACCAATATTGAGCCACTACAGCAGGCGTGTCCAAAGTCCGGCCCGCGGGCCAAATGTATATATCTTATATGGTCAAAGTTTTAAAATGGGCCATTCATTAAAGGTGTGCCTTATAGTCCGGTGCACCTTATATATGGACAAAGTTTTAAAATGGGCCATTCATTGAAGGTGCGCCTTATAATCCGGTGCGCCTTATAGTGTGGAAAATATGGTCGTGGTCTGTAGATTTTTTGACGGCGTCTATTAACAGTGTTAATAAATTATTTCAAAATCTGAAATTAATCGTGGACCACAATGAATAGTGTACCCCGACGGATTTAAAGACTACAGATTGCCATCACACTTTGTCATTAGCACTGAGCAAAATGCTTCTCTTCCATATGAGTCTTGTTTGCAGCCCCATAACGAAGCTCTGCTGTTTTTTTTCCCCTCTGCACTGAGAGGAAGTTAAACAAAGCAGCACTCACATGCAGCTCCTCCACGGTGACAGCAGGCTCCAGACCCATCACCAAATGCTGAGAAGTGAAGGGCCTGTGAAAACAAACCGCAGCGGTACCCTTCGCGCCTCCTTCCACTCAACCGTGACCGTTGTCATTGTCCAAACCAGTCATGGATACCTTCAGCGTCAAAATAAAGCACATTGCAATGAAACCCTCTCAATTCGACCATCAACCCAATCGTCCCTTATGGGCAATAAAGTTGAAGTAGTTTTTACCGGTTTGATACCCACACGAAACGTGTTAAGAAGCATGTGAGCATACACACAGATGCGGTTACAATTTAAATCAGATGTACATATTGATGTGATGCATACGTGCACACGCATATGCTAACAATAGGCAGAGGGGACCTAATTAAATGCATACGGTGCCTGTGTGGACTGTCGTACAGTGGTGCTGAGTTCCAAGCGGCTAAAGCAACAGTTCATCTTGGCCAATTAGATGTTGCATCAAAGCCAGGGTGGCCGTGAAGCAGTGGGTTCACAGGCACCATTGTTGTGTGCGTGGTTAGCAATCAGCCACACTCCCCGCTGGGATCTGTCGCTGCTCATACTGGAAAGAGAGTCACCTGACAACAGCCAGTGCGGCGGAGATCTGCCGAACTGCTGCCGTGTGATCTTTCCCTAATGTGTGTGTGTGACTGCACCAAAGGCCTGTAGGACAGAAGTAATGTGACATTCGTTAAAAATGTCGCTACATTTGAACCCCCGATGAGTTTTAGGGTTATTAGTTCTTTCAATCAAGCTGTCGGTATGTTGCCTTGTTCTGTACTCTAAGTGGTTTGTGTTCAAAGCAACAATACAAAGTAAATAGTTTTGCATGAATAATTAATACTATCCAACTGTTACATCCTAAAAGCATTCAAGATATTCAATGACTTTGTGCCATGAAGTTTGCATTTTCTAATTCAACAGTTTTAATTTGCATGGTTAATTTTCGTATTGACTTGAGAGGGACAATTGGCTCTGGAAATTGTATTTTTTTTTTCCCCGTATCTAGTTGTGTATTCCGTTCCTTTGCAAATTAAATTTGTCATTGAAAGAAAATTAACGAGGTTCCCTTATTCTGTCATAAATTCAATTTGTTTCTGCGGATTCTGTAAAATTCATACGGAAATGACCTTGTAGGTCAAGAAAACAGAAGTGAATTTGTGTTTGCTCACCTTTCTTTAAATCTGCCAGAGAAACAGGAGTAATTCAAGAATGGGTTTCCCATGATAAGAAGGGAGTCAGAATTGGAGTGCTGCCATTCTCCCTCTCAGCAGCCAATCTGTACCTCCCTCATTATACCCGGGGAGGTCAGAACATTATATCCATAGTGCAATGGGGGCCTCAGGGGCTGGCCTACCTTATGCCTCTTTATGGTAGGTAGAGAAACGGCAGACACTTAGACACGAAGGAAAGGTAAAGGTTTGTGGACATGACTGTGTTGCTGGTAGTTAGCATGCTTACCTCCCAATGAAAAGCTTCTGGGTTCGAGTCTCGGCCCAGGCCCTCCTGTGTGAAGTCTGTATGGTCTCTCTGTGTTTGTGTCGGTGTTCTCAGTGTACACCAGCTTTCTCTCCCATTCCAAAAACATCTACTCACCATCTTTAATTTGTCCATAGGTGTCAATATGAATGTGAATGGCTGTCAGCCTCTAGTTCAACCGTGACCCTATAAGGAGGACATGCGGTATTGAAAATGGATGGATGGTAAGTTTGCATCCCATTAAAATATTTCCACAGAACAAGATAAAATGTGTTTTCAACGTCTGCCCCTACTCTGCCTTTCAGATTTTTGTATTCTTAATTTCATTGGCAGCTTCCTAGTGTCTATGGTAAATTGAGATATGTATACATATATATATATATATATATATATATATATTTCATCAACTAATCATAATGACTGATTATTCAATGTTTAGGCCTGGTGATTATTGTCCAGTATTTAAAAGATTAAAGCCCTTTGTGAATTAGAGCATGATTAGCGCAGAGCAAATGTACTTCTTTTTTAAATATGTTAATTAGTAGTCTATGCAGAGGGTGTAGCCGCTAAAAGCACTAGTAACCTCACAGAAGCTTCCAATGTAGCCACACTCTAAATTGCTTGCAGTAGGATTCTATGAAGGCTATATTTAATTAATATGCTGCAGCTATTTAGGGGCTAATGGAACTTATATTATTTGTAAGAGATCTAGTGAGTAGTCACTTAACCATCCATTAGGAGTGCTGTGTTTTAGGCACATTAATTGGATTAAATGAGCAGTCTGATACAGTTTAGCTCAGATTTGATTTAACAAAGAGAATTCCAAGCCCCTTCTATGTGACATTACATTTTCTTAAAATAATAATGCAAATTTAGGCTACACACCAAAGACCTATATTTAATCATATTTACTTTTCAGTGTGATTCATAGTACAAGATTGTCTACGATGCTATATAACTGTTTTAGAAATATTTCTGATGTAACATTAAAGTGTTTTTGTCAAATTTAGCCCAAGACCAGTTGCAGTGCAGCGACATCTAGTGTCATGAATAACATGAATAGCAGTCACTGGTGTGATTTCCAGAAATCTTGTTTTAGACCGTGCACATTTGCTTTCAAAAATGTCAATGTTTTAAGAAATCATAATGAAATTAATTTGTATAAAATGTGTTTATATGTTGTAAAGGATTTTCATGGTTTGATTTGAAATTAAATGAGTGATTCCTTTTTAAAACCCAAGTCCTGTGGTAAGCTATCATATCTTGGTTAAGGTTGCCCCCATCTGGCCAACCACATTCTAAAACGCCAGTGGCTTTTCTGAGCTTTTTTCTGCTGCTGCTGCTGCTGTCTTGACTCACTTTTATCTGCCTCTTTGCACTTTTACCTTCCACACAAATTTTCTGTCCAACACTTTAGATAGTGGATCTTAATTAGTTGAATTTACATGTACTAATATTAATATCCAGTCTACACTGTACCACCTCTCAGCTAAAGTCAGCTGGGATAGTCTTCAACAGCGACCCCAATGACGAAAAGCAGTTTAGAAAATGGATGGATAAATATTATTATTATTATTATGGGAAAAAAATTAAACGTACTCACACAGGGGGTGCAAAAGTAGGTATATGAAAAACAGAGAGAACAAGTCTAATACGTATTAGAAATATGATACAATAAAAATAACGTGATTTTTGTATACCCGCGCGCACACAATATGTCACAATTGTCACAAATTAAAGAGAGCATTGTCTAATAAATCTAGAATTTCTAAAGCAGCACTTAAATAAGTGGTTGCATTATAACCACTTTTAAAAGATAATCTTGTCCATTCCAGTGGAGTGGACCCACCACCACCCACACACACACACATTTTTGTGATTTGGCACTCACAAATTCACCTATTTGCAAATTGTAACATGGCCCCAAATGTCTAAAAAAATATTTTTACCACCGTGGCAAAATAACTGCAAGTACACTCAGTTTGTACAATATTTCTTTTATTGCAGCATCTTTTTAATTGACACCAAACTAAACTCCGCATGGAAGTTGTATCTTTAACACACTCACTCAACACTCACAAATTTAACCATTATCAGCAGCAGCTAATTTATGATTAATATGGGTAAAAAAATCCAAATGTTTATTTTTTGGGTGGCAGAATTCTCCCTTCTGTAGGTTTAATTTCTATCGCTTAATACTTTAAAATTCTAAACTGTTGTGGGTGGTATAATGAATGAATACTTCTCAGCAATGTTGTTTGTTTGCTATGGTGAGAAAATAGTTGTTGTAAAATACTTTGATTGCAAGAATCAAATGTTTAAATCAAATTCTTAAATAATTTGCATTCACATATAACTACTAATGTTGACTGGTTTTTGGTTAAGTTTGTTCTCCCCATATGAATTCATTGATTGGCTGCTCCCTCTAAATTGGGAATTATCTCGGGATGCCCAGTCCAGCTCTGGGATAGGCAAGAGTATTTTAATAGTTTTGCCAAACTAGGACTAAACACATCATCAAAACCAAAGGAATCCTAACAACTGCTCCGCACAATGTCACTACACCTATATTTGACCTCCAAATCATGTTGTCACCACATCAATTCAACACTTACGCTTGCCATTGTTACAGAGCCAGCTGCAGCAGCCTGCTTTATCGACGCTATACCTCTGCTTTAGTCAAATGCTATTTGTTATCTACCAGACTGCACCACTCCAGTAATTCATTATCATCATTGTTGACGTATACATGCATTATGTACGTTCGTGCGTAATTCGCTATAAGTTTACTATTCTTTATTTTTAAGGGCTACAGCAACGGTTGAAGACGTTTGTATTTCAAATGCTAATATTACACAAGAGCTGTGACAAATATTCTACTTTTGCAAAGATATTAATACTGACATCTCATTGATATCAACCGCGACAGTAATTAATAAAATTATGTTCATTACAGTTGCAATATTTTGCAATAGTGTACACCTGTATTTCATCATAAAGAGATTTGTTTCTTATATTGTGTATATATATATCTAATTAATTGAGATAACAAAAATATCTGCATTCATTTTTAAAGTTAAATCCATCTCCCAGTTAACAGGCACCTTTGACACATTGTGAATTTGTTTTAAGGTGAAACAAGTCCGCTGTTGTAATTTGTAGTCTTGCCGGATGAGCCCATTTTCTTGTGCATGGTCACTAGGTACTGACTGCTGCTCATCAGTATGAGAGTCGATGAGGTGAAGAAAAATTGTAATGATGGACACTGAGCGGTGGGAATCAGCTGCTCAATAAGCCCCCTTAATTGCTTAGCAACAGTCTTTCAGGGTCTCTCATTTAAGATCAAGAGTTTAGTGGACTGAAGGCGCCGCTTTGGGGAAATAGAGCTTGTGCCATTCGATAAGACGTCAGAGAAATGGGCTCTATCTTCCAACTCCTCTATGCCCCCCCCCCCCTCTCTCTCTCTCGGTTTTGCTCGCCCACCGCCCCCAACCCTTTCCTACAGGGATGATTATGTTACCTTTCAACTGCATGATGTATTCAGTTCACTAGATTATTTTCTGTCATCTCAGTTAATTGAATTCTGTCCATCATATATAGATGTTTTCACATTTGCATAAAGGTTATAGTGGTGAAGAGTGTCAAACCTCAATTTAGACAATGTCACTCAAATAAATATGCTGTCCCCCCACCTACACTCCCTGTCCACTGTTTTTTTTCCTGGCTTTCTGGAGGTGGCATTTGGATGGAATTTCATTAGATGGAGATCCTGGACTGCAGTGGTTCTTATATACATATAAATATGAATTTTTAAAAAATGGCTCTACATGTGAATTTGTGTTGTTTTCTACTGTGCTTCTGCTCATGTATGTGTGCATCATGATCACCATCATGGCAGGTTTGTGACACAGACGGAATGTCGGCATCACTGTCTTTTTGCAAAGGCTCACAGTAAGCACTCCCTCCTACTCCGCTACTTATAGTCAAGTGCTTGTAACACACAGCCTACCAGTGTCGCGTGAAAATGCAGACCCACAGTGGGAGGAGTCTACGACCTTACCTTGTATACTCTGCAAATATACATTCATGTTTAACAGACGTAAACAATAATCCACTGATTTAAAACCCTTTTGCAATGGCAGTAATCTGTCATAAAATGACAGAGGGAAACAGAGCACGATAACATGTCACACGAGGAAACATTGTAAAGATGGAGAAATGACTCCCAATCCCTGACAGACATTTCACTTTTAATAATAAGTGCCCCGCAATATCCAATTATGCTTACGTCTGAAAATTGATTTGCGTGTCTTTAGTGGCAATTTCCACATTAAGCTCTTTCAAATAAACATCTATTAGGTTTATGGATCACACAGGCGTGCGGTGACAGTGTGCAGCCAGAGTAAAAATAAGTCTGTCAGTCAATAAACGCTAGTGTGAAGGTGATGGACAGATTAGAGTGCTTATCTCTTTTTATCAACTGTGAATGCGGGCTGAATTTGAAGGTCAATATCTGACGATTCTTCAAGCCAAGCAGGTGACTGGAGAGTATGGATTGGCTCTCGCTCGCCGTGCCCCCGTCCATCTTTGTGGGCAGACCGGGGCCGATTTCAAATGTGTCATCACCTCATTTGAGCCTACAGTTACATGGACAACAACACTATACATTATACTACATTCCTATTTAACTTGCTTCTCTCACACACAAACACACACACACAAGGATGTCCTTGCTTTTGTCTGAGTTGGTTGAGATTTGTGTCACAGTGGCCTTTGTGGTGTAAGTTATAAGCGGAGACTGGAAATGTGTGGTGGTTTGTCGACAATAACAAAGTTGTGTGCTTGTATTGATTTGAGTATAATTTTTTATTGTATTCAGGAATGGTTGCGGTGAAAAGCTCAGCAGATGAGGCCTAATCTTTTTATTTTAAATGAAAAAAAATACACGGGCTGGATAAAGAGTAAAATTGTATCGTTTTTTTCCAATAGAACGTCCAGCCTCATGGCTTTGTTACTGATTACATCTCATCTTCCCATTCCGGTGACACAATCCAAAACATTTCAGATAAAAAAACTATTTAAAACTTCTACAAGTAGTATACAACTCTGTTTATAGCTTCTTTTCTGTCCTCTTCTGCTCAGTGAAAGCAGAGCTTTACTTAAAATAGAAAGTGAAAGCCTGATAAAGGGTGGGGGGGGGTGAACGGGGCAGATGGCATGCAGCTCATTGCTACAACTCCCTGTGTTTGTGTTTGAGCTTAGCGCACTGTGCAAACTCTACAATCGCACAAAAAGCGCTAGATAAAGCATCATTGGCACTCATGCCTTGTCAGACATGAGTGGATGCCGAATGCATGTGTATGTGCAGTCAAGGTTGTTTTTTCCAGGCTGCAGAGGTGACGCTTGTATATTGAAGGGTCTTGTCCAGTGTGTCAGAGGGCCCTTTCGGCTACTCTCTTCTCAGACAAAGCTTTGGAGAAGGGGCTCACTCTAGCAGGACATGGCTGCTAGGGGGGAGAGGCGGAAGCGGCACTCCAGACTGACTCGCCTGCAGGAGGTGGCTATCTGAGCCGCCCCGGTTTGCTTCTCAGCCTGGTTAATACCCTTCGCGACGACCGGCACTACCCCCAGGGAAGGACATGTGACCGACCTTATCGCATCCGTGTGACTAAAAAACACGTCCTGGACAACCAGCAGTGTTGAAAAATGAAACACACTAAAATACGAGCACATTTTGTTATCCACCTTATTTACAGACTGGTACTTCGATATTGATATTTACACAAAATATTTTTTTTGTTCTTCGAGTTAAGCCGAAGAAGAACTTGACATCCTGCGCTGAATAAAGCTGAAGCACCCACTGAGAGTTGCATTTTTTTTTATTCACACAGGCAAAGTTGTGAGCTCACGCTCGGCTTTTATTTACACTGGAGTCTTTCGTCTGCTCGACGGGAGAGCCTGGCAAGCTGGAGATAGGTCCTTTCAGATACTTACAAAGGCCGCTTCAGCAGCTTTTTGTTGTCGTAAATGCTTCTTTCTTTCTTACATTCCAAATATCCTTGTTTCAAACCTGGTGGCCTTGATGAGCAAGGTTCTATGGAATCCATCAACTGCGTTTCTCGCACCATCTATCACATGATTTATTGTAAGCCTTGCTGCATTGTCCCTATGATTATAAACCCCAACTTATGGTTGAGAGACAATTTTCTTTTATGAGGCTTCTTTTTGTGTAGAGTGGATTTCAGAGAGGCCTCGGTGGAGGGGGAAGCACGGTTAGAGAATCCAGCCAAGGTTGAGCCATTTTTTTTCTTAACTCATCAACTACACTGCAAAGGAAATATGTCTCCTTTAATCAATTTTCAGCATTTCTTATAACAATTATTATTTATGAACACATGGAAATCACAAGAAATTTTAACAGTATGCATTTCATTTCATGTTTGACCATATAGAAGCCAGCCACACATCTTTATGCGTGTATTTATTAGAATGAATTAATAAGGCAGTTTGTCTTCTTTGCAAATTATCATTTAATTTCTTGGCTGCTCTAATGAAATAGTTAACTTTTATCATCTTGTGATATTTTATTTGAGTTGGAAGTGCTTGAGTGGCAAGGGTTATTGTTACCATTTTAAGTTGAGGCAGGGCGTTGTTTTCTTTTCTGGAGAAAAACTCATCCACGCAGGGGGAGAACATGCAAACTTCATGACCTCTGCACTGTGGGAGGGGATGCCGTAACATTTATATATACCGTATTTTCCGGACTATAAGGCGCACCTAAAAACCTCAAATTTTCTCAAAAGCCGACAGTGCGCCTTATATGTGGACCTAATTCCGGCCCGCGGGCCAAATGCGACCCGCGTCTCAATTTAAACTGGCCCGAAGCATTGTGTTATAAAAATCAATCATAAGTGGCCGGCTGAAGACTATGAATCATAAATCAAAAAGACTATGGATCATTATTTTGTGATTATAAAGTAATTTGTTGCGTCTGAAGTTGAATTAAAAAGGATAAAATGGAGAATGATTTGATTTGGATTAAAAATCTGACATGATGCAACCTGGCCTGTTAACTGCAGTCACAAACACCAATATCACCTTTCTTATTCGTACAACAATAACAACAATAAAACAAACTTAATACATCTAATAAAAAATTCATTTAACTTTCATAAAATTGTTAATTTCTTATTATTTTAATCTTTAACTTTTCTGATAGTGCAATTGACAACAGATTCTCATTTGCAATATCAACCTATCTGCAAAGGATATAGTAAAGGATATAGTTACATATTTACAAGTTCATTCACAATGGTAATGGTTCGTGGAACATCAGTGCGAATGGTCGGCCCCTATACAGGACTGTCTCAGGAAATTAATGTATTAATGGTGCGCCTTATAGTCCGGTGCGCCTTATATATGGACAAAGTTATAAAATGGGCCATTTACTGAAGGTGCGCCTTATAGTCTGGTGCGCCTTATAGTCCGTAAAATACGGTAAATATAATTTGAGCAAATTCGTTTTTTCAAAAGTTAATTTGCATTAATCAGTGGCCAAATAGTAGTGCTCTGTCTCATAAAGGTTGGTGACCCCTGTTCTATAGTCGACGTAAACTATTCATTTTGCTTAGTCTTACCAGCTCTTTCATTGTTCAGCAGGAAGCACTCTTTGTGAAAGGGAACTATTTATGGCGGACATATGTGCAAAGACCAATCGACAACATCTACCAGCTTCAGTAAAACAACAACATCTGCCCTCAGTCTTTATAGCCTGCAACATATGTCCCTTCTTTGGTGACAAAGCTGGTTGTGACTCTCATGCTGTTCCTGTCCGCCAGTCCAAACATACATCTTTAGATACCTGTCAGCCTTTATTATTCTGTCCTCTGTTGGAGCCGATAAGGGAAGTTAAAGTTTAATGAAATGCAGGCTGGGTCCAGCTTTTATGATTTGTCGCAGTCTGGGTGCTGGGAGCCCTCTGCTATGTAAACATGGCGCCGGTGGTCACAGCCATTATGTCCAAATGACAAAACATGGACGGCATGGCAGAAATGTAACTCAGCCACTTTTGTTGTTGCCTTTGTGCAGCTCTATACCTCCTCCATAAACAAAAATGAGAACATTTGGAAATTCAAATTGACCACATATCTTCTGTCACAAATGACCCATGGCAGTAGCTACATCAAAATATATCAATTTTCTGTCTGTTTTTTCTCCTAAAATTGATGGCCAGTGTGTTTCTGAAACAATATGTTGCTTAAACTAGCAACCACACAAAAATGCCAGTGTTGCATGTGAACAGTGAGCCTTGTGAGCCCTGTAACACTATGACCAGAACACTTGAGAAGTCTGGTCAAAAAGCCCCAATTGGATCGGTGCACTTTGAACTCAAATAGCAAGATGGTTAACACAACAAAAGAGTTCAAATAAAATAATAATAAAATAAGATGTGCTTTATATTGATTTTCTTTTTAATTAAGTAAGATTTCTTAGTCGAAATTGATGAATTGGTGTTTTTTGTTTTTTTTAAATACATGGACAAGATGCGAAGCATGTAGAGTGACATCTCAGATTCCGCAGACTCTCAATAAATAGGTTGAGGAGGCTTGTTATTGACAAGTGCCTGTTTCTATCTCTCTTCATGTCTCCAGCATTATTATTTCAGACACTGTAAATATATTCTTTAATTTTCCAGGAATTTCAATTTCTTATGTTACATATTTTGTTTTACTGAACCCTTAACCACAGAAGGGTCATATTTCAGTGATCAATACATTGTGGATAATTGAGCTGTTGATCAAAAGCTGCACAGTGTAGCATAAAAGACAAGGACCATCCCTTTTCACTGGTTTGTTCTGCGCTAGAAGGAACTCTAGGAAACCGCTTATTCTCCCTCTTCAATTCTGAGCTCCATTTTAGCCAGAACTGCAGTCTAGCTGAGAACAAGGGTCCACAGCTACACAGACATATCCACCGTGCACACTTCAGTAGATGTCTTAATACAGACAGGATCTAATTTAGCAGATCCGCTGACGTTGATCCTTTTGGTAAACTCAAACTCCCCCGCTCCTCATCGCTCTCCCAGTAGCACTGATGCCAGAAAAGCCATGCAGGCATATTTTTGACAAGAGCAACCGCTTCTTGGTTTAAAGCCTCTTTACATTTTCACTTAAATACATGATGTTATTTTAGAGAACATTTTTTGAATAAGAACAGGAAACTTTTGAAAACAAAAAAAATATTCGAGATTTTTTATCTCGCTGGAAATACCATTACGCATAAATATATATACATAAATATCAGTGATGTAATCAGCAACTAGTCAACTTCAATTTCATTGTATTGTTGTTGACCTTAAATAAATAAATGTGTCCGCTACTTGTGGCTAGTATAAAAAACTCATTTGGTCATCCACAATAAACATGATGTTTGTTAAATAAAACAGCATAATATCATATAGTATATAGCACAGGTGTCAAACTCAAGTCCCGGGGGCCAGATATGGCCCGCCACATCATTTTATGTGGCCCGCATCAAATTCATGTGTCATTACTAGAATTGCAAATTGTCTTCACTTTTAATAACATCTTTTTTTTTAAATATTTGACCAGTTTATACTCGTCTGATTTGAGAACGAGTTATTTGTCAGTTTGTTTTGTAGCTTTGACTGTATATATGAGGTGCTCATCCATTTATTTATTATAATGGCCCTCCGAAAGAAGCTATGACTACAATGCGGCCCGTGAAAAAAATGAGTTTGACACCTCTGGTATATAGCATTACATTTTGCATAGGATTTAAAAGACAACATAGGGAAAAATAAGCAATTTTCTTGTCTAGAAGTCATCATTAGTGGAAACAGTATAATTAAAGGTCTACAGTTAGGTTTTTGTATTTTTATATAATAAGCTAGTTGATTGGAAACTGTCGAATGGACGGACTGGTTGTTATAGGTTTCCTGCTGTGTGTCCATTTGACATGGTACCCTGGACAGACATATGGAAGTGTGTGTACAAGTACTATATATGTGTGTGTGCCCTATAATCAGTAGGTCTCTGACAAGAGAAGGAGCTAGTGGCTGGCGGGAGGGACTAGGGGACAGCAATGATAACAGATTGAGCTACTGATAAACTGTGCTCGATTGGTCCTCGCTCTCCCTTTGCCCACTTTTTTTGTCGGCACCTATTTAGTGGACTCTTTCACCTATGGTGGATTAGAAACCCGGATAAGGAGAAGCAAACACTGGCGGCTCCTCCAAGTAAGTACGAAAGAGAGTAGCAGAAGAAGATAGAGAGAATGACGAGAGATGGAAGGAGGATGCTGGAGAGAGAGCAGGAACGGACAGGCAGTGTATAGATATTCAAGAATGACCACTTACAATCCAACCTACACTTCCCTCACCTCAAACACACTTGTACACAACCTCCCGCATCTTTTTAGCCTCCTTTATTTTGTGCTTGGTGGGCTCTTGACGATGAAGCAACTGTTTTTTTTGTTTTGTTTTTTTGCTCGCTGCTACTGCTCTTTGAGCTTGAAGCCCATGATGGGTTCAAGTGGTGTGTCATAGGAGATGTCAAACATGGTCTAATTCTGTGTGGTTAACGGCTCGGCCCGACACGCGCAGGACAGTGTAAACAGGGATTAGGTTGACGTCTCAATCATAGCATGGCAGACTGACAGACAGGCTGCTCTGACACTGACAGCAGCACAAGCTCCCTGATGTTCCAAATGTGCCCTCACCGGCCACAACAGTAGCTATACCAACACATTGTTGTATTTGAATAATTACTTTGATTATTTTGGGACATTGCATTTGAGAGGATGCTAGGTCTATGAGTTTTCACATGCACTTCATGTCACGTTTTAAGCCATTTGTGTGTACATTGTATATTTAGAAAGGGTTAGGGTTAGGGTTAGGGTTAGGGATGGGGTTAGTTGAAGACAATCCATTCCCACTCATCTTTTGAACACCATAGACCATGAGTGTCAAAGTCAAGATCCAGGGGCCAGATCCGGCCCGCCCTCATCATTTTCTGTGGCCCGCAAAATCAAAATTATGAGTGTGGACTCGATGTTCTTCTTAAAATGCCAGAACTCTAAATAGTCTTTCTTTTTAATAACAGTGGGATGTTGCAATGATCTTTTGTTAAAACTACACTTTCAAAGTGAATTAGAAAATTGTTGAACTTTCTTTGCTGGATTTTGTTTGATTGATTGATTGATTGATTGATTGATTGATTGATTGATTGATATATCTTTATTTCAAACATATTCAAAACATGAAAAATAGGGAAAAAAATAAATAAAAC